>NW_024080728.1:526067-1126067 GCF_003009895.1 Hyaena hyaena | reverse complement strand
GAGCCTTAGAGATTTCCTTTCAAGGGCTATACCATGAAATCCGTATTTAAAGGTCAATACAATAGTCTCATGGGTTGAAGTGGGAAGAATGAGGATAGAGAGCCCCACTGCCCAATCCCAGTGGCACCTGTCAAGTACAAAGGCCGTATCTTGGACCATAAGCTGAGAGATTTTTCTTGAGGAAGAGGGTGACTGCCCATGGTGAGGACTGTGGTTTCAGAGTCAGAGAGGAGTTCCATTCCCAGCTTCATTGCTGACTCCATCTGTGCACCGGGGTGAATCACTTCCCTCCACAGGTCTCTCATTTTTTCTTTTTGTGAAATGTAGGACATGGTTTTTTTTTCCACCTGCTTTCATGGAAGACAGAAAAGACCAAAAGAAAAAGAAATTTATATCAGACACCTAATTTAAGCAAACAGGTAAGGTCTGGGCTGAAGCAATACCCAGAATGTGTGGGCATTCAGCATGACAACGTGGGGGCCAGTTTTGACACGCTTTGGTCTTGACATCAGAAGTCCATGGTGAGGACGTAAGTATCGAACAGTATAAACAAATGTTGCCCCAGAGGGTCTAGATTCTGGGAATATGAACTGGGAATCCCAACCAAAATTCCAGGTCCCCAAGTTCCCCTCAAGGAGTCATGAGGCTCATGCAGGAGGTGAATCACCACACCCAGAATCTGTCTTGGAGACCTAAACCACCAAATATGAGCCTCAGCAAAGGAAAGAGCTTGATGCAAATAGCTCTGGGTTTGTAACTAGAATATAAGCTGTTCCCTTGGGTCCCGATGAGACCAAGAAACAGTTTTGCCTAAGGATCTGGATGCTGTTCTAGTTCTGAGGTCAGTGGGAGGTCAAAGCCATAAAATTGGTCCCTGTGGAGTACTATGGTCTCTGGTCTGGAAGACGACATGAATAAAAGAGCTCAGAAGATTGTGGGCCTGAAGATATTGAATTTGTATTCTTCTCAAAGTCTGTATTATTTCTCAGTCCAACTCTCCATAAGCAAAAGGCAGAGATACGGGCAGCAGGTTGTCAGAGCTTGGAAGAGAGACCAGAAAGTACAGAGAGAAAGAAATGTGTTGACTGTTCATCAGCAATGATGGTTTCTCTGCCAAAGGGAAATGCCAATCCTCACAGTCAGGAGAGGTGGATGGGGAGCCCAGAAGAAGGAGCAGATCCTGGGAATCTGGAATGCTTGGAACACTGTGTTCAAAAGGGATTTCACATACCCCTTCATATACATTCGCTTGGCTGTTATCAAAAAAGTGGAAAATAACAAGTGTTGGCAAAGATGTGGAGAGATTAAAACCCTTGTGCATTGCTGATAGGAACATAAAATTGTGCAGCCACTATGAAAAGTAGTTTGGCAGGTCCTCAAAAAGCTAAACATAGAATTACCATATGATTGAGGAATTCCACTCCTAGGTATATACCTAAAAGAATTGAAAGCAGGGACTCAAAGAGAGACTCATACACCATGTTCACAACAGCATTATTCACAATAGGGAAAGCCAAAAGGTGAAGCAACCCAACCGTCCACCAACAGATAAATGGGAGAACGAAATATGGCACATATATACAAGGGAATATTATTTGGCCTCAAAAAGAATCAGATTCTGATACATGCTACAACATAAAGGAACTCTGAAAATGTTATGTTTAGTGAAATGAGCTAGAGGCCACATATCGTATGATTCCATCTCTATGAGGTACTTAAAATAGACAAATTCATACAAACAGAAAGCTAAGAATAGAGGTTACCAGGGTTGAGGAGAATGGGGATGGAGAGTTATTGGTTAATGGGTACAGAGTTTCTGTTTGTAATGTTGAAAAAGTTCTGAAAATGAATAGTGATGATGCCTGTACAGCAAAGTGAGTGTCCTTGATGCCACTGAACTGTATACTTAACATGGTTAAAAAGGAAAAATTATGCATATTTTCCCATAATAAGAATAAAGTTAGTTAATAATATTTTTTAAATGGTTAAAATGGTAAATTTTATGTTATATATATTTTACTAAAAAAGAGGGGGGATCCCATAACACAAGGATCTACCAAGCACTGAGAGTAAGATTCAGAGAAGCCAGACATGGGAAAGTGGCAGCAGTGACATTCAGAGTCATGAGCTGAGATGGAGATGGGGACTGGGACGGAGACAAAGAGCCCTGCCCATGAAGGAGAAGGATAAAGTGTGAGAATCAGAGATGAAAGAGAAGTTGACCAAAATGGAGCCCTATTAGGGAGTAGGCCTGAGTATGGAGGAAAAAATGGGGTTTGGCAGGTCTAATTTTCAAAATGAGTCTTAAGTCTGGGTCTTTTCTTTGGCAGGCACGTGGATTTCCATGTTTAACCGCTTCAGGGCTTGTGGTAGATACTTCTGGGACCTTCATCCACTCTGCAGTGGTCAGCTGGCTGTTGCCCTCTGAGGCTTCCTGTCTCCTTTTAGAGCTGACAGACACCACAGTGAGTCAGTCCTACCAAGACTTGACTCATTTTTGACCCAATTTTGGTAATCAAAAACAATACCCTAGAATTTGGCATTATGGCTCAAAAGGTATGGTGGGTATATGGTTGCAAGATCCTGGCTCCAAGCTGCTTCCTGTTGCCATCCCATTTCACATCCCTGTGAAGTGAGCTACATTTAAAATCAGAGAGACTTGAGTTTGAATTCTGTCTTGCCTCTTACTCGCTATGTGACCTTGGGCAAATTACTTAACCTCCGAAAGCCATGGTTTTTTCACTTGTCAAATGGAACTATGGAGCTCTGTAGCCTTGGTGGGGATTAGATGAGTTAATATATGAAGAGTTTCTCAGCACTTTGCTTAACACAGAGAAATTGCTCAGTAAAAGGTTATTGTTATTATCACTACTATTAGTACCCTGAGGTCTTTGATTATCTAGGATTGCTTTGCCCCAAGGGCAATGGAATCTTATTCTGGAGCTTCAGTAATACAGACTCCTGTAATCCTGGATTTAGAGCAGGAAGACCTGAATCTGATCTGGGATCCCCAATTTACTAGCTAACTGTGTGACCTTAGGCATTTTCCACACTCTTGGTCTCCTCATTTATAAAAAGGAGATGATTACATAGAGTTGTAAATTTCAAATTAAATACTATCTATAAAGGCTTTATAAATAACAACAACAATCAAAAAAGCATGGATGTATAATGTACTCAGAATCAGAAGCCAGCCTATTTCAGGGCCAAGGTTAGGGTCAAGTTGGGAATCAAGGGTGGGATTGGCATAAGGGCTATAAAAAACAATTATGATCGGGGCACCTGGGTGGCTCAGTCAGTTAAGCATCTGACTCTTAATTTTAGCTCAGGTCATAAGTTCATAAGGCTCAGGTCATGATCTCACGGTTGGTGAGATTGGGCCCTGAGGTAGGCTCTGCACTGGCAGCACGGAGCCTGCTTGAGATTCCCTCTCTCCCTGCCCCCTTCTCAAAATAGATAAATAAACTGAAAACAACAACAAAAACAACAACTGTGATCAAGATCAGTGTTGCCTTAGCGGTCAAAATAAACTTTTGGGTTAAAATAGGGAGGGAGTTGTGAGCAGGTTCACAGCAGGGAGTTGGGTGGAGTTTTTAGTTTGGGCTAGGAATCCAGGCCGGATGGTGCGCTCTGTCTGAGCCCTGAGGGGTACAGCAGTTCTGTGCAGTGACTCAGAGGCGGCTGCACTACCTGGGATAAGACTCTAATCCAGAGAATTTGGTTTGGGGGAAAGTAGAATACAGGACTTAACAAATCCTGAGAGACTTATAGAAGAGTAAGCCTTTAGGCAGATAGTCCAACTGCAGTAGTTCAGTGACCTCATCTCCTTCATCCTTCTCCCCCTAATAAGCTATGTCATATTAAGTACCATCCCACCTCCAGGTGTGTCCTGCACAGGGCTGGTCATCATGGCTCTGATCATCCCTCCTCCAACACCCATCTTCCATCATGCACTACCTACCCATCATCATCCATTCAGCAAAGATTTATTGGATACTTACTATGTGTCCCGCACATTGTCAGATCCTGAGGATGCAATAATGATGGAGGCGAGCATGTTGTCTGAATTCATGGAGCTTCAGTCTAGAGGGAGAGGCAGATAATGCAGTTGAAATTTCCATCTCCTATACTTGTGTATGTTAGTGAGTGGAGGCAGGTTCTAAAATCAGTTCAAAGGCAAAGATTGCAAAATTATCATTTTTTTAAGTTTATTTAGTTTTAGAGAGAGAGCGAGAGAGTGAGCAAGCACGAGCGAGGGAGGGGCAGAGAAAGAGAGGGAGAGACAGAATCCCTAGCAGGCTCTGCACTGTTACTGAAAGTATGTAAAGTCACCAGGACTTTGGCATTTAGAAGCAAAAAAAGCCAAGAAATAACAGCTATTTCTCTTGGCATTTCAGGTGTCACCCTGAGACAGTAGATGTCCAGATCTGGTTTTAAGAGTGGAGAGTGACTTTAAATAAAGGGATTTCTTTGTTTCTTGCTCTTTCAGCTGAGTGTGTATAGTTGTGTTTACATAAGTTAACTGCATTAATGATGGGACTCCAGTGTAAATACAAATTATACCAATATGTATGTAATTATTATAAATATGTTAAGGAGGAATACTGTACACTGTGAGAAAGTATAGTAGAGGGACATAACCCTTGTAAGGGACTGAGGAGTGAATGATATGGAAGGTTCCACTGAGGACGCGACACTTAGTCCTAGAGGATGCATATGAGTTAGCCTGTCATAATGGAAAAAAAAGAACTTTTCAGGCAGGGATATTGACATGAGGCAGACAGGAACTTGGTGCACCTTAGAAACTAAAAGCCAATTAGGTTGACGTTGAGGAGATGACAAATGGCCTCCCCAAGCCAGTCCACGAAGTAAAGACCTACTCTATATGCTCTGAAGCAGGGAGGGAAGATGGTCTGAAAATAATTAAATATTAATAATTTAATATTAAATAAAATTAAATAATTCAGAGTACAGGGCTAGAGAAACAGAAGTAATTGGTCAACATCTTTTGGAATCACTGGGCTAGCTGCCCTGTGAAACACAAAGAATAAGAAACAAGTTATTGGAAACAGAGTCAGTGGGACTCACAGCTATAGCTAGACATACACCAGGGGTGTGTGACCAGGGGTCACAAACGTCAACACCCCAGAGGCTAAGTAGGTTAGTAACCTAAAGAGTAAGGCAGGCTGAGCGTAGGACAATGTGGGGAAGGGAGTGCAATGACTATGGCAGACAGGAGAGCTCTTGTCTTGTTTAAAGGGGCACCTGCCATTGAGTTCCTGCCAATTGTTGCCAAGTGAGAACTGAGGAGCAGTTTTGCTAGATCTTCCATTTTGTGGCAGATGCTGTCAGTTCCAGCTTCTTCTGGCTTTTGGTGCCCACTCTTCCCTACTGTAAAACCGGCTAGACATTCCTTGTGCAGTAACACCACCATTGCCCCTTCTCCCTTCTGTAGCAGCTCCCAACCAGCGACTGCTGGTTTTAGTGGATAAATAGGCTAATACCTTTGCCTCTCAGGTGAGACAACTTTGAGACACGTGTTCTACACTGGTTCCCTGAGTGCCCCAGGATAAGTAACCCCCAGATGCCCATATGGTAACTTCCTTGGTAACCTTACCCTTATATCATCCCGTCCCTGTCCGACTCCCCAACTCCCTAACTGGAGTTTCCTAGGATCACTTTCCAAATAAACTACTTACAACTGAAGACTTATTCAGGGAGAAACCTACCTAGGACACAAAATGTTAAGAAATGTCTGAAATCTGGATTTTTTTTATATTAAAAATTCCTAACTGAAAGTGTGCGAGTGTACAAAAAATGGTTTAAGGACTGGATTTGGCCAACAGGCCATTGGTTTAGGATTCCTGACAATAACGAAGACTTCATCTTTCTTACAGCAATCACCCAGGAAAGGAATACACCGGTCAGGAAAAAGTGCTTAAAGAAGAGTCGGATGAGAAAGTTCTAAGAGTGAGACTAGAACTTTCTGTGCTGTGTGAAAATGACTGCTTAAAATATGGGGAATTAGAGGGGCACCTGGGTGGCTTAGTCGGTTAAGTGTCCGACTTTCGCTTAGGTCATGATCTCGCGGTTCGTGGGTTCGAGCCCCGCATCGGGCTCTGTGCTGACTGCAGCTCGGAGCCTGGAGCCTGTTTCAGTCTGTTACTCCCTGTCTCTCTGACCCTCCTCTGCTCACGCTGTCTCTCTCTCTCCTAGAAATAAATAAAAAAAACATTAAAAAAAATAAAAATTAAAAAAAATATATGGGGAATTAGAAAGGCCTCAGCGATAACGAACGTAATGAACGCTGCTGCAAGGTCGGCAGCTCCTGCCCATGGCTCCCTGCTGCAAGCCTCCTCGCAGCAGCTACCGCAGCTACCGCTCCCGCCAGGCTGAGTTATATGAACACCCTATGAGAAGTCTCAGAGCAGAGGCAGGCCCAGCAGCTGCCTATACCAAACTGGTTTTGCAGCAAGAGTGGCAAGCCAGGGCGTGCCAGCTGGAGGGTCCTCAGAGTGAGACTCTCTCTCTCCCAATCAGCAACTCTTATGGGGACTGCAAGACAGCTGCCGTTCTGCACAATCAGAGCCTAGTTCACCTGGCCTCTTAGTGCAAGGAGGGGCCCCCAGATATGTGTGCGAGCAGTGAGCCCTCCTCCTTCTCACTGGTACCTCTAGCCAAGCCAACTTTCTAGTAGTCATCCAATTCAGCCACCTAAAGTGCTGACAGGAGGCACTGTCATCCTCTGCTGCATAGAGGAAGACACACCAGGCCCTGGAGGGTAGAGGGCTGCACCTGGCTGGGATGCCCAGACAGGCCCACGGGTGACAGACAACACCTTATGCCCCAAGCTGTCTCCAGCGGTGTTTGCAGAGCCTGTGCTATTTTAGGTTCCTTTGTCATCACTGCAGGCAAACTGGACTGGAGGAGTCTGATTAGAAGGGAAAGAACCGGTTTAACAGAGCTGGGTTGGTAGAGGTTGCTTCCCTGAGCTGGCACCACAGTACCAGGCAGAAAAGCCTGTGTCAATGCTCTGAGGCCCAGGACTGGGTTAAGATTCCAGCACTGGCTTCAGAGCGACTTGTCTGACAAAAGAGGCAAAGAGGAGGAAGTTGAGTTTCAAGGGCCAGCAGTTATCATTCCCATCTTAGGAAAAACCATGACAATGACAATACCTGCTTCTAAATATACTTTAGAGTATAAATTTTACCTTCACAGATGTGATCTTATTTGATCCTTACTGCAGTCCTATGGGCAAGCAGGTATTACCTGTCCCACCTTAAATAGAAGGAATCTGAGACCCACAAAAGTCAAAGTAAGTGACCTGCCCAAGATCACAGTCTTAAGAAAGTGACAATGGCGGGGCCTGAATCAATTACAGAAAGGGGTTTGGCAACCTAGATTTGCACATCTAAGGTCTTTGTAGAAAGAGAGGAACCCTGGGAGAGAGGGAGAGCCTTGGCCTTCAGCTGGTGGCCCCAGGAAACATGGCATTTCATGGATCAGTGGCTGAGGAGCGGACCCACCCACACCGCCTGTTGGTGGTCTGCACTACAGGGCAATCACAGCAGGCCTCAGGGCAGCTTCCTCTCCTCCCTTAGCTGGTGAGTGCGAAGGGTTTTTCTGTTCCCCTCATGCCGCCCCCTGAGTCAGCTCTCTGGCATTGCCCTGGCATGTCCTGGGCCCCACGCCCAGGCAGTGAGGAGGTGCTGGCACACTGCCTGGGGAATGCTGCTGTCTTAAGTCAAGCCAAGTCCTAGTTAAGACCCCTTCCCAGAGGCAGCCCAACAATGGCGGCATTGGGAGCTTCGACTTGCAGGCACCGGTGAGTCTTCCTTACCCCTGGGACTTCCTGGCATAGGTGGCTTTGGGCACATGCCTTTACCTAAGGGCCACAGTCTCGGAGGGGATGCAGGGACCAAATACATTTTATAGACTGGCTGAGCCAAGCTGCTACCCCACAGCCCTGCTTGGGTTTCTGGTCACATCCAAATAGCTAGGGAGGGAGTTGCTTTTGGACAGAAAAGGGGAAAAGAGAGCCAAGGCTCCAGCCTGAAGCTGCCTCAGCTGTTTCTGGGGCTGTGACTCAGAAGCTGCTTCTCAGGAATGTTGAGCACATGGGCCTCTGAGCCCCTTGTCCAGGCACAGTGGAATGAACAGCTGGGGTGTGGGGGATGTTATACCCTCCCCCCTGTTCTCTGAGGATACCTCTCCCAGAGAAACCCCACTGGCTCATCCGGGAAGGTCCTGGTCACCTAGTCCAGGAAGGAAGCCTCCTCAGACCACACCAGCCCCAGGGATAGCCCCCAGGAACGAGTGTCTGCGGCTATCAATTTGCACTTGTCAAAATGCTGCATTGCATGGGTGTCTGTCTTTACCTCTCTCTAGTTATATTCTTTCTCTAACTGTTGTAACTTCCTTGACTTTATGCTTCTGGGTAAAAAGGGCGTACCCCAAACATAACATTCATTTGATAAATACATTGATTGGCAAATCATCTGAGAAAAAGGAGCAAAGAAAAGAAAGAGGCAAAGAGAAATCAGTGAGAAAACCAGCAGGCTGGGCCACACCCCAAAATCTGGGGAATCTCTTTTCCTTCCCAAGCAAAGCTCCCAGGCCACTTAGAGAAAGGAGACCAGAAAAGCTGTGGAGAAGTAGCTTGGCACTTCCTTGCCCCCAGCACCCACCCCAACCCCAGACACCCTCAGATCTCCCAGGAGCCACTGGAAACCCTTCCACCTTGAGAGACGAGGGGACTCCACAGTGATTCTCCAAATGTGGACAAAGGTTCTTTTCTCTCACCTTTATTTATTTCATTTCTCTGAAGCAGGTAGATATCCCATGGGATAAGCTACACCGAAGTGAGACCCAAGGAAAGCTAACTAATCCTGGAACAGAAATCATGTTAGCAGCTAATCACACAATACAAGATTTTTAGGCTTGTCTGCATACCTCCTTAGATCATAAGAGCTGGGAGGGCAGCAACAGAGTCTGTCTTGTTCACCAAGCTAGTCCCATAGTCTAGCATGCTACGTGGTACACAGCAGGCTCTCAGTAGAGTGCTCCATGCATGTTTCTTGATTTGGCTAATTGAGGGGCATCTGGAATCTGCCAGCATTCTCCTGCTGTCTAGCTACCATCCGCAGCTTTTATTCTGGAGCTAACTCATTCCAGGTCCAGGAATCTGACGATCTATTGGAAGAAACTGAAGCCAGGTACACTGATAGGCTGTCTCTGGGGCTCTGGGCTCTAGGACAGACTTCGTGTTGGAAATGACTCCTGGGGTGGGGTCTGCTGAGTAATCCACAGCCCTGATATCTCTCTAAACCCGGGCCTACTGCGGCCCCTAGTGGACAAGCAGAATCACTACCCCTTTGGGGTGGAGGTCCAGCTCCCTCACCTCTTTGCAACCAGGAGCTTCAGGTTCTCCATCCGTGGACCCAGGGTCAAGAGTATACACCATGGCACCACTAGCAAGGTAACGAACCATATCATAACAATAGACCAGAGACATCAACACACCAATCCATTAAAAAGCTCCCATTATGTACAGTACATAGCACTCTGATAAAGGCGTGAGGAGGGGAAAGAAGGAGACAGAGGAATAAGCAACAACTCTACCCTTAAAAAACCTATGTTCTGAGAAGGCAAAACTAAAATTTAAAGTAAGTAAACAGCGATCCTGTAATCAGGTGCCAAACATTTCAAGAGCTGGATTCAGAGGGTTAGCTTAACTTTTCTGTGCCTCAGTTTTCTCATCTGTAAAGTTGGGATATAAAATTTACCTTTGCAAGGTTATATGAAGATTATAATAAGATGATGAAGAGAAAATATGGCATTATTGCTCTTGCTCTCATTCAAGTAATCTACGTTTATCATAAAAAACTTAGCACATTTAAGGGAGAGGAAAAAGTTCACACCAATACCATGATCAGAGTACTATTAATCCGATGATCTACGTTCTTAATGTGTTAAGCATGTCTACAGAAGCCGGGGCATTCTGCGAGTGGTATGAAATCACAGTATTGGCTAGAATTGTCTAGGAAGTTATACATGAGCATTCATACATAATTCTGAAGGAAACAGCATTTCAGCCTAGATGTGACCTACTGAAAGCGATAATATTTCCTGCAGATCTCTGCACGTATGTTCATCTTAGCAGAGGGGCCTTACCTCATTACCCTACATTAAACAGCACCTCCATCCTTTTCCTATGCTTTGATTTCCTTCATCGTATTTATTGCCACCTGACATATTAAATATTTATTTGTTTATAGTTTGTCCCTCTCACAAGAAGGTAGGCTTCCTGAGGGCAAGGATAGCATCTATTGGGTTCACTGCTCACCACCAGCACTGGGAAAAGAAAGAAGGAGAAAAGAAAGAGAGAAAGAAAAATGAACTATAAAATGGAGTTGAAAAAGACAGGAGACCTACTGCAGTAACTCTGGAGGGTGAGGTAGAGGTCAAGTCTAGGGTGGTGGGAGGGAAATGCAGAAGAAGGAATTAATACAAAGACATTTAAAGGGGAAAATATACTGGTGCTCGTTCCTGATGACACACAGGATGAAAATAATAATAACAACCATTTATTTAGCATCAGGAATTGAGCCATTAATCTACAAATATTATTATTAAATTGTTATAACAACTCTCTAGTGAAAATTATGACATCTTTATTTTACCAAAGAGGAGCATGAAGCTCAGAGTCTTTGAGTAACTTGCCCAAGGTCACACACCCAGTAAGTGTCAGAATTCACACCCACATCTGCTCTCTAAGCGAGATAAGGGATGAGTCTGAGATTCTGAACGTAGGTCATTGACACGATAGTCATGTCACTTTCAGAGCCAAAGGAACTAGAGAGAAAAACTGGTCAAGCCGAGAGAAGTAATTTAATAGTTAATATTTATTGAGCCCTTAACCTGCAAGGCACTGTTTTACTTTTCTCATGTTCCAATAGTGTACTCCTCATAAAACCCTGTGAAGTGAGTTCTGTTATCATCCCTATTTTGCAGATGAGAAAACTGAGGCACAGAGAAGTCATAAAATGTGCAGACGCCCATAGTTAATAAGAGGCAGAGCCAGGATTTGGCTTTATTGTTCTTAACCACTATGTTATACTCTCTCTCAATCTGATTAATATGGATTTGGATCATATTGAATTTGGGGGGACAGCAGGACATTCAAGTGGGACTATCTGATAAGTAATTATTTCTAGCCCAGATCTGGGATCTAAGACCCTGTGGACCTGGTTTGGTCAGAGAGTTGGACATTGGTCCTTCCTGAGGCCCATCCCTGCCTGGCCCAGAGCCAGACACTATTTACATCTGGCTGGTCCCCAGATTTATGTTCTTTTCCTCCACTCCACCCTCCCCTCCAGCTCACCTGACCACCCAGTTTCCCAAACACCTGCCAAGCACTCAGTATCTCAGGATCTGATTCACATTCTCTTCCCTACTAGCAATGACCCCTCACCTACAACTCCGTCTGCCAACATCCTTTCTTTCCTTTTATCTCCTCCAGTTTTTCCAAATGTTCCAAATGATCTGATTGCTCTCCCATTAAAATCCCATAGTATTTCACTTTTTACCCCTCCCTCCCCAAGCATTTATTGAGTACCTACTATACTCTGGGCACTTTAGAGGATACAGGATAAACATAATCAGACACAGACCTGTGTCCTCTATAGACTCCTCATGAAGTCTGTAGTCACACAAACACGTGTAAGATTACACTTGGGACAAGTGCTTTGAAGAAGTGGTGGATGGAACTTTGGGGCTGTCATTCAGGGATCTCATCTGGTCAAAAGGCCAGTGAAATCTGAGAAAGTGACACCTGAACAGAGAATGGGAGGTTAGTCAAGGGGGAAATGTGATGCAGGTAGCCATTTGTACTATGGTACTCATCTTTTGTTGTATCATTGATTTATTATCGCACTTATCTTCTTGCCTCCAGTGAGTAAAGCTCCTTTGAGGCAGGGCCTATTTTTGGCCTATCTTTTTGTCCCCTATAAGTAGAACTGAAGCCTACCTAGGGCTATGAGACTATTGTCTAAATAGACTGAGGGGACATTGGCGATCCCAGAACCCCTCAGCAGAACTGAGGACATTGGCTGTCTGCAGAACCCTCAGCACAACATCCCCAGAGCTGCAGGGGCACTAAGAGGCCACCCTGAGCCCCCCTCCACCACCCTCTATTGTGGTAAATAAGGAACAACATCATCTCCACCTTCAGGCCCATTTGTATGTCTACTCTTTTTTTTTTTTTTTAATGTTTTATTTATTTCTAGGAGAGAGAGAGACAGCGTGAGCAGGGGAGGGTCAGAGAGAGAGGGAGTCACAGACTGAAACAGGCTCCAGGCTCTGAGCTGGCAGTCAGCACAGAGCCCGACGCGGGGCTCGAACCCACGAACCGCGAGATCATGCCCTAAGCGAAAGTCGGACGCTTAACCGACTAAGCCACCCAGGCGCCCCTGTATGTCTACTCTTGATGAAGGTATCTTCTGGCATTGAGCTGGGGTTTCAGGTCTCATGCCTTTGTGAGCATGGAGGCAGCCTGCCCCTGAGGATTACTTGTGACCCACAGTTTGGAAGGAGCACCAAGGTGGTGGTACCAGCACAGTGGGATTTACTGGGGCCTCCAGGTCCTATTAGCCCACTGCTTCCCCCTTGCCCACTCTGTTCCTGACACACAGGCCTTCTTTCCACTCCTCCAATATACTGTGGCCAGTTTTATCTCAGCCCTTTGCTGCACTTCCTTCCACCAGGTATGCTCTTGCCTCACATCTTCAAATGACTGCCTCTTTATCCTTTAGGTCTCCCTTAAAAGTCCCTTTCCAAGGGCAGCAATGTCTGAGCATCTCAGTTAAAGGAATTCTCCATTCCTCCCTCACTCTATCCCATTGCTTTATTTCATTTTCCCTGTACAACTTACTCCAGACTAAAGAGACCACTTTCTAGGTTAATTGCCTGCCAGAATACAGACCCTATTCCAATGTAACTTCCATGAAGGCAAGAATTTTGTCAGATTGTTCTCTTAGATTCCCAAGTGACTGGAACAGAGTAGTGGTCAACAAGATTAAAGAAATGAATGAATGAATGAATGAATGAGTGTCCCCTCTGAGTAAGTGTCTGGATTGAGGACTAGGATTAGATTGGGATAAATCCACCTTGGGTTTAAGATTCCAACCTGGATCCCATTGCTAGTATGATCATATCTGTATTGAATGACACATGCCATTTACTGCTCTTTCACCTCGATATTCATTTTTTTTTCACTTTTCCTTCAGTCACATCATCCCCTACAACATATTTGTTGTTTGCTCCTAGGCAAGCTACTTTCCTTTTCTTTCTTTCTCCTTCTCTTTCTTTCTCTCTTTCCCTCCCTCCCCTCCTCCCTTCCTCCCTTCCTCCCTTCCTTCCTTCCTTCCTCCCTTCCTTCCTTCCTTTCAAGTAATCTCTACACCCAACATGGGGCTTGAACTCATGACCCCAAGATTAACAGTCAGATGCTCTAGCAACTGAGCCAGGCAGGTACCCCTACTTCACTTTTCTAAACACCAGTTTTCTCTTCTGTAGAATGGGGCTGATGGCCCCTACACTCACAGTGTGGTTGTGTGGGTTACACAGAATAGCATAGGTTAGAGTACTTAGTGCCTATGCCTTTCTGGTAGCAAGCTCTCTGTAAAGGTTAACTACAATTGTAGTTTTATCTTCACCATCCTTCTCTTTCTCATTCATACGCCTCTGGCTCTCCATCCCCTCCCTCTAGCACCCTGTGTGCCTCAGGTCTGCCCACCAGGGGGCCCCACATGCCAGCTTTCCTGCCCTGCCCATCCATCCCCAATGGTGCAGGCTGCCAGCCCCTTACCTCAGTATCTCCCTTCTGTCTCTGATGACAGTTTTATCACCTCTTCTCTGATGCTTCCTCTTCATCCCAAATATCTGTTTCCTGCCCCCCAATATTCCATTCATTCTACAAATAATCATTGAGCACGTACTACATGCCAGGCTTTGTGCTACATGTTAAGGAAACGAGAAAGATCAGGTACCCTCTATCTTCAAGGACTTCATAGTCTCTAGGGGGTGGTGGGAGGGGTGGAGGGGCAGAGAGAGCCCTGACCTAGACTGGGGGTGCGAAGGCGGAAATCAGACTACCCTTTGGAATCAGCCCTCTAGCTGGGAAATGGAAGGGAGTTCCTTCCTGCCAGTCCCTCAGCCCCTTACTCCAAATACCACAGCTCCTCACATTATATACTCCTACAACTCACTTGAAATTCTGAACTCAGCTAATCCTGAGCACCTCAGACCCTGTTTCAAACACGTCAGTTCCTTACACCAAAGTTTTCAGCCTTCACCCCAAATGTCCTCCGCCTCTCACCCCACAATCTCATCCCCTATGTCCAATCCTTCAGAGCTCAGCCCCTCACCTTACATTCCTCAGCTCTTCTGTTAAGGAATACTGTAGTCATTAGTTAAACCTGTGGTTCCTAACCTTTTTTTCAGCTCTTAGACACAGCAGGGATGGGAAAACACTCCCACTAAGGACAATTGCTGTCGGGAGTAGTTTCTGAAGTTGGGGCATATCAACCTTTCTGTGCATGGCTGTGATTTGATGTGTCTTCCAGAGGAGAGGGGGCATCCCTCACCAGGCCCTCTAGTTTAGGAACTGTTTATTTAAATGTTTTCATTTGTCTTTCTCACTCTTTCTTATCCTCATTATCATACCTTGTCACTAGTTTCAAATACCTCACCACTAATAATTTTCTGAGTCCTTGGAGAGAGGCCGTGACGTCATCATCCCTAATTCTCCAAAACTAGCCAGAGAATCTTAGAGTTGGAGGGGACTTCAGAAGCCACTGGTCCAGTGAGTTTCAAACTTCTTTCAGGGACGTCTTTTAGCCAGGGACTCTTCAACAAAATCTTATGTTGAACCTCAATATATATGTTAAGTAGCTGCTGCAGTATGACCATGTAACCTGTATGTTTCCGCGGAATATGGATTGAAAACCCCTCACGGGCGCAAGGCTAAATTCTCTTCAAGTTTATTTTTACAACATCCCCCAACAAGTAGGTAACTATTCTTTTTTTCCAAAAGTGTCATCCCGCTTGCATTTAAACACCTCACTTTCAACTGCCCCATTTTCCTGTCTGAAGGATAAGTACCTTTATAGTCTAAAATTGCATTCCAAAATTAGGGAGGGAGGCTTCTCTCATTCAGGGAGCAAGTCCCATGGTGCAATTTTTGGAGCCTTCAAAGATAAAGATCAGAGGAATGACAGAGGGTCCCACCCAGTGGAGTCCCTCTGGTGATTATCAGGGCATCAATTTCCTGCGTAATTCCCTGTTCCCTGTGCTGTGGGCACAGCCTGAGTGCTGGTGCTGCCCAGGGGACAGGCTGCAACCAGAACAGCACAGCTCGAGGACCCCATGAGGTTGCCATAGATACTGATGCACAGGGAGCTGGTGAACTCGTTATTATTTATATGTATCTTCCTTCTAATTTCTGTGGGGCAGCTGGAGGTTGCATAGGTACTACAGCAATGGGAATCAGGAGGGTGTGTATTTGTGTGTGCACACCAAGGTGTCTATAGGCTCCCAATTGCCACTCTCGTCATGTCAGAGTCTGACCTGTTGACAGAAGTAGTGAGAGAGGGAGGAGTGATATCGACATAGAAGGGAAAAAGGAAAAAATGATTTGAGTTTTGTTTTAATTGTGAAGTCTAATTTTCCACTTTATTTGGATGTTTCTCAAAATGAGAGGCAATGCCAAGCACACAGTAGGCAGTTAATAAGCATTTGTTGAAAGGCAGCTAGTTCCCCTTACACAGCACTGTGAGTCATCCCCAAGGCTTCCCCCCACTATTTTTTTCATCACTTTTCCTTTTACCCAGGGGCTCAATGCAAAGTGCTCTATATGGTTACCCTCAAATATCCAGGGTAGAACCCTCATGCTCAGTAGGGAAGATAGCCCCTCTCACAGTGGGTATCTGGGAGTTGCACTCCTGTTTTAACATTTTTTCCTTGGATACCTTAGAGGACTTCCCAGCAACCTTAGTCTGTGCTCTCTCCATCTCTCACTCCACTTTAATGAATATAAGGTTTCAACAGGAGGAGGTTAGGAACCAAGTTGTCCTGAGGGCTCAGGAAGGGCATATTGATGATTAATATGCAGCCCCTATTTCTGGAGTGCAGACTAGCCGTCACTTCTGCATTTAAGGAGGATGACAGAAACTCGGAACTGACTGTCATCCCCATATATAATCTCATCGCATTGCCTTGCCCAAGTCCCACGCTGGGACTTGGAACCTGGCTCTCACCCCAGTGCTTTGAGATAGGAAGTGGCCTTACTCCCCAGCGCCTTACTTCCTGTTGCCCTGGGGAGGGGTGGGGCATGGTCTACTGTCACCTCAGCCCTTTCCTCTGGCCTTCTCTGCCCTCCTCCCAGACAATCTGTTAATGCTTTTCCTCTCCTATTATTCCTTTAATCGCCCCCACTGGGCAGTCTGGTTCTCCTCAGCTCCCAGGGCTGTTGTTTAAGGAAAGGAGGGGAGCCCTCCCTGGGAGCTTTGCTCCACCCACCCCCTCAGGGAGGCAGCCAGGGAGGCTGGGAAGCCTCTCAGCCTCTCAGCTGCCTTCTCTGTGAGCCAGCCTGCTGACAATAGAGGCCTGACTCCCAGTGGGCGTCCTGCTGTAATCAAGACTGAGCTGCAGCAGTTGGCCCAACTCCATCCTGCCCAGTTGGGGCCAGTTGGGGCCGGCCCGGGACTTGGGGTACAACTGCCCAGGGAGGGCAGGTCAGGAAACTGCCCAGCGTGTTTCTCCTCCACTGAGACAGTTATGTGCCTCAGTCCTACCATCCCTGACAGTGGGAACAGAGGAAGGCATGGTAGCTCCCTCCCCCTACCACGGCCCCAAGTAGTCCCTTCATTCCACAGGTATTCCTGAGGGTCTGGGGCTAAGTATACAATGGTGAACAGAGGAGGCAGGGGCCGGGCCCTACTGGAGCCTACAATTTAGTGGGAAGGCAAATATTAAACAAATAATAATAGCTACCTCTGTTCTAATTAGATGCCAGGAACTCTTCAAAGTGCTTTATGCGATTTAGCCCATTTAATACTCACAACCCTGGGAGGTAGATTCTATTATTCTTCTCAGTTTTCAGATACGGTACTGAAGCACAGAAAGATTAAGTGACTTGCCCAACATCGCACAGCTGGTCAATGAATTGATCATAAATCCAAGCAGGCAGTCTGACATCAGAATTCACTCTTTAGATGACCACATTCTAGCTCTACTGCCTCTCATAGGAGTAAACATATCATTACAAAATATGATGGGTGCCATAAAATAAAAATACAGGGTGCCCTGCAAGAAAATGGGGATGTTTTCTCCTTCTTTCCACTTGCTCGTCCAGCCCACAACTGCACAAAACGTTTCTAATCATTCCCACTTCATCCCTTTCGTTACTCGCCTGAGAGAGAACATTGTCTTATCTCCAAGGTTGGAGTCCACAAAGGCAGAGTTCCACCTGCATCCTTGGCCCTGGCCTGGTCTCCCTGAACAAACCATGCCTGAAGTGTTTTATCTAATAATGGCCCTTATGCTTACACAAGTCTAGACTATCAGCTTCCAGAGGGAAGGCTGCTGAAAGCACTGGCTCTGCACAGGCTAGGGGCGCCTCCCGCGATTGCAGTCTGACGCGGACTTTTTGACCTTGGCCTTTTTTCCACGTAGGAGCCGGGCTGGGGGCTAAGGACTGCTAGAAAACTCGGTGGTCCGGGCCGGTACACATTCCCAAAACACACACATAGCACGCACATTCCGAGCCCTTGCAGGGTCAGCCCTGGGACAAAACCACAGGTCGCGAGGCTTTCAGCTCCCTGGGGGCGGCCCGGGGCTGGGACCCTCGCTCCCCTCTGCTCCACTGGGCGCGCGGCAGGGCCCGGGCGGCTCCCGGGGCGGGGCGGAGCCGGCGGCAGGAGGCCCCTCCCCGGGGGCGGTCCGGGGGCCTGGCGGGGGGCCGGCGGGGCTGGGGGCGGGGCAGGCGGGCGGGCGCGGGGGTGTCCCTCCCTCCCTCGCTCTCCCCGGTAAAGTCTCGCGGTGCTGCCGGGCTCAGCCCCGTCTCCTCCTCTTGCTCCCTCGGCCGGGCGGCGGTGACTGTGCACCGACATCGGCGCGGGCTGCACCGCCGCGTCCGCCCGCCCGCCAGCATGGCCACCACAGCCACCTGCACCCGCTTCACCGACGACTACCAGCTATTCGAGGAGCTCGGCAAGTACGGCCCGCACGCCACCCGCCGCGGCCCCCCACCCTGTCCCCGCCGCCCGGGCGCTATGCGGCTCCTCGCCCCGCCTCCCGGCCCTGCACCGGCCGCTGCAGCGCCCCCTCGGCCCGCCCCACCCCCAGCCTTTCCCGCCTGCTGCCTCCAGGGCCCCCTTGCCCCCAGCTCCCTGCCCCGCAGCCCCCTCCGCGCCATGCAGCAGCTGCCCAGGCTGCTGCACACCGCGCTGCCGCCGGGACTGCAGCCCCCAGACCGCTCCTCGGAGCCCTCCAGCCCCGCCCCTCCCTCACCCTTCAGGCGCCCCCCATTCTGACCCCGTCTGCTCGCCGCGCCCCCTCCTCACCCTGCTAGGGAGCTCACTCAGCACCCTGCCTCAGGTCCCACGCTCTTGGCACTCAGGACCCTCCCTGGCCCTGCAGCTCCAACCCCGCTGCGGTGCCCGAGTGTGGGGGGATGTTTGGTGCCCGGCCCCGCCCCCCGCTAGTGATGCTTCCAGGATCCCGGCCCCGCTTCTGGGCAGTGCTGCAGCACCCCCTTGTCCCCTCCCCCTATCCCTGCAGTGGTCCCGGGAGCTGCGCGCCGCAGCCGCAGCATCCCCCTCCTCTCTGCACTGAGCTGGCCGCTGCAGCAGCCCTGGCCCCCCCACCCCCACCCGCGGCGCCGAGCCCGGCCACTGCAGCCCCCGCCCTGCCCGCCCCCCCTAGACGTTTCCAGAGCTAGAGAGTGCGAGCTCACATTTGGGGGGAAAGTAGTGGAAAATATCATAGGGCTGGGGAGCTATTGATGTCTGAGATCCTCTCTTTCCCCGCTGTCAGTTGAGCCGGGATGCAGTGGGATGAAGCCAGTTGTGGGGGATCTGAGTCTCACTTTCCTCACCTTCCCCCATGATTGAGGGAGATTTCCCTCTTGGGATTATACCTTCTGTCTAATCTTTCCTTCTCCCTACCCTCAACTATTCCTGCTGAGAGAAGAGCAGGGTCTCTGTCCCTTCTCCTGGTTCTCTTGGTTGGGACTGCAGAGCTGTCCGTCAGATGCAGCAGGTGTGTGTTTTAAGCATTGCCCACCAGCTCCTGATACACAGCCTGAGGTTGGGGTGTTGCTTTGTCCAGTGACTATATGTGGGAATGGGATGGGGTCATCCTCCATCACATCTGTTCAGTGTCATGCAGTGGCCACATCCTTCTGCCCCACATTGGATGGTGATGGTCATTCTGCTGGTATGTGTGATTTTGACTAAAGGGCTGGTGGTGGGAGCATCGCTGTTCTCAGACCTGAAGCCTGTCTGTGTCACTCTGCTCTGCTCCGTGTCCCAGTTCTTTCCCCCTTCTCCCTCCAGGGGTGCTTTCTCTGTGGTCCGCAGGTGTGTGAAGAAAACCTCCACGCAAGAGTACGCAGCAAAAATCATCAATACCAAGAAGTTATCTGCCCGGGGTGAGTGTTCCCCCATCTTGGCCTCTCATTAGACTGCCTCAGAGGGCTATCGCTTCTGAAGATGTTCCAGGAATTAGGGGTTGTACATTTTAGCCCCTGCAGAAGAATTGAAATTTCAGGGTTGGTTGACTTGGAAGCCAGGCAGGGAGTTGCATGGGGAACCAGAAGTGCTCAGGTAGAAAAGAATGAGAAAGATGTAAGACATGGAGGTAGCTATGGGAAGAGATGGTCCCTTGAAGGCTCAAGGGAGATTGTTTTTTAAGGGAGGGGGAGATGTGGGGAGTGGTGGTAACATGGAGTAGGGAGCTCTTAATTTGGAGTCTCTGTGTTGGGGCAGGCACTCCAGGCCTGTCCTGGTCCCTGTGCCCCAGTGGTGACTTAGGATGGAAATGCAGTAAGTGAACAGCTCTGACAAATCTAGCCTCCCCCTGCCCACCAGGCGGCAGAACAGACTCCCAAGGGAAGGGAATCTGTAAACATCAGGGGTGGCTGCTACTGGCGAGGGCTTCTCGGGAACAAATCCTGCCAGATGAACTTGATTGCTTTTTTGATCAAATTACAAAGTTGGTGGTACAGCAGCAGATGCAGCCTGTCCTGGGTAGAGGGTGATGCCTCATGGTCTGGAAATCTCAACGGCCTGGCCCGGATGGGAGCAGCATTGCATCCCGGTCTGAGGATTGTGAAGGCCTGGGTCTTGGAGCCTGCTTTCTGAGATCCTCCCAAGTACCTGAGGCCACGAGGGTGAGGCCCTGTCTTTCACACCTTGAACCTACACTCCCTGAACCTTGTATTGGGTGCTTGCCAAACTCACCTCATCTGATAGGTATAGACCCAGCAGTGTGTGAAGTGCTATGTGAACAGGTCTGGTGAGTACAGAGGTATCGAGGGGGACAAAGGTTATTAGACTCAGAGAAAGGAATTAGTATGGGGCAACAGGATGCCCCATATTAGGAGCCAGGATAGATACCCTGGGGAAGGTGGGGACTGTGGTTAATAGAGACTCAAGCGTCCCTGGGGTAAGAGATATAGTAAATGTCCCTCAGCATCAGAGAAGCTGTTAAATTCCACAGAGATGACAGTGGGCTTCTGTTATGTGTACAGTTGTTCTGGGACCTGTTTAGCAAGGCTGTGTCTGCCTCCTGGCTGGGAGGGCTTCTCTTCATGCCCACAAACAGGGCTTGTCTTGCTGTCTCCTTCCCAGCCTCCATCTCTTGCTATTCCTCTACAATTGGCTATGAAGTTGACTTATTTGTTTGTTTTTCTTTTCCTCTGGGTACTTTGAGTGGAGGCGATGGTTACCATAGAGATATGTGGGCAGTCAGATGCCCTCCTCCCCCGGGGGTAAGGGGATGACACAGTGGGCTGGGTTCTTTGGCAGATATCCTCTGGCCAAGAGTGCAGGGTGCAGGCAGAGATGACAGTTCGAGAGGGGATACCTCCCTGTGCCCACGCGGCATAGCCCTGGTGCATCAGAAATGGGCTGGTGTCTGGTGTCTCCAGTTGATGCAATGCTTAGCGTTCCTCATCTCACCAGTGTCTTCTGAACCAGGGGTGAGGGAGGAAGGGACTCTGGGAACCAAACTCTAGGATGTGAAGATAGCTGTTGTGGTGACTTTGTGGAGATGCCTGCCTTCAGTTGTCATTTCTTTCTCCTTTCCTCCCCACCTGAACTTCCCTGACCTGTATCATCATGCTCTGTTCCCTTCCTCAACTCCTTTCAACCTTGTCTTGTCTCTTCCGACTGACATCTTTCTTTCCCTGCCCAAACTGGATGAGGTTTGGTTTCTCTTTGATTTTTTTTTTCTCCTCAAGAAAAGGATTCTTGTGTAAGATCATATGCTTCAGACATCAACTCCCCCTCTCTCGAGATGGTTATGCCCAAACTGGGGCTCTGTTGTGTGGCTTGCGTGCCAGGTTAACTTAGGGACAGAGGCCTGGTTCTGGCTGATAGGCACAGGTGCCAATAAGACGGGTCAGGAATCTGCCGGTGCCAGTACCGTTTGGAGGTGGGAGCGTGGGAGGGTGTTGTCTTGGAGATGGAGGGACCAGGCTGGGGGCTGTGCTGTAGGTGTGGGCACAGGGGATGTGAGCTCATGGAGAGTTGGGCCAGGGTGCCCACTAGGCTGGTGTCCATGGGGTTAGGGAGTGAAGGCCGTGGCTTCCCTGCAGCCTCTCAGTTTACGCTGTATATTTTATAAAGGTGCTGCAGCTGGGGCTGGGTTTCACTCGTCACTGTCTGTCTAGAGCTTCACAGGTGTTGGATTTCTATGTCTGGGAATGTGGTGGGCCCACCGAAGTCATCCTTGAGGGTCTGAAGGGGCTTGCTCTGTTTGCTGAGTCTCTCTGCTTGTTTTCTTTCTTGTTTGTGATTTTCTGTGCTGTAAGTCGAAAGGAAAGCAAAGGGTATCAAGCTGCTTCTCCTTGGCATCCATGGTGAAGTGCTCGGGAGGCTCGGGGAGAGATCACCTGGTCTTACGCGGGATCTGATCTGGATGGGAATCCTTCTTTTGCTCTGTTGTTTCTTGTCAATGTGGCTTCAGAGGCCCACGTTCATAGCTGTGTTACAAGGTAGGGAATGCGTGTGCCTGTGCATTGAGCACCGTCTTTGTCTGCTGGCCTGTCTACATAAAGTCACTGGAAGTCACATAACGTCACTCCCTTTGCTTGGAACAGTGATAGGTGTGGCGTTGGGCCTCTGAAGGGAGCCTCTGGTTCCAAGCTTAGCTCTCCACTAGGCTGAAGGAGGCATTTAAAATAGGCTTGGATGCAGGAGCTAGTGGGCCAGGTGATGGCAATGATAAGTCGTTATTTTAAGATTTAAGAGCACCCCCCAAGGAGCCTGAGCCCTTATGTCTTTTTTTATTTTTAAATCTTCATATTCCCTTCTTATCTTTATTCATATGCATATAGATTTTCACCTCGTGGAGCATAACATTTTATATCCTGCTCTCTTGCTTACATCCAAAGCGTTTCCCCATATTGCTGTAGTTGAAGGGCAAATGGTCCTTTCTTCTTCCGTAGTTTAGGCTTTATCCTTGGAACAGTTAGCATTATAAGTAATCTCTGTCTCTGGACCATTTATCTGGATTCCAATTGCTTTTACTACACTGGATACACGGCCTTACTAAGAGATGCTACCAGAAACAATATTTTGAAATCTGTTACAGCACTTACTATGCTTATTTATTTAGTCTGTATACCCCCTACCCCATGGGGAAATTTCTATTGAGGCTAAATGTAACCAAAAGCTTTCCTCTTCCTGAGGACCTGGGAGGTAAGGGTAGGAACCATATCTATTTCTTCACTTCTGTGTGGGCAGGGCCCAGCAAAGTGCCTGACACATACCTAGTCTATACATGTTGAATGAATGGATTCAGAGGACTACGTAACCAGTCATGGTTGCTTCTTGGCTTTGGCTGTCAGGAAACTCGGAGCCAAGTTGTAGGAACCCTTGTCCCCTGTTGCTGGGTTGGGTTCCCCCTTTCTGATCCATGGAGCCAGGCTGTAAGCCTGACACGGCTGTCAGAGAGGACGCATGAAGTGAAAGACCTGTGCTCGGGGCATATATGGCAGGTGGGAGATGTAGGAAGATAGTGTAGTCTTATGATTCTTTCTTCCCTTCAGTAATGGCCTTATAGGGCAATGTTGGGACTTCCTCTCAGCAGCAATTTTCAATTTTAGTGTGTGTAAGGATCACCTAAGTACTGGTTAAAAAATACAGATTCCTAGGCTCCATCCACAGGAAGTCTGGGGTTGGGTCCCAGAATCTACATTTTACACAGATGCCCTAGTGAATTTCCTGCAGGTGGTCCCTCAGCCATGCTTTAAGAAATGCCATCTAAAATCAGCCACAGCACCAGCAGTCACTCTTGCCACATTCTCTGATATTTACCAGACAAACCTTGTCCCAGCGGTCTCCAGGTGGCATCTCTGCCCGTATGTGGCCATCTGTGCACATGGATTTTTCTGTGATTGGGGCCTCCTGAGCCCCCATATTGGGGTGTCAGTCTGTGTCCAAGCCTGTGGCAAGCAGAGTGGCTGAGGTTGTGGCATGTTGGCCACCAGAAGGGTAAAGGCTGTCCCTTTCTGGGTCCAGCTGGCCCTGGGGACTGAAATAGGATCCCCCTGGGTGGTGCCAGCTGTAAGTCCCCACCCCCTTAGTGTTGGCCTGAGTAGCCCCCATGACATTTGTGTCCCCTGTGGTATCTCCAAGTGAGACTTTCCTGTTAAGGATCTGGGTGAAGTGAGGGGAGGCAGGAAGGGGAGGGTGAAGCAGCAGTACGGGAGGGGGAGAAGGAAGAGAGATCTATGCAGCACTGGAATGCTGGGACTCTGCGACTTGAGGAAGCAGTTAAGGAGGTTGTATGAAGAACTGTGCTTTCCTCCTGAGGATAACAGGGCAGTCAGTTTCTGTCGACAGAGAGATGGGCATCCTGTATATAAGTGACTAGTGAGCTTCACTGACTCGTCCCTCTAAGTGGATGAGAAAACAGCTTGGAGGTCCCTTCTCTGTGCCAAGGCTTATGCTGGAGTGGTTTTGTCATACAGTCACGCTGTGAGCTATGTGGCTTAGTTTGTACAACACTGGCCTGTCACCCTGCCCTTCTGTCCACCTTCTCAGAGTAACTTCGGGTGCTGACCTCATGGGGTGGGGATGGAGGTTGGAATGTGGCCCCATCCTTGATCTCTTCCTGCTGCTTGCCCTGGTCCCTTGTCAGAAGCTGTGTTCCAAGCTTCGAGGCTATGCTGAAACCCTAGAGGTGAGTGGCTGACCCCATTCTCTGGTGAGGCTAGAGGCAGGGAAGGGGAGGCGTGGGTATGACGGGCTCCCGTCCCCATCTCTGTGCTCGTTCTCTGGACAGTCTTGGCAGGCCGACAGGGGCCTGATCCCATGGGTGCCAAAAGGGTGATGACAGGAAGAGATGGGCACTTTGCACCTCTTGAGTGCCTCTCGGCGGAGGCCCTTTATCGTCTGCCCAGGGCCAGAAAGATCTGCCTCAGGGCCGGTGGGGAAACCAAGGCACAAAAGGTTGGTTTGTTTCTTTTGAGGTGTTGATATGCCAATGATTTTGCTAGTGCTCAGACCCCAGCATCCTCAAGCAGTGTGGGCTTCACTTGGCTCCTCCCTTTAAACCACAGATTCTGGACATTTTGTTCCTGTGATTAATGTTGATATATCATTCCCACACCTCCATATAGGCCCAGAGCTCTAAGCCCAGTGGAGGAAATCCCTCCATTCTGCTAGCTGAGGCCTTGCTCTCATCTGTCCCCCTCTCTGGTCTGGGTACAGACCCTATGTGGCGGGGATATTTCCAGTCACTCCCCACCAACACCGTCTCTACTTCCTGGGTCCTATCAGCAGCAGCAACAGCTTCCCATCTGCTCCCCTCTTTTCTCCTCTCTCTCTTCCCCTCCCCCCGCTTGCTGCTGCCTTGGGAGGAGCTATTTTTAGGGGCTGCTTCCTGGGATGTTTTACTTGGGGCTGGTTACCATGAAGGAAATGTCACCAAAACAGTGGGCAAAGGCTGCAGGCACCCAGAGCCATGCCGGGGGCATGGAGAAGTCAGCGGCTGACCCTCTTCTGGCCCTGAGAGCATCCAGAGTGTCCAGAGGCAGAGCCCAGCCTTCTTGGACCTTGCAAGTGGCCCCATGGGGATTTTCTCCACCCAAGCTGGTTTGGAAGACTTTCACTATGGGTCGCTTCTTGGTACCTCTCTCCTTTCCCTCCTTAGTTAAAGCTTCTCTTAATCTTAAGACACAAAAGTCAAAGTGGGGCTTGGCTCTTTGTGTCACCCCATGTACTCACAGCCCTCAGCTGGTCTCGGGTATTTGAGCGTGAAGGAATTGGAAGCTATGATCCCTGCTCTTACATGGTGGATGGACTTTGCTCTTAATTGGAGACTCTTTGCACCTTTAGAGTGAGATTCAAAGAGGAAGGGATGTGGCATCACAGTGTCAGGATGAGGTCAATGGGATTGTAGCTTGGGATTCCCACTGGTCAGTGCCCAAGGCCAGGGACTGTTTATAAGCAGCTGGAAATGTGGATAATGACACCAGATCCCTATGGTGCCCTTGTTTCTTCTCCGAGTGATGCTCCGGAGGCCAGATGGAGGCCTCTGCTGCTTAGGAAGGAGGAGGAGGGCACATAGGAGGGCAGCAAGAGGAGAGCTTCACTTGAAGCATCTGAAATTGGGCTTTAGGAAGCTGTAGGAATCTTCTCATCATCTATATTGAGTTCATAGGAACAGACCCTTGAAACACCCTTTGTAAAGTCAAGGATGTCATTGGGATTGGAACTTGGGGATACTCCTCATAGCCATAGTAGAGCTCTATGTCCTTTCCATGATAGAGGGCTGTGTATTTAGGTGGCAGTAGGATCTTATTTGAAACTAGTGCTGGGGGATGACTCAGTCGGTTAAGCAGCTGACTTTGGCTCAAGTCATGATCTCACGGTCTGTGAGTTCGAGCCCAAGCCCGGCATCAGGCCCTATCCTGACAGCTCAGAGCCTGGAGCCTGCTTTGGATTCTGTGTCTCCCTCTCTCTCTGCTGCTCCCCAGTGCACACTGTCTCTGCCTCTCTCAAAAATAAACATTTAAAAAATTAAAAAAAAGAAAAAAAGAAATTAGTGCTGGCATTTGTGGTTTTAGAGAAAAGTCACTAAATCAGTCATATCCCTACAGGGCCATGGAGGCTCGATGGCCAGCCTTCCCTGGCCCCTGATCTTGTGGTGGAAGGAAAGTACATTTGGAGTAGGCTTCTCTTTGGGGTTTAGAGGAGAGGTGGTTCTAGAACTCTGTCTCCCCGTTTCCTCACTGCTTCCTCTTTTCTGTCTCGCTTGGCACTGACCCTCTGGTCACTCCTTGCTGCTCTTCCTGTGATGGGTGCTTGGCCTGGACAAGGTCTGGATGTACTTGGGCAAAAGGCAGGAGAGGCAGAGCCTCCAGGGATGCCTGTTTCTTGGGCCTGGCTCTGCCCTGGGGCGGGGAGGGGGTGGGGAGGAGTAGCAGGGAGCTGTGGGGGAAGGCCTGAGCAAATCCCTGATAACAGCCACTTCTGCTTTCTGCTCCTGTTGCTACCTCTGCTATTGAGGGGGAGAACCTTGCAAAGAGATGTGGTTGGAGCTGGGCTGAAGGTCGGCAGGGGTGGGTCTCTCCATGGCAGCAGCACACAGGCAGGCAGGAAGTGGCCCTGTGCAAAAGCGGGAAGTGGCTGTTGTCAAACAGGAAGGGGGGGCTGGGCCACGTGAGGGGGCGGGGAATAGCCTGGTTGAAAGGTGGGTGGGAAGAGGGTCAGCCTTGGAAGGCCTAGGAACGGCAGAGCTCCGTGGTCAGTGGGAGGAGGGGTGTCTCAAGGGAGAAGGCCACCTTTGTGACAAGAGCACCAGCTGTGTGTTACCACCGTAGGATGCCCAGCCAGGCCCTTGACCTGCCACTGTGGACCAAGTCCGTTCAGTGGCCTCACCCCCTTTTGGGGTTGTGATGCTGTGCTTTAGCCAGGACAGCCCTTGCAATTGGAAAAGATGCTCTACAAACCATATTTATACCTGAAATACCACAGCCGCTGCTGGGGTGGAGCTCTCTGCTTTTTCCCAGACGTAGACCAGTCCTGGAGGGGACTACAAGTTAGGAGGTATGTGGAGGAAAGGGACAGGAGACAACAGCAGAGAGGCTGTGCGTGGTGTAAGGAGGCAGGGAGAGTATGGTTGGCAAAAACCACATGGTTCATTGAGCAGAGCTTCTGGATGGCAGGACGCCACAGCTAACAAAGGTGAGGCTGAGGAAGAGGAGGGATCCTGTAGGCAGTGGTACTTCCTAGGCTGTCCTCTCTCTGAGAAGCCTCTGTTGCTAAACCTTCACCTGCAGGCTGTAGACACAGGCAGGCCCCACCAAGACAGGAGAGAACACCTATATGCCCAGGGGGGCTGCAACAGAGCCAAGTCAGAGGGCTCTGCTGGTTGTGTTGTGGACTCTCTGGCTGCCCAGGCTGAGGGAGGATGGGTCCGACTCTGCCAGTGTCTCTGGTGATAGCCACGGCCAAGGTTCTTCCTGTGTGCCAGGCACTGTACTGAGCATTTACCTAATTACCTCATTTAATCTGCAAATATCAGCGCCTCTGTTTTTTTTTTTTTTTAAGTTTATTTATTTACTTTTTTGAGAGAGGGAGAAGGAAAAGGAGAGAGAGAGCTGGGAAGGAGAAGAGAGAGAGAGGGAGAGAATCCCAAGCAGGCTCCACATTGCCAGCGTGGAGCCCAGTGCAGGGCTGGAATTCATGAACCACGCGATCATGACCTGAGCTGACATCTAGAGTCGGATGCTTAAATGTTTGAGCCACGCAGGCGCCCTTCACTTCCTCTGTTTTAGAAGTGAGGAAACTCTTTCCCAAGATATCTACCTGGCTCCTTCTCTCACCTCGATTAGGTCCTAATCAAATGTCGGTTCCTTGCTGAGGCTTTCCATGATCATCCTATTTAGATATGTACTATTCCTCTTCCCTGCTTTATTTTTCTACACTGCACTTGGCCAGGACATTTAATGTGCCGTCTAGTTCTTATTGTCTGTCCCTCCCCCAACCCAACCCCACTAGTATATCACCTCTATGAAGGCAGGGATTTTTGTCTTGTTTTGTTCACTGCTATATCGACAGCATTTAGAACAGTGCCTGTCACACAACAGGCCTCAGAAAATATTTTTTGAATGCATGAATGAGGCTCGGATGGACTTAATAACTTACCTGACATAGCAGGGCTTAGACCCAACCCGGGACTGTCTGGCTCCAAAACTGTTGTATTCATGGAGGGACTGCATGGCTAAGGATCAGGGCGAAGACGAAGGAGCAGCCTTGGGTTCAGAGAAGACATGGGGCCTCAGCTCCTTGGAGATAGGGCTGAATTAAGTGGCTAACAAGAACCCTCCGGATGCTGGGCAGCTCCTTCGAGGAGCTGGAAGGATGAATCTGTGTCTCTCCTCTCCCCCTTCTGAGTCACTGGTAAAGCCAGAGCACCCTTATTTTTAGTGCTGTTACTCTTGTGGGACTGGAACCATTAGCCAGTAAGAGACTTAAGGGAGGAGATAAACATTAATCTTCCAGGCCTTCCCCTCAGCAGCCACCTCCGCATTGCAAGATGCTGTTCTGCTGCACCTGCCTGGGCAGCCATGCCCAAGGGTTGTGGGTTGGAGGGCAGTGAGGTAAGTGGTCAGAGAGAGGGAAGCTTTGGGGCTGGCTAGCTTGGTACTCCCATCCCAGTTCCAGGGGCTGAGAGGAAGGTGGCATAGCCCTGACATCCTCTTGGCCAGATCTGGTAAAAGCAAGCCCCCCTGCCAACTGGGCTGAGCTAGCACTACTTCCTCAACTAACTTTAGGGTCTGAGAGTCACAGGGACTGATGGCTCCCAGGTGATGTGGGAGTGTGGGGTTACCTGTGGTTTTCTGGCTGCATCCTGGTTAGTGGTAATGCCAAACCTGAGGTTTGGAAGGAGGGCCTGACCCAGATCTTTGGGCAGCTGGGATGGATTAGCCTGGGCAGCAGGAACTAATCTCTGCGTGTCCCCACCTCCTTCTTCCACAAAGCTGAGCTGTTGCTAGAGGGAAACTTTAGGACAAAACTAGGGGTGATTGGTGAAACAACAATTAGGAATTCCTTTTAGTCTATAATCCCTGCATTATCGCAGACTACATTATCTTGGCAGGCCTGGGTCTGAATCCTAGTTGTGTCCCTTTCCAGCTGTATGATCTCAGGCAAGTTATTTAACTTCTCTGGGCTCCAGCTTCATTATCTGTGACATAGTGACCGTCATAGCACTTACCTGGTGGATGGTTATGGGAGTCATGGGAAACTCTACAGAGGCGTTTTGCTATTGAGGTAGAGGTGGGGTAGGGAGGAGCCCCTACCAAGGGAGGCAGGAATTGCTTGGCAAATGGGGATGTGAAGGCACCTGCCTGGGCCTGGAGAAGTTGGGGTGAACTGCATTTATGCCCTGACACAGCCTGGAGGCTTTACTAGTTGCTCTCACTTTATCCTGTCATCATAGCATCATGCTGGAGAAAGGGCTCGAGGCTCAGACCACCTGCATCCACTGCCTGCGACCTTGAGCAGGTTCCCTCACCTTGTTAAGCCTCAGTTTCCTCACTTCTTCACTTGCAATGTAATGGAATTAATCAGATCCTTTACTTCACGGGGTTTTGGTGAGGATGAAATAAGATAATCCATACCTCTGCCTAGTGTATAGTAAATCCTTACTAAATAACGGTTGTTACTACTATTGATGTTATTGATAAACCCTTATGAAGCCTCTGTTATGGAAGGAACTCTAGGAAACATCACTTTGAAAGATCCCACCCTTTGAAGAGCTTATGACCAAAAGATGACAGACATAATGTATGATGTGAAAATTATAAGAAGTGCAGTGGAAGTTGCGGGTGTGGGAGGTGGTCAGGGGGAGGAGAAGTCCCACCTACTGACAGGAACAGGGGAGACTGTGCAGGAGGGGACTATCTGGCAGGGTTCCAGAAGGTGGAGTGGAGAGGGCTTCCGGGCCACCTTGCTTTGAGTGGTAGCATCCTGTCTTCCTACTTCCTGGAGCTCTGCCTTCCTATGGAAGGAATTGACCAGTGTGGCTTGGTTGCCTAGATTCTGGTCATTTCACCAAAGCAGAGTAACCAGAGTGCCAAGAGGTGAGAGCTCACAGCAGTGTGTGGCCAAGAAGATCCTGGGGGGAAGCAGGATTTCTGTAATACGGGCCTCATAATAGTGCCAGCTTCATGGAGTTGTTACGATAATAAATTAAAAGCTGTTTCTGCCTGGTGTAGAAGTAAGCTCTCGAGAAATGTTAGCTATGATTATTTTATCAAATCATTATCATCTTCATCATCATCTTGGTTGTCAGGATCATTATGTTTCAGGGATGCTATGAAGACTAAATTAGAGAATATATGTAAAACTCCTAGCCCAGTGTCTGACTATATAGTAGGTGTTTAATAAAACTCAGCTATTAGTATTTCTGTCAAGAAAGATATTCTGGACACCCTGGTCCAGTGAAATCCCTGCTATAGTGAAAAGGGTACCAGAGTTTTAATTGAAGACCTAGTTTCAAATCCCAACTCTGCCTCTCACTAACTTGAGGTGCTTTCCTAGGGCATTACTTCTTTTGGAAAAAGTGGTCATAATACCGATCTTTGGGATTGCTGTGACTTGCTGCATTAATTCAGCAAATTGTAAAAAGTGCATAGTTGGTGCCTAATAATAGAAGGAGTATGAATAGCAAGGTGGCCACAAAGAATGGATGGTTGATGGTTTTTCTTTTCTTTCTTCTGCTTTTAGATCACCAAAAACTAGAACGTGAGGCCCGGATATGCCGACTTCTGAAACATCCAAACATTGGTAAGTGCTTAGGGTATTTCTTGGGCATGTTGTAGAAGGCAGGGGAAACAGAGGCCCACTGCTTTTGTGTATGAAACCACTTCTGTCCCTGGGCCTTTGCCTGGTGTAATTTTTTTGTCCAAGTGGGATAATGGTCAGAATTCTGCGGCATTCTATTTTAGAGGGGTCTCCATCCCTGCAGTGTCATTTCGGGGCTAGGATGTGAGGATTGGAACAGGTTTCAGACTCTCTTTCTTCCCCTTCTCCTTCCGTCTTTGGGCTGAGGTCCAGGGTCCTCAGCGTGTGAGGTGCTGGGCTAGTAGCCTGCCAGCGTCCCTCACCAGGGGCCTTCCACAGCCATCATAAAAGGGTCCGGATTTTGTTTCTGGACTTGAAAGAGTTTTGTTCCTGTTAACGGTGTCGTGCACACTCTGGGGGTTTCCATGGTGCTCCCGTTTGTATTCCCCAGAGCCAGGAAAGCAAGCTGCCCACCCGCCTGGCTTCTCTGGAGAAGGGATGGCAGGAGCCACTCTCATGGGGAAGGAGAAAAAATTAAGAGGATTTCTCCCTGCTCCCACCCCAACTTGAGGGACAAGAGCACATTGTTGGTTGTTCTAAAGCCTGAGGAGGTTTGCCTGCCACAACCCACTCCGGCTCAGTTTTACATTGTTCAGCTGAAATAGCCTTTGCCAAAAGCGTTGGCCCTGATTTGGTGCTTCTTGCAGAGGGGACAGAAACTGGGCTGGCTGCAGCGTCCGAGCAGAAACCCCAGTCTTGACTTGAGGCAGAGCAGGGAGCATCTCCTAGGTTTTCTCTGAAAGCCCTGAGTCATCACAAAGAACAACATGTGTTCCCTGCTCCTCAGGCATGGCCTAAATATCGGGGCTCCCACAGTGCCCCGGAGGCCGCCCCCTCTGCTCTGTTGGTGGCCAGGGCTGTGAGGTGACATGCCGAAGCTGGATGCTTCCTCCGGAGCTACCCAGCCTCTGGTTTCCCAGACCTCAGGCTGGAATGCTTAACGTGAGCTCTTACGTTGGGGAGCTGAGGTCGTACTCCAGCCCAAGGGGAGAGGAGCAGCTCTGAGGTAACCAGAACTCCAACCATGCAGGGCTTTACAGATCGCAATCGGCAGCTTGGATTACACCTGAAGCAGATTGGCAGAGCCAGTGCTCAGCTCTGCTGGTGCGGTGTGCTCTACCGAGCCAACACCTCTCAGCTGATGGGTCCTGGGCTTGGAGCTACTGGAGCTCCCTGGCTGAACTCTCAAGTTAGACCCTCACCTGAAAACAGCATGGTTGGGACCATTGTGTCACCCTGGGTAGGAGAGAAGAGACAATGAGAGAAACAACTAGAACAGCAGTCGCAAATTCAGGCATATTTTGTTTGGCCAGCTCAGTGGTCTAAAAATATTTTATTATTTGCCAGTATTTAAAAACGAGATTTCACATTTTTGGGAAAAAAAAAATTCTATTTCCCAGTCTTTTGAATCAGACATTGCAGCTCTCGTGAGCCGCATCTGCTCAGGCTGGGCAGCGGCTACCCCCTGAGCCTACTGGCCACTGTCTTTTGCCACTCCCTGGTACCTCACGTTTGCCTACCTGATCACCTACCTGGTCGCCATAGGCTTTTGAGCTTGTGGCCTCTAACCTAGAAGTTCCAGAATAGGAAGAAAAAGCGTGTGGCTTGCAAAAGTCATCCACAAGCACAGAAGCATTTTGACGTTTTAGTCCCGGGTCTCAGGGTCTGAGGGCAGCAACTTCCTTTCCTTATGCTGCTTGTGACCAACTTGTAGAGCAGTGATGAATTGTTCTCATGTAGGATAAATGAGGCAGGAGGCGGAACCACCTCCTGGTTGACCTGATTGACCCTAGAAGGGTTGAAGCAAGATGAAGACAACTGAGAAATGATGAGGAAGGACAGAAATGGGATTCTAGCTGAAAGCAGTCATACCCTTTTTATGCATTTCTAGAAATGAAATATATGCTTTTGACCTTTTAGGCCTGACTTTGGGTCTTTCATTTTTATCTACCTGTCCCCAACTCTGCCTGGGGACCATCTTCCCCAGCCATCTGCTCTGTTAGGGGGCAAATAAGACCCAAGCCAGGAAAAAGCACACTCACTTCATCATCATCTGATTGCCTAGAATTGTGCTTCATGTCATGACTATTCCCAGATCCTGAAGGATGTTGGTTTGAGGCCTTATTGTGGGGTCAAGAGCAGGGAGAGGGAAGGGTGAGTCAGCACCGTGTCCTGGGAGAGCTGGCTGGCCAGGCTCTCTGGCTTCCGGTGGGAACCGGGGCTCCTAGAGATGTAGTGGAGCTGTGGATCCAGGAGGCGGGGGTTGCCATGGATTCTGATCTGGCTTGTGGCAGGAGAGGAGGAAGTTTTGTGCCCTAATTCACTATTCTTCTCCTCTCTTCGCTGCCCCCTCCTTCAGAGCTTTGGCCCTTTTGGCTCTAGCCTCCTTAACCCCATCCCGCAGAGATACAAGTGGACGAGCCCAAGAGTGGTGCAGAGTTGAGGATGCTGAGAATAGAGAGCACATGGTGACCCTCTGGTTGCTGTCAGACTCAGAGGCACTTGAATTCAGAAGGATATTTGGTGCAGGGGGCCAGGCATCCCCAGTTTTCTTCCCTAATAGATATTCTATCCCAGAGGTTAAAAGCCTGCTAGAAGGGGCGCCTGGATGGCTCAGTCGGTTAAGCTTCCAACTTTGGCTCAGGTCATGAGCTCGCAGTTCGTGGGTTCGAGCCCCACGTCGGGCAGTGTGCTGACAGCTCAGCGTCTGGAGCCTGCTTCGGATTCTGTGTCTCTCCCTCTCTCTTCCCCTCCCATGCTCATGTTCTGTCTCTCTCTGTCTCTCAATAATAAATAAATGTTTAAAACAAAACAAAACAAAACAAAAAGCCTGCTGGAAGAGTGAACCCTACTGTAAACTGTGGAGTCTCAGAGACAATGATGTTTCAGGGTAAGCCCATCGCTTGTAACAAATGTGCCGTTCTGGTGGGAGGTGTAGACAGTGGGGAGGCCGTGTGTGTGTAAGGCAGGTGGTATGTGGATGCTCTCTGTATTTCCTACCCAGTTTTGCTGTGTACCCTAAACTGCTCAAAAAAAAAGTTTATTGATATATATTAAAAAAAGCCTGTTGGTTATGAGGCATAAACTGCAGAACCTAAAACATCTTTGGGAGAGTGGCCAGAGGTGTGGAGTTGAGCAGGAGTCAGCAGCAGTACTCGCTAGTCTGAATGGAGTGTGTGCTACCTGTGATCTGCTTGCTCCCTGCTCTAAATTCCTCTAATGAATAGACTCTGTCTTCCTTCGTGCTGGGCTGCCCTGGGAGGTTCAATCACAGTCTAGCATTATGGTTCAGAGCAGCACTACTCAAACTTCCATGTGCTCGTGAACCATAGAGGGATCGTGTTAAATTCAGTGTCTGATTCAGGAGGTCTGGGGTGGACCTGAGCTTCCTCGGGTGGGTGGTCTCCAGAGGATGCCCACATGGCTGGTCTGTGGACCATATGTGGAGAGGCAAGGTTTGTGGCTTTGGTATCATGTCTTCCAGGTTTGAATCTGGGATTTGCTGGTCTGTAGCTGTGACCAGCAGCAAATTATTTAGCCTGTCTACACCTCCATTTTATCATCTATGCCTCTTCATGGAGTTGTGAGAGTTGTGAGAGAACTCAGCAAGCAAAGGAGGCCTAGGAAATAAATGGAGGTGATGAAAATGGGGATTCCAGCCCCTAGAAGTCATCTTCCCTAAATCCTCAGCCCCAGCTCAGTTCACAGGTTATTTAAACCAGGCTGCCATTTATTTACCTTGGACCCAGGGCCATTCAGCTAACAGTAAATGTAGCAAAAACAGGTGCAAAGAAAAAGAAGAAAACATTGCATCATGACCAAGCAGCATCTAAATCTCTGCTCCAGGGGGGTCCTGCCCACCTACTCCTGAGTCCCTCATCAGCCTCTGGGAAGCAGAACCTCCTTCCCACTGTGCTATAGCTGCAGACACTTTTAATGGTGACACTTTTTCCAAGCCAAGATTTACTAGTTAAAATGCGGCATGTTGTTGGGTGGTTTTTAAGGAATTGGAAATAGCCACAGCATTCGGGTTATGGCTTTGTGAGTGCTTGAAGGTACGAAACATCAAGTAAAGGTATTTAGGTGTTTAGGCTGTTTTCTCTTTCCACAGTTTTTAAAGAGTAATAATTAGGTTTATCACTGAAATGCAGTAAATGCTTTTAGTCCTTTTCCGGATCTTCCCGTTTTGGACTCAGTCTGGCCCTCCTTGGCCTTCGACCATCTAATTACTGTGAAATGGGCTGGGTGATTATTTTATTCCATAGCATCCTTTACTTCTACTTCATAGCCTTCAACACAGTAGTGCTTAGTTACGTATTTGTGTAAGTGCTGGTTTAACACCCATCTTCCCCACTGGCCTAGAAGCTCTGCAGCAGCAGGGCTGCGTTTCTCTTCCTCAGCCATATCTGTGGCCTGTTCAGCCATGCCTGCTTCAGGGGAGAAGGTCAGAATGGCCATAGCTAGTGGGGACAGGTTGAAGCTCCTTTGCCTAAGAGGACAGAAAAAGTGACTCCCTCATAGCAGTTCTACAGTGTCAAAGATTTTGGTGTCAGTTTGTTTTGGCTTCAAGTCTCAGTTCTGCCAGTTAGTATGAGCTTAGATGAGTTCCTTTTGGAGCCTCAGTCTTCTCTCCTGTCAGAGGGGGGTAATAGAAGTACCTTCCTCAGAGTTCTATAAAATAACATATTTGCAGCACTTGGCATAATGTCTGCAACATAGAAACAGCTCAGCTAAATATTAGCTGTTATAACTTGGGTTGTTATTATCAAGATTCTGCTAGGGAGGCACTTAGAGTGGTAGTCAAGTTTCCCCCCTGTTCTCAGTTCTCTTGGATTTTCTTTACAAGAGACAAAAAAAAAAAAAAAAAAAAAAAAATATCTCGTTCAGGTATGGGGACTTGTGCACCTGTCCCTCCCTGTCTCAGTGGTACCTTGCTCTGAGGCACACATCAAAGCTGTTCTCTGGGCTGGATTGATTTTCCATTACTGCTCTTCTCTTCTGATTCCCCTCCCCTACTTCCTCCCACCTGAGCTCTGTGTGTGGCCTTCCTTGAGAAAGGCAAGTGCCAGCGTCTCCCTATCTCAGCATAGGCATGGGTGCCTGTACCTTCTGCCCCGTTCTCAGCCCTGTGGTGCTAGACTAGGGGGCAGGCACGGGGGGCGGGGGGCTGGGAGAGGCAGGGCCGGGTGGCCAATTCCCCTGGGAGTGGTTGTTAGCATCGTACCTGCTTTGCTGTTGTTAGCTTACCATCCGGCTACTGTTAGTCACTTCCCTAATGAAGCTGGTTTTTAGCTTCTGGGACAGCTGATTTCCAGGGGATTATTTGTATTACATACTTTCATGCTTTTTAATAGTGAATTTTTAATTAAATGGAAAGTCCTTTTGGAAGCGAGGGAGCAGCAGCTGCAGCAAGACTTTGTGTGCAGCCCCGACATAGACCAGAGAAGCACAAGTGAGGAGGGGGCTGGCTGGGCTCTGGGGGAGCTCACTTGAACATGCATGAGTTGAACAGGGTGGGAGGGAAGAATGGGTCTGGCTGTAGCTCCTTCCTTCTGTCATCTGGGGGCCTAGAGAAGTATGAGCTTGTTTGCCTGAGGACCAGAGAGAACAGTTGGAGGAGGAGGGATCCTGATCCCATTGGTGAATCACAGAGATACTGAGTTTAGGGTGGAACTTGGGTAACCGGATCTGACCAAACAAAGTAGGAGATATGACAGTTGGGCCCTGGATCTGGCCCTGGCGGGTCCACGTCCTCATTTGTCAACTGAGAAGAACCATGGAGCTGTAGTGACGCCTAAGTGGCTGTATTTTACATCTGGCTGATCTTACTGTGGTGGGAGAGGACATAGGGAAGCACCTCGGCCCTGAGGAAACAGTCTGACACTGGAAATGGAATCTGTTGTTTGGGGTGGTTGGCAGCCTGGGCCCACCAAGGAAGAGATGCGGTGACTCTCGTGTATCCAAGAACTTCACTGGCTGGTTTGGTGTCAGGCCATTCCTAAAGTGCTCTGTGAGTTGCTCCTGAAACTGCTGAGGATTGGCGCGAAGGTTAGATGGAGGCTCCCCATCAGGAGAGTTCAGGTGAGGGAAGGGACAGGAGCAGCTGGGACATTCAGCCAAAGCATCTCCTTGTGTTTGCATTAGAATGGTGTTCATGGGTTGGCATTTAAGCCAGAGGTGGCTTTGTGGGCAGAAGCTTGAAGAGGAGACCTCAGAAGACATTAGATTGGTTTTCTGCCCAGGAGCTCTGGAGGCGGGGAGTGGGAAGGGATTCTGCTTGCCACCTTTTTCCTGCAGCGGGTGAGTTGCCTTAGTCTGCTTGGTGCAGTGGCCTCCTATAACCGGCTATGCTGCTGTCATAGGTGCATTTGCGAGTAGTCTCTCTCACAGGCTCCATTGCTCTGTTGTCTGGCTGTGTGGGCTATACTGCATCTCTTATAGGAAGCAGTGGTGTAGACCAGTCTTTGGAGTCAGAAAGAGCTGGATTTACATCTTGACCTATTACATCTTTGGCCTTTGGTAAGATACAGTGCCTCTGAGCATCCAGTGTCCTCATCTGTAGAATGGGAGTAATACTACTCTCAGGGTGGTTGTCCAGAAGAATAAACTCCTCAGAGGTAGCCACTATGTCCGTCCCAAATTCCACTGTCCAGCACAGAATCTGACACTAGTAGGCACTCAATAAATGCTTGTAGAAATAAGTAATGTATGCAAAGAGCCTAACCCAAGGTCTGGCATGTAATAAGCACTTTAATAAATAATTACTGTTGTCATTGCCCGAGTTTGCATGTTGCCTCCATGCTCACCATCCATTAGCCTCACTCCACATGCCTTCCTGCTGGGCTCTACCTTTCCAGCTTTTCCCCCTGCCTTTAATTCCCCTTTTCCCATCTACTCCTGTGAAAGAGCTCTCGGGCTCTCCCATCTTGTCATTCTTTGTTCCTCTGCGGTCAGCATCCCCAGGTGGTCCTTGCTCTTGCTCTGCGTTACACCTTCACGCGTCATATCCCAGGACCACCTCCTCTGGGACCAGCACCTCTGGGAAGGTTCCTGCTTTTCTGTCTTATATCTTAGCCACAAAGCTTCTATCTCTTGCCTACATTTGAGGCAGTGTGAGGTGACAGCCAGAGCACTAGATCCAAGGTCTGGTTGTTTCTCTGCTCTGTGGCTGTGTCACCTGGTCTTGGGGGGTGATGGGCATGTTGCCACTTCTTACTGCCACTCCTTCAGAAGACCATCCAGTGAGGCTGACATGCTGGGACAGGGGTGGGGTTGCTAAGGAGGAGAGGAGTAGGTTTCCAAGGTTTCTCTCTGTTAATCTCTGTCCCCATCTCCTCTCTTGCAGTGCGCCTCCATGACAGTATTTCTGAAGAAGGGTTTCACTACCTCGTGTTTGACCTGTAAGTGCCACTTTCTGAGGGTGTGGGGGCCTTTCCCTCCAGCTGGCTCAAGATGAAGGCTTGGAAAAAGACCTAACCTGGGTCTTCAGCCTCTGCTGAGGGTCTCTCTCCTTTGCCTGAGGGAAAGGATTTGATTTTAAACTTCCTCTAGTAATGGGCAGGTTGCTGAGGGCACCTCATTGCTCACTCAGTATCTCCCCAGGGTTCCGAACCCCCGGATGGCATTGCTCTTGCATTTCTGTTCAGCAGCACACCTTGTGCAGATGCTTTTTTCTTGTTTCTTGGTGTGTTGTCCTTAGTGGAGAAATAGAATACAGCTCTTCGCATGACCTTAAAAATTCTGGGAAATTGAAGGTGGCTTTTATTAGTCATAAACTGGACTCCAATTGGTCTCTCCTCCACTTTGGTTGTGGTTTAATATCTTAAAAGTGGCTCTTTACCTCCTGGAAATGCCTCTCTGGTATTTTCAGGATTGGGTCTCTGTGTCCTTGGTCTCATTATTCTTCAACTTTAGGAGTTGGTCTGTCCTTCTTGGGCAGCTGTGTATCTTAGTATTCATATTGCTCTCAAATAAAGCAGCAACTTTCTGAGTAGATTGATTATTTTCTCTTAGATCTCTGTATATTCATCTTTGCCTGACTATTAGCTCATCTGTAGGTTATAGAAACAGTAATGTGCAGGAGAAAAGGAGGGCGCATCTTATCCTAAGGTGAAGCCCAATGTCATTGAAGGATCAAGCATGTTCTGGGCTCTCAGATGAAACGCATGTAGAGTTGGGATTTCTTTAAAAGCTGTACCACGATGTGACCGGTTACCTGTTGGATGCAAATATTTCCAACTGACCTGCCTCCTTTGACCCTCTCTGTCTGTTGGTTGTAGTGTTACCGGTGGGGAGCTGTTTGAAGACATCGTGGCCAGAGAGTACTACAGTGAAGCTGATGCCAGGTGAGACGAGGGCCCTAGAGCTCAGTGTGAGTCTTGGCCAAGTTACGGGGGCAGGCGTTTTGCCTACTTGAATAGTCATTGGGGAAGATCAGAAGAGCTCTTATCTGGACAGAGATTCTGTAAGCTGGACCTGGGCTGCATTTGGTAGGTGATGTTAGACGTTAAAAGTTCAACACTTCCAGATCCATGTTTTTGTGAAGTATTTGCAAGTCTCCTTTATCCTTTCACTCTGGAAATATGTTTTCTTTGCACTGTACTTGCATGCCTGCCCATGGGCCCTCCCTACCTTTGCTTCTTTCCTTTGACAAATTTTACTGTGTGCAAGGCATCCTGAGAATGATCCAGAGATGGAGGAAACATGGTTTCTGTTCTGAAGGAGTGTAAACTTCTGGGCTAATAATCCAATCAGGAATCTTCTCAGCAAAGCTTCTAGCCTGGATCACTTAGTCTCTTGATCACCATGACCAGCCCTTATGTGGGGCTCCTGAGGCTGGAGGACTGTTCCTTGGTTACATCCCTCAGCCTTCAACATTCCCCACCCTCCCACCCCCCCGCAATGGAAGCCCACATAGCTCTTGGGTGCTTGTGTGGTCTGTCTTTCTTGCCTCGGCTCCTCCCCCAGCCCCGAGTTTTCTCTGAGGGTGATATTCATACAACCTCCTTTTGAGCATCCTGCTTACAGCTTATCTGGCATTTGTGGCAGCTCTGGCTGCCTCTGGAGAGTGGGGGAGTACAGCTTCCTCACAAATTTCTCAACGCTGAGAGGCCAGTGTTTGCTGATCAACTTCAGATGCTTTGGCCTCAGGAAAAATTCTCAAGTGGAGAGATGAATTCCAGTGCCAGCAGGGGAGGACCAGACTCTGGGCAGGAGGAGGCGGTGATAGCTCTGGGAGCCTGGTGGGGAGGAGGGAGAGCTGGCTAGGGGGAGGGGAAGGGTTGTGTGTGACTGTACCAGTGGGCTTGGCCTGGCTCTGCTGGGACACTTCGCACTTTTGCCATTTTTGGCCAGAAGGCTCTCTCTGCTAGCCTGGCTCTGTTCTAATTATACATTTCTGTGGAGACTCGCCTCTTCAGCTCAGTCTTGAAGTCTCTTTGGCCTACTCATGGGCTGTGTCCTGAAGGAGGCCTGAGCCTCAGCCTCCAGGAGCCTGGTAAGACCCCTTGGCTCTTGTGGAAGCCCCAGAATCAGATTTTAGAGGAAGGAATAAGAAGTCCAGGACACCAGCCCAGCACCCCCAAATACTCTGCAGGCCTGCTCTGCATACCTCGTAGTACCTGCTGGCTGGGGTCCATTCTCTAGGCCAGTGATCCTCAACCTCAACACTACTGACGTTTGAGACTAGATAATTTTTTATTGTGAGTGCCTCTCCTGTGCATTGTAGAGTTTTAGAAGTATCTCTGGGCTCTACCCATCAGATGCCAGTAGGATCTCCCCCCTTAATTGTGAAAATCAGCAGTATCTCTAGGCATTACCAGATGTCCCCTGGGGGCAAATCATCCCCCCACTTTTCACCATTGCTGTAGATCGCCAGTGTTCCCTGCCAGGAGTTTGACTGCAAGCATGGCAGGATGTTTTGGGAGGTGGACAGCCTGATTCAAGAAATAGCAGTTGGGGTGCCTGGCTGGCTCCGTTGGTAAAGCATGCGACTCTTGATCTCAGGGTCATGAGTTCTAGCCGCATGTTGAGTACAGGCCCCATGTTGGATGTGGAGCTTATTTAAAAAAAAAAAAGAAAGAAAGAAAGAAAGAAAGAAAGAAAGAAAGAAAGAAAGAAAGAAAGAAAAGAAATAGTAGCTGAAGGTGACTCTGGGTTAGTTTGTCTTTTCTATGCAAAATCATCACCAGAAATGCTCCTCAGTTGCCCTGTTTGGAACCTCCTTAAGCACATCATTTCTTAAAGGTGTCTGCATCCTGAGTTTTATCTCCCCTACTAGGTGATAAACTCAGTGCAGGCATTGGGTCTTACTCATCTTTATAGTCTGTGTGGTACCAAGCACAGTGCCTATAGGTTGTCAATAAATGTTTAAATGAGCGAGTAAACCCCCAGCAAAACAACTTGGGTATAGTCGTACTAGCTTTCCTAAGATGTCACCACAAACCTCTTCTCCAAGAACAGTTTCTGTAAGGGGAAAAAAAAAGAAGGAAGGGGATCAGATGGACTCTCTTTCTCAGGAGTGTCCCCAGTGTCCTGGAAATGGACTGGTTGTACTTGGCCTGTATAGTCTAAGGAGGCATGGTGAACTCTCTCCTGGTCTGTCCTCTGCGATTATCTAGTAGGAATACCTGGACAAACCTGTTAATATGCTTGGAGCTCAGTTTCTTCTGTAAAATAGGTTGAACTAGATGATGTCCAGAGTCCAAGGTTTTAGCCATTGTTCAGTGATTCCCTGTAAATCTGTAGCCCAGACTTACACGCTTTAATCTTTAGTGTGTGGTCGTGGATGGGTAGTTTAACCCTGCACTGACATTTCTTTTTCTTGTGCTTTTGCAGTCACTGTATACATCAGATCCTGGAGAGTGTTAACCACATCCACCAGCATGACATCGTCCACCGGGACCTGAAGGTACTACCCAGGCTCCCCCTTTGCACCCTGCTTGTGAAGCATAGGCGCCACCTGGTGCCAGGTGGTGGTACTGCGAGGACCCAAACAAGGCTTCCTCAGGGCCAGAGGATGGGTGCCTCACGAGTTTTTTTCTTCCTTATACAGCCTGAAAACCTGCTGCTGGCAAGTAAATGCAAGGGTGCCGCCGTCAAGCTGGCTGATTTTGGCCTAGCCATCGAAGTGCAGGGAGAACAGCAGGCTTGGTTTGGTAAGAGTGACCCTGTCTTCCTGGAATGTGGCCCCCGCCCTTCCTCCTCTTCCTGATCTGCTTTCCTCTTTAAGAGCTAGAAGCCAGACCCTTAATGGTCCTGGTCTCCTCAGAGACTAAAGAAGGGGGAGGGTACAGAGCGTCCCCCTGGCCCTAGGTGACTCAGTACAGTGAGTCTAGCTGTTGTCAGCACTGCATTCTTGCTGCCTCTGGGGAGGAATGGGAGTGCCTGGTAGGCACACGAACTTGCCCTCTGATTTTTATTCTGGGCACTATAAGAAACCCAGCCTGCCATCTCTTGCTGCCCACGTGCTGAGAGCTTATGTAGCAAAAGCAGCAGGAATGAGAAAGGACTCGGGGGAAATTGATGTGGTTTTATGAGAGAGAAAGTGGGTTCAGTGTCCCTCTGCCCTCTCTTCTGCTACAGGTTTTGCCGGCACCCCAGGTTACTTGTCCCCTGAGGTCTTGAGGAAAGATCCCTATGGAAAACCTGTGGATATCTGGGCCTGCGGTAAGCCCATTCCACACTCTCAGCTTTTTGATGTTAAGGGCCCTCAACTTCAGCGATGGTGAGATAGAGGCATTGCTATTCCTCGTGGGCCCCACAAGTGTCTGGTGTGTGTGAAATCACGGTGTTTGCTCTGGTGCCCCTGGGATGGCTGTTCTCATCACACGCTCCTCCCCAAGTACTTCCTGGATTATACTACATCCTTCCTGAAGAGGGATTTACCCACGCCTTAGAGGATGGTTTATGCCTGAAGAAATCCCTGATGTGGGCTGGTGATGCGGGATGTGAAGGATAGCAGGAGGGGGCTAGTGGCCCAGCATTATCAGCTGCCATCCACTTCTACCTCCGGTATAACCTTTGACTTTCTGGGTGGCTGAGCCCTGTGTGGCTTTTCTTGGTTCCCCAGTGAAGTAGGTAACTGACCCGGACGACTTGTGTTCTGTCTCGTAGGGGTCATCCTGTATATCCTCCTGGTGGGATACCCTCCCTTCTGGGATGAGGATCAGCACAAGTTGTATCAGCAGATCAAGGCTGGGGCCTATGATGTAAGGACTGGTTTGTTCATGACCCTCAGGCTCTGTCCACAGGAGGGGACATGTTTAGTGTGTCATGGAATACGAGGAGTGTTTGGGGACTTGTAGGACCCAAGGATGGGCATACAGGTCTCAATTCCTGCCACACCCTATCCCAGGAACAACTTTTTTGCATAGCTTTTCTTGGTAGTCATAAAATCTAGGAGTGCACGGAAACTCTTTGATCCGTTATTTGCAGAGAATGGCCTGAGAGGTGTGGTGTGGTACATAACATAGGGACGAGAAGTGTCATGGCTTCCTGCACTGCAGTGTGGCCTTGCGCACATTGTTGAGCCACTGTTTCTCTCTAGTAAGGAGATGGGGTTGAACCAGAAGGTGCTGGAGTCCCCTTCCCACTCTGATCTGATATCCTGGCATTCTAACCATGATTCTGGCTTCCTCTCCTAGTGTTTAAGTTTTGACACAGGTGCTGGGGCGCCCCAGGGCTTTTCTATCTCTCTGCCAGGCAGGTTTAGACAGCACAGAATATCCCACTTATAGGAGCTGGAACAAAGACAGAGCCTCCCTTTCAGGGTGTGGGGCTCACGGATTTCATACACCTCCTTTCCCTCTTCCTGCTTAGTTCCCATCACCAGAGTGGGACACGGTGACTCCTGAAGCCAAGAACTTGATCAACCAGATGCTGACCATAAACCCTGCAAAGCGCATCACAGCTGACCAGGCTCTCAAGCACCCATGGGTCTGCGTAAGTGTCTTCGCCTGGGGTGGAGGATCTCAGAGATGTCAGCCCTCAATGTGCCCTCAGTACTCTCCTCATCCTCCTTTTTAAGAACAGAGAATAATTCTGGGCCCTGAGCAAGGACTCAGCAGAGAAGGAGGGGAACTGGGGTGCCCAGGAGGGATTCAAGGAGGCAATTGCCTAATTGGCTTCAACCTTTCTCTCCCCCACTTAGTTGTCAGGTGTGATTTTGTTCTGATCTTGAATGAAAGCTTAGGTTGACCCTTGCAGACTCTAGATAGTTGATGATAGAAAGTAGCTGGCAGAACCCAAAGTGAATTACCAAGCTTAGGGTGCATATTCAGAGCTCAGCTGTCACACAACTCTAATGGGAATGTGACCAAGACCCAACAAATAAACAAAAGGGACCTCTGGGCAGTTAAAAAGAACATGTTGAAGTTCAGTCATAAAGCTCACCGTAGGAGAGCCTCCAGGCTGTCAATGTGGATCAACATATTCTTTTTCCATAAACACTTCTATAAAACTGAAATCTCTGGGTTTTTTTTCTATATTTTTAAATGTTTATCTACTTTTGAGAGAGCGAGGGAACGCAAGTGGGGGGGGGGGAGCAGAGAGAGAGGGAGGCACAGAATCTGAAGCAGGCTCCAGGCTCTGAGCTGCCAGCACAGAGCCTGAAGCGGGGCTTGAACTCAAAAGCCATGAGATCATGACCTGAGCTAAAGTCGGATGCTCAACTGACTGAGCCACCCAGGTGCCCCAGAAATCTCTGTTTTCAAACAAAGAGAGTCTGCTACAGTTAGGCCTCCTGACAACCATGATGCATTTATGTATTTGTCTTTTCCTGTGTTTACTGAAATGCCTCTCTAGAGCCAGTCACTATGTGGGTACTGAAGATAAAAAGATAAGTGAGGCATAGCCCCTTCCCCGAGTGATCTTAAAATTATCTGGGGAGGAGTGCCTGGGTGGTTCAGTCGGTTAAGTGTCCAGCTTCGGCTCAGGTCATGATCTCATGGTTTGTGAGTTCAAGCCCCGCATCAGGTTCTGTGGCTCCAGCTCAGAGCCTGGAGCCTGCTTCGGATTCTGTGTCTCATTCTCTCGCTCTCTGCCCCTCCACCACTTGTGCTCTGTCTCGTTCTGTCTCTCAAAAATAAATAACTGTAAAAAAATGTATCTGGGGAGGACGGCATTCAAACAGCAAACCATTCTGCAGTGTGACAAATATGTAAAAAAATCTAATGAGTGCGTAGGAAATCTTGCTGTCTGGTGAGCAGTGAGATTACTGAAGGCTGCATGGAGGAGGTGACCTCTGTCCTGGTTCTTGACAGTTGGCTGGGAGTTCCTCAGGATGATAACCTGAAGACAGAGGTTAGCATGGGCCAGGGTGAAAGGCCGTGGGAAATCATGGCAAGTTTAAGGAATGTTAAGTAGTTTGGTTGTAGATGAAGATATGCCTACAAAAATGCAAGAGAACGAAGCCAAAAAGATTCCATGACATACAAGTCTCTGCCTAATGAGTTTGGATTTTATTCTCAGAGTGTAGGGAACCATTTAAGGGGTTTAAAGAGGGAACAAAGGGGTGCCTGGCTGGCTCAGTCAGTGGAGCATTTGACTGTTGATCTCAGGGTTGTAAGTGCTAGATCCACATTGGGTGTAGAGATTGCTTAGAGAAATATAAAATTTTAAGAAAATAAATTTAAAAAATAAAGAGGGAATGAAATACAGTTAATAAAGGTCATGTTGGAAGCTATGTAGAAAATGGAGTTGAAGAAGAAAGAAAACTGGGGCAGAGAGCTCAAGAAGCTGTTGTAATTATCTAAGCAAGACAAATGAGGTCTTAGCTAAGGGTAATGACAGGAGCCTGAGTGGTGTGGCAAGGAGTGGAAAAATTTGGGAGATATTTGGTAGACAGAATCAAAAAGATTTAGTGACCAGTTGGATTTAGGGAGTGAAGGAGAGAGAGGCATCTATGGGGACTGCCAGATTTTGAGTTGATAATAAGCAGAGGGTTGTACCATTCACTGATTCAGAGGAAACCCACAGGAAGAGCCAGTTTGTGAGAAAAGATGATGATTTTAGTTTTATACATATTGAGTGTGGTGTCTGGGGACCTCTAGCTGGAGACATCAGATAGGTAGTTAGAAATGTGGTTCCAGAGATTAGAAAAGAAGTTAAAAATTGGAAATGCAGGTTGCCATCGTTTCTGTGTGGGTGGTGTTGAAATAAATGGGATTGTTTCTGTGCTGACTGAATTCCCATCATGGGCTTATATTTGCTTCAGTAAGAAAAGAGATGGCCATTGAACATCAGCATGTAAAGACACAGAGTTAGAGGAGCCAGCAAAGGGGACTGGGAATGAGAATTTCTGTTTCTGAAGGAGGTTCAAGAGCAGGCAATCCTGAGAAATAGGAGGTCTCAATAAGGGAGGGTCTGTAATCATATGCCACAGAGAGTCCATGATAAAGATGGAAAAGAATCCATATACTCTGACCAATCAGAAGCCATTGTTTCATTATTTCACTGACAGAGGCAGTGGAGTGAGAGATTGAACCCTTTCTTCAGTGAGGGAAGAGGGAATGAGGGTGAGGAGAGAAAGGAATGGTACTGTATAAAGAAGATGATGAGTCAGGAGAATTTTAAATTTTTGTTTAAGGAGATGCTTGAGTATAGTATAGAGAAGAATATAATCTAGAATAAGGGATTAAAAATATTGGCTAATTGAGTAAGCTAAGGTTGGGCTAGTAAAAAGAGGTTGAAAGCAGATGAAAATCACTGGATGGGGGTCTGAAGTTGAAGGAGTTCTTGTGTGATGATCTCTCATTTCTCTTTGTGGAAGAATTTATACTTTGGAGAGGAAGTGAAATTATAAGACTCAGGAAAGGTAGAGGAGGTTGAGGTTGGCAGACTTGCTTTGGGAACCAGGAAAAGGAGTGGGCCAGGGATGAGGAGCAGGATTGTGGGGCAGCCCCATGGAGTTAGGGACACCAGGCTGCATGTTGTGGGATTTATTTTTCTAGCAGGCTAGCCAAGACGGCAACAGCAAAGGGGGTGTGGAGGGGGTGAGCAATTTAAAACAGGTACTCAAGAACTGGGGATTATGGTATGTCCTGGGAGTCATTCTTGTAAGCCCCACCCTCCACCATCCTACATAACTTAGTAGCCCCTGAGGACATCACTCTATTACAATATTACCTAATAATTGATGCTTGTACTGATGACCCTGAGTCATCAAGGAAATCATTCTAAATCGTTTTAAGTGTAAATTATTTCCAGTGAACTCTTTAAAGAGGAAGGAAGTTAGCAGTGATAGTCTGAAGAGGAATCATCATCCAAAATGATGAAAAGAGCTGATACTTCAGGGTGAAGACCCTTAGCTTCTCAGACCAGCTTCCTTCAGGTCCTTGCTGGGGTGTGATGAGAGGGGCTCTTGGAAGGGATGAACATTCTCTATAGAGAGCAGGAGCCCTGCCTGTTTTCTCACTGCTCAGGAGTACAGTAGGTGCTTAGCCAGCAGTTGCTGAAGGAGTTACTGCATGAGGGTCACAACACACAGGATACTCTCTTCCGTTCTATAGCCTCCATTTCCTAAGGAAGGGGAGAGTGCTCTCTCACACACCCTCTTCATCTAGCATCAATTATCAGTGATGTTTTCATGTTCGGATTATTGTCCTTACATAACCTTGAGTTTGGGGTAGTGCTTTTGTTGTAAAAGTATTTTCACATCTGTGACCTCATTTTATCTTCGGATCAACTCAGGGGTGGCTGAGCACACAGCCAACAGTGCTGGGACGAGGGTGAGGGGCAGAGGACCTGACGGGAGGGCTCACAGGCCTGTCTGTTTGGCTTCCAGCAACGATCCACAGTGGCGTCCATGATGCATCGTCAAGAGACTGTGGAGTGTTTGCGCAAGTTCAATGCACGGAGAAAACTGAAGGTGAGTCTTGCCTTTCCAGGCTGCCAGCATCCTGGAATCATGGCTTTTGACAGGATATCTCCTGCCCCATCACAAAAGGAAGTTCCCCTTCTGGCTGGAGCTGAGCTGTGAAGGTTGTACATATTGGGGAGCCCCAAAGACCTGAGGTCTTGAGGCTCTGACCAGCAGCTGCCCTCTGCCTGAGACCAGGCTATGCTTTTCTAGAGTCCAGCTGAATTCACAGGCCCCTCTTCTTTCCCCAGGGTGCCATCCTCACGACCATGCTTGTCTCCAGAAACTTTTCAGGTATGTTTTCCCAGCTGTGCACTTTAATTCCATTGAGGTGAGTGGGTCAGAACAGGGTGTTATCATCCCAGTGGTGGGTGTCTCAGGCAACACCTTGACCAAGATGAAGAAGACCCTGTTTTGAGGGGCGGCTGCTGCTGGGTCCTATTACATGAGATTCTGAGGGACTTCTTTTGGGTTCACATTTACGAATTCTGTTCCCTAAGCCCTCCCAAAGAGTAACCTGCCCAGCCTCCCATTTACCGTGTCCCTGGAAATTCTTATTTAATTCTCTAAAGACTCTCAGCACTTTAAGATTTTAGCTAGTCATTAGGGTATTGGACAGTGTGCTGGGAAAAAAGAGAGAGATGAGATGTAGCGAATCTTCTCAATCACCACCATTAATTTGCCTACTGGGACGGTCTCTACTTCATTGTGTCTAAGTAGGGATGACTAATAGAAATTTTTCCAGATGCTTAAACGTTTTGTAGAGACTGTGCTTAAAATATGCTTTGTGATACTAGTTGTGTAAAAGTAAAGAAATAGAGACCAGGATGGAGGGAAAGCAACTTGCTTAAATTTGCCTGAGAAATTGGGATAGTTAGGACCAGTATTTTGTAAATCACACTTGACATTTCTTTTTAAGATGCAAGACACTCCACCCCACCCCACCCCACCCCACCCCACCCCAACCCCATCATTGTTTGCCCTCAGTGGGGAAGCACAGTGGCTTTCTGTGAGAAAAAGGTTAATGTCAGAGATTAACTGAAGAAAGAAGGTCTCTTCCCAGCTTGCCTTTCCCCCTCCCGCCTCCACAGCCTCGCAACCCCCAGCCCCACTGTTTTGGCTGAAGACCCCTTCTCTCATTCTCATAGCAAGATTCCTTCCCTTGCTTTCCTTCTGCGCTGATGTGGAGACAGGGTTGTGTGGCAGCACTCATGCAGGCAGCCACTCTGGGCCAAGGTTGTCCCTTTGATCAGGAGGGGCTTGTCTGTGTTGACTTAGAGTAACCTAAGGGCCCCTGGTCTGAAGATGCTGCAGGTGAGAAGTCTTGGGGCTTCATGAGCTCTAACCCAAGTGAGAGCCACAGGGCCCTAGAGGTCAGGACTGGAAAGTGATCCAGGGAAGTGTCCCAGCTCAGGCCCATCCTCTCTGTTGCTGCTTTGGGGCTCATTCTTATGTAGGTATCCATGAGGGGAAGACTTTGGTTCTGGATTCAGCTCTCACAAATGAGAGCAGGAGGGCACAGCTTGGCTGCCTCCAACAGAGATGGACCTGTAGTTCCACATAAGGCTTCTTGTCTTCAAATTACTTGAAGCTTCTACTTTCTCAGTGTGAGAGCTTTCTGGAGGACAGTCAAGGGCATTTCTGTGCTGACCTAGAATGGTGATCTGTTGTCTCTCTGAGTAGAAGAAATGTGAAGACAGGCTCCTGCTTCTCTTCTAGACCAGGAAATCAATAGCATGTGCCTTGTCCCAAGGGCTCCACGTCAGCCTCCCTCCCCCGTCCCATTTCAGAAAATTGGTCTCTCTGTTTGGACACAGCACTTTCACTCATCCCTAACGAGCCTCCTGTCCTTGCTGCACAGACCTTGTCAGCCTTTGAGCTCACTTTGCCTGGGTTAGAGGAGACCCAAAAAAGTGCTGCAAGCACTCTAGTATGACTCAGGGACAGGTAGGGATAGAGCCTGTCTCTAGAAGCTTCTGCAAAAAGTGGTGTCACCAGGTCTAATCAAGAAGGAAGGGCACCTATGTGTTTTTTTAGGCATGAACTAGGCCGTTTGAGTTTACCCCAAATAGGGGGTACAGCTTAGCCCTGGATTCTAGCAGGTTAGCTAATGGTGGAATCAGGGCTTCTAGAATGTATTGCTTTAGCAGCCTTTGTTTTCTTTCTTGAGGCTCATTTCTTGAGCATCTTCACCCTCAGAGTACTGAAATACAGGCCGGGAAAAGCTGGCTACCTGCCTTGAAGAGGGCAAGCAACCCATGTCTCTAAGGACACTAGGATCTAGAAGAATAAGAGAGGATTAGGGAGCTGGGGCCCATCAGTGAACTGAGCTGCACAAAGGCCATGCACCTTCCCCAAGCCCCAAGTGCCAGTGTCCCTCCTATTTGGAATATGGCCAAAGGAAAAGAGCTCTCTGATAACATCCTCCTTTAAGGTCCTCTAAGGAGGGAAGGTCTGAAGGTGAGGTGCAGTTTCCTCACAGCCTCAAGAGAGGGCCCAGCTGCCTCAGAAAGGACACCACCCCTCACCAGGCTTTAGTCCCTCACCTGAGGTGCTCATGGGACAGGTGCTGGAGCTGTGGTAATCCCCACAACCTGACCGAACCCAGTCCTCTCAGGTCCCCAGACTGCTGCAGGGCTGGCTGCACCTGCTCATCAGCCTGTCCCTGGCGCCTTCGCTCCCCCAGCTCGGCTGGCTTGGCCACGCCGGGGCCTTGCTGTGCGTGGGCGGCCAGCGGTTCCCGCGCCTCGTGCTGGGGCATGCTCGCTGCTGACTGGCCCCTGTGGCTTTGCGGCAGCTCTGTGCACTGAGAGATTGTATCCCCTCAGTTGGCAGGCAGAGCTCCGCCCCCGCCTCGCCTGCCGCGAGCGCCGCCGGCCTGGCCGGGCAAGGTACGTGGCATGAGTCCCCTGACCGCCTGCCTCGGCTCCCTGCCACCCCACCAGGAGGGCCAGCATGCCAGGCCCACTCACCAGGGAGGCGAGTCCCATGCTTGCGGGCTGAGATGGGCATGCCAGACGGACCACCTAACTTGGCATCTGCGAGCGCATTGGTGTCACAGAGCCCCCTAACCAGCCGTGCATGCTGGGCGCTTGCCAACTCTCAGGAGGCAATAGCCTGGGGACGTGGAGCTGGGCAGCAGGAGGCTTTCCTCCAGACAGCCGAGAGTCTGGCCTGCCTGAGGGCAGAGGCCAGCGGCAGCCCCCCAGAGACAGTCTTGGGCATGGCTGGAGCTGCCCAGTGCTAGAACTAGGCTTTGTCAGCACCGTTGGGAGACCCCATAGAGGAAGCCATGCCTCTCAAAATTGTGAAGTCTGGCATCTGCAGGCCTCCAGGTCTGAAAGGCTATAGAGCGCAGAAGCTGTAGAGAGAGTCGTCCCTACGTTTGGATCCTAGCCCTGCTACACCCTGAACAAGTCACGTCAGCTCTCCCAACCTTAGTTTCCTCATTTTTCTGGTGGGGATAATAAATCACATGGCAAAGATTCAGATCATGTATGTCAAAGGCTTTCGACCCTGCCTATATAGGACAGCTTGTAAAACACCGTGATGCTGACACCCCCACCTAGACAAATAAAATCAGAATCCCTAGGGCATGGGATAGGCATAATGATTTTTTTTAAGCTCCCCAAATGATTCTAATGGGCAGCCAGAGTTGAAAACTCTGATGTATATAAAGCACTTAACACAGTAGGTGGTCAGGCATAGTAGTAAACACATTAAAACAATAAATTTCAAATCGCCCCACATGAAGATCGGACCATAGGCCACTTCTGGGATGTCAGAATTCTTGTGATGGAGGGATCCCTATTCTTACCGGAAAGATAGGGGACCCAACCAGGGTAGGAATGGCCACCTGAAGGGAAGAATGGCAGCAGTAACAGTGACAATGGTTTACACTTAGTGAGTACTTGCTCTATGTCAAGCACTCTGCATAGTGCTTTTCATGCATTGTCCCATTAGATCCCCACCACTGTCCTGTGACCTAGGCCCTATTTTATCCCATTTTATAGGTAAAGAAACTGAGGTTCAGGGAGATTAAGTAACTCACTCAAGGTCATATAGATAGCAACTGATAGAGCCAGTGTTATGGTGGATCAGACAGCTGATTCCATCCTCCTGTGCCTCCCAGACTCTGCCATCCACTGTCTGCTACCTTCCTGTGGCCTTGGTGACCAGCAGGCATCACCAGCCTTCCTACACAAAGCTCATCAGCCTTGAACCTCCTCCTGTGCCTGGCTAGAATCTGTTTAATTCCTCATTATTCTGCCCACTCCTTCCTGCTCAGTGGGTCCAGAGAGTAGACTGAGGAAAAAGTGGCAGATAGGACCCAGAAAGCCTGGTAAGGACCTGCCCAGTCAAGGCTTCAACCCCCTGGCAAAACCCTCCTGTAGGTGGTCCTGGTCTCTGTGTCTGTGTCTGTCTGTCCTCACGTCTGGTCTCCTTCGTGAACTGTGACACTCTTGTTTCTTAAGAGCTCTCAGGAGATGTCTTGCATCCTTCCAGCTTGGCCGTTCTGAGGAATTCCATGGCATCTAGGGATGGAGCCCTCACCTTTCACCCTGGCACTCTGTTTCCAGTCCTGGGTGGAAGCTGTTGAAGGCAGAGTTCCTCGTACCCCAGGCAGCTCCAGTACTGAATGTGGTTTCTCCTCCCAAGCGCAGTGTGTCCCTGTTTCTGCTGAGCCCACTTCCGTGGCAGAAGAGATCGCGGGGTGCCACCCTGAGGGTCTGACGCAGCTTGAGATGCCCTTCTTGCTTTGAGGCTACCAGGAGGGCCCTTTTCCAGGGGCTTCAGGAGACTCCTGGCCCCCTTGTCAGACACAGCGGACTCTTGCGGATCTGTCTGCCAGACGTCAGGTTAGGGAGAGGGTACAATGTGGGAGACTTGATTTTCCTTTTTGTTTTCACAGCTGCCAAAAGCCTACTGAACAAGAAGTCAGATGGTGGTGTCAAGGTAGGTGTCTCCACCCCTCTGGCCTGAGACTGTTCTCTCTCCCAACGTCTCTATGGGGGGTTCCCAGAAACTCTCCTATCCTTGCTTTTCTGCTTAAAACCAGAAATCTTTGTGCTCAGAACAGCAGGTTCCATTGGCCTGTGAGGGCAGAAGGAGGATGTGTTTCTTTTGACCCTAGCTTGATCATGAAGACTCAGGGGAAGTGATCTAAATTATAGTTTACTAGAGCTGAATCCTGAACCTGACTGCAGACACATGCCTCATCTCCACAGCTTGACTCTCAGGGCTTTTTTTTTTTTTTTTTTTTTTTTTTTTTAAGGTCATTTGGGTCAATCTTCTCTTTCTCTTTTTCTTTTTAGAGCATAGACACTTTTTACCAAATGAAAGCAAAGTTTTCCTGGTTGACAGGGTACCAGGGCTTGGAACTGGAAGCCATTATCCTTTAGTTTTTTTGTCCTTATCTCCAAAGCACTTCCAGAACTCAGTCAAATACCACTAAATGAAAGTGTCTTAAACTCTCTTGAGGTAGAGCCTCCTCAGAAACAGGTGAAGGACATGGTGCATCACAGCTTATTCCCATTTAGTGAGGGAGCTTTTCCTGAGGGATTGTGGCAAAAGAACAGGGGCCCACAGGGACCAGCAGAAAGCCCTAGTGGGACTGGCTGCTTGGGGAAGGTGGAGGAGAGGTGGCTAGAGGTCTTCACAGGGCCCAGAGTGTTCTGTAAATGTTAGGGGGGCAGAATAGGTCCTGGAGCTGGGGCACTGGATAGGAGTTCATACTATCTTGAAGCCTACCAGTTTACACCACAGGGTATTTTAAACTATGAAATTATCCAAACTTTTAAATTCTAACAGAAGTTTAAATTGGGCCTTTCCCCAGGATCTTATGTCCCCTACTGAGATATACATGTGTACCCCGTTCTCCTCCCCGTCCCCTTCCTCTTTCTCTCATTCTCTGCTTGCCTGCTTCTGTGTACTTCTGCCCCAAGGAGGGGAGCTTGGGCTCCACACACACCTGCTGACATAGAGCTGGGGGTGACCAGAAGCTCCCCAGTTATAGGGACATGAACTGGATGATGTAGCCAAGTTAGAAAAAGGTGGCAGGTTTAGTTGGAGAGAAAGTTTGCATATTTCTATCTGGGAAAGAAGCTAGAATCAATTGTTCTTTACAAAGTATTTAATAAGTACCTATCAGAGGCCCAGCACTGTATTCAGTTCTAGGGGCACACAAGAGATAGAAGGGGTGATGTAGTTTTCATCCAGCTTTGAGAAGTTGCAAAGTTAATTGAATAGGAAAATGGACATACCTGGAATCAGCTAGGCACTGAATGGTATTGATGCTGGACCCTGCATTGCATGGCTCAGTCCAAAAAGCTTCTGGACAAAAGCTTATTGGAGAAAGCTTAAAGGATGTAGGAAGATTGGAACCTAGTCACTGATTGCCTCTAGAGAATGGGATTGGTGGTGAGGACAGGGTGGAAAGACACACCTTTCATTTTTTACTTTGTACACGTGTATTTTTCCTTAAAATGAGAGGCAACCTAGAAGGCATTCCTTCTATAACTTAAAAACAACAAAGTATTTGTATGGGTTCTGTCATGCATATTGATGTTCTTCGCCCAACTGGAACACGGGGTTTGTGGTAGAAGGATATCTAAAATATAGCTGGAGTGGTCTGGTTGGGCAGAGGGGTTAGAGGTTTGTGTGTCAGACAGGAAACAGATCACTGAGCACGGAAGCTACAGCAAGAACTGTGCTTTCAAAAGATTTGGCTAAGGGTATAAGGATGAATAGAAGAGGGGAGGAACTAGACACAGAGGTATCAATTAGAATAATCTGGGCATAGAGGGAAGAAAAGGTCATTAGAAATAGAAAGAGCTAATATTGAAAATACTTAACCACCAGAAGAGCACAGACGCCAACTAATCAGAATAGGCACTGCCTAGGGGCACCTAGGTGGCTCATTTAGTAAAGCATCTGACTTAGGCTCAGGTCATGATCTCATGATTCATGAGTTCAAGCCCTGAGTCAGGCTCTGTACGGACAGCTCAGAGTCTGTAGCCTGCTTCGGATTCTGTGCCTTCCTCTCTCTCTGACCCTCCTCCGCTCATGCTTTGTTTCTCTCTCAAAAATAAACACATGTTAAGAATAGGCACTGCCTGTAAATAATTGGTCCAGCTGTATCCAGGAATGGGAGTCCATGATTAGAGTTTGGCTGTCCCAACTTGAAAAGAAATTGACACTGGATATGTAAAAAAGGACCCATTAAAGATAATGTCAGAGTTCCTTGAAAGTTGGAAGAATTGGTGGTACCTCTGCTAGAAATGGGAGTAATCACGAAGAAACACCCATTTTGATAGCAAGAGTTTTATTTTGACTATACTGAGGTTGAGAGACAAGTGGAGAGGACTTTTAAGGTGCTGGGAAGTACCTGATGTAGCCCAGGGAAGAGGTCAGCACAGGACATGCAGATGGGGCTCATATGAGTGAATCACAGGAGTTTACTCACTCAGCCAAATTCCATCCTTCAGGGACTGGGAGGATAGCCCCATAATCTACCTTTTAAGGTGTTCAGAGTTGGAGAGAGACAGAAACCAGCAGTTGCCCTGTGTCTGGAGGGCCTGTGAGGGAAGTATATATAGGACAGACACTAGGGGAACAGAGACCAGCATCTGAGTCAAAGCAGGAAACCTTCCTGAAGGTGATGGCCCATGACCTGAGTTTGAAGGACTCATTTGATCTTTCTAGGTTGAAGTGAGCAGGAAAGGGGAGATATTCCAGGCAGAGGAAAGAGCACAAGATAAATAGGTTTGTAACAGTATGGTGTTCTGGGAACTTCAGTAGCTCTGAAAGGCTGAAGGAAAAAGTGACTGTGCAAAGTAGGACCTGAAATAAAGCAGTAACAGCCAAGGTGGTAGGGAAAAAATGGATAAAGGAGACATTGAAGGACAGGTTTCTGATGGAACTTTCTAGATGGCTGTCCCCAAGGATGAGTGTCAAGCATAGCTACGTAATATTAGCATAAGAAGCTAATTAAAAAGATACAGATTCCAGGATCCACCCTGGAATTCAGATTCAGGAAGCTTTGGGTGAGAGACAGAATCTGAATTTTAATAATATTCCCCTTCTCCCATATGGATCTAAAGTGCATGAAGGTTTAAAAGTTCAGTAAATACGTATTTTCAGAGCTATCTGTCATTGAGAGGCTGGAAGAAGAGGAATCATCACAGGAAACAGAAAACACAGAAGAGGTGGGAGAAGAACAGATGTGTACATGTCTGACCTTACAGAGCACTGAGAAGGAGGAGGGCTGGGCAAAAAAAAAAATCATTAAATAAATTGCTTTAAATGAGAATGTATATGAGGAACCTAGTGCCTGACCTTGCTATGTGCTCAGTACATGAGTTTTATTCTTGAGAGAAGACTTTGAATATAGTGGTGGGATCAGAGGCAAAGATGCAAATGTTTAAGAAGGGAATGACCATCCAAGATTAAATGGCCAGCAACAAGTTGAGGAAAATATTCACAGCAAGTTTGATGGGAAGTGTTAATATTATTTTTATACAAAAAAAGCTTTCTCTAACAAATAAGAATCCCCCCTAAAATCCAGTAGATAAATGGTTAGAGAAGATGCACTGACAGAGGAGGTAGAAACGGTTAACAAATGTGGATGTTTAGCCTCACTAGTAACAAAGAAATGCAGGTTGAAATGACGTGCCATTTTTGGACTCTTAAGTTTGTGATAGTAGCATAAATAGCAATGGCCCTTTCTGAAACAGCCTGTATGTCAAAAGCCATAAAAATGTCCCTGCTGTTTTTACCCTTTAATTTTACTTCTGGGAATTTGTCCTAAAGAAATAATTCAAGGAGCGCCTGGCTGGCTCAGTCAGTAGAGCGTGTGACTCTTGATCTCAGGGTCATGAGTTTGAGCCCCATGCTGGGTGAAGAGATGACTAAAAAAATAAATAAATAAACTGTAGGAAAAAAAAAAAGAAATCATTCAAAATATAGAAAAACTGAAAGCGGAAGGATGTTCAACATGACATTTGTAATTGAAAAAATTGGAGACAATTTCAAAAGTCAATAAGATAATGACTGAATAATTACAAGAAATCCATTTACTAGGGCTTTACAAAGTTATTAATTTTTATGACTATATAATGTTTTATATTAAGTGAAAAAAGTGGGATATAAAGCAGTACATACAGTATCATCTAAATTTTATTTTAAAAAATGATATTTGTTGATTATATTTGGTATAATGTGGGTAGAAAAAGAACTGGAAGAAGTCCCATGAAGTATTAATAGTAACTTAAGTGGATGATGGGAATTTGGGAAACTTTTATTTTATATATTTTTCTGTGTTTCCTACCTTTTTTACCTAGACTAGGGATTACTTTGATAATCAGAGTAAAAATCAAAATACTATTTGTTTCAAAAGTAAGAACTTGTATGTAGCTTATAATGATGTTTTTTAATTGTATAAGAACAAAGACTAGCAAGACAGACAGGTTTACAGGTGGTTTTTTTCCTTCTTTGTTTTCCAAGTTGTTTGTAATGTGACTACAGACATTTTCGATTCAGGAACATGTGTATAACAATGAATGGCATAGTTGGATGGAAGTACTGGGAAAGGTAGAGGGGCGGGCAGAGCAAGATGTGTGGGGTTTGACTTTTCTGGACTCTCTTGAAGGTCAGGGTCACAACATGTGTATATGAGGGAGGCCTATGAAATTGCTCAGAAGATGCTGACCTGTGAGCATCCTGGGTTGCTTAATAGACCCCACCTTCCTTTCCCAGCTTCCCTTTCCCAATTCCCGGTGCTTAAGTTCTGTAGAGAGGTTTGTTTCTCATTTCCAGAAATTTTCACAAGATCCTGGACTGTTAGCATTGGTTTGAGCATCGACTCTACTTTGTGCTCTTGAATTTAGGGATCCCGGGTTCTGCTTAGACTTATCTAAGAGTGGTATAGGGACACAGGGTCTGTAGAAGAATGACAGCCACTTGTGAGGACAGGACTCAGGGGGGCCACAAACTCTCAGATCCTGAGAGGCCTCTAGTTGAGGACTAGCCCTCTAGGCCAGAATGGCCATCCAATCTTTAAAAAAATAAACAAAAGAAAAAAACAAAAGATATAGCCATTTCCTTAAGTACTGTTTGAATATTGTTTAAGCATGCAAAGCAGGTTTGAACCCTTTTCTGATTTCAAATTTTAAATAAATATTTAATTCTTAAGTGAGATGTGATTCTTTAAAAATGATCTGGTATTGAAACAATGCTGTAGTGTGCTGGTTGAGAGGCGCTCAGCTATCCATGGTTGAGGGCAAAACCCTGAGCGGATGAAGAGAGGTACTGAAAGAAATCTACTAACCCAGTAGAAACTAACCCTTGGGTAGAAAAGGATTATCTCACATTTTCATGCAGGACAGTTAAGGAAAAAGAGAGGCAGCTGGGATTGGGAACTTATTCCCCATTAGGTGATGCAGATGATAGAAAGTGCTCTACCTAAGACAAGGTCCAGGTGAAATCTTGACAGCAAGTTCCTGAAAATCACAAGAACCAAGATTAAGCCTGGTCAGTGTCCCTGCAATTTTCACTCCAGTGATTCTGGGCAAGTTGGAAACCTGTGCTCTGCTTTAGCCTGAGGAAAAACCAGAGTCCACAAACTCAGTTCAACTCAGCAAAAGTTTGTTGATCATATGCTAACTTTAAGGCATTTTGCTAGGTGCAGAGGAGATTACAAAGATGGACCTTCCCTCACATTGTAAACACTCTAGTTGGATAAAAGGATAAGTATGGATGTACAGCACCTTCCTCTTTTGGGGGAATAATTTTGGAAGTAAAATCTCATTTTGGGGCATAAATGAAAGACTAATGCAAAAGAAGTCCAGTTAGGGGTTTCTGGCTGGCTCAGTCAGTAGAGCATGCAACTCTTGATCTTAGGGTCATGAGTTCGAGCCCCACATTGGACACAGAGATGTTTTTTAAAAAGAAGAAGCAGCCCAATTATTATTAGGCCTTCTTTTTCTTTAGATGTAACTTTCAATTCTTTTAAATACTTGTAGTCCTTTTCTTTTCAATTTAATAACAGTCCTGAAGATGTCTTCTAAAGTAGAATGTCAGCCTCCTGAGGGAAGGAACATTTATCTGACATACTTACTGCGCCTAGAACAGTAGTCAGACAACACATAGATGTGTTCCAAGGGTACTTCTGTCTGCCAGCAGGCTAATTATAAACTTCTGAAGTGCCTGTCACCTTTTAGACACAGCCTTCTGAGATGTGTTTTCAGTGTTCCATGTGGTCTTTATGCTCTTGTTTCACATCTGAACATAAAGTCCATAAGCATCTGGCTGAGGCATCTTCTTGATGTCTTTGTGATCACCGCACTTTCTGTCACCAGCACTCCTATTTTCCCATTTTTCACTAATTCCAAAATGCAGTGAGATACTGAAGTCTTATAAATGAGCATGGCCACACTGACAGAGAAAGAGACGCCACCAATTCACTGTTTACCCAATGATTTTCAAAAGCTCAACATCTTTATCTGAAAAGCAGTATAGGGGAGCAGCAAAAAAAAAAAAAAAAAAAAATCTAGGTTCAGGAGTATAATGTTTCTAAAGCTGAGGAAGCCCTTGAGAGGCTTTTGCTATTTACCTGGTAGCTGCTTACCCACATTGTGGGCAGACCTAGTAATGAGAGAAAATAAATAACCTTATAGGTGAACAAGCCTTATAAGCCCTAACCTATCAATTTGCAGCAAAATGTTACCTTCATGAACTTGTGAGTTAATCTCTTCACAAAAGCTCTGAGCAGTGCTGAGACATCTTAGAATATACTAAATCTGTTTGTGAACCTGACAGCAAAGGAGGTCTTCTCCCAGGGTCTGGAGGGATGTGTGTGCCTGGTGGTCTAGGTGCTGTTTTAATCCTCCTGGTGCTGGGCTCCAGGTCTCCTTCTTCCGCTCTTTCCTCCTGAGGCAGAGCCCGCGCTGCTGCACTAACCTGCGGCATCTCTGTGCTTCTCTTCTTACCTCCTCTTTCCCCTTCTCTTTCCCTTTCGCTGTGGTGTGTCCAGAAAAGGAAGTCGAGTTCCAGCGTGCACCTAATGGTGAGCCTTGCCTGCCCACCCATCTGCCTCCTCCATGCTGCCTGCGCGCCCGCCTGCCAGCCACGCAAACCCATTCTGCCATGTGCGTGTGCTTCACTCATCCTCACTGCATGTCTGTGCTGTGTGGGCAAGCGTGGCCTGTCCTGCCAGGCAGGGGCTGATGCCCAAGGTCTCCCAGTGGCCTAAAAAATGGGCATTGGAATGTGTGGTATGGCACCCCCTGCTGCAGAGCTTGGACTGCCTCCCGCAGCCCAGGGCAGGAAGGGAAGCTAGGAGGGACTCGTGGGGCCAGGTGGCAGTCACAGGGAGAGACCCTCACTTGCTGTTGCTCAGGAGGAGAGGACCCGCTCACCGGGGGCCTCCTGCTACAGACTGGCAGCTGGTGGGCATCTGTGTGGTGGGCAGAGGACCTGGTTGTAGGCTCACAGCCCTGAGCCTCACTCTCTGGGCCTTTTCCGCTATGCAAGTGCCCATTAACAGGCTGTGCCCAACATTTCATCCTTCTCCACCCACCCCTCAGGGGAAACAGCTGAAAGAATCAAGAGAACGCACCTTCTTTCTCATGGGACACAGGCCACCAAGGGGAGCACGGCAGCCTGAGTTGTTATGAAACCATCATTAAAGCCAGAGGTGGGGCCACATGGGTGACATCTCAGCCCCCTGCAGCTATGGCAGGCTTAAGGGCACCCTGGAGTCCTTTCCCCCTGCCACGGTCTCTGTTTTAGCTGGGCTTTGCAGGGAGGGCAGCCTTATCCAATGAGCCCCAAACAGATCAGACTTAGTAGCTGAGCTAGGGGGGTGGGGAATGGAAGAGAGTAGAGTTTATATGAGTTTAGACCCACATCCTGACTATTCCTGGGACTCCTCTTTTCCAGCCTGCAGAGTTCAGTGGAGTCTGGCAGCACTTGGTACCTGGCTTAAGGTTCCATGCCTAGCACTGGGTTTGGGGACATGTCAGCCATTGACAGCAAGCTAGGGTTGGATGCCTTCAGGTCTGGTCACAGGGGCCATAAAAGAAGCCTCCAGTCAAGAAGAACTAGGACGGTCTGGATAGCTTTCTGTGTATGTCCTAGGAGAGAAGCAGCACATCCTAACTGCCACTGTGTCCTCATTTGTTCCCTGCACAGAGATGGTAGCTACATGTTTGTCTCTCTGTCTTTTGAAGAACTTGCAGGCATCAGGCTGCTCCTTAGTGGCCACTGGCTCCACTGGGACTCTCAGTGAGACTGAGTACATTGGTGAGGGCATCATAAGAAGTAGAAAGGATCGTAAGAGGCAGAGAGCCTCTTAAAGATATGGTCCTCCCCACGCCTCCCACCGGAGATCAGCCTCCTTCCTTCCTCGCCATCCTCCCCCACCTCCCTTGCTGTGCCATTCAGTATAACATTTCGAAAGGCAGGGAGATATCCCAGTGGTCTTCTGCTGTTAGGAATGTTGGCCCGCTAGGCAGCCTACTCTCCCAGGGACTGGGTTCTGGGACTGTAGCCACAGCCACCCACCCTGGATTTACCTGCCCCGCCTTGGAGCTCTGCTCTCACTCCCAGTTGAGCAAATCCAAGATTTATCAAGCAGAAAATATATCAGTGCCAACAGCACAGGCTTGTCTCTGCTTCATGGGGGCAGTGGGTGCGTTCTGTATCCAAAGTCACATCCCCCCCTTCCTCTCCGAACACTGTCTTCTAGGCGAGGTTTTCTTCTTCATGTTCCTCATCTTTTCAGATCAGGCTTCAAGCTGGTGTCTTGAGGGAAAGGAAATGCAGGTCGCAGATTGAAAGGGCAGCAGGAAAAAAAAAAAAAAGAAAGAAAGAAAGGGCAGCAGGAGACTACCCACCGATAGGGGACCCAGAGTTTGTGAATTTTATTCTGCTCTCTTATAAACCACCCTTCTTTTTGCCTGTAAAATAAGAAGATCCTGAATTTCTTTGGGTGAAGTATGATTGTGCAGTGACATGGCATCTGACATAAGCAGAGATTTCTGGAGAGATGCTTTATAATAAGTCTCTGGGCTGGTCCCACCTTAAGGATGCCTCCAGAGCTAGGTCTCTGGGCCCCTCCCAATCAATACTCCCCTCCTCCGATCAATCATCTCTCCCGACCATTGCTCCCATCCACATAGTATTTTGGAGGCCACCTCAGGCCGAGCTCCTCCGGGCCAGGCCGGGGCAAGGGAGGTCTGGGAGTCGAACCTGAGCAGCTTTGGTGACTCTAGAGGAACTAAACCATCTGTTTTCTTGTCTCAGCCACAGAGCAACAACAAAAACAGTCTCGTAAGCCCAGCCCAAGAGCCCGCGCCCTTGCAGACGGCCATGGTACCTCCTGACTACGGCTTCTCCGCCCCTGCCCCTGGCTGCCTCCCGCTCCTTCTCCCTTCCTCTTCTTGCCCTCCCTCCCAGGCCTCCTTGGCCCTTTCCTTCTCGTCCCTGTAGCGCAGGCTGCTTTGTGTCCAGCCCTGTGGGCCCCTCCCTCATTGTCCCGTGTGGCCATGCTCCTTCCTGCACCGCACAACTGCTGCTCCTCCTCCTTTTGCTGTTGGGGGTGGGGAAGAGTGGTCAGGGCTCTCAGCTAAACCTCTCAGCCCCAGGCTGGGCCCCCATGGGTCTGCTGTGGGAGCCGGGAAGGTGAGTGGCTTATAAAAGAAGAGGCCCCTCCTTCTGGGGGCCTGCACATCGGTTCTGCGAGGCCTCCTTATACAATCTGCCTCAGCTTCTCCTTTGCAAAGCTTTAAACAAGAAGGAGGGCTGGGGTCCCCTCCCTCTGGATGGTGCTGAGGTCTCTGAGTTCCTGGAGAGCCCCATGCTAGGGGCACTGTGTGCTCCCAGAGCTCCTTCTGCTAGGTGGCTAGCTAGAGAGTTAGCAGGGGGGTGACTGGGAGAGAAGGAGGGGTAATTGTGCCTGCAGACCCGGCCCCTCGTGCTGCCTCATGGCACAACAGGGACAGGAACTCTGGGGAAAGGTGGTAAATAAAGCAAGCAGCTTTTTGGGCTCAGCTTGCTGAGGGGGCATCCTGGGTCTTTCTGGGAGACCTGAGTCCACTCTCCCTGTGTCCCTGCCTTCTACACACTCCTTGAAGAGTGCTGTTGGCAGGGCCTGGCCTGGGCCCTCAGCCCTACAGCTCCACCAGTGTACCTGTCCCATGGGGAAAGAACACTCAGATCTAGCAGGAATCAAGGAATCAGGGACAGAGGCCCTTGTCCCCTCAGCTTCCCTGGTACCTGCTTTGGTTAAGTGCCAGTCCTCTCCTTCTTTCTCAGCCAGTGCCGTCCCCTAAATCTGGGGCTTCCCAGCTGCCTGGGATCCCAGTTGAACCAGGATATTTTGTCTTGTGGGAATGGCCAGTGGGCAGGCCTCAGCGGTCATCGTAGGGTCTATGATGGGGTAAGGACAGGGTCCCTCAGGGAAGAGTATAGGTCTGTCTTGAGGTCAGGAGGGTAATTTTCATCTTCTCTCACAGGAGCCACAAACCACCGTGGTGCACAATGCTACAGATGGGATCAAGGTGAGTGGCTCCTGAGCTGGTCTCCTGCTTTACGGATCAGCAGGAAACAGGTGGGCTAGATCACAGGGTCTGTGAGTCCTGCAGATGGCAGCGACAGGCCACACCTCGAGGCCACGGTATGTGTGGAGACCAGGCTGGGGATACCATGCACCTGTTTGTTTCCTGGATGGCACTATACTTTAGGCTGTATAATCAGGCGGACCTGGGTTTGAATACGGGGCCGCTGAGTAAGTCACTCTGGCACTCTGCACCTCAGTTTGCTTGTCCGTAAATTGAGGACAATAATAACTGAATCTTCCTCCATGACTTGAAAGGCTTAAATGGCAGCAATTAGCTAGAAAAACAGACAAGAATATAATCAGACCCTAGAACATCCTCCTTTGCCTCCCCCAGCACTGCCCTCAGTAACTTTGTTTTATTTTCACTACCCATGACAAGATAAAAATCTCTCTCCACGGGTGTGGAGGAGGCAGATAATAAACCAAAAACCAAATAAGTAAGATAAAATCTAGTAGTGGTAAGTGCTATGAAGAAAATGACACAAAGTAAAGAAAGAAGAGTGAACAGGGCCTTTAATTAAGTGGTCAGGGAAGGACCTCCCTCAGGAGGTGATTTTTGAGCTAAAGGCTAAACAATGGGAAGGAGACAGGCGGGCAGACTCTGGGGCAGAATGCCCTAGACAGGAGAGCTCCAAGTGTCAGGGCTTAGCATGTATACAGAACAGAGGAAATGAAGCAGAGCCTAGAGCATGGAGCCAGGGAGGAGCAGCATTGGGGGGGCGGGGGGGGGGGGAGTCGCGCAAGGGGGAGGGTGGAAGGAGTCAGGACGGGGGGGGTGGGTGGAGGGGTCAGGGTAATGTTAGAGATGCAGGCAGTCCTGCTATATAGGACGTCATAGTAGTTTGCATTTTATTCCAGCAGGAAGGAGAAGCTATTGGAGGTTCTTAGCAGGAGAGTCATATAGTCTAATTTACACTCTGAAAAGCCCCTCTGGCTATATTATGGGTAAGAACTTTAGGGCGGTAGGCAAGTATGGATGCAGGGGGACCCAGAAGCTATTATAGTTCAGGTCTCAGATGTTGGTAACTTGGAATCAGAGAGTAGCTGTGCATTTGAAGAAAAGAGGTAGGGGTGCCAGGCTGGCTGGCTCATGCAGTAGAGCATGTAACTCTTGATCTTGGGGTCGTTTGTTTGAGTCCCATGGTGGGTGTAGAGATTACTTAAACATAAAGTTTTTTTTTTTTAAACAAAAAGTTAAAAGAACTTATTTTGGAGATAGAACTAACAGATTTGAATTTAGATAGGATAATCAAGAAATAAGAAAAAGAGGGGTGCCTGGGTGGCTCAGTCGGTTAAGCTTCTGACTTGATTTTGGCTTAGGTCACGATCTCAGGGTTTGTGAATTTAAGCCCCACATCGGGCTCTGTGCTGACAGCTCAAAGCCCGTCTGGGATTCTCTCTCTTCTCTCTCACTGTGCCTCTCTACTTGTGCGCTCTCTCTCTCTCTCTCTTTTAAAATAAATAAATAAACACTTTAGAAAAAGATAGAAAGCAAAGATTCAACCTGGAATCAAACCTGGAAGGTGACTTGTAGGTTTTAACAACAGGTTAGATGATGTCATTTACTGATGTGAGGAAGACTTGGGAGGGGGTTTGGGAACCCGGGGTGTTGTAAAAGTCAGATGGCAAGGGTGAAAACAGAACTTCCTATGATTCTTCCTTGCACCTCCTTAGGAGCACATACTCTGCTTTTGTTCTGCTCAGTTTCTCTGGTTTCTTTTTGGCCTACAGGGCTCCACAGAGAGCTGCAACACCACCACAGAAGATGAAGACCTCAAAGGTAAGTACTAGCAGGATGGGAAAGGGACCCTCACAGTGTCCCTGGTACCTTGGCTCCAGTGGGGCACCCCAGAACTCAGAATGGTGACTCCTTAGACTCTAGGAGAGGGCTTGGCACAGAAGCTACTTTCTGTGGACTGTGAGGACCCTGGCTGGCCTGGCTGGGATAGGCAAGAGGCTTCTCTTTTTTGACCCCAGATCTGGAATAGCTAAATTAGCATTTTTCCTGAGCTTTCCAGGGCCAGGGCTCAGAGAACTGTTATTGCTGATAATGATGTTACATCCCTGTACAGGGACATCCTGAGTCCCTGCAGAAGTAGCCCTTAAATATAGTGAGTCATTAGTAGGGTTACCAATGGTCCCAATTTCCCTAGGACTGAGGTGATTCCCAGAATGTGGAACTTTCAGTTTTAAAACCAGAACAGTTCTGAGCACACTGGGATCAGTGACTCTCGACACAAAGTCTTGCCGTGAATGATGGAGCCAGAACCAAATTTGGCCATGTCCACGTGGTCCTGGGAGGACCACCAGCCTAACCTTGGGCCTAGCCAGAGGGCCAGGGGGTGTGGGAGGGCATGGCAGGTCAGACCCCTGGGAATCTCTGTCCTGCTCTTTGGTTTGGCCTCCTGGAATTGCTCCCTTTGCCACAGTAAGTGACCTGAGCCCAGGCTCTCAGAAAAGATGGAGAAATGTTGCAGGACAGAGCTAAGAGAGCACACACAGGAGCAGTAAGGGGGCAATAAACCTTTGGGAGCCAAAAAAAAAAAAATAGAAAGCATAAATGTATATATAAGGCAATAAACAATAGTACCTCTAGGGCTGCTGGGATTAAGGCCAGAGCAATTCAGTTCTGGTGATGCTAGTGGAGTAAGTGGCTCCTTCCCTGCTGGGCTCCTTGACCTTGTAGCCTAATGCCCTAGAACATCTTCCCTGGGAGCAGGGGTCCTCGTACAGGCTGTTTGAAGGCTCCTCTGTAAGCCACAAGTCCAAGTCTGTGCACCTTCCCGGGGCTCTCAGCTGGGAGGCCTCTCTGGCAGAGGCGGCAGCGTGGGATGTGGTCCAGTGTCCATAGCAGCCCGAGGCATTGCCTTGCCCCGGCTCTGCAGTGCCACGGGCTTGGGTCCTGTCTGGCTTGCTCGCTCACCTGCCTTGTTCTGTTTGTTTTGGCTGCTCTGCCTTGCCCTGCCCTGCCCTGGCTGGCTAGCTGCCCCGCTCCGCACTGGGAATGGCAGCTCGGTGCCTGAAGGACGGAGCTCCCGGGACAGAACAGCCCCCTCTGCAGGCATGCAGCCCCAGCCTTCTCTCTGCTCCTCAGCCAGTAAGTGTGAGGGAGGCACAGTCTGGCTTCTGTCTCCCTGGCTCGTCCTAAAGCCCCTCAGGGATCCCCCCAGAGCTGTCAGCCCAGCCCAGCTATTTGTCTTAGTAAGCTTGGGGAGCTCGGCCTCTGCTGGGTGGGGGAGCTGATTGGAGGTGCTGTTAATGCCAGGCAGGGGCCCATGGGACCAGGGCCCAAAGACATAAAGAAGAGTGGGTGGAAGAACATGGCATGGTGGGAAGGAAGAGAAAGCCACTGGGATATTCAGTGGGCCCTGCCTCAGCAATGAGCCAGGAAGAAAGGCTGAGTCAGAAATCAGGTCAAAGGTGGTGGGAGTGGGGATGATGTTCAAACTGCCATAAGCCAAGAACTGTGTTGGGATTTGGTGTTTCCTGAGGCTCAGCACATCATAAGGCTTGGGGCTTGAAGCTTGGGGATGAGACAGACCTGAGTTTAAATCCCAGCTTCAAAGTGTGTGAAGTACCTTAAACCTCCTAGAGCCTCAGCTTCTTTATCTGTATAGTGGGAATAAAATAGCACCTACCTCATAGCGCTGTTATGAAAATAAGTGAGATAGTAGAATGTCTTAATATAATGCCTTGCTGGGTTAATGGTAGCTCATATTTTTATTTTAAGTTGTATCTGTGTCGAGGATGCCTTTGTCTGCTTCTTTTCCTTCTATTACCTATCCTTTTAAAGTTTCTAAACACAGGCCTCTTCACCCTTAGGGCCCCAGTCAGGTCCTGCAAATGGGTTTGGTGGGGTTGGAGAGGGGGTGTGTATGAGATAGAGAGAGAAAGAGAGAGAGAGTGTGTGTGTGTGTGTGTGTGTGCGCGCGCGCGTGTGTGTACACATACCTGCTTGCCTCTAGAAAGTGGATACAGCTCTTTTGTTCCCCTAACATGCTGCTTACTCACCTGGAGCTGCATCCGTGACAGTCCTGGTGGCTCTGGGGCCACCACCTGGCTGTATCCTTGGTTGCACTGCCCTCTCCTGGCTGTGCCCCTTGGCTGTGCTGTTCTAATGCTCGCATTTGTCTTGCAGCCTCTCGCTCCTGTGAGGAAATGCTTGTGGCCTGGGCCAGCCCGGGGCTCCGGTCAGGGTTGGCCTGAGCTCAGCCTGAGCCCTCTCTTAACCCTGGTGGTGCCCTCTGCTGATAGTGGCGCTCCCTGTCAGTGAGCTGCCTGTGAGTGCAGGATGCCACCAAAAGCCCCTTGGCTTTGGATAGGGTGGGGGTAGGGGGCTTTTTGGGCACCAGTTCTGCCTGCTGTCATTCTGAACCCTGTCTCGGTTTTCCTGAGGCATGCATCCTGGCATGAGAGCTGGTATGAGATTTAGAGCTTTTCCAAGTCTCATCCAGGGTAAATGGAGCCATCTCTCAAGTGAGAAGCTCTGTTTAAAAAGGAGTGTTTATAGTTCCAAGATCCTTTATCCCAGAAAAGCCCTGTGGAGGAGATGAGCAGGGTAAAGAGAATTAAGCATCTGTCCCAGGGCTCTGTTCATCCTTCTGGAGCCCTCATCTTTGGCTAGGTTCTGCTCTCAGGCTGGCTGTTGCCCAGGGCTAGGTTCTGGACCACTGAGTGAGGGCTGGGGTGGTGTGGTAGTGGTGGTGGTGATTGAGACCTGACTGAGCCCCTTCAGGTGAGAGAAGTAAGTGGGTGGTGGAAACAGCCATATTGGGAGATGCTTCTTAGAGAGGCTGAACGTGCTGGGGATGGGGTACAGACTCTGGGCAGAGTATTCATGATGGCCAGTCTCCTCAGCTGTAAAAGACGAAGTGTTTTCTGCATCCCGGTTGTTGATGGAGAGGGAGACAAAGGCCCGGGAGCTGTAACTAGTGGGTGGGCTTCAGGAGGAGGGGGGCATTAGCTCTACAGACAACAGAGAAGGAATGAAGAGAAAAGTGGGCTCACTATTCCTGCAGAGTGCCTTAAAGACAGAGAAGAGGGATGTCTTTGTCACAGAGATTACAGGGGATTCTCTGAAGGATTGGGGAGGGTTCTCTGTCACTTGGGAGCTCCTCAGTTCTGTGCAGGTAAATTGCTGGATTTTTTCCCCACAGTGCGAAAACAGGAGATCATTAAGATTACAGAACAACTGATCGAGGCCATCAACAATGGGGACTTTGAAGCCTACACGTGAGTAGAGACCCATTTCCTTGAGACCCAAGTCAACTCCCGAGGCCTTCCCTCTTTCCCCAAATCAGCTTGGACCCTGGGAAAAGGGAAGCCTGGGCCTTGGGCACAATGCCTGAATTAAATACCAGGCCCTTGGGCTGGAATCCCTCCCAGGTAGATACCCTATGACAATACCCCGCCTCCTCATTCCCCATCCCCGCCCTGGTGTCTTGGTGGCGGGCTGAGAGGGCAAGACTCTAAGATCTTAGCCATCTTGTCAGGCCCAGCCCATAGCTAACTTGCTACAGGACAGACATCATTGACAAGGAAGAAAAACAAGTAATCCCATAGGAGACTGACAGGCTACTTTTTTTTCTGCAGGAAGATTTGTGATCCAGGCCTCACTTCCTTTGAGCCTGAGGCCCTTGGTAACCTCGTGGAGGGGATGGATTTCCATAAGTTTTACTTTGAGAATCGTGAGTGGGTTCGTGCTGCTGATATACTCCTGCCTGCCCCTTTACCCCCTTTGCCTCTGTCCTTGCTCACCTCCTTTTCCCAGTTGCCCGCTTTTCCCTTATTTGACCTGCTTGGCTGCACTCTGTTCTATGTGTTTGCCTCCTTGTGCCCTGAGGATGGTCTTAAACTGACAGCTTTGAAGGACTTGCTCCAGAGCCCCACGTGCCCCTTCATTCTGCAGCTGCTTTGTGGCACAATCATGGTCATGATTTCTGTAAGCCTCACCTCCTTCCACGATGACCAGAAACCACTGGGATTAGGTTGAGATGATGTCAGCAAGTAGTAATAAAGCTCTGTATTTATAGGTTTCACAGTAGAGGAAATTAAAACCAGGATAAGAATGTACAAGCAACTAGCAGAGCACTGTGGGTGATTTGTGAGATCGGAAGTTGTGGCTAGGGTCCTCTTGATTATGGAGGGAAGCAGTCCTGAGTGGGGAGCTGTACACTCTGGACTCTGGACGGTTCGTGGAAGTCCCAGGGAATAAGAAGATGAATCACCACCTCCTCCTGTCTTTCTCTCCACTTTCTAGCACCCTCCTCCTCCCTATTTTTTTTTCTTTTCTTTCCCGTTTTATCCTGGGCCTTCCCCCGTCTTGCACTGAGTTGTTTTTGGTGGGTTTTTTGTCACTGTTTTTCCTACTAACTACCATCCTCTCTCCATGTCTTGGCTGCAAATGTAAGCCCTTGAATATCTAAGTAATTCTATTAGCCAGGAGCAGTTCCAGAGTTTATAGAACTGGAAGGGTTCTATAGAAGCCTAGAAGCCCTTCTAGAAGGGCTAGGCAGAGTCTCAGGTAGATCCTGTCTAACATTTGAAATGAATTAAAATGTGAATCTCATTAAAAGCAACGCAGTTCACAGTGTTCGCTGATAATGGCAATCCAACTTCTTTTGGCCTTCCTGCAGCAGAATCTGGGAACCCTAGGAAAATCCTGAGCTTGGTGCTTTGGTGATTCTGTTTTAACTTTGGACATTTTTTTTTCCAAAATACAAATCAATTTTGAAATCTTAAGCTCTTGATTTTGCTCTGCAGCCCGTTAAGGTCAAGCCAACCCTTATGAAATCTAAACATCGGCCTGGAACAATGGAAAGATCGTAGGCTTTAGTTAAGAGTCAGATGGTCCTGAGTTCAAATGTTGTGTGATTCGGGAAAATACTTAACCTCCTTGAGCCTGTTTCATTATCTCATAATAAAGAAAATAATATTGACCAAGAAATAATAGCTTATGTATGTAAAACCCCCAGTGCAATGTCCGATTAAAGCAGTAGTTGCTATTATCATTGTTCTCCACCTCTTTCTTCCATTTGGATAACTGAGACTAATGTAATGGGGTTTCCTGGCCTCTGGTGTATGGGGGACTTAGTGACTCCCAGAATGGTTGCTGGAGAAGAGGGTGAGACCTGGAAGTGCAGGCTGGGAGGAAATTGTCAGTGCCCAGGCCTGATGCCCTCCTACCTACTGCACTCTGCCTTGCCCCCTGCAGTTCTATCCAAGAACAGCAAGCCCATCCACACCACCATCCTGAACCCGCACGTCCACGTGATTGGGGAGGACGCAGCTTGCATCGCCTACATCCGCCTCACCCAGTACATCGATGGGCAGGGTCGGCCTCGCACCAGCCAGTCGGAGGAGACCCGAGTCTGGCACCGCCGGGATGGCAAGTGGCTCAATGTCCACTATCACTGCTCAGGAGCCCCTGCTGCACCGCTGCAGTGAGCTCAGCCACAGGTGCACCTGGTGGGGGGGTGAGGAGGGGGACAGATGGGATCAGAGGAGGAAGAGGAGGTTGAGAAGTGGCACTAGGGAAAGAGATATGGACCATCCCAGAGGAGTGGCAAAGGCTGTCAGACAGACTTGTGTCTGGCGCCAGGACTCCTGGGTGACTTTGGACAGGTTACTTCCCTACCCTAAGCCTCAGTTTCCTTAGCTGTCAAAAAAGAGAAAGAGTGGTACCTACTTCATTGAGTTGTGAGTTTTAAATAAGATACACAGAAGTAAAGCATTTGCTCAGCAAATGTGAAGAATGTTCTATTTAAATGCTAGCTTCTCCCCCATTCTCCACCTTCTCGGGCAGACTTGGCCACATGACTAGTGTGTTTAAGTCCCTGGAACTCATCTGTGTGCTTATTGTCCTTTGTTCTGTTACCACGTCTGTCCTCTTTGACAGGGACATTAGGAGATCCCAGCCGGAGGTCAAACCTTCGCAGCCAGTGGCTCTGGAGGGCCTGAGTGACAGCGGCAGTCCTGTTCGTTTGAGGTTTAAAACAATTAAATTACAAAGCGGCAGCAGCCAATGCACGCCCCTGCATGCAGCCCTCCCGCCCGCCCTTCGTGTCTGTCTCTGCTGTACCGAGGTGTTTTTTACATTTAAGAAAAAAAAAGAAAAAAAGATTGTTTTAAAAAAATGGAATCCATACCATGATGCGTTTTAAAACCACCGATAGCCCTTGGGCTGGCAAGAAGGCAGGAGTTTGTGTGACACCCGTCCTGGCATGAGCAGCTGGCTCACCCACCAGCCCTGAAGAGGTGAGCTCGGCCTCTGGCCTCCGTGGACTGAGGGGACCAGGCAAGAACTCTGACAGAGCTTTGGGGGCTGTGATGTGATTGCAGCCCCTGAGGTGGCCTGCCTGCCCCAGGTCTAGGAATGGACTTCTTCTGAACTTGCATAGCGCCTAGAATGAGGCTGATGAGAACATCGTGGCCATCAGACCTACTTGGGAGAGAACGCAGAGCTCCCAGCCTGCTGTGGAGGCAGCTGAGAAGCAGTGGCCTCGGGACTGAGGGCCTGGACATTGCTGTACTGTTCCATTTAGTGTAGAAGGGAAGAGAATTGGTGCTGCAGAAGTGTGTCCGCTACAAAGCTGATGAGAAACCTCGTGTTAGTCTGACATGTACTCACTTACTCATCCATTTCTATAGGATGCACAATGCACGTGGGCCCTGATACTGAGGCCCAACACCTGCAGCTGGGAAGGGGGAGGGGTTGCTGCTTTGCTTTGTGTTTGTTTTCTTATAACTTAGCAAGGAGAGAGCCAGGCCCTGTTCAGGGCTCCCCTTGCTGCCTTGGCAGTTCTGTTTCTGTGCTGATTTGGACCATCTTTGTCTTGACTTTTCATAGTGGTGGTCCCTGTGCTGACCCTCATCTGGGCCTGGGCCCTCTGCCAAGTGCCCCTGTGGGATGGGAGGAGTGAGGCAGCAGGATTGAGTTGATGGTTGTTTCTATGCATTCAGGCTGCCCTCAGGACTGCCTCCCTTCTTACTCTTCCCTTGCTGCACGTCCATCTCTTTACCTGTCTTTGAGATTGACCTGACTGCTCTGGCAAGAAGAGGTGTTCTCTTTAAAGAGGCCTCTCTACAGACCAACTGAAGTATATGACTTACTGCTGGACAATCTGCATGGGCATCACCCCCCCTCACCTGCATGTACCCAAAAGAGGTGTCCAGAGCCAAGGTTCCTACATTCATTGTCCCTCTCTGTGCTCAAGGAGTTCCATTCCAGGAAGAAAAGATCTATACCCTAAGCAGATAGCAGAGAAGATAATGGAGGAGCAATTGGTCATGGCCTTGGTTTCCCCCAGAACAACTATGCAGACTTACCTGCACAAATATCTGCACTATTGGGGGAAAGGTGGGTAAACCCCAGCTTCCTGAACTATCTTCAGGAGGCAGAGGAGCTGGGAGAAGAGGCAAAGCTACAGGTTTACCTTAGAGCCAGCTGAGAAAAGAGCAAACTCACAGGTGCTGGTGCTTGGGTTTAGCCAGGCTCCTCTGAGCACCTCATGCATGCCTCAGCCCCTGGGCCCCAGCCCTTTCTTGCCCTGCAGCCTGCAGTACCAGCACGCAGACGCCTTCACCACAGGGTTTGGTTTTGCTGGCTTGAAGACAAATGGTCTTAGAGTTCATTAAGACCCATAGCTTCATATGGCTGCTCCAGCCCCACTTCTTAGCATTCTTATTCCTCTTCTGGGGCTAATGTCAGCATCTATAGACAATAGACTATTAAAAAAAAAAATCACCTTTTAAACAGGAAATGGAAGGCATTTGATGCAGAATTTTTGCATGATGACATAGAAATAATTTAAAAATAGTTAGTGTTTGTTCTGAATGTTGGTAGACCCTTCATAGCTTTGTTACAATGAAACCTTGAACTGAAGATATTTAATAAAATAACCTTTAAACAGTCCATTGTGTTACTGCTGTTGGAAGCTTATGGCCAAAGGCTGATTTGAGCAGTCTGGGTTACAAGGCTTCAGAGGGGGAGATATAGCTTCCCCCACACCTTGGGGCCCACTTTAAAATAAAACTTCCTCATAAACTCATCAGCCTGAGACTCAGGCCCACCGGGCTGCTGAGGCGAGTTGGGGGTGGGAAGAAAAGATAGCGGACCCTTAGCTGGCGGGCCAGGGGTCTCACCCCGCCCCCGGGCCCCGCCCGCCTCACGGGCTGCCCCGCCCCCCTCGCCCCTCAGTGGCCCGACTCGGCTCCCCCTCCGCAGGGCTGAGTGGACGAGCCCGAACCCTGAGCCCGCCCCCGCCCCGGGAGCCGCGACGCCCGACGCTCACCAGACTGTGCCACCGGGCGGGGAGGAGGGGGTGCGCCTCTGCGGGCCGGGCGCGCAGCCCGCCGTCTTGGAGGCCAAGGCTCGACCGAGAGCTACGGAGGACTGTTCGGCTGCCCGGCACCTCGGCGGTGCAGCTGCCAGGCCCGGAGTCTGCGGGGACCTGAGGGGCGCCACGAGCGGCAGCCAGCCGCCTCCCCCCGCCCCGGGTGGGAGCGGTGGTTGGGCCCGGCTGCGGCAGAGCGTTCTCTCGGAGATGGCGGAGCTGCCGCGACGCGGCCCGAGGCCCCGAGAGCTGGGAAGCCGGGAAGCCCCGGGACGCGGCGGAGCCCGGGGACAGCGGAGACGCCGCCTAGTCCGCCGGGTGAGCCGCCCTTGAGGGTAACCACCCCCCACTCAGAGGGTGGCCCCCACCCACGGTCGCCCGCAGTCCCTCCCCTCACAGACTTCCCCCTCAGTGTTGCCACCATAACCACCCGCGGGGTTGTCCCGGACGGCCCTCAGTGCGGCCCAGCGCTCCCCTCTCTTGAGTCCCCTCCACTAGCCTCCCTGGTAGTTGCCTCATTTCCCTCAGTACGGGGCTCCTCCTTCCCTCGGGAGCCCAATGCCTGCCTCGATGTCACCCCAAGCTCTCCTCGGCTTGTCCCTTGCCCAGTCCCCATCTGGAACTCCCTTCATATCCACCTGTGACCCCATGTCCCCCTCAGCAGGGGCCGTCCACCCGTGACCCCTGCTATGACAGCCCAGCATTCCCGCGCCTCTCGCTTCTCGGTACCCCCTCCTCCTGCGGCATCTGCACCACTCGTCTCCCCGCCTTCCCCGGTTCCTCTCACCAGTGCTGTCGCCCCGCCCAGGCCTGGGTGACCCCTTTGGTTTCTACCTCAGAAACTTCCCGCTGCTGCTCACATGTACACCAACCCCTTCCCCGCGTTCCCACTTGGGGATCTGTCTTCCCATCCTACGCTCGACCCCAGTAGCTTTCTCAGCACCCCTTCCCTAAATATTGCTGCTTGTTCTAGGTGTGAAGCCAACATGCAGTGGTTAAGAGCACGGGCTGTGGAGCTTGACAGGCCTGACTTTCAATCCCAGTTCCTCCACTGACTGAGCTGTGTGACCCTGGCAAGTTAACTAAGCTTCTCTGGACCTCAAATTACTCACATGTAAAATGGGGATAATAATAGTGTCTGCCTCTTACCTGCCTTCCAGGGCTGATGTGAGCATTAAATATATGGAAAGCTCTTGGAAGAATGTCTAACAAAGAGTAAGCTCTCACTATTTACTATTATTCTTAACAATAATGGGGGAGATACCCTGAGTGTCCACTTTGCCTTAGTGATGGCTTCTCACTACTGTGTTTTCCCTAAAGAGTTTCCTTTAATTCTTAGGATTTGCCCCTTCCCCTCACCATTTCAGTCCTCTCCCAGCTTTCTTTTCATGTCAATTAATGTTACCCAGGCCAAAGCTCTCTCTCAATTCTGAGGAACCCTGTGTCTACCTACCTAATCTCACCCCTGAGATGTGTATGCCTGGGAGTGGGTAGCATTGAGGGATTGCTAGTCATTGGTCGTACTAGGAATGGCTAAGCTGGAGAGAACAACAATAAAGCTTCTAGAAGCAGTCTATATATTTAAGAAAACAGTCTCCAAAATTCGGTCTCCCTGAAACTGTTTTCTTTTTTCTTTTTCTTTTTTTTTTTAATATTTTTATTTATTTCTAGGAGAGAGGGGGGGGGCAGCGTGAGCAGGGGAGGGTCAGAGAGAGAGGGAGTCACAGACTGAAACAGGCTCCAGGCTCTGAGCTGGCAGTCAGCACAGAGCCCGACACAGGGCTCGAACCCACGAACCGCGAGATCATGACCTAAGCGAAAGTCGGACGCTTAACCGACTAAGCCATCCAGGCGCCCCTCCCTGAAACTGTTTTCTGATCACACTGCCCTTACCGTTTTCTTATTGGTTGGATACGACTTAAGCTCCTGTTGCTCTCATCCAGCCCCACTAAATTGGCCCTTTTTTTGTAACAGGATTCAATCCCTAATGCCTCCACAGGCTAGCTCAGGACCTTTCTGAGCTGTTCAGTGATGACGATATAGTATCACCTAGGCTAAGTTAAGGAGAACTGAAGTGATAGGAAGAGAGACTCTGGACTCAGCCCTCTGGCTTCTCTCAGGCCCCAGTGATGTGGCCTGCCGTGGGGCTACATTTTTATCACCTCTCTGACACTTGTGCAGGTGAGATGAAGGACAGAGGATGAATAATTTTTCACAAGTAATGGAAAAGAGAGTTTCTGGGTTTGGAAGTGAATTGAATGATTAGGTAACACCATTTCTCTTACCTTTTGAATTCCCCCCACCATAGTGTTCTCCTGACTACAAGTTCGTTAGTACTTTTAGCTTGTGATGTGGGGTTTGATTGATGAGAAAGATTAAAAGACTCATGAGTTTCCTCTTATCTGATATTTCGTTGGAGCATGGGACTTGTGGGGCTTTCCGTCCCTTCCTCACAGGATGACCAGAGCTCCGGCTGGCTGGCCAACTGCTCAGTCACGGGCTGGGAACTTCTTCCAGAACACGTTCATTTTCAGCCTACTGGGCTGTTTGGTCTCCTTTTGATGGGAGATTTGTTCCCTTCCAGCCTTTGAATATACTGCTCTAGCTCTGAGCTTAGCTCAGGAAGGAGAATTTATATTTTAGGAAAGGGAACAAGCTATGAAGTGAAGGTATGAGACTCAGATTGTGTTGTTCTTCTACAGGAGCTTTTTTTTTTGGAGAACAAATCATCCTGTGAGCAGGAGGTAAGAGAGATGGGTGAAGGGGGAACGGGTTAATGGCACACTTTCAGGTGGAGAAGTAACCCATTGATTTTTCTGTGTTACAGATAGTGAGGGCAGGGATTATGAACTTTGTTGACCTCTAATGTGAGGAGCTCAGCAGGACCAAGAGTGGAGCCTGGCTAGATTTGCATCCTGAAGCCATGGGCCAGGGGGCCATGGTGACTTGAGACCAATGGACTCTGTCCAGTTGCCCCTTGTTGCCCCTTCTATCTCCCCTACCCTAATGTAAGGGGACTTGGCTCTACCTTTTCAGAGAACGGACCCTGAGGAAATAATTTTCCCTTATTTTCCTATCCTGCCCTCCTAAGAGAGCCCCAGCCTATAAAACTCCTACCTCCCATCCCCTGAGGTAGAACCCATCCCTGCCTTCCCTTCCCCGCCATGCTCAAGCTGTGGAAGGTGGTACGCCCAGCTCGGCAGCTGGAACTGCACCGCCTCATACTGCTGCTGATCGCTTTCAGTCTGGGCTCCATGGGCTTCCTGGCTTACTACGTATCCACCAGCCCCAAGGCCAAGGAACCCTTGCCCCTGCCCTTGGGAGACTGCAGCAGTGGTGGGGCAGCTGGCCCTGGCCCTGTACGTCCTCCAGTCCCACCACGGCCCCCAAGGCCACCAGAGACAGCTCGAACTGAACCTGTGGTCCTTGTGTTTGTGGAGAGTGCATACTCACAGCTGGGGCAGGAGATTGTGGCCATCCTGGAGTCTAGTCGTTTTCGTTACAGCACTGAGCTAGCACCCGGCCGAGGGGACATGCCCACGCTGACTGATCATACTCGTGGCCGCTATGTCTTGGTCATTTATGAAAACCTGCTCAAGTATGTCAACCTGGATGCCTGGAGTCGGGAACTGTTAGACCGGTACTGTGTGGAGTATGGTGTGGGCATCATTGGCTTTTTTCGAGCCCATGAACATAGCCTACTGAGTGCCCAGCTCAAGGGCTTTCCCCTTTTCCTGCACTCAAACTTGGGGCTCCGGGACTACCAGGTGAATCCTTCTGCCCCCTTACTGCATCTCACACGCCCCAGCCGCCTGGAACCTGGGCCCCTGCCTGGTGATGACTGGACCATCTTCCATTCCAATCATAGCACATATGAACCAGTGCTTCTTGCCAGCCTTCGGCCAGCTGAGTCCCCTGTGCCAGGACCAGTGCCTCGCCGGACCCGGCTTCCCACTGTCATACAGGACCTGGGGCTTCATGATGGCATCCAGAGGGTGCTCTTTGGCCATGGCCTTTCATTCTGGCTCCACAAACTTGTTTTTGTTGATGCTGTTGCATACCTCACTGGCAAGCGCCTCTGCCTAGACCTTGACCGCTACATCTTGGTAGATATTGATGACATCTTTGTGGGCAAAGAAGGTACCCGCATGAAGGTGGCTGATGTCGAGGTCAGTCTTTTTCCTGACTCAAATTTCTTTCCTTAGAAGCTGTTTGTTTCGAGCTCTATCCTATCAGACTCCCTGGATTCTGAGTTTGTCATAGGTATACTCCCTGCCCTTTTCAGGCAGGAAGAACATTACTTTTCATTTTTCTCCTGCTCAGTCTGCTCTCATGATTTCTTGGGTCCTGCTACTCTTCCCAGGCTCTGTTGACCACCCAGAACAAACTCAGGACCTTAGTCCCCAACTTCACTTTCAACTTGGGCTTCTCGGGCAAGTTCTATCATACTGGTGAGTGTATTCTCCTGCTTCTTCAGCATATCGGTTTTAGTTTGAACTGTCCCTTCACTGTTCATCTCCCTGGGCAGGCAAGTTGGAGAAAAGGGGCAGGGTTTGGGGTCAAAATAAGGTGAGGAGCTAGCAGCGGATATGAATTTAGGTTAGTATGGGTGGCTGCAAGGCAAGTCAGCGGTGGGGCAAATAGTCTTCGGTGGGCAGAGGTCAGCAATCTTGTCCCAAGAATGGAAGGTGATCAGTGTTATTACAGAACAGAGGAGGGCACAGGGCCTGACTGGCTGTGGTCAGTGGTCAGTGTGTGGTCATAGGGACAGAGGAGGAGGATGCAGGGGACGACATGCTGCTGAAGCACCGCAAAGAGTTCTGGTGGTTCCCCCACATGTGGAGCCACATGCAGCCACACCTGTTCCACAATCGCTCCGTGCTGGCTGACCAGATGAGGCTCAACAAACAGTTTGCTCTGGTGAGACCCTTGGATCTGTTCCCCATACTTTTCCCCAGAGATAATGCTTCCTTTTCAACCTTCCCCTAATGGGGTGCCCTTTCCCTACCCTGTCCATTTTTCTTTCTGTGGAGGTATCCCCGCCCTCTTTACCCTCTACTCCCTGAACCTCGCCAGGTCCTGGTGAGAGTCTATGCCATTCCCAGGAGCATGGGATTCCCACGGATCTGGGGTATGCTGTGGCCCCCCACCACTCGGGTGTATACCCCATCCACACGCAGCTCTATGAGGCCTGGAAATCTGTGTGGGGCATCCAGGTGACCAGCACTGAGGAGTATCCCCATCTCCGCCCTGCCCGCTACCGCCGTGGCTTCATTCACAATGGCATTATGGTGAGGGACCCCTAATACAAACCTGAACCAAACTCCTACATTTAGACAGCCATCAATCTGCACTGACCTGTGCCCTGTCAGCTGCCATTCCAAGTTCACATAATAGGGGGTAGAGGGGTAAAAAGTCATAATGCATATAAGACTTAATACCAGTAAGAGTTTTACTGGTATAACTCAGTCCTCTACAAACCAAGAGAATCCTAATGCCTTAGGACTTTTGTCCCTTACTTACTTTTCATTCTGCCTTTCAAATCTCGTGATGGTTTTTTTTTTTCTTCTTCTAGGTACTGCCACGGCAAACATGTGGACTCTTCACTCACACAATCTTCTATAATGAATATCCTGGAGGCTCTCGTGAACTAGACCGGAGCATTCGAGGTGGAGAGCTCTTTCTGACAGTTCTGCTTAATCCGGTAAGGTGCTGAGAGGAAGGGTTAGAAGATTGGAGAGCCAAAGTGTATGTAGGCTGGGACCTTTGCTCACCAAGCCTGATTCTGAGGTGGGGTAGGCTCTCCAATCCTGACACGTAGGCACCCCCTTACAGATCAGCATTTTTATGACCCATCTGTCCAATTATGGAAATGATCGGCTGGGCCTGTATACCTTTGAGAGCCTGGTGCGTTTCCTCCAGTGCTGGACTCGGCTGCGCCTACAGACCCTTCCTCCTGTCCCTCTTGCACGAAAGTACTTTGAACTGTTCCCTCAAGAGCGAAGCCCCCTTTGGCAGGTATGGGTGGAGCTCAGGCTGACTAGAGACATGATGGGGGTGGAGAGGGTTGAAGAAAAGATGAGACATCTGATTCTTGGCCTCCCCTTCAGAATCCCTGTGATGACAAGAGGCACAAAGATATCTGGTCCAAGGAGAAAACCTGTGATCGGTTACCCAAGTTTTTGATTGTGGGACCCCAGAAGACAGGTGAATCATCCCTAGCCAACTTCTCTTGCCCTGCCTTAAGCCCAAAGGATTCTTTGGCCAAGGGATTCCTTTCTCATACCCATTCCTCCTTAATCCAGTCTCTTGAGACAGTGATTCTTAATCCTGGTGGTGCATCAGAATCATCTGTGGATTTTTCTTTTCTTTCTTTTTTTTTTAAAGATCCACAGGTGATTATGATGCAGTTAAGGCAGAGAACTACTATTTTAACCCTTTCCTGGGGCTCACTGTCTTTCCTTCTCTCACTGTAGTTTGTCCTAAGGGGATATTACTACTCAGAGTGGTTATTTTCTCACCTCCTTAAAGTTCTTATTGTTGATCTGGCTTTTTTCCCACAATAGCTTGGACCTTCTCTCCCATTTAGGGACCACAGCTATTCACTTCTTCCTGAGCCTACACCCAGCTGTGACTAGCAGCTTCCCTAGCCCCAGCACCTTTGAGGAGATTCAGTTCTTCAACGGCCCTAATTACCACAAGGGCATTGATTGGTGAGACTGGGACCCATTGTAATGCTTCTCAGAGGAACATTCCCTTCCCCCCAAATCCTCATTCCAGTTTCCACTAGCACAGGTATCTGGCCCCTTCACACTGCAAATTCTTTGCCTCTCCTCTGTGCTACTTCATAGGTACATGGACTTCTTCCCTGTCCCTTCCAATGCCAGCACTGACTTTCTCTTTGAAAAAAGTGCCACCTACTTTGACTCAGAGGTTGTACCACGTCGGGGGGCTGCCCTTCTGCCACGAGCGAAGATCATCACTGTGCTCACCAACCCTGCTGATAGGGCCTACTCCTGGTATCAGGTGAGCCATGAAGCTAGGGATACATTAGGGCTTAAGTGAGGGAGGTGGTGACTGCTAGAGAGACAGAAAGGAAGAGGGTAGGGAAACTAAGTTAGTCGCTTTGGTGAGGGGTTCCTATGCTGTGTATTCTCCAGACCAATAGTAAGGCAGAATAATTCTGTCAAATCACCCATCCTTTCCCTTCCTGTTTCTTGTCCTTCAGCACCAGCGAGCACATGGAGACCCAGCTGCTCTGAATTATACCTTCTACCAGGTGATTTCAGCCTCCTCTCAGGCCCCTCTGGCACTTCGCTCCCTGCAAAACCGCTGTCTTGCCCCTGGCTACTATTCCACCCATCTGCAGCGCTGGCTGACTTACTATCCCTCTGGACAGGTACATTCCCCACGATAGCCCTTGTTAGGATTCCCCTTCCCCTCCTCTTCCCTTCAGCCCAGAGGCTTCTAAGGAATACAGAAGGAACCACATCTCTGTCCCTTTAGTTGCTGATTGTGGATGGGCAAGAGCTACGTACCAACCCAGCTGCCTCAATGGAGAGCATCCAGAAGTTCCTGGGTATCACACCCTTTCTGAACTACACACGGACCCTCAGGTGGGAGAGCATGACCCAGGGGAGGAGGAATCTGGGGGAAATGGGGAAGCAGGTTGACCATGTCTGTTTGGAAGAGACATGTGTCCCTGTGAGCTGGGAGAGGTAATATACATTTACGGGGCTTGAATTTCCTTTCTCCCTACCAATTGATTCCCTCTTGCTGTTGAGCAGGTTTGATGAAGATAAGGGATTCTGGTGCCAGGGACTTGAAGGTGGGAAGACTCGCTGTCTAGGCAAGAGCAAAGGCCGGAAGTATCCAGATATGGACACCGAGGTGAGTAAAGCCTCAGACAAGGTATCCCTCTCTACCTCTGAGATCTCATCCTGTGTCCCACTTCTTACTGTTTCTGCCTCCATTTTTCTCCTGTCAGTCCCGCCTTTTTCTTACGGATTTTTTCCGGAACCACAATTTGGATCTGTCGAAGCTGCTAAGCCGGCTTGGACAGCCAGTGCCCTCATGGCTTCGGGAAGAACTGCAACATTCCAGTCTGGGCTGATGTCCGGGCCTCCCATACCAGCAAAAGCCCCCTGCTCCCCTAAAGGGCAAGCCCAGAGCAGGGCCCACAAGGGGTATTAGAGTGGCCCAGCTCCTGCCCCTTCTACCTCAGTGGCCCCCAGGCCTGGGATGGCTGAGAAGGAAAGGGCAGTCCTTTCCCATAGCTCTGGGGTCTTATAAAGGGGCTTCCCTTAATACCCCACATCATGGTACTAGGCACCTTTGACCCATGGTTTTCGAAGGTGGGTGGGAATGAAAGGGTCCAGGCAGGGTGTAGAGGAACTTCTTAATCCAATGAATTCCCTCTTCATTATCAGCAGTATATCTATCTATACCTGGCTATGGGAGGGACCCCCCCCCCTACTGTGGGATCAATGGGATCTACCTGTGGCCTGGCCTCCCTAATGTCATTCACATTGAATGGGGATGAGGCTGGACAGTGGCTCATAGAGCTGAGTATGAGCCCTAGCTGTGGGCTAGAAATGTCCTTAATAAACATCCTTATTTTTCTGTTTTGTTTGCCTCACTGGAGTGGGAGAACTTAGAATAAAGGAAGTATCAGTCTTTTCCCCCACCCCGGTTCAAAGTTCATCTGCACATGGAGTGAAAGAAGGCAAAAAAAAAAAAATAAAAAAAAAAAAAAAAAAAAAAAAAAGAAGGCAAAGGCCCAGGCAGACTAGAGTAAAAAAGGAGTTTATATATTTATAAATGCCAAANGAAATGTCCTTAATAAACATCCTTATTTTTCTGTTTTGTTTGCCTCACTGGAGTGGGAGAACTTAGAATAAAGGAAGTATCAGTCTTTTCCCCCACAAAAAAAAAAAAAAAAAAAAAAAAAAAAAAAAAAAGAAAGAAGGCAAAGGCCCAGGCAGACTAGAGTAAAAAAGGAGTTTATATATTTATAAATGCCAAATAAATACCAGAGGCCACCCAATGCCCCCTCCCAGATAGGGCTGTCTCCCCCAACCCTAGGCTTCTAGGGTCTGAGACATCTTGGCCCCAAGCTACAGCCCAAGAGCAGCTGCCAGTCTGGGCTACCAGAGAACTGAGTGGGGATGATCTGTCCAGCCAAGATTCACTCCCTCTGTGTGAGGGGCCCCCATAGCCACAGGCCTGTGTCCCTGTATAGGACCCTAGAGGGGCCAGACTCATGGGGAGAAGGTGGTCATCTCGAGTGAGACCCGCTGCCACAGCTCCTTGGTCTGTTTGCTGCGCTTGAGGTTCTGCAGGATGTCGTTGAACTGCATCATGCCCATGGGTGTCAGGCAGAAGGCGCTGCGCGCACTGCGGATCGCATTCACAAAGTCGTCGTAGTCGGCAGGGGTCAGGTGAATCAAGCGATGGTGAATGTACTGGAAGAAGATGAGCCACTAAGCACAGAACCAGGCCCATCCTCCCTAGCATGTGGGGTAATCAGTTCCATGCCTTCCCAGGAGGTGTTCCACCCTACTCCATACTTCCAGGGTTGTCACCTGCATGTATGCCTGCTGGCAGCGCTGCACCAGTTGGTGGAAGGCCGGGGCACGCAGGTGGTTGTGGGCATGAGCAGGGCTCAGCCGCTGCAGCGTCTCCATGACGATCTCCTGCAGCACAAACGGGCTCAGCACCCCCTTGGCTGCCCCCACACAGAACTGGTGCACGTAGTTCACTCCTGGGGGGCAGGGGGAGGGGCATGAGACGGGGGTGGCCACCTCTGCCCTAGGGACCCAACTTTTATCTCTCAGCTCTGGCCTGGCAGAGAGCCTCCCTCCACCCCAGGAGCTGAGGTAACCCCCCACTCCCCGCGCACGCACACATACCCGACCAAGGCCTCAACTCTGAGCAAGAGCTAGGAAGGAGGTCTGGGATAGGAAGGTGGGGGAAGCAGGTGGGGGCGGACAATGGTCCTGGGGAGGGGAGGTGTTACCCAGCTTTGCTGCCAGCCCCAGCAACCATTTGACATCATCAGTGTAGGGGGGGGAGCGGGAGAAGTTGTTGGGGTGATCGTTGTGTGCCCGGCGACCCAGCATCTCCAGTGCCAGCATTCCTGGGAGAAAAAGATGGGCACGTGGTGAGGGCACATCCCTTTCATCCTCTACCCCAATCTGGTACATCAGACCCCCGACAAACCAGAGCTTTGGGGAGGGAGCCTGTGGCACAACTGTAGGTGGGAGCATAAAAAGGGACGTCCTCTCACCAACACGGTAGGCAGCGTGCAGGTGGTGTAGGCTGTGTGGGTTGACAGGCTGACTGTGGGTCTCCTCCTCGGGTGGTGGAAACCCCCCGCTCACCAGAGGGCTGGGCTGTGTAGTCAGAGCAGGCAACGAGGCACCCTGGATGGCTGGAAACGTGGATGCTGGATGGACGCTGCTCACTGAGGGTGGGATGAAAGCCACATGAGGAATTCATAGCCCAAAGAGAGATGGAGAGGGTTCCTCCTCCCATCTCCCCTGCCCAGTGTACCTCCCCTCCATTCACCTGTTCCCTGTCCCCACAACTCACAGGCCACACTGGTGGGCAGTGGGAGCCCTGGCTCTGTGTGGTAGGGATGTACGGTGATGGGTGCCATGGAAGGAACGGGGAAAGACACAGCAGTGGCAGCAAGTGAGGGGGGAGTCACTGAGTAAGGGTACTGAGCCCCCAAGAAGGCAGGATGCACACCCTAGAGACAGGGAGAAGAGTAGGAAATTACATGATACAGCTCTCCCCCTTCATCCCACAAGTGGGTATCCCTACATTTCTTATCTTGGTTGGCCTGAGTCCCCCCGACATCCACCACCTCACCAGGACAGTACTATTATTCTCCCAGAGTACCCCACACTCCAACCCCACACGAACTCCTAATGATCTGCCACGTGCCCAACCCCCCAGCAGAACACTGGTCTCACCTGTGGGTATGCAGAGCTGGGCACAGGGAAGACGGCAGGCCGGGGCATATGAGGCATTGGGTGGGCAGGGTGAGCTGGGTGGGTGAGGTATTGAGGGCTGCAGGGCAGGTGGGGCTGTAGAGCAGTGTAGGGGTGCAGGCCAGGGGAATGACCATGCCCCAGTCCTGGACCTGGATATAAACTGGACCCCACTGAGATGACTGGCACCACTGTGGCTGCTGCTGTCACTGCTGCCGCTGCCACTGTAACCGGCTCAGTCCCTGGGACCCCCCTGCCCTCAGGCAGCCCCCGCCCAGCCTCCCCAGCTGCCCTGATCCCACTTGCACTACAGCTTGTAGCCCCTTCACGGGCTGTGGATGAGCCACCTGCTGTTTGCTCATATAGCCAGAACCACTGGTGAGCAACCTCAAACAACACTTCAGGGTATACACCCCCACCCTTAGCCGCTTCTTCCACTGCCATGCAGGCCTTCTCCAACATCAGGTTATCCTGGAAGGAAGGGGCACAGAGGTTAAGGGGGGAGGGGCTTTACTCAGGCATGGTTGTCCATGACATTCCAACATCTCCCTCTAAGTTGGCTGGTATCTGGGTAGGCATCAGAGGTCAGGGCCAATGCTCAGAGTCCGTGTCAGAGCAATGAATGCCTCACACAGACACTTAGTGACCAGAAGACCCAGGTCATAGTCCCAGTTCCAAACTAACTTAACCACTCCCTCCCATCCAATTCCCACTATCTCCCCAAGGCTGTCCCCAAGTATTCCAGCCTGATGATCACCTTGGTTCTTAACATGGACGTCTCCCATTTCCTTATCTATAAAATAGGAATAATCCTAACCTCAGAGTCATAAGGCAAAGTAAGTAACGGATGTGAAAGTGCATTAATATATCAAGTGTCAGCAGCACAAACTAGAAAATTTGTGAACTTCAAGACATGGAAATCAAGAGCTGGGCTGTTAGTTTTCCCCATGTCCCTTCCTAGATACCTGAAAGCAAGTCCCCAGATTGCCTGTAGAAATACCTGCTCCTTGCACTGCACCAGGGCCCGCTGGATCTCATTGGGGTTCAATGCATGGGCATGAGGCAGGCAGCTTAGGGCTAACTCCGCTGCTGCCCTCACCATATTGGAGTCTCGTGCTCGTGATGCCCTGTCAGCCAGGGATGCAACCTCAGGGGGCGTCAGGTGTCCATCCCAGCATTCTACCAGTATAGTCAGGGCTGCACTGCCAATCTCCATTGCCTGACCTTCAAGGAAAGGAGCAAAAAAAAAAAAACCAGAGTGGGATTAGTATGGTGTCTTCTATCAGATCAGTAACTCCACAAGGATAAGACTCTCATTTCTATCAATTAATCCCCATCCCGTTCCCAAATCAAGATACTGGGTTTACCTGTAATCCAAGAAACGTGGGAAGAATAAGTACGTGAGAGCCAGTTGGGAGAAACAAAGTTGTGCAGGCCAAGGGCATAAAGCCCAATCTCGAAGGCGCAAAGGTGCAGGTTGCGGTGAGGACCCTGATGGCCCCCTGAGGAAGATGGATGTGTGAAAATGGAAGTGCTGCTGTTGCCCCCTGCCTTGATCAGCACCGTCTTCGCCAGTTCGAAGTAGAAGTGTGCAGCTGCCTCTGATGGCTGATTGGGTACATGGGGGGCATGACTCTCGGGACGGCGGCCCTTGTACCTGAGGGGGCAATGGGGTAGGGACGGGGATTGGGGTTTCTCTGAAACGGGTGTCCAGGTGGGTTAGGAAAGAGCAGGGTAAGTGGTGTCGCTGGGGGAACGATAGTTGGATTACACTAGGGCTATGGCTCTGACTGTGGGCCAGATGAGAGGAAAGGAGTATATCTTCCACTGACCTGCCAACTTCAACGGTCTTTGCCCGGGCCCCTCCACTGGCACTGGCCCGGCGACTTCCACTGGAGGATGAGGAGCCCAGAGAGTCCGAGGAAGAGCTGCTAATGCTGTCACTGTCCTGTCCTCGACCCCAGGAGGTGGGGGCCCAGCCCCCTCGAAGTGGCCTCCGGCTTAAGGTGGGGGAGCTATCCGATGTTGTTTCAGGGGCACTGCTGTCAATGCTGGCCATGCCTAGCCCCCCAAAACAAATCAGTCTCAGAAGCTAGAAGTTACACAATTCACACTTCAGGAAATCCCTCCCTCCAGGTCATCCCACAGGCTGTCATACCTGTGTGTTTCTTCTTAGGCCGTCCTGGGGAGCCCCAGCCCCGTCCATTGTAGCCTCCACGACTGCCAAGTGCCAGGCGGCTGGGAACCTTCCCTTCTGCCCTTGGGGTCAGAGCTGCCTCAGATGGGAGGCCCTCGCAGGGAGAATGTGGGGAACTTTCTAGGTGGGGAAAATAGGACATTGGGATGAGCCAAGGAAAGGGGACCCCAACATGAATCCATACCATTCATTCCCCCCCTGCCCAGTGCCCCCACCTCACCAGGCACATTCTTCTCTGTGAAGCCCTCAGTGGGGCCTGGCCCAGCCCCTGCCACACTCCCTGGCTGAGGAGGCCCTGCAGAGCCCGAGGTCAGTGGTTGCAGGGCCCCTGGGGCAGATGGACCCCCATGCTTTGAAGGAGACCTCTGGCTGGCTGTGGCTGGGCGGCTGGAGGAGTAGAATGAACTCAGTGTCTGGGGCTTATGAGTCTGGCTCTCTCGGTCCAAGAGTTTGTCTAAGATCTGGAGAACAGAGAAGCGGTGATAGGATGCCCTTTATCTCCCGACTTCTACTCCTATTACCTTACTTTCCCTTTGAAACAGCTTAATACTACCTCTTCAGGAAGCCTTCCCCAGTCCCAACCACAGGAGAACCTCCTGATGATAGGGACTGACTTACATATCTTGATATCCTCTCTAACACTTAAACAGGACTGACTATACTGATATTTAATAAATATTGAAATAAATGAAAAACTGCTTTTCTTTCATCCCCTGCCCAAGCATTCCTATGAGAACCATTGGTCTTTTTCTTTATGAAGTGTCCCCAAGATTCTCCACTTATCCCCTACGGGCAGCATAGCCCTTTCCTCATTGTACCACAATCCCCCAAGAAAGGGTAAAATTTGCTCTCCGCCTGTCGAAATCTTAGTACCTCAGTCCCTACCTTTTTGAGCTTGGCTTGATCATCCTTGTAAGTGATCATCAGTGCCAGTGCCAGGTCACCCTTCTCCCGACGTGTGCCTTCACACAGGAGGGGATGCTCCGCCTCGCTCACTGTGGTCTTCATACCTGTGAGAAGAAGGGTCTTGTAGGGACTAAGAACAGCCATAACTCCCAAGACAGCAAACGTGAACAGGCCAGGGCTGCCCAGCTACCAGCATATGTGAGATAAGGAGTTCTCCTGGCCCAATCCACATCCCCCATGGAAGGTCCCCATTACCTATTACATCCAGCCTTAGCTCTGATATGTTTTTTAAGACCTTGATAACCGGGCCCACACTACCTTCATGGCATACCCATCACTTCAGGAAGTTTGGCTCCTGACTCTCATTAAGACTTGATTGCCCCTGTGTTTTTATTCATGGTGTTTTGTCCCTTTATCAAAAACTTAACTGATCTTTTAATCTACATTCCATATTCTACACCCTTCCTGAATCCTTTTCTTACATTTTTGTTTTGCTGCCATTATAACCCCTAACAGCCACAGTACACCTTTTGTCCCTTAGTTCTTGACTGTACTACTTGGTTTACACGTGTCATTCTGGCAGTTCCACTACCTTCCACCCTTTCAAAACCGGGACTATGTCTCATGCCCTTCAAGGCCTGGGCCTGGTAGCTCACAGATGTGCTCAGAATACTCCAGACTCACCTAAGGCAGCAACTGCTGCTTCAAATCCCAGTTCCTCGTCCCCAGGCATCTCGTTGTTCCAGTTACGACTTGGAGGCCGGGAACCCGTGGGAGAAACCACTGTATGAAAGGTGGAGTTAAGTCAGGCAGAAAGAAGTATCATGGAAAAGAATGTAATTTAGGGAACCCAAGACCCTCATCATTCCAGACCACTCATGAAGTTGCATGATGGGTCCTAAAGGCAATTCAGAGCCTTGGGCCTCTTGGTTTCTCCTTAGAGAAAACTACTACTACCCAAGATCCCCACTCACTGTAGAGTCATGCACCATACCTGGAGCACATAGAACGTCAAAGATGAAACTGGCCAACATGAGAGGCAAAACAGGCCGATAGTCACAGAGTGTCCCTTCCCGAAGCTCCTCTGCCCGGCACCGCATGGTACTCATCTCACTTGGACCCAGAGGAATCTTCTTGAGCAGGGCAGCCACCTCAGACTCCTGGTATGCCAGCTTCACCTAAGGGCACAGGAAGGAGCTCAGACCTCTAATACTTCAGTGGAGATCAAGCTGCAAGTCTCTGAGGAGACTGCAGTACAAGGCTGATGGAACCTCCAACCTCCAAGGCCTTGGTAGAAGCTGGGGGCCGCTGTAGCTCCAAGGCAAACATGCCGACTCGGAAGGCCAGGTTGTGGTGCTCTGGGCGTTCACTTAGCACTGTCAATAGGAAGGCTGCCTTGGTCAGGGTGTTGGTAGCCACCCAGGTCTGACGGCTCGTAGATACCTTGTTCTTCTTGCCCTAAAGAGGGAAGTACAAGGAAGCAGGCATATGAGTCTGACTCATCTTGGTGGCATGAGGAGGCTCTCACTTGGGGTGGGGCACAGAAGAGGATTAGGGATAAGTGGGGAGGGAGGGAAGTGGGGGTCTCTCACCTTGGCAGGGGGCGGCTCTACCTTGAGGTCAGGTGGGTTGGCTAGAAGGTCCTGGGCAAGCTCCACAGTGAGGCGGGAGGCCTCACTGCTGTAGCCGTGTGCATGTAGGGCCTCAGCACAGGCAAACAATACCTGGAGAGGACATGGGCACCACACAGGTTGAAGCCCCAACTTCCAGGGGCAGGACACCATACTCACTCATGCAACAAACATCCCATGAGTACCTGCTACGTGCTAGGCCCTATACTAGTCCTGGGTATACCACAGGAACTCACAGTCTGATTAGATAAACAGACACCAGAACACACAAACCAGCATGAAGCCAGCTACCACTGAGAAATGCCAAGAGGGGAACAGGCAAATAAGATACTTCACTGAGACCTGGGGCAGAGGGGCAATCTCAGGGAAGACTTCTTAGAGGAAGATACCTGAGACCTGAAAAAGGAAAAGGAGCTAACCAAGTAAGATGAGGGCAGAAGATTCTAGGCAGACAGGCCAGTCTGTGCAAATATAAGGATGCAAGAGAGAGCACTGCAAGCTAGAGGAATGGTTCGATTGACTGTAGTAGAAAGGGCAGGGGGCGCTTGGGTGGCTCAGTCGGTTATGCGGCCGACTTCGGCCCAGATCATGATCTCATGGTTTGTGGGTTTGAGCCCCACGTCAGGCTCTGTGCTCTGTGTCTCCCTCTCTCTGCTCCTTCCCCGTTCATGCTATCTCTCAAAAAATAAATAAATGTAAAAAAAAAAGACAAAAAAAAAAAAGGAAGGAAGGGCAGAATACCTAGATGCTGCTGGAAAAGGATACAAGATCGAACCAAGTGAGGCCTCACAAGTCATTCCAAGGGCAGTGGGAAATCACTAAAGACTTTTAAGCAGCAGAGGGACACAATCAGACATTTCAGGAATATCAATACGGAAGCAGTGAAGAGAATGGACTGCAGGCAGGGAGGCCAGACAGGAGGCCCCTAAAGGCTTCTAACATCCACACTACAGTCTTGACATTCCCCACTACAGCCAGATGGCCCCTCTCCCAGCTAAGGCTAAAGAGCACCCTCAGTGTCCCCTCAGAGTCCCCTCACCTCCATGCGGCTCTCCTGTTCCAGTGGCTTCAGCCCAGCAAACAGGTCGTGCTCCTCCCCAGCCCCGCCCTCGGCCTTCTCTTCCTCGCCCCCAGCCCCATCCTGGGCGTTCAGATAATATGCCTGGTAGTCATCATCCTCCTCTCCGACCGCAGTGGCTGCCTCTTTGGTTTTGGGGAGCCCATTGCCACTCTCATCTGTAGAAGGGAGGTCATCCCGGGTACAGACCTCCCCAGGCAGTAGCCCACGGGGGCCAGCAGAGGCTGTGGGAGGCTCAGGCCCTTCTGAGAAGTACACACCACCATCTTCTTCATAAGTATCTGGGGGTTCAGGAAGGAAGGTGGAAGGGCCACGGGAGCCACCAGGAGGAGGGCAGGGTGGCGGGCTCTCAGGGAATCCACCAAAGGTGCTGGCCTCTGCACCCAGGGCCAGGCTGCTGTCATCCAGGCTCATCTCCGCCAGATCTGGCTCCAAGGAGCTGTCTTCACTGCTCAGCCGTCGCTTGCTCCCACCGCCTGCTGAGCCCTTGCCCCCGCTGCCAGCCCCACCCAGCGCCTTGGCTTTGCCCCCACCTGGACCCATCTTATGCAGAGACTTATCTCCCCCCTCAGCAGAGAGGCGGCGGGGACCCCGCTGTGACGAGGGGACCCCCTCACCCAATCCCTTGCGCTTGGCCCCAGGCTCCTTGGGCCGCACAGCTGGCTCAGAAGGAAGAGATCGGGGCCGCTCCCGGGATTCCTCCAGGCCCCCAGATCGGGAGGCACCTGGCCGAGGGGGCAGGGCTCGGGCCCAGCATAGTGCCAGCTTCCGGTCGGTGCCACTGTAGGTGACACCAGGGAGTGGGTAGGCCTCTTCCCAGTTGAAGTAGCAGGCCTCTACCGCTGGCCGGAAGCCAGGGAAGAGCCGCTCCAGGGTCTTTTTGTGCTGTCCCCGCTTCACATTCTCAATCACCTTCAGTTGCCACTGGCGTAGCTGTGCACACAATTCCCGGCGGCTGTGGGAACAAAGTTGGGAAGGTTGCTGGGGGGCTACATTCTGCCCTGGGAAGGGATGGAAGGAGATAGAGCAGTACAGGGAGGGTACCCAGGGAAGAACTTCTTGAGCCAGCCCATACACATCACTCCAATACGCAGGTATTGGGGAAAGTAGGAACTATTTAGGGGAGGGAAGGAAGAGAGCTTCTTGGAAGCAGGACCCCTGAATCACTGGTAAACCTAATGCTCAGCAACTCCCACTTCCCTAGGACTAGAATAGTATGTTTCTAGATGCACATAACATGAGGGCTTGGACTGTCCTGGGCTGGCCTAAGTATCCATGCCGTGGTGAGGCTAGGGGGAGACTCACCGCTGGGGGCTGAGTGCAGGGTCCAAAACAGCTAGCCTCCACAGCGTGACCATCTCATCACACATGCTGGCACATGCATGGGCCGCCACCTCTGACTGCCCATTGCTACGACCCGTGTGCCCACTGGCGCTGCTGTGTGAGGCTGAGGTGCGCACACTGTACCACCAACCTGTTATCTGGAAACAAAGAGGGCTCTGAGACGCACCTAATAGCTTGGAAAAATGAAGAGCAGCCCTCCCCAGTGTCCCTGTCAGCAAGAGGTAAATGAGGTTAAGGGAAGGAGAAAATGAACCACAGTGGGGTTCATTCAACCCCACTCTGGAGGCTTACCTGTTCATAGGTGAGGCACTGATCAGTGAGGATTTCCAACAAAGGGGCAGCATTGCTGTCTCTCCGTTTGAACATCTCCCGCACGATGCTAAGTAGGTTCCAGACACCCTCTGGCTCGCGGCCCCTCAGAGGGCGCAGCAGACATGCCCATTCAGCAGCAGCTGGAGGCTCCGTGGAAGACAGATACATGGAGTTCACATCACTGTGAAGGTAATGGAGTGAAAATGATGACCCTGAGATGGGGCTGCATAAAACAGGTGAAAGTGCACCATGGCTTTGACACAAAAGGGGCCCTGACCCAAAATACAGAGTATAGGAGACAAAAGACGTCCGAGACAAAAATTCTTGAGACACAGGTATTAACAGAACAAAGGATCTATCGACAGCCTGAAGGATGTGCCCTTCTACCACAGACAAGCATAAAGAGATCCAATTTACCTGAAGACCACAGGTGAAGGTCCACAGAACTTGTGTAGAGTCTTCTTGATATTGTCAGTGAGTGTTGACTCATCCAAATACCACGTACTCTGGTCAGAGGCAGAGGGCCCTGCTGTGGGGTCTGGGGGTGATAGGCAGTCAGTTACCTAGAGATACGGGCCTGGATTCACCTGACAACAGCAAGCTTTTGATAAGTGGTGCTCTGCAACACCACCTTTCTTCCTTCCGACTGCCCTTCCTTCTCTCCACACTCACCCGGGGCTCCACACACTGTATTGATGGCTGTAGACTGGGAAGAGAGGAGTTCATCCAGAAGACGCTGGGCTGTGGGGAGGATCTGAGGGGGAAAAGGACAAAGGCAAAGGTGACCCAAGGAGGCCTTGGCCTAACATGAAGACTAATATGCAGTCCTGAAGCTTAGAGGTGGAGGAGGATGTCCCAACCTCACTCACCTGCTGAGGGAGCTCACTGATGAGGTACTGGGCAAACTTCTGCAGCTGGTCCCTCTGCAGCCGAGACAGGGACTCTGAGACTGGGGCACGCAGACAGACTGCGGAAGCCTGAAGGAGACACAGAGAGACACAGAACAAGCTGAGAAAAGGTTTGCTGACACTGGGGCTAGGGAAAGACAGGTATATTAAGGGAGGCAACGAGGCTCACATTGTGGCCAGGCATGCAGCAGAGGAGGGGGGGATGGAGCGTAGGATAGGGCCAGGATAAATTGGGAGGGCCTCACGTTGTGGATGCGGAAGAGACAGAGTGCCACGACGTGAGTGCACCATTTGGCCCCAGCCCCACAGGTGCAGCTGCAGGAAGTGACCCGGCAGCGGTCAAACATCACAGCCACGTTGTAGGCCCCTTTGGGGGGGACCATCTGAGGTGGCACCACTGTAGCACTCAGGTGGAACCCTGGGGAGAAACATGGTATGGTCAAGGAGAGCCATCAAGACATAATCCTCTGTCCTCAACCCTGACCCTGCAGTTATTCGGACAACCTGCTCTAGCTTCTTGCAGTAGGTCCTTAATTCATAACACAGGGGATGGGCGGGGCAGGGGGGTTCCCTAAGGCATGATGGGACCCTTACCTATCTGCAGTGGGTCTTTCACAGCCCTCATGCGGAACAGCTGGTCCCCTCGCTGGAACTCATCCGCGCTGCCATTGGCCAGGCACGAATACAGCCTGGGAGTGAAGAGGACACAGCCACAACTCAGCAAATAACCTGTCAGAGACCACAATGCCCTGGACACGCTCTCCCCAGTGTCACTCCCTCTTGGGGAAAATCCCAGGCACTCCTCCCCTTGTCTTCTTCTTACCAAACCCCAAACACAGTATCTCCTTTGTTCTGCAGGAAACCCAGCACACAGTGTGGAATAGGAGGACCCACTCCCTACCATCAATCCTTTAGCCTCACCGGATATCCTCTTCATTCTCAGGGAAGCTCCAAAAAGCAATTCGGAGCTGTAGCTGCTCAGGCACTGGGGGATAAACTTTCTCCACCACTTCAAATGGGATATGAAATGCCACCTGCTTTGCTGATAGCTCCACCAATGGGATCACAAGTCCATCTTTGGAAACAAAGGTTTGGGTGAGGGTAAAGAGAAGGGAAAATGAAAAGGGTCATGATTATCTGGCACCAATGCCAGTACCTAACAGCTTGGGCCCCACCTTCACTATGAAAGAAAAGGGAGATCTGGATGAAAAACCAAGAGACCCTCCTGTTAGAATATATTAACCCTTAAGACTCCATCTGGAGGAAGGGAGCTAACGAACTGCAGCCCACAGCCTGCTACCAAGGTCTAGAACAGGAGATACCAGGGATATCCCAGAAACTCCTGGCCAAACAAGTGTGTTCCAGGATCCTAGCCAGTGACCTCTCTCACCTGGCTTGGCATCTAATTTCCCTTATACCTAGCACTTTAGATTCATATTACGTTGTTAATGTCTCTACTCTGACATTCTCTTCTCCAACTGCTTTTTTACTATCCCGTTTTCTCTAAATGATTCTAGGCCTCTAACTAAGGAGGGAAGACAGCCAGAGCCCAAAAGAGTTAAGAGAGGGACCTCCAGTAGCAAGAGAGGCTGCATGTCCTGAACCTTGTTCACACCTGATCCTTGGCTTCCTACAATGGAAGCCTGGGAAGGGGGATGGGAAGAAAGATGGGTTATCCTAAGGGAACCTAGCTGCTGCTCCTGAAATCACCTGGAGTAGGATGCAGTTACCACTCAAAGCTTCCCACATTGTTTTAATCAACAAACGGTAAGGAGCGCCTAGGTGGCTCAGTCGGTTAAGTGTGAGACTCTTGGTTTCAGCTCAGGTCAAGATTTTTCACAGTTTATGAGTTCAAGCCCCGCATAGGACTCTGCACTGACAGTGTGGAGCCTGCTTGGGGTTCTCTCTCTCTCCACCCCTCCCTACTTGCTCGCTCTCCCCTTCTCTCTCAAAAATAAATAAATGAAAAGTTTTTTAAAAGGTAAAACACAATATACTGCATACATAGCTCACCAAATTGATAGTCAAATTAGAAGACCTATCAGAAAGTCATGGAGCTGAAAGAAACTTTTTATAAAAAAAAAAAAGTTAATCTCCTTATTTTACAAGTGAGAGACTGAGGGTAGTCCAGGATGGCAGCAGGTTGGGGGAATGACATGCTTTTCTAGATTTTAACCTATTGAGGAAGATATCAGTATGTTGAAAATTTTCACCGACATGACTTCAGTTACTTCTCTCAAAGTGGAGCTCTGAGCCCCAAGGCTACCCACACATGCAAATGTGAAAAAGCAAAGAGACCACAGAAGACCCACAGTGAAACTGCCTATGATCTCTGTGCATGTGTGGGTGTGTGTGCACAGAACATATGCTAACTCTCCAAATGAAGTTCAACACTACCACTCGTAACAAGTGACACATGTACCTTTATCTTTGTCCCAAAGGGGTGCTAGAAATCTCTGCAGGGAAGTTTGGAAAACAGGGCTCTTGGAATGGCCAGAGTACAATCACAGTCCCAATTGCTGAAAAACGTCAGCTTGCATGGAGGCCCAGAGCAAAAACTGTGCCATGAGGAAGGCAGGGAAAGGATGTGGTAAGTCTTGGGCCTGAGGAGCTTCACTTATCATCACTCTCCCCTCAATCCCCTCAAATAAAAGCAAAATTCTTCACAGCACTAATCAGTTAATTCACCGAAAGACCCAAGGATAAAAGAAACTCACAGCACAAAGCACGAAGAGCATTTCATAAGGAGACGCTAAGGACAATTACCTACACTCTTCCCCAGGCCTCAGATGATGGAAATCTAAGGCTCTAATCCGGTGGTCCCAGCTTCCGACAGGTGTTCGTTAACTATGGCCAAGAAACAAGGCTCTGATTTGAACCTATGTGACTATGGAATCTCCAGTTCACCTCCACTTTCCTCTGAGTGAAACCCATTTTTGGTGTAGCCAGAATTAGAGATCATCATCACTCCTAATAAAAAGCTCCCAATGCACTCTGCAATGGGAGTGACATGCCTCAAGTGGTCCCGTCTTCACAATCCACTCCCTACCCCCCTTCTCTGCTATTTTCTGGCTTGCCACGGGCTGAACTCGGTTAAGTATTCCCAAGTCTGAGGAGTTTTTCCTCTTATCCCATCACTAAGGCAAACAAGCCACAAAAAATCTACTTTTTGTCGCTAATCGTATCCAACCCAGAATTTCCCGGCCATCACTCTAACACAGAAACACACACACACACACACACACACACACACACACACTCTACACACGCTGGTGTGGAGAAGCCAACCCCAGGAAGACTGGAAAAGCGAGTCCAGAAGTCCGTTCCAACCAGCTTGGGACAGCTCGCGGTCCGGGACAGCTCCCGAGCAGGGACAGCTCCCCGGCAAGGCCTGAGCAGAGTCAGCCCGCTCCCTTCCCCCCAGCTCACCCTTACCTCGCATTCTGGTACCGCCACTGCCACCTCCGCCACCGCCGCCAGTGGGGGAATTGGGCCCCGCTGACTGTTTGCGCCATCCCCGCCAGTTCTGGCAGAGACTCTCGGCCTCGGAGATGAAGGAACAGAGCGAATCCTCCTCAAAGCGGTCCGAATCTTCGAATGAAAAGCGCTCTCCGTCCTCCCACTCCGCGAACATCAGCTCCATGGGGCCTGCACCCCCCGGGGCCGGGTCCCCCCCCGCGGATCCGGGGCCTGGGCCGCCGGCCGGGGGCTGAGGGGAGGCCCGGGGCCTGAGGGGCGAGCCGGGGCTGGGGATGGCCGGGGCGCTCAGGGCGGCCGTGCCGGATGAGGATCTCAAGCCTGGGAGGGATATGGGACCGGGCCGCGCCCAACTGCGAGGTGCGAACGGGGATCGCGGCCAGTATCCGAGACTCTGGGCCCGGACGAAGCGCTCGGCAGCCGGGGCCTCTCCGCGGCTGCGGCGCCGCCTCCCCCATCAGCTGATCTGAACTTCCGGCCGCGCCGTCCACCACCACTTCCGCCCTCACGCGCTTGGGAACCAGACCCAGCACGGGCAAATGTAGAGGACCCGTTTGCTTAATTGCTACATTTCCTGTTTTTTTTTTTCCCTCGAAGCAACCCTCAGATACTGTAAGACGTAGCCAACTACCAGCAATATATGAAATGACTATAAATCCCAGCAATAACTCGGCGTCCATAAGGCCCCCAAGGAATAAACAGCCGCCATGAATGCCGGGAATCGTAGGCTGTCAAGGGATAACACAGAACAACTGGGTGGAGCTAATGTCTCAACTCCGGATAGGCCCTGGGGCCGCATCACCTCTTGGGAGTTGTAGTCCAGAAGCCTTCATTCCATTAGACTTTTTCTAGGGTCTCATCAGGAAAGCACCATGAAAATAATGCAGTTGATTTCAGGAAATGCTTGTACTGTTTTGTCAGTGGGTCCTTTGAATTCAGGAGTTTTTAGCCTTTTTTCGTGCTACAGACCTTTTGGGAGCCTGGTGAAGTCCCTGGACCTCCTTCTCAAGATTGTTTATAAGTGCACAAAATATAAAACTTACAAAGGGAACGAATTATGTTGCAACACAATTATCAAAATATTATCAATTTTTACCATAGTAATACTTCTTTATTTACACATTAAGTAAAATACAGCAGCAAGTTTAACAGCTACCATAATTTTGAAGCTAGTGATGGGTATAAATGATATTGAGTATCTGCAACCTACTATATGAAAATATTATAATCTCATATAGGTATTGCTGATACTGTGGTTTGCTTCTCATGGTCCTCACTGAAATGCTAAATTTTCCTATCCATATCCACAGACCTCATAAAAAAATTTTCCCATCCATATCCACAGACCTCCTACTGGGAATCTATTGACCCTAGGTTAAGAACTCCTAAGTCCAGTCCAAAGTGCCTAGGTATTGAGTTTCTTCCTACAGCTAAAAGCCTCAGCTTTCAGACCAGGCAACAGCTCAGTGCTCTATCCATGAGGTCTGAGGACTACTGGAAGAGGTAGCTGTGTGGATCAGGGAGGCAAGATCACTTCTTTATCTTAATAATTATCCCGCTAGAGCTTTAGAAACCCACTGATCTTTGTCTATCTAATGCTGCAAGGTATATAGAAAAGGTTAAGTCAATTAAGCCTGAAAGGGCAGAGTATATGCCACACAGTTGTTTCAAGGGGTCACAAAAGTTAATGCCTTCAGCAACTAGGTGGATAACTTAATGAGAGAAGTGAACAGGCAATACAAAAGAAGATAAATGCCAGATAAGTTTCAGTTTCATCATTTAAAAGGAGCCAGTAGCCAAGTCCCTAGAGAATGGAGGCAAAAGATAAGCAGCTCTACTTGATTATTGCCACGCGGGGATAAGAAACTGGTGTTTACAGATCCTTTTATTTATTTTAATGGAAAGCTAAAATGTGGATTTTTTGAATGACATTTTTCCTATTTTTGAAGGTGATCATCTAATTTAAAAACTAATTTCTAATTGTGTTGGCTAAATAAAATACATCTGCAGGAACTTTGATCATCAGTTTGTGAACTTCTGATTATTATGGGAGCATTTTGCAGAGGCTATCCACAAAATAGGTAGTCACTAAATACAGATTATGCCAAAAAACTCTGCATATAGGCAGACTTAAACATCCCTATTGCATCCAAAGGCAAGGGCACTAAATGGTGTAAGGACTTCAAATGCAGAGCAAGATGAAGGCTTTTATCCTGCTCCTGGGGCAATCAAGGGGTAAAGAACTTCCAGAGTCTAGGGAAGGATACAGAGTTCAAGTATGGAGGGAGAACCTACAACAAAGGCCAAGTTATCGTCAGAGGATTTTATTTCAAAATAAAGCATAACTTCCACCATGACAATGAATCCAAAGGATGAAAAAAAGTGTCTTGCCTCCTTTCACCCTCCAAACAGAGCATGGCTGTGCAAATGTCTCCAAAACACCTCTGCATAGTTCTCAGTAGCTAACAGTCCAGTCATAGAAAATGCTTCTCCATTTTCAACTGACATGAGATTTGTTAGGAAACCTCTGTAACAATGTATTCAGTTTTTTAGGGGGTAAACCCCCAGATTCTCCCAACGTGTCCTGGATTGATCTCATCTTTCGCGCTGCCTGAAAAGACAGAACAAAAACAAAAATGACAGCTCTAAAGTTTGTCCTGACCTAGGCCAACAGTTCTCACAATACCACAAAGCACACTAATACATTAACCAGCCTGGAAATATCTGTGTCATCTTCCCACTTCCCTTTCAACAAAAGGGACTTGAAGCCTACAGATGGCTGTATGACCTGAAGCTACCATGCCAGCTAACAATTAATTCTAGTCTAAAATCCAAACAACCTGCCTTTCACCATCTATCTTTAGTTCTATTTCAGACAATAATGTCTATTTGAGCAGCACGTTAAATTTTACAAAGTGATTTTTCCCGTGTGGTTTCCCTTTACTTAATACAAAATTCTATGTGGTGGGTGTTAATATTAACGTTATTTTACATCTGGTACAGCCAAAGCTTAGGGCAGTGAAACAAATCGCTCAAGATCACAATGCCTTCAAAACCATAGCCTTTTCCACTTTCGAGTTAGGGAAATCGCTCCCACAACTTTCCTCGCCTTGTATAATTGCTTGTATCCTCCCGACCCCCATTCTCCTCCCAGCATGACACCCTAAGAGCCTTCTGTCACCTCAGCCCTCGAGGCACAATCGAAGAATTCCTGGATCTCTTTTCTGCACGCTTCGTCGCGGAATTCATTCTGCTTCCAACATGCCATCATCACTGACATTTCTGTGATACAAGTCGCCTCTGGAGGAGCAGAACGGGAAGACCCTCAGTCACCCTTACCTTCCTATCTTCTAGCCCTCCCATCCAGCCGCCCCGTGCATCCCTCGGACTTCTGCTCTGGGAGCCTCCTTGGCTCCAACTGCTCACCGCCCCTCTCCCGGCGTCGTTCCCCGACACGATTAGCTAGGATGAGCGGCTTGTTGGGCTTCAGTATAGGCTTCCGCGGGTTTCCCAGCCGCGCTAGCCGACCCCGCAGGCTGGGCGTCGCCATTACGCACCAAGCTCCCGGCAGGCTCTGCGTCGCCGTGCGTGACCCTGCGTGACCCCTACAAGCTCGACGAGGCTTGGCGCGCATCCTGCGGAAAGCTCGGTGGCCTACTTGCTTGCTTTTCTTTGCGTCGTAATGTTGTTGCTGGGTTTGGGCACCGGTCGGTCAAGACCTGTGTGCAGGTTAGGAGAATCTTTGGGGCTTGTTCGCCGACCTAGGCCGCTCCTTTGTGGGCTCCGGGCCGTGAAGTCTCGGAGCGGTCGTAGGCCGGGAACATCCAAGAAAGGGCCCGATAAGTGGACTCTCATTTATCGTGGTAGCTGGCCGAACTCGAGGGTGATTGACATAAGCAAGGGCAGAGGATGGGACCGAATCAAAATATGAGACCTTAAGATGTTAGGTTGGGACAAGATTCTTAGGTTTTTAGTAAGTCTTCAAGGACTGTTGGATTTTACTACCTTTAAAACCATCCCGAAGCCATAAATAAAAATTATGCCCATTTAGCAGTAGCTACTACTTATATATCGTTTCTCCTCCTTCGTAATGATCTCACTGGGTAGGGTGAAGTTTAAGCACTGTGGCATTCGTCGTCTAATTTAAGACTTTCTCCAATCCTGTGAAGATGCTTGGTGGTATCATTCCTATTAATAGATTTGGCCTTTCAGTTGTGATGCCTAGGTTCATCGTATTGGGCTCTAAGTGACTTTTAGGTGTTTACAAAAGGCATTTCAGGGGCACCTGGGTAGCCCAGTCGGTTAACCTTGGGACTTCGTGATCTGGTGGGTTCCAGACCGGTATTGGGCTGGAACCTGTTTCAGATTTGTCTCGCTCTCGCTCTCAAAATAAAACATTCAAAAACAAAAAAACTCAATTCAAAGATGTGCCAAGGATTCTCAAGGCATTTAGAGTTGAACTTTCAGAAATGTTTCTGGTAATGGAAGCATAATTTAAGCAAGCTTTTAGTTCATAAGATGACTACTCTGGAGTAGCAATATGTATTTGGTTGTGTAAAATTTAGTGTGTTTAATCTTCCCATTGATCTCTGCAGGACTGGTTCTTTTTCTTCTGTTCTCAGTTCCTGTCAGAGAGGCTTTCCCTAACTTCCCATATCTCTCCACTATCAAGCTGTTTTATTTTCTTCATAGCACATATCATAGTCTGAATTACCTTGTTCATTTATTGTGTGTTTATGGCCTTACCACCAATACACATTTAAAATTTAAGCACCACAAGAGACAGGACCTTGTCTTACTGAATTCCCAGTACTTGGAATAGTGATAATAAATAACTTGTTAAGTGAACAAGTGTTTCATGTATTTTTCCAAGTCTCTGAGTGTATCATACTCAGCCCAGAAATAATCAAGCAGCAGACACTGTTTAAAAAGAAGCCATTTATTATACAAAATGAAACCTGAGATTATAGGATACTGCAACACATGGAGTAATAAAGACATCAGCCCCATGCTCCACCCCCGGTCCTAATCAGACACTTCTGCCACCAATAACCGGAAGCCTGCTGCTGTTTACAGAGCAAACTGAGCCCCAAACCAGAGAAAATTCATTGTTTGCTCTCTCTTCATATTGATTCTGCTTTCTCCTGTGGAAATGTAGCACCTGGCTTACCTTGCTCTTTTATGAATACTTTTATGGTAATAGTATTAAAGGAGAAAGTCTAGGAAGCCCTGTCCACAAAGCAGGCCTGAGTCTTCAGCCACAATCACTCATAAACAACCGGCCCACTTTGTACATAAAAGTGCTAAAGGAATGCCAATCTGAAGTGGTGTAATTAGGAGAGGTAAGGATAATTCTACGCTTTGCATAACCGTCACTTACCCTTTTTATTGCACATAATGAAACTTGAGTCCTAACATTGGTTTGCATTTGAGTAATGTGTATTTTGCACTATAAAGCAGCACCTGCATTTAAATAGCTTACAAGTTTATGGGCGCCTGGGTGGCTCAGTCGGTTAAGCATCTGACTTCAGCTCAGGTGACAATCTCATGGCTCATGAGTTCGAGCCCCACATCAGGCTCTGTGCTGACAACTCAGAGCCTGGAGCCTGCTTCAAATTTTGTCTCTCTCTTCCCCCCTCCCCCCACTCATGCTCTGTCTCTCAAAAATGAATAAACATTTAAAAAAAAGCTACACACAAAAAAACAGATTGCAAGTTTAGAAATCAGAGTCCTGAATTTGACTTCTTTTCGTGGGTCCACACTATTTTAATAGTATGTTTGAAGGTCTGTCTTCCCCTCTTGTGCTTTTCGGGAAAAGCCCAAACAGGTTAAGCAAACTTTCCACGCTGTTGTGAAGGGTATTTTTTACTAAAAAATAAAATGAAAAAAGAACCACTCTCACAGTGAAATCCAGTCTAAATTAGAGCTCTCCTTGGCCACATCCTTAGATGTCACAATATTAAGTGTGGGACCCTAATTATTGAAGCACCTAACACACAAACACCCACACCCACACACACACACCTGGTTGTTAGTATATATATGTGTCTATAGAAGTACATACACACATTTACAAACAGATACACTGATAAGCTATAGAAATTCTTCAGTGATAGTTCATTAATACTACATTACAACCAGAGTAGCTCTAAGGTCCAAGGTATTCTTTCTTGTTCCACTGGCCCTGAAAAAGCTAATGGTGTCCCTGCCCTTTTCAGCAATAAAAGAGTTTGGTTATATCCCCAAATCTGCCCAACAGCATTTTATTTAGCCAGCCACTTGTGGTGGCTCTCTCTTGCCTCACCTCTCAGCCCCTTGAGCTGGTGTGCTCCATCAAAATGTATTGTCAGTAGTACTATAAAGTTGAACAGAAGGATATCAGTAATAGAATGAATGAAGCTAGAATATTCATCCCACATAAAGTGAATAATGCTACATAATATGAAGTAATTACAACTAGATTGCTGGCATCTTTTTTCCAATGTAATTTTCATGACTCTGGAGGAAATGGGACTTTTGTAGCATTTAAAAATGATAAAATATAGGGAAGACTTCATTAGGCAGACAGAAAAGACCAAAGACCTATAAAAATCTGCAGTTTGATATGACCTGGTCTATTTTAACATTTCAAAATCATTTAAATATTATATATGTATTTTTTTCTGCCATCATTTCCAGCCTTAGTCTCTCTCTAACTTAAAATAGAGCAGGACAATTCATTAAAGTGATATGACATATATCAGCCATCAGATCTATCTGTTCGTGAGATGAGAAAGAATTCTAGCTATTCCCTAAAAAAGAAGCAAACTAGCAGTAAAAAAAAAAAGCTGTCAAAAAGCTGTAGCCAGTTTAATGCAGAGGAGAATGAATGTGAGGATGGTGGCATCTTCATCAGATATTATGGAAAACCAGGAGGAAAAAAAACATTAAAAACAATTTTTTTTAAATGCTTACTTTTGAGAGAAAGGGGAGACAGAGCATGAGCAGGGAGGGGCAGAGAGAGAGGGAAACACAGAATCTGAAGCAGGCTCCAGGCTCCAAGCTGCCAGCACAAAGGTCAACACGGGGCTCGAACTCACGAACTGCGAGATAGTGACTTGAGCCAAAGTCAGATGCTCAACTGACTGAGAGCCACTCAGGCACCCCAAGGGGGGGAAAAAAAAAAAACATTTAAAGTAAAAAGTTTGACATCAAGGACAAGTAAATGATATAAAAAATACAATTCTAAAGAACCATAATACAACCCACTAGGAGTTTTGCTTCACCACCAACATAACTATTTTTTTAATTTTTTTTAATGTTTTATTTATTTCAGAGAGAGAGAGAGAAAGCGTGAGCAGGGGAGGGTCAGAGAGAGAGGGAGATACAGAATCCAAAACAGGATCCAGGCTCTGAGCTAGCTATCGACATAGAGCCTGATGCGGGGCTCGAACCCACGAACTGTGAGATCATGACCTGAGCCGAGGTCGTACGCTCAACCGACTGAGCCACCCAGGCGCCCCCCAACATAACAATTTGTAAAGCAGGAGATGAAGAAAAGAGATTAGGAAAGGTACTGAATAGGGCACCTGGATGGCTCAGTCAGTTGAGTGTCTGACTTTGGCTCTGGTTATGGTCTTGCAGTTTGTGGCTTCGAGCCCTGCATCAGGCTCTGCACTGGCCATGCAGAGCCTGCTTAGGATTCTCTCTCTCTCCCCCCTCTCTCTCTCTCTGCCCCTCCCTAACTTGCACTCTCTCAAAATAAATTTAAAAAAAAAAGTTTAAAAAAATAAAGGAAAGGTACTGAATAATGAAGAATTTAAGGAACAGCACAGAAGTTTTAAGACCCTGGCCCATCTTACCTCTATTCTTAGCAAAGTAGCAAGGTGTTGTTCCAATAAAAGAGGATGAAATGGTTAGAGGAAGATGCAATTCTTTAAAAATTCTGTTGGATCAGCACTTTGAAACAAGTGGGTGTTTTCAGGCTTCTTTTTTCCATTAAGCCAAGTCCTAAGGGCCTCCATTCTCCTTGAGGAGAAGCCCTATTATCACAAACTGAGACACTGCATACACATCATTAGGATAAAATATCAGTGGAAATAACTGGAATTCCTTGAACTCATAATAAGACAGTGTTCGCTAAGGGTTGTGCAGCAGATGCCCCTCATGTCCCATGGTAGAATAAGGACTTCCATCTCCTTAACTCTACCAATTTAAAGGCTCTTCCAAGGGTAATTAGAGATTTTGGTTCCTTTTCATGAAGATCTCATGTAGGTAATCCCAAAATTTCCTCTGCTTTGTCTCATTGTTGTGGATCATGGCAGTGAGAGCTTCCCCCTGGTCCAGACCTTGCCAATAATCTTGCAGCCACATCTCCTTCCAGCTGAAACATCAAAATGGGAGTTGGATTATGGAACCTCGACACAGCTAGGAGTCCTGCCTTCTCTGAATGGGGCCAAAGAAATCTTAAACAGATACAGCAGTCTCTCACTAAGACAGAGCTCTGCTTTGAAGGGAAAAGAATGTGAAGTAAATCTAGTAGTCTAGTAGTAGTACAGGTGACAGTAAGCTGCAAACACAAGTCTATCACACAGCCCACCCCCAAAGGGTTAAACTTCCTGACTTGCCTGCTTTTGGAGTTTAGAGGAAGGCAGGGCAAGGGGGCACTATGGAAACAGTAGTCTATTTAGACAGTTGCCTTGTAAGTTGCAACTTTATTTCAATAATCAAAATGAAGGTGCAGTGCTGTCCAAAGTCAAGATAAAACATATTTTTTAACGTTTTACACCTTTTTTCTAGTAAATCATAACATGTTCAGCATAAACGAGATACAGATTACTTGATGGAGGACTCCATTCCCAAAACCAAACTGTGCCAGCAATATATGTAAACAGCTCTCTGCTGCCATCCACTGTGCAAATCAGTCTCTGCAGGCCATTCTAGCACTCTTGCTTTCTTAAGCTTAATAATCTTTTATCACCTCTTCCTGAACAGCTGTGGCTTGCTTCAAGCGGCTTCAGCATTTTCCCACCCCACCTCCTATGCTGACCTTGTTTCCTAATGCACCACCTTCTGCCACCTACTGCAGTAGCTTCCTCACTTCTCTTCCAATCCACACTGCCCACCAGTGTTCATTACTATCTATTGAAAACATTCCTTCTATTCTGTTTAGAGTGAACATATAATTTGTCACCCAAATCAGGGTATTTTCAGAGTGAACAGAGGTATGCTATGGGGCTCCTGGGTGACTCAATCAGTTAAGCATCTGACATCAGCTCAGGTCACGGCTCTTGGCTCATGAGTTCAAGCCCCGTGTCGGGCTCTGTGCTGACAGCTCGGGGCCTGGAGACTACTTCAGATTCTGTGTCTCCCTCTTTCTCTGGCCCTCCCTCCCTTACACTCTGTCTGTCTCTCCCTCAAGAATAAATAAAAAATTTTTAAAAAGAGTGAAAGGAGGTACTATTAATAATTGTTCCAGGTTAACAGATATAACCCTACTGTAGACAAACCTCTCTCAAAATATCCATCTTTGTATTGCTCATCTCCAACTCCACCATTTCAGAGGTGCTAAAAATAAACAGCTGAGTTGATTTTCAGGGCAGTCCAACTCCTTAGCCTGGTATTCAGGCTATGTATAGCCTGGCCCCAGTTTATCTGCCCAACTTTGTCTCTCCCTCATCACTTCCCTAAACAGGCCCTCCTCTGCTCTGGTTGAAAGCCTTTTTTGCATCACTACTGGAAACATGCTCACATAAGCTGATTTTCATAGGTTGTTGCCTTGAATTCCACTTTACATCTTTTCCTGAGCTTTTTCAGTCTGTCCTGTCTCCCAGTTAGACTCTTTACACCTTAAAGGCAGAGTAAGCCCATGTCATAATTTCATTATACAACAATCCCCTCAGCACCTACTGCTCGTTCACTGCTCACAGTAAGCAAAATAAATCACTTGATTTGATGGCCACAGGGGCCCCAGCTATCCTTACCTGTCATTCTCAGGAATCTCTTCCACACTGCCAAAGCCAGGCGTGGGCACTGGGCAGTCCATGTGTGAGGGCTGGGCAATGTGAGGCTCAGGGACAGGGATGTCCCCAGGAGAGGCTGCGTGGGCTTTCTCGGCCTCCAGCCGAGCCAGTTCATGGTCACAGACGAAACACTCAAAGCCATTGAGGTAGTTAGGTAGCAAAGGATCATTCACTCCCCACTCCCGATGCTTCAGACTATCCAGAAGGAACCGGTTGGTGATGCCCCCAGGTTGTTTGTATGCCAGGTATTTCATATATTCCTCATCATTCTTGTCCAGAAAGTCAATAAATTCTGCCAGCTTCTGAGGTGACTCAAAGTCATCAATGAGGATGATGGAGTGATTGTTAGGCATCCAGTCCCTCACAGAGGGAGAGCCGCGATACACAGGCACAGCACCTAGATGCATGGGGCGCCACAGTTTCTCTGTCATGTAGTCGTCACATATGGCATTTTCAAGGGCCAAGTGGAACTTATAGCGAGACAAGAAGGCCAAGAGCTCTGGATCCTCGGTGGTGGCTGTGGCTGTGTCCTGTAACCGCGGAGTGGGCAGCTCCCGATTTTGCAGGCATTTTCCGTAGGAGTCCACCTGTTCGGAGTAGAGTACCGCCGTCAAGTGGGTGAGGCGAACCGGCCTGGATACCAGGGGTCCTGGCCTCTGGCTCCCCGCTCAACCCCCAGCCCCGCCCCGGCCCCACCCACCGGGATGTAACGCATCAGCTCGCGCACGTAGCGGTCCCGATCCGCAGGCACATCGCAGTGGGACTGCAGATAGAGCAGCGGTGCGTAGCCGCGTCGGCGCCACTCCGCGCGCTCCTGTAGCGGAGGCGCAGCGCGGCGCAGATAAGCGGTCCCGGGCAGCCACTGTAGCGGCAACGGGTAGTCCGAATGGCGGCTGAAGGTGGCAGTAAGATTGAAGAGGCGGATGCCCGGCCCGTGGCTCAGCAGGAAGTTGTTTAGGGGCGACTCCTCGTGCAGGAGCGCCCAGTTCTGATGCGCCAGGCGCGGCAGCGGCGCCTCGGAGGCACGAAAGTCAGTGCCGTAGAAGAGCAGCGCGCGCGTCCGCGAGTGCCCCCGCATCCGTCGGTCTCGAGAAGCCACGCACGCGCCTCGCGCGCACTCGATACGCTCCGCGTCTCCCGGGAAGTGGGGAAAAAGCCCCGGGCTCCACCACAGCAGCACCGGCAAGTCCACGGCTTCCTCCCTCCCTGGCCGCGAGGCCTCCGGACTGCGCGCCACCCCCACCGCGCCTAACGCCGAGGGCGGCCGGAAAACCGCACCATCCCACGGCTCCGCCCAGCCTGCCTCCCCGCTGGTCTCCCCCTCAGCCATGGGCCCAAAATCGCTGACCGCACAAACACTAAGCACTCCCAGGGCGGCGAGCACAGCCCCGCTGCTGCGCGCCGCCATGTCCACTGGCAGCTACGCCCCTTCCCTCCCGGCAGCATCAGGCCTCCGCCTACCAGGGAGTAGAGACCGGACGAAATCCTACGCCCACGGTGCGTGTGGCGCATGCGCAGTTCTGCTCAGCCTACCACTTCCTGGGAAGTGCTAGGCCTAGCAGCAACGAATAGGACGGAAAATATAAGTCACAAGTAAAAATGAGGCTAATTGTTACATCTTAATTTATTTTGTTTCTTTACAAATTAAAGATGCATTGAAAAATAAACCAATGAAGAGAAATGAGAGGTCCAGAGCAGGGGCATCCCGGGCTGGGAGCAGGCAAGCATGGCCACCATCAAGCCTAGCCCTTGTCCTGCCCCAGCTAGTTCAGGTTGGAAGATAACGGTCGGCCACTCTGTCAATACCAGAGCTTGAGTGGTGTCCCGGCAGGAGAGAACAGAGCTCCAGCCACTCTGCCTCTCCCCCCAACTCCCAGCTTGGAGAAGCTGTGTTTCCAGTGGGAGCTCAGAGTGGGATGGGGCTGGCTCTGTGAGGTATTGCAAATTGATGACCAAGCTCCCTGCAGAACCATCCAGTGTTGGAGCCTCTCCAGCTGGGAAAGAGGCTGTTAACCTCTCCCAGATCTTAATATTCTTTGCAACTCATTTCCCAGGCTCATTCATCTCTGACAATGTGCCTCTCTCCACTTAGGGATCAATCATTGCAGGAGAGAGAAGAGCTAATCAACCACTCTGTAACTTTGACTTGGCTGCTGACTTCCAGGCCCAAGAAGGACTGACCAGCCACTTTTCTCTCCATCTATGGTCTTACCCCAGCTCTCGTGCACCTGTATGTTTCATCCCTAATATAGGAAGTTTTTGATGACACTGAGCTGAATTAGCCCCTACCCACCCCCGCATAGTAACCCTGGGATTCCCACTCCTTCCTGCCTGCCCCTCTCTTCTTGGAGGCTGGTCTAAGGGGATACATAATATTGCCAGAGTCTGGGTGCCTCCAAATCCCCCAATACCGAATCATATACAGTGAACTGAGAAACTACATTCATTACGACAGGATTAGCAGGAAAAGGAGGGTAAAGTGAGGGGATAGGGGCACCTTCCATCAGCAGGACATGACAGAGTGATAGGATACTTGATCCCAGAAAGGTGTCTCCTTATACATCCCCCTCCCCCCAAAGAGATTGAGGTCAGCTTACATGACTTATAAGATAATGGAACTGTTCCAATTTCTCTGCCATCCTGGAAGCTGGCCTGGGACCCTATGCCATTTACCCACTTGCTCTAGCTCAGTAGCTGCCGAATTTCTTTGTGCATATGACAGAGAAAGTCCACATAGGATGCTCCCCCGCTCAAGCTCTTGTCTTCTACCAGGAAGTGCTTGAACAGCATCTCCAGCTTGTCCTCCTGTTTCACCACGATAAGCTATGACCAGAAGACAGGGTCATGAGGCAGGGCCAAAAAGAAATTAAACATGCCCTAAAATCCCATTATCCAATCACTTACTCCCCCACCCCCCCATTCCAGGGGAGGACTTAACAAGGTAACAAATCCAGGGTTTAGATCAGTGTTACCTTCATGTACCGTGACCTCTGTGCCCGCAAACTGTCAATGAGGGCCCGCACCTTCTTGGACAGTGGATTATCCAAAACTGGCAGAACACTCTGCAACACAAAATTCATTTATCCTTATGGTTAAGATTCTCTGCGTTGAGGCAAAATAGGGCAGCAAAGATTTATGCATTATCTGAAACAAGCCCCAGAATGACAGCACCCTCCCTCCCCTCAAGTATTCCCTGCTATTAAAGGGAACTAGCACACAAATTTTACTGACTTCCACTCATTCCATAAAATGCATTTCCACACCCATATTCCCCTTGACTTCGTGCCCTCACCAAGCCACTGGTGATCTGACTGAAGGAGGAGACACTGAAGAGGCTCTGGACAACACCCTGTTGGACGCTTGCTCCCACCCACAGAAAGAGGTTGAGCCCATTCTCCAGCAAATATATATCCCCATTGCTCAGACGCTCTTCAGATGCTCGAACTGCTGGTGGTTCAGTGGCACTCTCAATGGGAGACTTTGTCTGGACAAAAGGAAGGAGGCAAAAGGTTATTTACCAAGGACCATAAGACAAGTTGGCCCCCTACCACACACACATGAAATTTCAGAAAGCTAACTCAGTAACTCTCTCAGTGTGAAAATTACATCAGGTAATGTAGGTTAGAAACAAACTGACTAGTGTCAACCACAGATAATTATAACCTTTCCTTTCCTCCTTCCATGATGCCCCTTTCTCAGCACAGTGTCTCACACCCCAGCCCTCAGTCGCACCAATGGTAGGAGCCGAGGATAAAAGAAGACATTAGTCTCAGCCACATCCATGGAGGTAACCAGCTGTCGGACGTAGGCACGGTCATCAGTAGTGACTTCAGCTCCAGGCTGCAGGACATCACTCTTCAACACACAGTTCAGGTAAACTGGGAGTAGCTTCATGCACTCAGGAAGGATCAACTGCAGGGGTTATCAAAGTAGAGTTAATGATCATGAGAAATCTCTCTCAAATGCAAAAATTTGTCCCCAAAATTCCTCCAACATGCTTGTCCCACCTGTCCTGCAGAGGAGGGGCTGGCACAGTTCTTTCTGTAACAGGCCAGGATCTGGGCACACTGAGTGATAAGAGTGTCACGAACAGTCTTCACAGGGTTATTTAGGACCCCCCGGTATGCTGGATGGGCAAGGGAGACAGCACAGTCACTGGCTAGCCACCCCATCACATTGCTTTCCCACCATCACACCTACCCGGGAATGCTCAATCGCCAAGAACCACCTTTCTCTCAGCCCTAATCCTCCCTCACCCTGCCTCTACTCTCACCAAACTTGGCCATGTAGTTGATGAGTGTGTCAGTCTCACAGTTTCGATACAGATCAGCCAGCTGGGTGCAGCAGTTCAGGGCCAGGTTGTGGATGCGGAGCCGCCGCTGCCCTGCACAGCTGGTGTAGAGCAGGGCACACTAGGGTAAAAGGAGAAAAGGAGAACTCATACCCCTGCCACACCAAAGCCCTCTGAAAAACTGCTCCTTTGCTATATTAATAAGCTACAGGAAAGACATGAGCCATCCCTTCCCCTAGCCTCTTGGAGTCTTCTCCACCCACCTCCTATCCTCTTCTTCACAGCTTATTTATATCCAATACAATGATATTTGACAGTTCCTCCCCGACCCCTGCCTCCTGCCTGCTACCTGCAGGAGGGCTCCACTTTCTTCATTGAGCCGATCATCATGCTTGAACTCCACAGTCACGGTCTTGTCCCCATCCAGCCCAGCCAGCTCCACATCTGTTGTGTTGCTCATGTAGAAAGCCCCAAAGAAGTCTACGGCACGGATACCTGAAGCCACATGGATAGGGTCAGGGCTACAGGTGCCACTTGCCTCCCTCCCAGGTATAGCCCCCAACCAGCTCTTCTCCAACCAGGACTGACCAGTGCTTGTCCGAACACGCATCACAGCATCAAAGCCAACAACCTTCTGTACGTCCCGACGCAGGTCACTCAGGAACCGTTCCTGGTCATTCTCCACCTGCAGCCCCCCAGGCCCAGAGTCACATCACTGACTACACAACATCCTACATATTATCTCCCTGGATCCCCTCTACTCTACAAGCTGCTGAATCATAACATCATAACAGTGCCAATGATGATAATGATAACGATAATGATAGCTTTTAAGCATTTGCTACATGCCAAGTACCACACTAAGTATTTAACATATAACTACTTATTCCTGATCACAAATCTTAAGTATTAAAATCCCATTTTACAGGGACACCTGGGTGGCTCAGTCGGTTGAGGGTTTGATTCTTGATTTTGGTCAAGACCAAGGTTTGGGGGTGACCTCACAGTTGTGGGATTGACCCCTGCATCAGGCTCCACACTACAAATGGAACCAGCTTGGGATTCTCTCTCTCCTTCTCTATTTGCCTCTCTGTCTCTCACTAAAAAGGTGGGGGAGAGGGGATGGAAACCCCATTTTACAGATGAAGAAACAAAGAAACAATAAGTAATTTCTCCTAGGTTATACAGTATTCTGGGAGGACCAGAATAGCAACCCAACACTGATTCCAAGCCCCATGCTCCTAACCACTACCCTTATGACTCTCTTCTTTACATTATGGGGTCTTCTCCTCCAACAGTATTCCTATTAATGAGTCAGCAGCTAAAGAGCTACTCCACACATAGGCAAACATTCTCTGTTCTGCTTCCACCTGCCACCCACAGTCCCATGCCCTACCTGAAAGCAAGCATATTTGTAGACAGAGCCACCAGTGAGCTGGGGTACAACAGAGAGCGTGGCCACATCCACATACTGGTTAGGGAAGAGGAAGAGGTCTACACAGCAGCCTTGGGCCACACACTCTTTGGCCAGGGTCTGATAGGCACCTGTCTGAGGCTGGAACAGAGTCTGGGGAGGAATAGGAGAAAATATTCGAATATCTCAGCTCTACCCTATTTGAAAACTGTATATTTAATATGGCATATTCAAATATATGTAAGACTTCAGAACTACCTCATAAGCATTTGCAATAGTAATAGAACATTCTTTTAAAAAGAAGAATCTAGGGGCACCTGGGTGGCTTAGTCGGTTAAGCGTCCGACTTTCGCTTAGGTCATGATCTCGCGGTTCGTGGGTTCGAGCCCCGCGTCGGGCTCTGTGCTGACTGCCAGCTCAGAGCCTGGAGCCTCTTTCAGTCTGTGACTCCCTCTCTCTCTGACCCTCCCCTGCTCACGCTGTCTCTCTCTCTCTCCTAGAGACAAATAAAACATTAAAAAAAAAATTAAAAAAAAAAAAAAAAAAAAGAAGAATCTATCAAGAGGCACCTGGGTGGCTCAATCAGTTGAGCGTCCGACTTTGGCTTGGGTCATGATCTCATGGTTCAGGAGTTTGCACTCTGTGTCAGGCTCTGTGCAGCCTGCTTCAAATTCAGTGTCTCGCCCTCTCTCTGCCCCTCCCCCACTCACACTCTACCTCCCTCTTTCTCTTAAAAAAAAGAAGAAGAAGAATCTATCGAATGTTTTGGGATGAGATGGGGTAGAGAGGTGTGGGAGCACTGGAGAAGACTGGCAGCCATGGACCTGACATGTGAAAAGGGGACAGTGTCTCATCCCAGTACCCCTCAAGAAAGTTAAGAGTATTGCATTGTGCGCCTGGGTGGCTCAGTCGGTTAAACATCCGACTTTGGCTCAGGTCATGATCTCACAGTCTGTGGGTTTGAGCCCCACATCGGGCTCTGTCTGACAGTTCAAAGCCTGAAGACTGCTTCAGACTCTGTGTCTCCCTCTCTCTGTCCCTCCCCTGCTCGCGTTCTGTCTCTCCCTCTCTCAAAAATAAGTAAACTTAAAAAAAAAAAAAAAAGAGTATTGCATTGTGGTGGCACCTGGGTGGCTTAGTCAGTTGGGCATCCAATTTCAGCTCAGGTCATGATCTCCTGGTTTGTGAGTTAGAGCTCTGCATAGGGATAACTGCTGTCATCGCAGAGCCCACTGCAGATCCTCTGTCTCCCTCTCTCTGCCCCTCCCCCTCTCATGCTCATGCTGTCTCTCTCTCAAAACTAAACAAACATAAAAAAAAAAAGAGTATTGCATTATGAAGAGTCACCACCTTCCTCTGTAATGGAAAGTTCTCCCCCCATCTCCCAATCCCACACCTTCTCCTTGTCTGTGTTGATCAACTTCCTGTCGTCTCTGTTCTTCAGTTTCCCTGGGGCCTCTGCAATGGGCAGGGAGGTGTGGAACAGAAACAGCTTCCCTGCACACTCAGCAGCCTAGGAAAGAGAGGACTACTTGTTCATTCTTTCCTTTATTCAGCTATTATTCATTCAACCCTTCCCTCGTCATTTATTTGGTGCCAATACGTCAGATACGCTGACTCATTGGGCAGTCATCAATCACTAAAGAAAGTTATATCCCAGGGAGTAAGATGGTCAGAGAAAAGTGAGGCAGAGAAATTGCAAGGGTTCTAGCCTTACCTTTAGAGCCTCCATCCCAGCCTGGATAACTGGGGCAAATACTGTCTCTGTCTCTCTTGTGTCTGCAAACATTTCAGGAATCTGGTCTAATAAGCTGAAAAGATAGGTGATGGGAGGCAATCAAAATTGCTATCCAGATTCAACTGCTTAGTCCTCAATTCACTTAAGACTCATGTAGCTCCCCCGAGACTGAAAACTCCTGAGGCACAGTACCTGTCCATCTGCTGACCCCTCCGCTCGACTGTCTTTCTCTGATTGTATCCACCCCACTCCCACTTTACCCCCACAATCTGGCTCTTACCTGGTGATGACTGCCCGAGACTCACTGACATTGACCAGGAAGCCATCCAGCAGTGGCACAAACATGTCAGCCACATCAGATACAACCATCATCTGTGGCTGGGCCAATGAGCTCTTCACATTGTAGAAATGAAGCACCTTATTATAGGTGACAAAGCCAACGCGGATTACTGACTCTTCTGCTCCGCCCTCCCTGTAGAAGGTAACATTGTTACCCACATTTACCACCTTCTCTACCTACTGAGTCAACCCAGAACCCACCCCCACCCCAGTGACTATCCAAAAAAAACACCGTCTCTGTAAGTCTCACCTAGGTAGAAAGTCTAACAGTGACTTGAGCTCCTCACAGAGGAGCCTAACAAGACCACTTCTGATGGCATTATAGGAGACATCAATCATGAAGATGAAGGCAGGAGGGCTGGGAAACTTATTGTTCTGAAAAGGAAGGAAATGTTGGGGAGAGAGGAGCATTGGTAAGAAGTCAACATCAGCAGAGACAACGAAAGGATAAGGAAAATGAACTCAGCAGTTCTTAGCTGTCTCACTGTCTTCCACTCACTTCTCCTCCCCATGCTACTTTCCCTTACCTTGCAGTAATCTACAGTGGCCAAGAATTCATAAGAGCCCAAGGATAGCTCAGGACGATCATAAGCATCCACACGTTTGCCGGTATGATCCAGATGTTGAAAATACTGGGGGGGAACTGTGGGGAGTATGACAGAATATTACTCAAATGTCCACTCTCAATCTTAGGAGTCTGGCACTGGCTGAGCTGACTCTACCACCCCACATCCCCATGTGTGCCCTACTTCCACAGTTCTGGAATAATGGAACCGTAACTATCTAACTAGAAAGAGAATAATAAAGATGCAATTCAGAACTACCCCCCTCCAACCCCAGCCTCTGTGAACATACCATCATTGATACAACTGCAAAAGCAGCACTGGAAGCGCCTCCCTCCCTCAATGAATTGCATGAAGGGGCACATATATGCTTTGCAGCGATTGCAGCGCAAAGGGCCAGATTCCCCATGGTCCACGACATACGGTGAAGCCTAAGGAGCAAAGGGGAGGGGCTCAGACAGAGGAAAGCCACAGTGGGTTGAGACATGTGGCAATACATGAAGAACAACAATCTGGAGGGAAGAAGGGCATGGCTGAGATACCTTGCCTGAGGAGGGAATACAGTGAAGGGGAATGAAGACAAACAATGAGGGTACTGGGCACAGGAATGTCCCCAAGAGTCCAAATTCTATATAGTTCCTTCTTATTGCTCATCTACAGAATTCCCCTTCTTGAAAGAGAACTGTGAAAGTGGCCCTAACAAATCAGGGGCTGCTATAAGGAGAAAGCCAAAGATTATCTAGAATTCTCATTTCTGACTCTATCTTCAATTCTCTTCATTCTTGCCCTAAGGATCTGACTCTGCTTCCTTCCCCAACCAAGTATTTATGACACTGATCCTCCCCATCCCTGGATATCTGTGATGTCTACCAGTGTCCCAAGTAGATGCCATCCAACAGATAAGAGACCAGGAGCTAAATGTCTAACCATCCCCACTGAGATCCAGAAAGAAAAAGAAAAACACAGAGCAAGACAGAGAAGCAAGATGTAAACTGAGCCTGTTATAGAAAAATCCACTCTAAATTCAATAAGCCAGGCATAAACAGGCTTTCCTGCCAAAGCTTGGCAGAGCAGCTGACAAGTTCTCTCTCTCTTTTCTTGCTGATTTCAGGTATTGAGATGAAAAACCAGGGCCCAAGCCAGGTAAGAGAAGGTCTACTGGAACCTAATCTGCCTTTTTTTTCCTTACATGCTGTCCTAACATTCTCTAACTTACCAGGATGCTAGGACAGTATAGAAGATAAATAGAATGATGTACCTATAATCATCTGGAGATGACCATGAAGCTTCTGCATTCAGCTATCTCCTCCCCCCTACAAGTTGGCCCTGCCATTTTTCCATAGTTTGTTGCCCATATGGACCACGCTCCCACCCAATAATTTCCTGGGCTTTTACTCTCATCCCAACCGCACCCATCAGGCATGGGCCCTTGGGTAGAAAGCTATTGAAGATATTCTCCCTTCCATTGTGACTTCCAGAATCAATTTCAGGAAGAAGTCTTACTCTCCCTCTTTTATACTCTTCTTTCTTCCTCCCTTTCATTATACTCCAGTCCCTTCCATGACTTACCTCCTCTGGTGGCAGCCTTGCCAGTGGCTTGATGATAGCTGCTAGGGGCACCTGGGCCTGCTTAGCCATGTCAGATGTGCAAGGGATATTATAGGATGTGCATCGGATGTATCGGGGACTTGCATTCCCTGAAGGAGGAGGCAGAAAAACCTGAGTCAGATCACAAAATCCCTCTAGACACACCAGCTCTCCATTGCTGACCCACCTCATCACCCCAATACATACTAGAGCTGATGGCAGCTTTTCCCCTAAGGGACTGGTCTCTGATTGAAGACTAACAAAAGCCCTATCCATAAGCTGATAATCTTGGAGAAAAGGCCCTCACAGGAAGGAATTAATACCCTTCTTACCTTGGTCTTTCACCAGGAAGTTAGTGGTGACTAAGGGTGGCACCTGGCCCCGTACTCCAGTAACAAATGGCTCTGAACCCCGGTTGTTCCTGTCATCCTCAATAACCTGAATCTGTAGGGAAGAAGTGAAATGAATGAGGTGATACAAGAAAGGAAAGTACCAGGTCCTAGAGAGCCAGGAGAAAGAAAGATTAGAGCTACTTCACAGAAACTAGTAATTTGCTAAGAACACCTCATGCATCAGGCCTGCTCTCCTTCTGGAGATGACATTAAATGCTACAATGCCAATCTTCCCCTCTATAATCAATAGCAAAATGCTGGACAGGCAACACGGAGAATGGGCTTCTTTATGAACTGCCCTGACCCCCAATTAGTGATGACCACCCCATTATTCCCCCCACTCCAGGAAAGCTCCGGCTTTCATCACAAACCTTCAAACATGATCAGATTTCACTTCCCTCCCCCATTAACACCCTCCCCCCCCCCCCCGCCTGCTCCCCTCCATCAAGACACATTCTGAGTCAGAGCAGGAAAACAGACAACGATAACCATGTAGAAATGAAATCTACCTGGAATGACTCTACACTCAATGAAAATAGAAGGGACAGGGTGAGGAGAGGATTAAACAGAAATGGTCAGGTAAGGTGAGGAAGCAGATGCTGCCTTATTCTCAGGTAAGCATCTGTGTGTAAATATGGGGGAAGAGGATTAACTACCCAATCCTTACAAGCCCAATCCTCAGTCCCCCACATTTTGATAGATGGAAAGAAAAAAGAAAAGAAAAAGATTTTGCAAAGCTGGTAATCAGATCTTTGTGTAGGCTGATGACCTTTGGTCAGTTACTTCAAGATGGTCTGGTAAAACCAGAAAAAGTAAAGGGAAAATAAGACTCCATATTACATAGGAGAAAGAATTGAAGCTTAGAAATATATCAGAATCAAATAGACTCTCCAGATGAGAAGGTGGCCCACACTTTCCCAAACCAGCAGTCTCTTCCCCTGTGAGAAATGCCAGTATCCCAAGCGTGTACATTAGTAGTCACCTACCCAAAGTTTCTCCACAAGCTGTAGACATATCAGTCCCAAAGGGGAGGGACCTACTGCTCAACTTTGTCCTGTTCCTTCAAATGTCACATGCAGCCTGCTGGAGGACCCAGCAGAACTAAAACCAAAGCTTAACATGCCACCTTACAGCCTGATCTTCTACCACCCCATACTCAAGGCACTGCCAACAGCTTGTTATTTCATTACATGGTGACTTGAGACATGCACATCCTTCTGGTTTGTAAAAGCGAGGGTCTAGAAGGACTAAGGGAAGAGGGTGGAAAGGGATGGACATGGTGGATGAGGTGAGGATGAGGTCACAGGCATGCATGGGTGGCATTAACACAGGGATGACACGCACACACACACCACCCCCTGCACTTACTGGACTAGGAATGGCATCAGGGTCTATTCTGTGCCTGGTTTTCTGCTGAGGAGGCAGCTCATTGAGTTGCTTTTAGTGTTTTAATAATAAAGGCAGCAGGGGAATACAGGGAGGGAGACAAAAGAACAAGAAGCAGATGTTACTTCTCTCGACCCTGAAGAATTAGACATGAATAGCTGGAGCCCAGCTCATACTGCTGAAATCAGGCCCCCTCTAGGTCAGAAATTTCAGGGTTCTCTGGCCCAACACAGAGGCTTTAATGGCTCAGACTATGATGTCGAAAGATAAAGGGGCAAGTAGGAAGCAAGCAGGAGTTTTACAGAGAGGGGCTGAATGGGAAAAATCTTAAGAAGGAAGAAGAGGGATGTTCCCTCTAAAAGGCTAAACCTCCCATCTAAGGGCTGTGCTTATGCTTAAAGAAGCCTTTCCTCACATCCAACGAGACTCTCCTTCTCCCTGAAGGAGGGGAAATGGAGGGGCTGCTTAATTCTCTTGGGTCTCTCTTAGCCAAAAGGGTCCTTCACCATGGTAATTCCCCAAAGGAAAAGGGAAGAGAACAGAATGGAATATGACAATGGCTAAGCATGGTGAGGTAATTGACATAGCAAACGTTGCAGACAGAACTATAAAGTAGCCCCCACTTGGGAGTACAGTCCCAACCTCTATTCCAAGGAAGGATAAGGAAGGCCTGAGGATTCTGATGATGGCTCTAAGAGTGAGATTCACCCTCTTCCTGGGAGAAGCAGCTTCCCCACATTGTCCTTATAAACTATAGATCACTTTTCCCCATCCACACATCAGGATTCTAGCCAACAAAAATACTGGAGGTTTCCTCCTAAAACACTGTCCAACTAGGGACACAGAGAAACCAATGAGGCTTTCCTTCTCTTAACACCTTCCATCAGAGAATTCCTACCAGCTCTACCCATTAAGAAGACTGCTATCCTACTAGATCTAAAAGGACAGGACCTGGACCCAGCTACTACTCCACAGAAGGGCAGAGGTTACCATGCTATGTCCAATAGTGACAGAAGGCAGTACTCAACCCAGAGTTCTACTGACACTACTGATCACTCTTGGCTTCGCTTCCTTCCCTGCCCAGCTATGGAGTAAAAGTGCCCCCAGAAGACTTCTGGGGCCTCAAGTTCCAGCTCAGACAGTCTTATCTTTTTTTTTTTTTTTTTAACCTAGAACAGTTATCTAGGTTCTATACCTAACAGACGATGAATGAGAAGGGAAAATAATAAGAAAACGCTAGGCAAACATCTCATCTAGGTTGACTCACTTATTTGGCAGCCATAAACTCCCTCCCTAGGACCAGGTAAGAATCTACTTACAGGGCTTGGGATGGCATCAGGATCCAGGCGCTTAGGAGGCAGTGGTTGAGGAGGCCCAGGCTGACTGCCAAAAGTGGATGCTCCTGGGTAGGAACTTCCGTAATTGGGCTGAGGGCCCCGGGCTGGTCCAAAGGAACCTGAAAGACAAGGGCACAGCTGATAAATTCAATATCCCCGATCTCTTCTTAAGGCCTCAGGGAGAGGACTAGACTCCTATAAATGTAGAATTATGGGGTAATGACCATTCAGAGAAAGACCACACTATCTGAACTAAAAGAAAAAAGAATGTCTTATAAATCCTACATCTTAGGAATAATACCCTGAAGCTACCTATCTAGTTCACCACTTAGCAAGCAATACTAAAAACAAACAAACAAAAACACCTGAATAGTTGAAGCCCTTGGCTCCTGGACAGGCCTTGGGAAAAACTCACCATTTTGTTGCAGCTGATAGCCTGGCTGCTGGGAGGAGTGCATAGGCGGTGGTGGTCCTGGGGGCCCAGTCATCTGGGTGCCAGGGGGCAGAGCTTGAGGAGGAGGTGAGGACACATGGTTGGGCTGGCTCACAGAGGGTCCCCCAAAACTCTGTCCAGGCAGGAGTGGACCAGTCATTGAAGGCATCCGAGGACCCCCTGAAGCTGGGGATGTGAAGCTGGAGGCCTGTGGTGGGGCAGATCGCTGGGGAGGCTGGGCTCCAAGATGACCCTGGCCCTGGCTAAGGGGAGGAGCCTGGCCCTGAGGATAGGAGCCATACAGACCAGAGTTGGGGAAACTTCCTGAGGCTGAGGCCAGTGATGTTGGTGGGCCTGAGAAGTAGAAGAGACAGAGTCAGAACCCGAGTCATTTTGCCTTCTTGTTTAGTAAATCACACCTTTTCCACATGAGAGTGTCAGGAATGACCATTCCTATCTATGGGCACTCAGAAACAGAAGAAATAAAAGCGATTCGGGTATATCCCAGAGCCTGATCCTTTTAAAAAGAAGGGAAAGTACGGGTGCCTGGGTGACTGTCAGTTAAGCGTCCAACTTCAGGTCAGGTCATGATCTCACGATTTGTGAATTCAAGCCCCTCATCGGGCCAGGTGCTGACAGCTCAGAGCCTGGAGCCTGCTTTGGATTCTGTGTCTCCCTCTTTGTCTGACCCTCCCTTATGCATGTGCGTTTTCTCTCTCTCTCTCAAAAATAAACATTTTGTAAAAAGTTAAAAAGAAGGGGAAAGTAACATTCCTGGGGTCACTGATACTCACCATAGCCCAGCCCCACAGGGGGAAGGGCTGGAGCCACAGCACCACTGATCTGCATTCCTGCCAACTGAGCAGTCACCTGTGCACTTGTCGGGGGAGGGCCATAGGGCTGAAGCACGGCTGGCTGGCTGACCACAGGGGCCAATGGGACTGACCCAAATGGCTGAGACCCAGGAAACCTGTAAACATAAGGCAGGCAGAGGTAACTAACAAGTAGGCTGGGAGACCCTTCAAAGTTGGCAGGAGTTCCACATCATACAGGAAACTATACTGTTCTACAGCATCTTACTGTCATCCTGGGCTCTTTTATGGCTTCGTGCTTTTGTATATTTGCAGATATATTACATTCCTGATGATCCACACTATGATTATTCATGGCAAATTCTTGTTTTCCATTAGGTTCACTCCACAAACATATGCCAAGCACCCTCAGATCAGATATTATTTATTCTACTAGTTAGATTATCACCTCCTCTGACTCAATCCTTTGTTGAAAACCACCTCAGTTTTGTAAGTAGATGCCCTGAAGTTGAAAGGGAAAGTGTGCAGAAGCATTAACACAACAGGCACTTAATAAATGTAGGATCAAACAGATGCAGTTTGATTATTTAACCAAAGTACTTATTACTTTATCCTGGCTAAAGGTGTTAAGAGCAGAGTAGGTCATCTGAGTTTGACATTCTGTACTCATCAGAAAGATGATGCCAGCTCTACCAGAAAGAAACTAGAGAAACAGGACACAAACCAGAAAGTCTTCTACACAATTTTATGGGCATCATTACAGGGATAGCCAGACTGGACATTCCCATGGTATCAGATGGCACATTAAAATATAAATACAAAATCAACTCAGTAGCATTGCATATCAACTCCTAACTGCAATGGTGTTTTATGTGATATTACTGCAGAAATCTAGAATATAGATTATGCATAACAAGCTCCATATGGGACTTCAAGAATGAATCAAAGTCTTCACAATAATAGTCAGTTACACTTAAATTCTGATTTATCCTTCCTGCTTTTTCTGTCTCTACTAAATAACTTGAACTTTATTATATTTGGTTGGTTCCTATTAGTCTTGTAGTTTAACACTTTTCTTTCATTTATTCATTCATTCATTCAACTACTATTTTCTGAGTGTTATGCTACTGAACCTTACCTCCCTATGCTCTTTGTTGGGCTCTGCATTTTTTATCTTCTATAGCACCAAACACACTGTTAGCTATATAGCCTAAACCCATAAACCCTTGTTAGAATAATTTTATTTCATGGTTACTATTCCATTAATATGGATAATACTATCAACTGCCCAATATTACTCCATCACATGCCCGAATAATAATAAAATACCACCTTATCTCTAAGTAGATTTATAATTTATAAAGCATCTCTAAGTGCTTTATTTAATTTAATCCTCACGGCCAATTGAGGACACAGCACATAGAAAAGTAAGACGTGAAGAGTATAAGTGGCAAACCAAGTTAGAACTAGAGCCCAGACCAGATCTTAGTTCAATGTACTTTACTGTTTAATTATGAAGTGTAGCATAAGTAAAAAAAAAAATTTACAAAATATGTATTGTTCAATAATTATAACACAAATACCGATGTAACTAAAAACCAAGTCAAGAAATAGAATACATTAGCACCCAGGTCCAATATGCCTCTTCTCCATCACAGTCGTCTCTCTTCTCCCATTGGTTAACTACTTTCCTAACTTCCTAATAATCATTCCCTTGTCTTTAAAACAACATAGCTCAGTTCTGTCACTTGTTTTTAAATGTTTATTTTATTTGAGAGAGAGGGAGCATGAAAAAGGGAAGAGGAGAGAGAAAGGGAGAGAATCAAAAGTAGGCTTCACACTGTCAAAACAGAGCCCAATGTGGGGCTCAATCTCATGAACAGCGAGATCATGACCTAAGTCAAAATCAAGAGTCAGATGCTCAACCATCTGGGCCACCCAGGTGCCAGTTATGTCACTTTTTTACACTTTTGTGAACAGAATCACTTCATACATACTACTTGGGTTTTGCTTCTTTTGTTCAACTGTAATTATGAAATTCATTTATGCTGTTGCATACAGCATTTCCTCTCATCACTAACTGTTAGTCCACTAAACAAATATACCATGATTTATTTAAGTATTTTAACATGGATATTCTAATTTTTTCATATTATAAATATTGCTATGAACACTCATATACTTGTTTATATATACATGAATCTTTCTAAGGCATGTATCTATGAATGAATTGCTGGATCATAAGGTATGTATATCTTTATTTTTTTTTAATGTTTATTTTTGAGAGAGAGAGAGACAGGGAGAGAATGAGTGGGGGAGGTGCACAGAAAGAAGGAGACAGGATCCGAAGCGGCCTCCAGGCTGATAGCAGAAAGCCCAATGCAGGGCTCAAACTCATGAACTATGAGATCATGACCTGTGCTGAAGTCAGACACTCAACCAACTGAGCCACCCAGGTGCCCCTGCTATCTTTAACAAATAATTCCAACCTATGTTCCCAAAGTAGTTGTTCCAATTTGCATCTGATCACCAGTGGATAAGGGTTCCTGTTACTCTGATAGTCTAGCAATATTTGGGACTATCAGACTTCTTAATTTGGGCACTTTGATGGATACATAGTAAAATCTTGTTATGGTTTTTAATTTGTACTCTTCTCATTATTTATGAGGTTCAATAGCTTTTTAATATGTTCCCTCTCTTTTTTCAAAATATCTTATCATACACTACTTGTGATGATGTGAGATGATGAAGTCCCCACGTGATGAGATCAACTGAAGTGAATGATGTAGGCATTGTGACCAAGTGTTCAGCTACTCTGACCCTCTGACAGTATGTCACAAGGAGGATCATCTGCTTCTGAATGCAGAGAGACTACTGTAATGCTTGCTTAGGGCTGAGAGAGTGAGGGATTGAAGAAATAGCTAAATAACAGCAGCTACAGAGCTAAACGATATGGTGTTTCTTCTTGAGGTGATGAGAACATTCTAAATTGTGATGGTTGCACATTACCTGTGAATATATTAAAAACCAAGCTACTGTACGTTTTATTTTTTTTAATGTTTATTTATTTTTGAGGGAGAGAGAGCACAAGTGGGGAGGGGCAGAGAGAGGGAGACAGAGAATCACAAGCAGGCTCCACACAGTAAGCATAGCCTGATGTGGTGGCTCAAACTCATGAACTGTGAGCTGAGCTGAAATCAATAATCAGTCGCTTAACCAACTGAGCCACCCAGGCACCTCTGAATTGTACACTTTAAATAGGTGAACTACATGATATGTGAATTATATCTCAATTAAATTGTTTTTTAAAAATTCAATCAAATAAAATTGCCCAAAAACCTCAGCCTTCCCTCAAGTTTTGCTCCTTCTTTAGCCAAGCATTACAAAAGAATTGGTCTATATTCTATTTCTATGTCTTTAGTTCCTATTCCCTTTCTCTTTAAAGATTCTTCTTTCGGGGTGCCTGGGAGGCTTAGTTGGTTAAGCGTCCGACTTTCGCTTGGGTCATGATCTCGCGGTTCGTGGGTTCGAGCCCCGCGTCGGGCTCTGTGCTGACTGCCAGCTCAGAGCCTGGAGCCTGCTTCAGATTCTGTGTCTCCCTCTCTCTCTGACCCTCCCCTGCTCGCGCTGTCTCTCTCTCTCTCCTAAAAATAAATAAAACATTAAAAAAATAAAAAAAAAATTCTTCTTTCTTGGTTCATTTTCCTTTTCTTCTTTAGTCTATCCCTTGATAGTTTTCTCAACCAAGGTTGATACATGGTAAACTCTGAGTCTGTTTGTAAATGTCTGTATTTGTACTCTCTCTCAGCCATCTACATTGACAATTACATTCTCTTAGTGCCTTCTAGGCACTAGTCTACCAACTGCTCTCTTTTAATAGTCTCTATTTAGTCTAATCAAATTTTTTTTTTCTCTCTGAGAACCCTTTACTGCCTGGGTTGAGGGAGTGTGGTTGTTTCACATTTGCTTCTAGAAAATACTCCAATTATATCGCCACCCAAGATGACATTTTTTTAAAAAAAGCTTTGAAATAGGGACACCTGGGTGGCTCAGTCAGATGAGTGTCCGACTTCACCTCAGGTCGTGATCTCATGGTTTGTGAGTCTGAGCCCTGCATCGGGCTCTGTGCTAACAGCTCAGAGCCTGGAGCCTGCTTCAGATTCTGGGTCTCCCTCTTTCTCTGCCCCTCCCCCTCTCATGCTCTGCCTCTCTCTCTCAAAAATAAACAAACATTAAAAAATAATAAAAATTTAAAAAGCTTTGAAATACAATTTCCATACCACTAAATTCATTCCTTTTAAGTGTACAATTCAACGATTTTTAGTAAATTTAGAGAGTTGTGCAACCATCACCAGAATCCAATTAAAAAATTTTATAATCTTTATTTTTATTTTTGAGAAGGAAGAAAGACAGAGCACAAGTGGTAGAGGGGCAGAGAGAGAGGGAGACACAGAATCTGAAGCAGGCTCCAGGCTCTGAGCTGTCAGCACAGAGCCTGACGCAGGGCTCAGACTCATGGATGGTGAGATCATGACCTTAGCCTAAGTCAGATGTCCAACCGACTGAGCCATTCAGCACCCCCACCAGATTTCAATTTGAGAACATTTTCATTACCCAAGAAGATCTCTTGTGTCCATTTGCAGTCCCACGACATCCCCCCCCCCCCTTTAACCACAGTTAGCCCATGAGAACTAAGACTCCTTACTATCCCCCTGTGCCAGTGTACAGATTTTTTTTCCTAGTCTACCTGTTCACTGAAGGTACAGCTCAGGTCCATACTTTATACTTTATAAACAAGGTCTTGGGGAGACTGGGTGGCTCAGTTGGTTAAACGTCCAACTTTGGCTCAGTTCATGTCATGAACTTGCAGTTCGTGAGTTCCAGCCCTGCATCGGGCTCTGTGCTGACAGCTCGGAGCCAGAAACCTGCTTCAATACTGTGTCTCCCCCTCTCTCTGCCCCTCCTCAACTCGCATTCTGTCTCTTTCTCTCTCTCTCTCTCTCTCAAAATTAAATAAACATTTAAAAAAATCTTTTTAAACAAGATCTCAAGTCCAAACCTCAGTTCAGAGAAAAGCCCAAGGACTCAGCCCCCATCCCCCATATCTCCTTAAACTGAAGTCCCCAAGTTCTCAGAACAACCCCCACTCTCTCCACAAGCAGCCATAGTGTCAACTTACCACTATGATTTGCAATTCCCACTTGGTCTCTGGCACTTGAGGATTTCACTTTCTTTCTTTCAAGCTTGATTACATACTTGAAAACATTTTTTGCTTCTATTTCCTCTCTCCTTTCTAGATGTTTGTAGCAGAATGCTTTTTAGGTTATATTAATCTACTACCCAGTTGAACCTCTCTGACTCACTCCAACTAAACAGCTGTCTTCATATATCACCGCAACTACATTTTCAATGATGCTGAACTTTGCCACACACAACGGTCAATTCTCAGTCTGCATCTTCTCTTTCAGCAGTACCTAACACAGCTGATTACACTCTTGCCTTCCTGAAATACTTTCTTCATTTAGTTTCAGGATGTCACAGTCTCCTGCCTAATCTCCTATTTCACTACTGCTCTTTCATATCATCTTTTGAGGGATCCTCAAAAGTAGTTTTTTTAAATCCTGGCAAGCTCCAAGGCTCTTTTTTTTTTCTTTTACGTTTTTTATTTATTTTTGAGAGACAAGAGTGTGAACTGGGGAAGGGCAGAGAGAGAATGAGATACAGAATCCGAAACAGGCTCCAGGCTCTGAGCAAGCATTCAGCACAGAGCCTGATATGGGCTCGAACCCACGAACCGTGAGATCATGACCTGAGCTGAAGTCGGACCTTCAACTGACTGAGCCACTCAGGCAGCCCCCCAAGGTTCATTTCTCAATTCTATTCTTTACTGTCAGTGCTCACTTTCTGAATGATTTTATCTAGTCCCATGGCATCAAATAACATCTCTATACTGAAAGCTCTCAACTTTTTATCTGTAGTAGTGACATCATTCTTTACCTGCAGATTTGTATATAGAACTGCATATTCAACATCTCTACTTGGTAGTTAGTAACTTTCTTAAACCTATAATGTACAAAATAAAACTCTTCATTTCACCCCAAAATCTGCTCTTCCTCAAATATATCTCTCTTCCAAAAACAGCGCTATTATTTACCCGGTTGCTGAAGCCAGCAGGTTAAGACACAGTCAGAATTCTTCTTTCTCTCTTAACTCACATCCAATCCTATTGACTCTACTTGTGAAACATATCTCAAATCTCTTTCTCACCACCTCTACCACTACCTAAACCAAGCTAAAATCATCTCTCACCTGACTACAATAACCTCTTCATAGGGATTCCCTACTTCTTTTCTTGAATCCATCAGTCACCTCTTGTTTTAAATTTTATTTATCTTTATTTTTTTGTAATTTTAATAATTTATTTATTTTTTAATTTACATCCAAGTTAAGTTAGCATATAGTGCAACAATGATTTCAGGAGTAGATTCATTAATGCCCCTTACCCATTTAGCCCAAACCCCCTCCCTCAACCCCTCCAGCAACCTCTCAAAGTCATCTCTTTTTTAAAATAAATATGTTTTTAGGGGCACCTGGGTGGCTCAGTCGGTTGAACACCCAACTCTTGCTTTTAGCTCAGGTCATGATCCTAGGCCTCCCAAGGATCAAGCAGTGTTGGGCACTGTGCTGACCGTGGAGCCTGCTTAAGATTCTGTCTCTCCCTCCATCTCCCACCCCAACTCACACTCTCTAAAAGAAGACATATATATATATATATATATATATATGTTTCGAAATTATTAGAGAATGCAAAAAAAAAATTTTAAAAAGATACTGTTTTTAGTAATCACATTTGTGATAGTGTTAGTACTGTTGTACTGAGACTGTTGTGCATAATAAAGGATAAAGTAAAAGAGAAATTATGGCATATTTCAGTATTCTAATTCCATCATCCCCATAGCCTTAAGGAAAAGAGACCCGGATATAACAGACAGGTTAAGTAAAGGCTCTGCAGTCTTGAATTTGAATTGGAAGTACAAATTTAAATATGTATATGGAGATATCTTTAGATATGTAGATGTGTGTTTCCTAGCTCTGCTTACTAAAAAGGCCCAGAAGTGACCAGTGAACATGCCTAATGCCCAGATTATAGCCACAAAATGTCATTTATCACCAACAAAATAACGGAGTTCTTAGAAAAATGGCTAACCCTGGTCTGGGGAATAAAATGTATAAAATAATCCTAAAACATCTTATCTTGCCCAAAGACTACTAGGGTCATGTCAAAAGTACTCAGAGGAGTCAACTTGAAGAGGTTCCCATCGGTGAAAGATGAAAAACTCTAAACTTCAATCATGATGATAGCTGCAGTGGATTGAAACCCATCAAATATGTTTTTTTTAAGTTTAAGTTTATTTTGAGAATAAGAGAGAGAGAGAAAAAGAACACGAGTAGAGAGGGACAGAGAGATAGAGAGAATCCCAAGCAGGCTCTGTGCCACCACTGCAGAACTCACAAACGCAATATCATGATCTGAACTGAAGCTGGATGCTTAACTAACTGAACTCCTCAGGTGCTTCAAAATCCATCAAATTTGTTTAAATTCAGGGTGCCTGGGTGGCTTGGTTGGTTAAACATCTAACTCTTGATTTTGGCTCAGATCATGATGTCATGTTTTATGAGATCAAGCCCCATGTCAGGCTCTGCGCTTGACAGCATGGACCCTGCTTGGGATTCTCTCTCTTCCTCTCTCAAAATAAATAAATAAAAACTTAAAAAAAAAAAAAATATATATATATATATATATATAGGGACATTTAGGTCGCTCAGCCAGATAAGCATCCAACTTTGGCTCAGGTCATGATCTCACAGTCATGAGTTCAAGCCCTGCACAGGGCTTGCACAGGACTGCTGTCAGTGTGGAGCCTGCTTTGGATCCTTGGTCCCCTTCTCTTTCTGCTCCTCCCTGCTCATACTCTCTCTCTCTCAAAAATGAATAAACATTTTAAATACACGAATAAATGTTTAAATTCATAAATTCAAAATAACATTAAAGAAGAGGTCACCTTCAGTAGATAACAGAGGACCAATTCATTCCCTTATGAACTTGAAAATAAAGGTAAAGAAGCAAGCATTTAACCTATGTGAACTGCACAAGTGGTAACCAAACAACACATGAGGAGAACTGTCTATAATGGTATTCAAACGATTAAATGAAAAACAAAAGAACTCAAAAGTATCACCATTTTGAAAACCCAATGAATTAACATACATATGTATTAAGCTTCAACAACTGCTAACATCACACAAAAAGAGACAAGATATTAAGATAACAAGTCTCTAGATCCAGCTGCCAATTTGCAGAATACAGAAAGAAGAGAAACATGTTGAACTGTAATATGAATTTGCAACCAGGAGAATCCAGACTATGAGAAACTCTTCAGGTCAACTGGCTTCAGTTCTTCAACAGATAAATAGAAAGAAAAGAAAAAGATGGAGGGGAAAGGTGCCTAGGTGGCTCAGTCAGTTAAGCATCTGACTCTTGATCTTGGCTTCAGTCATGATGGTCATGATCTCACCGTTTGTGAGATGGAGCCCCAAGTCTTGGGATTCTCTATCTCCCTCTCTCTGCCCCTCCCCCACTTGCTCTCTCTCTAAACAAACAAGCAAGCAAGCAAGCAAGCAAGCAAGAAGGAAAGAGAACCTATCAACTTAAAGACACATCAAGTTGTTTGTTTTTTTTAAACAGGCAAAACTAAACCGTGGTATCTAGGCATGTCCATTTGGGTGTAAACTATTTTTAAAAACACAAGAAAGCAGTTACTATAAGAACTAGGATTAATCATTACTCATGAGGATAAGGAGAAAGTTATGATGGAATTGAGGCATGTGGAAGGGCTTTTGGGATGTGTGGCAGAGTTCTTTCTATTTCTTTATCTGGGTTGTGGTTCCAAGGCTGTTCACTTTATAATAATTTCCTAAGCCATACATTTGTTTTGTATGGGTTTTGCTGTATGTGTTTTATATTACAATGAAAAGATCTATTGCATAAACGAACAAACAAATAAATGTAAATGTGTTACTCCCCAGCTTAAAACTCTCCAATGGCTTCTAATTGAATCTACATTTCTTATTATGGCTTACAAAGCACTACATGATACGGCTCTTGACTATATTTCTACCTTATCTCCTCCACACTCCACTCTGCTCTAGTCACAGTGGCCTTCTTGCTCTTCCTCACACCCACTAAATTAATTTATCCATCAGGGCCTTTACACTTGTTTCTTCCTCTATCCAAGACACTCTTCTCCCAGATCTTTGGATAGCTCCGTTAGTCATTTCACAGAAGTTTCAAAAATCACTTCAGAGAGGCTTTCCTGACCGATGTATTTAAAACAGCTCCCTACCTCCTAACCAGACATTCTCTGTCTCTTTACTGTTTTATTTCTTATTTATATTTGTCTACTTGTCACCCTCTGTGTACTCCACTAGATTGTAAATTCCATCAGGGCAGAGATTTGGTCTGTTTTGTTTGCTGCTTTATGCCCAACCTCAGAACAATATCCAACACATAATAATTCAAAGTAAGTATTTTTGAATGGATGAATGAATGAATGAATTTCTTATACTGTTTCTCAGTGTTTTCTAACACACAAGATTAGGGAGCACTTCCCAGAGTCTTTCTCCAGGCTAACATCCGATGTTAAAAATGTATATTCTGGACACTCAATAAAAATGTCAGAAAGTGACTCTTCCATTACCACACACTCTACTCACAGTTATATTCTTTGTTTACCAAGAAACAAACAACGGTCCAACAGAAATGACTTGCCTTTCTTTCTTTTTTTTTTTTTTAATATTTTTGTTTATTTCTAGGAGAGAGAGAGAGAGTAAGCAGGGGAGGGTCAGAGAGAGAGGGAGTCACAGACTCTGAAATAGGCTCCAGGCTCTGAGCTGGCAGTCAGCACAGAGCCCGACGCGGGGCTNACAATTTTAAGGAGGACCCTTTTATTTCTTTTAATTTTATTTCTGGGAGAGAGAGAGACAGCGTGAGCAGGGGAGGGTCAGAGAGAGAGGGAATCACAGACTCTGAAACAGGCTCCAGGCTCTGAGCTGGCAGTCAGCACAGAGCCCGACGCGGGGCTCGAACCCACGAAATGCGAGATCATGACCTAAGCGAAAGTCGGACGCTTAACCAACTAAGCCACCCAGGCGCCCCATGACTTGCCTTTCTTTAATGGACTTCCATACAAAGAAAGGTGTTTACTGGGTCATGGACCACCAAAGTTTTATCATTTATGTGGTTTTTCTTTGAGTATCTTTCTTTTCATAACTGGTCACACCAAACGTACCCAGTAAATCCTACTAATTGCCTGATCTAGGGGAAAGGGAGAAGTTAGAAGAGACGTAAATAATTCTGAGATCCCTTCTTCCTGTTTCTCCCTGAGGGTAGGCTCAGTATGACTGCAACAATTATTAAAGGTATCTGTCTAGTCAAAAAAAAAAAAAAAAACCTCAAGTTCACAGAAAGAACATACAAAAGAACTCAGGCACTAAGATGGGTTAATGATCTATGGAGTAGACAACAGCAGCACCCATTATCTGGAAAAATGAAAACAAAATACAAAAAAAGTAGAGGGAAGAAAAAGATTATCTAAGAGAAAGGCATGAAAAAAGAAGGAAATGGGCCCTCATCCATTCCTAACCCTTCTAGTTCATCAGACCTATTTTAGGTTGACCCAAGTACATACCTCTGCATCTGAAGAGTGGAGCTCGGCCCATTCTGTACATCTCCTTGCCCAAATTGGCCATATGCAGCCTGGCCACAAGGGGCCTGTGCTGTTGAGGCTGGAGGTGCCTCTGAAGGAGGTGGGGCTCTTGACACACCTGAGGGTAAAGGACAGAACTAAGCAATTGGGAAATGACTTTCTTTTCCACCCTGAGCAAGGAATATAAAGCAATTAATAAGCTCAGACCTTCACTGGCCCAATACCACAGCTTTGCAATCAAAAGGATACCATGAACATGCAACTCTAGCTACAGCAGATTCTGAACAAGGATGCCCAGTCAGAAAGTCTCCACTCTCCTATACAGATATACTATAGATGAAGCTGTAACCAGAGCCACAAGAATGTACAGGCTTCCTGTTTTTCACCATACACTCTCACACAATCCAGGACAGTCTAATGTTCTTACCCTAGACAAAAAGCCAACTCTTTAAAAAAAAAAAAAAAAAAAAGATTTTATTTTTAAGTAATCTCTACACCCAACATGGGACTCAAAGTCACAATCCCAAGATCAAGAGCCAGGTGTCCCAAAAAGTCACTGACTTGAGCCAGCCAGGTGTCCCAAAAAGTCAACTCTTCTAAGGAAAAGATCCTACTCCAGAACTTTGAGAAAGGGTGAGCATATGAGTAAGGTTGGCAGAGAAGGTGATCACTTAATATGCTGAACTAGTTTGTAAAGACAGGCTCCTGTTGGGGAGACTATTCTGCCAACCTCTTTTTCATACATTCTACTTTCCTAATCATCCACTTCTAAGTGTTGACATTCCCAATATCACATGCCTCCGGAAAGTGGTGTCATAGGTTGGAGACTTTGCCCAGTGGTTCAGTCAGGACAGGGACTTGCCATCTCATTAGGGCTGCCACCTTTGTCTTTACAAAAGCTGTACCCCAGCCCTTCTACTCATCAGAGCTAACATCAAAGCTATTTTTGCTACCCCCGACCATCCTTTCTGAATACTACCCCCAACCATCCTTCCCACATGAAATGCAGGGAATCAGTTACTCGGCACATCACTTTGGAAATGTTGCTGATCCCTGTTCAAACCATTGTTTTTCTTTTGCTCAGTTACTCAATAGAGATTAGACCATTTAGAACCTGCCTACAGGTTAATTAATCTGAACCTGTTCACTAGCCATCACAGAACCAGATACGTTTTCCTTTCAATAACAAAACTTCCTGTTGAGGCAATACCAAATTCCATCCTGATAAGCCAGAACATGACAGATCAGAGGTGGACTCTGTCCAGTCAAAGTCTCAACCTAGAATAAAGCTCTTCCAAAGACCTGAGACCTAATTTCACCACTTAACACATTTTTTCTCAAAATTATAATTAAAATGGTAATACCTCACTCATTTCCCAAATCCTACCTATGCTATCTGGTGCCTTCTTTTTCCCATATCCTTGTATGGAATTTACTATCTTAAAAAGTTATGCATAAAGCACTTGGCATACTCTTAACTCTTCAGCTAGCCTAACCAAAGATCTGCTGTTATCCAATTTCCAAAAAGCCTTATGGACAGTCTGTAGAGTACCAGCTACTCTTCTTGAAAAAGCAATGTAAAAGGCAAACACTAATCCCAAGGCAGCACCAGATTAGTCTTCTCTTATTGCCCTGATATTACAGAACATCTAAGAAGCAGAGGAAACTCAAGCAAAGACAATGAATGATATCAGCAGAAAGATACGAAAAGCACCAAAATTTAGACACACAAACACCACACTTTTATTGTGTCCCAGGGTCATTTATAGATAGAACCATTAATCCAATGAAAGGCATTATCAATATACATGAAGAACAAGTGATTTCAGGGAGACTTTAGGTCAACGGAAAATATCCAATCCTGGTCACAGGCTCTGGAGGAGCTGTGACCACATCATTTCCATCCAGCTATGAACAAAGCAGCCAGCTGAGGCTGTACATACAGGATGACACTCACATGAAGTGAACTGCCACTGAACCTGGAAGATGTGCTTCCACTAGATGTCTTAAAGCAGAACTTATGTAAAAACAGGGAAGGGCAGGCTGCCCACAGAGCTCTCAGAGACTGAGAGCCAGAGTCATGTTCCTCAATCCCAGTCACCCCAACTCTCTAGGCAGCTTCCGTAGGGCAATACCACCCAATCTGAACACTACTAATTCCCCTCCTAAGCTCAAAGGAAACTTGGAAACATACCTGGGGGAGGTGTTTGCTGATAGCCTGGTACTGGGCCATTGTAGGCTCCATAGGAAGTTGGGGGTGCTGTGGACTCTGGTTGCCCACCATAGGGGGATTGATGATACCCTGGGTAGACAGGCTGAGGCTGCCCAAATGGCGGCACAGGTGGAGCTGACTGGTTGACGTTCATTATGAGTGCATCCCCAACTTGGTCTCACCTAATAGATGAAAGAGAAGAGAGATATTAGTCAAAATCAACTTCCTAAAGAGAGAGCAACTATTCAGGGTAGGAAGTATAGGTAAAAAAAAAAAAGGACTGACCTTATCAGGCAGTTATCAGCCTAATTGTTCCCATTCTACCACAGGATCTTTGTAATTTTCTGCCCCAGCCAGTAGCCAGATTACCTCCTCAAAGTAAGGATTTGTTACTGTGAACCTCATGCTTTGTCACTGCCAAGAGGGTATAAATTTCAACTTCAGATAGGCCCAGTGGAATGGAGCAATAACCTCCATTCCCCAGTGGTATGATTTCTAGTGTCTAGTCACACAAAGAATCCTGCCACTGATGAACTACTGTGATATTATAAGTAAATGAAACAATGTTCCCACTTTCCATTCATTCACCCTAGCATCCATTCATTCAACAAAAGCTGAATACCCTATAATGTGCTAGTCATTTTTGATCACTCAGGCTACACATACAAAACAAATCAGTTAAATTCCCTCCTCCTCAAAAGGCAAATTCTAGAGTAACTGATTAGAGAAATTAAATTCTTTGGCTGAACTGCAATAATTCAAATGCTACTCCATCCCCAGTCTTCCCACCAAAAGAATGTATGGATTTGAAAACGGAAGCATTAAAACCATTAAATGCAAAGGACACCCAAAAACTCTAGCAAGGTACCAGACTCCAGTAAGTGCAAGCCAGACACAAAAACTTCTCACAACAACCTAGGAAAACAGTTCAAGGATCAATGACAAAGATTTCATGTAAAAAATATCATTCACCCATCCTTCAAGCAGATTTGGAGTATTCCAAATCCCATGTACTTCTCCCAACTATCCTGCTTCTGCTCTCCGTATATGTTTCTCATGAATCTAGGCCACCACTAAAATTATGACAATCTTTCCCAGCAACACATGAATGAATTTGAGAGCTTTTCCCAGGTCCTTCCAAGAACAATACTATCTGATCACATATGAACAGCCTTATTCCAACTGCCCTATAGACAGATGGGGCACAGGACGCAGGAGAGTTCACAGCTGCTGCAGTGGAACAATGGGCCTCTCCCATTATCAAGAGAGGGTCATCTTGATAACAGAAAAGCTGAGCTGCTCCTGGGCTAGAATTCTTTAATCTTAAAACCATCTCAGGAGCTGTTCTTCCAAATCCTAAACCTTGCACAGGTCACAACACTAAACTTGATAGACATCCCCTGCCCCTGTATCTTCCTAAATCAGTGTGGGGGCGGGGGTCGGAGGAAAGGAGCTTCTTCGCCAGGAAATACTCTCACACCCAAGAGTTCAGAGTAAGGCTCAAGTTTGGACTTCATTCTGGGTGACAACCCAAGGGGCGGGGCAAGCTTCCTAGAACTCTGAAGGTAGTCGAGCTGTGGAGGCTGGGAGCGCCGGGGATCAAGACCAAGAAGCCAAGCCAGCTTCTCGGGCCACGACGAGAGGGCTGGTCCATTAGCATGGAGATCGAGCGTCTTGCGCCCTTCAACAGGCTTGGGGCAGGAAGCGGGAGCCGGAATCTGGGCCGGGAGGAGAGAAGGGAGGGTCTAGAACCGATCCAGGATTGTGAATGCGTGAGGTGAGGGTCTCTCCCCGTGCCCCGCCCCCAGACTCCTCCCTTCCTTCTCAGACCGGACCCCGATCAGGCCAGGGATACCCCGGCCTCTCCCCTACTCTCCTACCCACCAACCTCCCAATGCCACTCCTCACCCGGCTCCAGATCCAGGTTCGACTTCGTTCCTAACGTCAAGGATCCCAGGCCCAACTTCCGGTTCCGAGGGGGCCTGAGCGTCGCCCCCGGAAGCTCCTCCCCCACGCTCCAGGGCCGGACACTCCTTCTGCCACGTCTGCAGTAGATGCGCGCGCAAGAACCCGGATGCCGCGCATGCGCCGCGGCCGCCTCCACTATGGCTACACCGTAAGAGGCTACGCTGGTTCATATGCATCTGCCTTTTTTTTTTTCCCCTCAGATGTTCTGATCACTTTATGGTCCCACTAGCTGAGATGCAATTGAGAATGCCTAAGACGCATTAGTGACCTATAATCTAGATCCTGTAGCCATTTACTGCTGACCCCTGGCCCCACTGATTTCCGTCTACGAAGTTGCTCTTACCTATGCCTTTTGCTGGTCATATAATGTGCAGAACTGTTATGGTAAAGGGTAATAACTCGGCTGTCATGCTTCATGTGTTCGGGTTCTGGCTTAGCAGCTGACCAGCTTAGGCAGCTATGTCTCTTAGTTTCTTTCATTTTCTTTTAATGGAGGGAATACTCAATGCCCTTTATTAATAGCTTGTTGAGAGAATGTAATTAGGCACGTCACACAAGTTGCCTGGCACCATAGCAATCAGTAAGTGTGAGGTGTTATTAGTTAACTTTTTTCCTTATGTTTATTTTCAAAAAGCGTGAGTGAGGGAGTGGCAGAGAGTGGGGGAACAGAGAAGCTGAAGCAGGCTCTGCTGACAGCAGAAAGCCCCATGCAGGGCTCAAACTTACCAACGGTGAGACCATGACCTGAGCTGAAATCAAGAGTCCCACGCCCAACTGACTGAGCTACCCAGGTGCCCCAGTTAACTTTTTTTTTTTTTTTAGGTTTATTTATTTTGAGACAGAGAGAAAGAATCCCAAGCAGGCTCCACACTGTCACCACAGAGCCAGAAGCAGCCCGAACTCACGAAAGCGAGATCATGACCTGGCCAAAATCAAGAGTCACCCAGGCGCCCCTACTTGGAGAGTTTTTAAAAATTTACTTGGCTTCACTTAATCCTTTCAATAATAGTTATTCATTTTATATATAATGAAGATATATAAATATATATATATTATTTTTTCTGAGCACTGCTATGTGCTAAGCTGTGTTCCTGGTTCTGGGAATACATAGTGAACAAAAGTTCCTGCTCTCTTGTTGACAGTAAATAACAACAGTTATTCTGAAGGAGGGAGTGGTTCATTCATTGAAAAAAATTGCACTTTGGGGCACCTGGTTGGCTCAGTCAGTTGAGTATCCAGCATTGGCACCGGTTGGCTCAGTCAGTTGAGTATCCAGCATTGGCACCGGTCATGATCTGGAAGGTCCTGAGTTTGAGCCCGCATTGAGTTCTGTGCTGACGGTGTGGAGCCTGGAGCCTGCTTCAGATTCTGTCTCCCTCTCTCTCTGCCCCTCCCCTGCTCGTGCTCTGTCTCTCTCTCTCTCTCTTAAAAACAAATGTATTTATAAAAGAAAAAATTGCACTTCTAGTCTGTGCTGGAAGCTGTATTAAGCGTCGAGTGTGCTTTAATAAACAGGAAGATTTTACCTGTCCTCAGGAGTTGAGGTCAATCAACAGTATCAGTATTGCCTGAGAACCTGCTGGAAACACAAATATCAGACTCACCATAGACATACTGAATCAAATTTTGGAGTGAGACCCAGCAAGCCATGGTTTAATAGGCCCTCCAGATGATTCCATAGCATGCTAAAGATTGAAACCTGCTAGTCTAGATTAGTCATTTGCCAAATTCCATTAACATGTGTTGAGCACCTGTCTTAGGCCCTGTCCTCCACAAAGCTTATTCACAAATTTTATCCCCTCACCTCAATTCTCATATCAACATAGGAAAGTAAGAATCTTCTGTCTTGCTTACGGTTGCACTCATAGGGGCACCAGGGTGTCTCAGTCGGTTAAGTGTCTGACTCTTGATTTTGGCTCAGGTCATGATCTCACGATTTGTGAGTTCAAGCCCCACATGGATCTCTGTGCTGACAGTGCAGAGCCTACTTGGGATTCTCTTCCTCTCTGACCCTCCCCTGTTCATGCTCACACTCTCTCTTTCTTTCTTTCTCTTTCTCTCTCTCAAAATAAGTAAACTTAAAAAAAAAGTTGCACTCTTAGTACATGGTAAGGCCTAAATCCATAGTTTCTTGAGGATAGAGGCTGATGCATTGCATTATACTGGTTTCTATATCACCACTCTTATTTCTCAATTAGCTGCACATTAGAATCATCTGTGGTGCTTTTTAAACTACCGATACGAGGTGTCAAAGTAATAAAATCAGAATCCCTACCACTGAGGCCTGGGAATTACTATATATAGACAAGAAAGAGAGAGAGGAAGGAAGGAAAGTAGGTCATTTCATTACACAATCATCTAATCTTATTCACTGTCTTATTCTAGGGAACCAGTAGCTTTAAGTTTTTTCCAGGTGAGGGGTACCTGGCTACCTCAGTTGGTAGAGCATGCAACTCTTGATCTTGGGATTGTAAATTCAAGCCCCACATTGGGTGTAGAGATTATATAAACATAAAATCTTTTAAAAAATTTTTTTCCAGATGATTTTAAGGTGCACTCAAAGTTAACTGAAAGCCACTGGTATAGTACAATGGCTGGCATGTATCTAGCATTCAATAAATGTTTGAATAGTGAGTTAAAGTATATTTAGATACTTTTTTTACTGATGAGGTTAAGTATCTGCCCGAGGTCACACAGCTAATAAATAGTAAAGCAAGATTCTAAGTCCATTTTAAACACTAAATCCCAGTGTTTCCTATGACTACATCATACACCATGTATCACACAGGCAAACAGCATTTAGCACATGAGTAGAAAAGCCATTCCAGGAAATTCTGTAGCCTTTGATAACTATACTTACAACACCATAATATTATGATTTACAACAAAAAGAGCTCATAGAGTACATTTATATGATGGAAAGCTAAAAATAAGTATAGAGATTTTATTATTAATGTGGGTTGGCATGTTTATGCACACCTATCTGTATCCATCCTTCCATGACCACCTGTGCACTGTAAGAAGTTATTTAATTTAGCCAACATTTATTGAGCATCCTTCACATCAGGCATTGCTCTCTGGACTGTTAATGGGATGTTGCACATAGTTCTTTCAAATTTTTGACAGTCTACAAGGAAGACAGGCATATAAACAAACATACAATATTGGCTGAGAAATTCAATAAAAATATGAACAAGATACATATGTTGCCAAAGGAAGGATTAATTCTATATGAAGGAAGTTGGGAGATGAGCAGGAAAGGCTTTGTGGAAGAGGCAGCAATTCAACTGGGAAGGACTATTAGAATTCTTCTATGTTGCCCAGCACTATGCATTAAGAATCATCTGTGGTGGTTTTAAATGGCAATACCCTACAGGGGCACTTGGGTGGCTCAGTCAGTTGAGCATCCAACTTCAGCTCAGGTCATGATTGCAACAGTTTGTGAGTTGGAGTCCTGCATTGGCTCTCTGCTCTCAGTGCAGAGCCCACTTAGTATCCTCTGTGCCTCTCTCTCTGCCCCACCCCCAGTCACACTCTCTCAAAAACAAATAAATATTAAAAGTAAAATAAAAATTAAAATGGCAATACTAGATCCAACAACATGGATGGATCTAGAGGGTACAACACTAAATTTAATAAGTCAATCGGAGAAAGACAAATACCATAGGACTTCACTAATATGTGGAAGATATGGGCATCTGGGTGGCCCAGTTGGTTCAGTGTCTCACTCTTGATTTCAGCTCAGGTCACACTCTCACAGTTTATGAGACTGAGCCACACATTGGACTCTTCACTGATAGCACAGAGCCTGCTTGGGATTCTCTTTCCCCTACCCCTCTCTCTGCTCCTCCCCTGCTCTCTCCTTCAGTGTAGCATACGTGTAGCCTCAGACATCTAAGGGCATCACAGGCCTGTTACTGCTCAATCTCGGGTGGCTGAATGCCATTTGTCCCTCTAAAAAGACTTTCCCTTTCAAAATAAATAAAAACTTTTTTAAAAAAGAAGCAAAACAAATGAACAGGAAAAAAAAAAAAAAGAGAGAGAGAGTCAAACAAAAAACCAGACTCTTAAATATAGAGAACAAACTGATAGTTACCAGAAGGGAGGTGAGTGGAGGAGTAGATGAAATAGATGACATGGTGAGCACTGAGTAATGTATAGAATTGTTGAATCACTATACTGTATACCTGAAATTATTATAACACTGTATGTTAACTATACTCGAATTAAAATTAACTAAAAAAAAATTTAAAAATTTTTAAAGAAAAAAATGCATAGAATTTATACAAAGAAACTTTAAAACACTTCTGTGGAATATAAGATCAAAACAAATGTAAAGGCATCTCATCCATTCATTCATTCATTCAATAAAACTGAGCACTTACTATATGCCAGGTATTGTTACGGGTTTTGGAGATACAAAACTGAACAAAACAGAGAAATCCTTGCCAGTTAGGAGCTAATATTCTAGTGGGTAGCAAAACCTAACATCAAAAATATGTCAATTCTCCCTATATTAATCTATATAAAGTTCACAATACCAATAAAAATGCCAATAAGATTTTTTCAAGCCCAAGAGATATTTAATATTATTGCAAAAATGGAACATGTGTTCCCAGGGCCACCTGAGTGCTTCAGTCAGGTGGGCAGCTGACTTCAGCTTGGGTTGTGATATTGTGCTTTGTGGATTCTATCCCTGTTTCAGGCTCTGTGCTGACAGCTCAGTGCCTGGAGCCTGCTTTGGATTCTGTATCTCCCTCTCTCTCTGTCCCTCCCCTGCTCACATTCTGTCTCTCTGTCTTTCTCTCTCTCTCAAAAATAAATATTAAAAAAATTTTTTTGATTGTGTTCCCAAAGTATACCTGTTTAACATTGCTATGAAAGAATAGAGAGCCTGCCCATGATGCCAACCTGAGTGAGGTATTGAAGTTATGACTCAATATTACGTTACCGATCGTTTCTCCCCAAGAGGGATTATAAAAAGAACGAGATACCCCGGAAGCATGAGCCTGGAGTAGGAAGGCTGGCAAAGCTTCTGGGTCTGCCTCCCAGACATTAGTCAGAGTCTGGATCTGCTTGGCTACACCAAAGGAAAAAAAGAAGAAAGAGAGTGAAGGAGAGAGGGAAGAAAAGAAAGGAAAAGCATAGACACAGGGCATTCAGAACCCTATGTTAGCGCTAACATAACTAATATTTTAGTGTTTTGTAATACTGGTTTGCATAAAATAAAGGTATGGCATAAGCATTGTATTTTGTTCTGTAAAACTCTTGCTCTCTAAACATTCTTGCTTGATTGTTTACTTAAAAGGTATATTTAGGCTTACACTAGAAAAGGGAGTTATTTCTAATTTTGACAAATCCCTAAAATTCAGGGGCTAAATGAACAGGGAATCACAAAATGGACAATTGCAATGGTTGCTGAAAGTGGGGGAAAAAAGAAAATGACAATACTAGGTACCAGACCAATAAAATAAAATCTGAATTCCTAAAGCTGAGGCCTATGAATTATATATATATACATATATATATGTATATATATATACACACACACATTAATAATTTCATTATACAATCATCTAATCCTATATGCTGCCTGTTATCTTAGGAAAACAGTGGGTTTTATTTTTTATTTATTTTTGAGAGTCAGAGAGAGACAGCATGAGCAGGGGAGGGTCAGAGAGAGAGAGATACAGAATCCAAAGACAGGCTCCAGGCTCTGAGCTAGCTGTCAGCACAGAGCCTGACATGGGACTCAAACCCACGAACTGTGAGATCATGACCTGAGCCGAAGTTGGACATTTAACTGACTGAGCCACCCGGGCACCCCAGGAAAACAGTAGTTTTAAAAAATACATTGCACTCAGCACTGCAGTGGGATATGGATCTCCATTTTGATTAATAGGTAAATTCATACAGCAAGGGGGCACTCTTCTGGGGAGCTTGTGAAATTGTGGGACAAGCCCAGCCATTTCTCGCCATGGAATTGAAGCCCATGCTGCTGCTGCTGCTTAGAAATGAGCTTTGGAGGAAAGCAGCTGGGATTAGTCTGTGATCCTATTAGGGAAGGCACATTCACTGAAAGTATATATATTAGTAGGAGCTAGTATTCTGAGTCCTGAGTAAAAGGCTCATGCAGGAGAACTGGGGAAAAGGGAGGGCAAAAGTTTTGACTATAATTAGTTTTGGGAGTAATACCGCTGGGGGAGGGAAGGGAGTATAGCCGGCAGCTATTTTGAGCACAGCTCCGATTGACAGGACACGTGTGCTGGACTGTACTGATCCCAGGGCCAAGTTGCCTGCCTGTGGTGTGTGGTGTGGGGGGGAAGGCCTGGGGCAGCAGGAGCAGGACAGCCATACAGACAGGCCGGACGGGGTACCAGCACCTCGACTTCTCTCCCTGGGACACTGTCCAAACTCCGAGGGCCATAGGTCAAGCTGAGCGATGGGTGCTGAGGAGGAGGTGCTGGTCACATTGTCAGGGGGAGCCCCCTGGGGCTTCCGACTTCAGGGGGGGGCCGAGCAGAGGAAACCTTTACAGGTGTCCAAGGTAAGGGAGAGCCCCTATTATTGAGGTTTCAGGGAAAAGGGAACCCAGGGGAATCTGGGAAGAGTCATGTGGTGGCCTTTAGGGGAGAAGTGGGAGGCTGTGAGGAAGAGGAGTGGGGTGGGCAGGTGGGCAGGGAAGCATGCTCGTCGGGTGGGAGGAGTAGTGTCTGAGCACTGGCTTCTTGTGGGGAGGCTATTAGAAAAAAATTCCTGGTTTCTGGAGCAGAAAAAAAGAAAGTTCCTGAGGCACCATAGTAGCAGAGGCCCTGTTCTGGCCATCCATCTTTGCTCTCCTGATTCTGTGCCTCTACTCCAAATTCCAGAAATATAGGGAAGGTTCTAATTTTTCTTTAAATTGATGTGTGATGAGCTGAGGCTGTCTTACCCAGTCCAGCCCTGCCCTGCCCTGCCCAGACCCTCACTGCCCCCTCTTTCCCTTCACTAGACCCTTTCTCTGACTATGCAAGACTTTTTAGGTGCTATCGGAGTGTTATGGCATGATCTGGTCTGGTAGATGACGCTGTTATCTGTTTGGTTTCACTTCACAGGCTTAATTTTCTCAACTATAAAATGTGGGTAATAACAGTACCTACTTCATTCTAAGGATTAAATGCGGTAGCACACGTGGAGTGCTTGGCACCATACCTAACATTTAGTAAGCACTCAAGAAATGATAGCCATTATTACTATTATTATTACTTTCACATATGTACATGTGTGTGCATACATGGCACACATATACACAACCGCAAGCTCCCAGAATCTGCTAGACTCCCCCCAATCTGGAACACTGTTCTAAAATCTTGACCGTATAGGTAATTGACCCTGAGATTCCACGGCCTAGAAGAGAACTACTGGCTAGTAAAGATATTGCCCTTAGAGGGAGATCTTTGGGTGATACAACTGTCATTCCCACTACCTCCCCTCTGTAGTTTGCCCCAAGCCTCTTTGATGGAGTAATATGATGTATTACTCCCTCCAATCTGCACCTTATTCCCTCTAGATAGGCTCCCTCAACTGTAGCTCCATGCCCCTCCCCACCATTTCTTAGCCTGTAAAATACATCCCCTCCACACATAGGTCCTTCCTGTCCTGATTCCTTTCATTCTATTCCCACTTGGAGCCCTCCCTCACCTGCAATCTCTCCTCCCAACACCTTCTCAGATCCGAAGACGGAGCCAGGCTGGCAGAGCGGGACTCCGAGAGAGGGACCAGCTTTTGGCCATCAATGGGGTCTCCTGTACCAGCATCTCTCATGCCAGTGCCATGAGCCTCATTGATGCCTCAGGGAATCAGCTTCTCCTCACTGTGCGGCGGTATGGACCCCTCTCTCCTCAGCCCACCCTCATCCCCCTAGTCTGGGGTTCCCAAAGCCTATCTCAGCTCTATGTCTCACTGCCCTGGCTTCAGCTACTACTAAGTACCCACTTCTTGTACGTTTGGGCTGGAGTACAGATGTTCGTATATGCCTCCCAGAGGGCTTCAGTGTATCTGCAATTAAGGGATGGGGGTGTCAAACACTCAAAGGGATTTGAGTGTGTGGGCCTACTTCAACCCCTTGTCTGTCTCCTCGTCATCACATCTCCTGCTAAGCCCCTGTTCACTTGCAGCCCTTCAAGCACATTTGCCTCCCCGTTTGTCTTCAGATCCCCACTCTTCCCAGCCCATTCATTCAACCTATATGCCAGTCACGTCTCTCCTTTCCTCCCTTCTCCCATCCCCTCTAGATCTCTCTAGCTGTCAAGTCATCCAGCCCACTTCTTAAATACTGTCCTCTTTTCCATCCAGGGTAGAGGATGAGGGGCCTGTGCGGTCTCCATCCCCTGGTGACCTTCAAGTGCTGTCACCCTTATCTCCACTGAGTCCTGAGCCCCCTGGCGCTCCAGTTCCCCAGCCTCTTCAACCTGGGAGCCTCCTCTCACCCCCTGACAGTGAGGCGTACTACGGAGAGACAGACAGTGATGCTGATGGACCTGCCACCCAGGAGAAACCCCGACGACCCCGCCGCAGAGGCCCCACAAGGCCCTCCCCTCCAGGAGCCCTACCTGATGAGGTCTACCTGTCTGACAGCCCTGCAGAGCCAGCGCCTGCCATAGCTGGCCCTCCCAGTCAGGGTGACAGCCGCGTGAGCTCCCCATCTTGGGAGGAAGGGGCAACCCTTCAGCCACCCCCAGCTGAGGCCATGCTGTTGCCCCATGGCCCCCTCAGGCCTGGCCCTCATCTCATCCCTATGGTGGGACCTGTTCCCCACCCAGTGGCAGAAGACCTCACTACCACCTACACCCAGAAGGCCAAGCAAGCCAGTGAGTGCCTGAACCCTTTTTCCCTGGCCAGAATCCTTCAATCTGAGCCCTAAATCTATCCCTCCATAACCATACTTTATGCTTCTTCTGGATATAGTCTTGGGGACAAGTAGAGAAGAGTGCTGAGTAGGAGGGAAAAATAATTATTCTCACAGTCCCCATTAATTTTACTGTTCGAACAAAACAAAAGGTGCAGGTGGTTCAACCCAACCCAGGAACAAGGTAGGGACGCTGAAAAGGGACATGAAATCAGCAAAGGGTTGCTTGTTGTTGTTGGTATGATTTTGCTAAGTGTCAGACAGGGTGAGGGCAGAGTGAAGACATGATTCAGGGGACTATCTGGAGGCAGGGCAGGAGCTTTTCTGTGTTAACTGCAGGCATAGCATCAGAGCCACCTTTGACATTTGTAAATTCAATTAGGATTCCTGGGGACTGGGAGACTATGGGATAGTCATGAGATCCCTAGGAAGGGGCAGAGGGAGGTGTCTTCCACTCCTTATCTCAGGCAAGAATGTGAGCCTGGGCAGAAAAAGCCAGTTCCACTTATCTCAAGCTCTTTGCTATTTTTGATGTGAGCTACAGAACAAGGTCTAAGGGCGAGCTTTCTCCCTGTCCCATGCCTCTATCCTAGAGACCTTTCTTGTCACCTTGAAAATCTAGGATTAGCCCTCTAGTTCTCCTCTCTCATTCCTTACCTCTACTGTTCTGATTCCTGGTCCATAGAATTTTATGTGTCTAAGTCTGGAACAGAGGCTAAGGAGGACATTGATGAAATAGAGACTGAGATCCCTGAGAATGTCCAGTATCCCACAAAGAAATTCCAGATGCATGCCCAGGATCCCATGCTTATCCCCAATTCTCATTTTAGCACCGCTCCCTTCCTATCATGCTGGGTTAGACTGCAGTTAGTGGCTCAGGCTATTTTTAGCCAAGCAGACCTCATTGTCCAGTGGGGTGGGTTTGGGGGAAGGGTAGGCAGGTGTCCATGTCCATCACACCGGGGCTTGTGGGGCAGCAGAGAGAAGGGAGGGGGCCAGGCTCCAAAATTAGCACAGTGAGCTCATTCATCTGCCAGCTCTGGGGACAAGACAAAGGGGCTTTAAAAGGCATGGGGGGTGGCTCAAGCTGGTCCTGCTCCAGCCAACACTGCATTTCTCAGCATGGAGAACTTTGAGCCCATCAGCCAAGAGCCCTTCAGCCAAGCCAGCTACAACAAAGCCCCAGACCCAACTCCTGAGCTCCAGGACCCGTTCTATGCAGGTACTACCCTCCCATAGCCAAGAGAGTTCAGGGATCTAGCATGGAGGGGACTATATCAACAGTTAGGAAGGGATGTCTTTGGGAAAGGTCTTATTCCCTTATTCTTTCCTCCTTTTTTACTTTTTTCTTCTTTTTCTCACTAGAGTTTCACTGCCCCTTTCTTAAAATGGGCTGATGCTATGACCACACGTTAAAGGGGTTTGTGGCCACATGAGCTTTAGAAAACTCATGGGGAAGGAATGTGTGTGAGAGAAAGAAGTGTGAGTAATCTATAGATACATGAAGGCATGTATATGGGAGTCCATGGGAGAATATATGTGTGAACAAGAAAGTGTCTGTATACATGTGCAGCTGCCGTCAAGAAGACTTTAATAGTAATAGTTACTCACAGTGGGCCTTAGGGCTGCCATTAAATGCTAAATTTACCTGCACTATCTCATTTAGTCCTCATAGCAATCCTATGAGAGAGCCATTATCATGCTTATTTACAGATGAGGAAACTGAACTTCAATGAAATGAAGTAACTCTCCCAAGAACCAAAATCCTGAACTGAACTCTGACCCTAGTGCCTATCTCTCATGCACAGTGCTATTCTGTTGTATAAATTGGATGGGTGGAATGAAAGCCCTAATTAGAAAGAAGCTTGGTATCTTGAGTGGAAAGTGGATGGAATTTCAAGAATTTTTCAGGAGGAACTGGGGATCATGGATGGGAGTGTATCTGTATCCAAGGCAGGGTCGTAGCAGCAGGGCATCCTCTCCCATTTCCTGGCCCCACCTCCAGAGCCCCACATGGCATGGGAAGCCCGGCCCAGGATCCCCTTAGTACATAGTCCTTGTGTGTCTGCCTCTTAGTGGCTGCCTGAGCTCTCTCTAGAAGGCTGACCCCCAAGGAAGCCCACCCCACTCCCACCGCAGCTGGGGGGAGGGAGAGGATATATTTAGCTGGTGACCTTGAGGTATCCTAAAGATTTGGAGGGTTGCCTTGATGAGCAGCACTCTGGCTTTTCCTGCATTTCGGATCTGAGGCTATCCCCAGCTGTGAGTAGCAGGGGTATGAGGCACAGGGGAGTGTCGCAGTGGTTGGAAGGCCAATATCAGCTCTAAAATTTTGTCTAACTATTAGTATCAGAGTCTCTGCAGGGGGAGCTCTGGGAAGACGGAATATGCATGTGTGCAAATGTATTTGAGCGACTGTGCTTTTGTGTGGGTTCATGTGTATATATATTATATATATATACATATATATATATGAGCTAGGGTGTAGATAAGCTGGGGTGTACATGAATGAGAGAAGAGTACATATGAGAAAATATGCCCATAGCTGGCCTTCACTAGACCCACCTTCTTGTTGAAATGTGTGGTGGTTGTTTCTATGAATGTGTATGATGTGGACTACATAATGGAGTTGGAATTGTGAAGATCCTTGTTTCTAAGGGTCCTTTGTGTGCACCATAGGAGTAGGGGTAAGAAGAGGAGATAAGTCCCTAAGTTTCTAAGAAGCCCCTAACATGGTCTCTGTAGTGGAAGAAAAGTATCTCTTCTCATTTTGTCTCTCCCTGGGACCAGCCTCATCTCCTTGGCTGTCATGGGAAGTGACTGTCCCCCACCTCCTATCCCCCAGCATTGCCAGCCAGAAACGGTGGGAGGCAGGGGAAGAATGTGTGTGGGGTGGGTGAGAGCACATCTCCAGGAAGATAGAAGCAGAGTAGAGGGGAGAGAGGATGGGAGAGCTGTGGTCAGAGTGGTGTGAGGGCAGCCAACTAGAGTCTGCCTTCCCTTCAGCTGTCCTTGGTTTCACCTTTCACCTACCACTCTGCCCCCAAGTCAGAGGACTTTGCCACAGGCAAGAGACACTGTGGATCAGGCCAGTGAAAAGACAGTAAGGTGGGAAGGGTGAGGAGACTGGCTGGGGTGTGGGGAACAAGGACTAGAAGATGTTCACTGACGATTTTCCTTCCCGGCCTTCTCAGAACTGCAACGGGCAGAGAGCCTCCAAGAGAAGAGTGTGAAGGAGGCTAAGACCAAATGTCGGACGATCGCATCCCTTCTAACTGCAGCTCCCAACCCCCACTCCAAGGGGGTGCTTATGTTTAAGAAACGACGGCAAAGAGCCAAGAAATACACCCTAGTGAGCTTTGGGTCTGCGGCTGGGACAGGTGCTGAGGAAGAAGACGGGGTCCCTCCAACGAGCGAGTCGGAGCTAGACGAAGAAGCCTTCTCTGACGCCCGCAGCCTCACCAACCAGTGCGACTGGGACAGCCCCTATCTGGATATGGAGCTGGCCAGGCCAGGCTCAGCCGCAGGAGAGAGCCAGAGCCGGGGAATGGGAGGGCAGCTGACTGAAGCCTCCGGCAGAGGGGCCCAGCTCTTTGAAAAGCAGCGCCAGCGCACAGCCTCCAGCACCCAGGAGCTGGCACGGGATGGTCCAGCAGCCGTGCTCAACGGGCAGGGTCTGCAATCACCACCTCGGGCCCAGAGTGCTCCTCCGGAGGCGGCTATACTCGCATCCAGCCCTTCCCCAGCCCCTGTAGCCAGCCCCAGCCCCAGCCCCTTCCTCCCAGGCGGTGGAGCTCCAACCCCAGCTCCAAACATCTTTAACCGGTCAGCCAGGCCCTTTACTCCAGGCTTACAAGGGCAGCGGCCAAGTACCACCTCGGTTGTTTTTCGGCCCCTACCCCCCAAGAGGGCGAGTGAAAGTCTGGGAGGTCTCAACCCCGTCGCACCGCCCTTCCTTTCCACTCAGGGGCCTACCCCTCTGCCCAGCCACGTGCCAGCCGCCGGTTCCCCCAGCACTCCCCGTTCCTCAGGCCCCGTGACAGCTACAAGTTCCCTATACATCCCAGCCCCCAATCGTCCCGTAACGCCAGGCGGAGCCTCAGAGCCCCCCGCACCCCCTAGTGCCGCTGCCATGACCTCCACAGCTTCTATCTTCCTATCGGGACCTCTGCGACCAGCTGCGCGCCCAGAGGCTCCCGCCCCCGGCCCCGGGGCGCCTGAGCCCCCCAGCGCTCGGGAGCAGCGCATCTCCGTGCCAGCTGCTCGCACTGGCATCCTCCAGGAGGCCCGGCGACGGGGGACCCGGAAGCAGATGTTCCGGTCGGGAAAGGAGGAGACGAAGAACTCGCCCAACCCCGAGCTGTTATCGTTGGTGCAGAACCTGGATGAAAAACCCCGAGCCGGAGGAGCAGAATCTGGTCCAGAGGAAGATGCTCTGAGCCTCGGAGCTGAAGCCTGCAACTTCATGCAGCCACCGGGGGGCAGGAGTTACAAGGCTGCATCTCACGTGACACCTAAAACCCCGCCTCCAATGGCTCCCAAGACTCCGCCCCCAATGACTCCTAAGACTCCACCCCCAGTGGCTCCTAAGCCCCCGTCTCGTGGGTTCCTGGATGGGCTAGTGAATGGGTCAGCCCCTTCGGCTGGAATCCCTGAGCCAGCAAGGCTTCAGGGCAGGGGTGGGGAGCTGTTTGCCAAGCGGCAGAGCCGAGCAGACAGGTATGTGGTGGAAGCTACACCTAGTCCTGGCTTTGGCCCTGGCCCTAGGCCCAGAAGCCCTTCCCCTACACCCTCATTGCCCTCTTCCTGGAAATATTCACCCAACATCCGTGCCCCACCTCCTATTGCTTACAACCCACTGCTCTCACCCTTTTTTCCCCAGGGTGCTCGAACTCTCCCTAATAAGGCCCAATCCCAAGGTCCTCGGGCAACCCCTAAGCAGGGTATCAAGGCTCTGGATTTCATGCGGCACCAGCCCTACCGACTTAAAACTGCCATGTTCTGTTTTGATGAGGTTCCCCAGACTCCTGGCCCCACCTCCTTGGGGCCCCCCAAAACTGCCCGAGTCCAGGAGATCCGCCGATTTTCCACTCCAGCACCCCAGCCCACTGCAGAGCCCCTGGCCCCCACTGTTCTTGCCCCACGAGCAGCCACTACGTTGGATGAGCCCATCTGGAGGTCAGAGCTGGCCTCAACCCCTGTCCTTAGCCCAGGCCCTCCTCCAGAGTCTCCCAGGGGTCTTGGGACTTCCCCTAGCTCTTGTGGCTTCCAGGTAGCCAGGCCTCGGTTCTCAGCCACCAGAACTGGATTGCAGGCTCATGTGTGGAGGCCAGGGGCAGGCCACCACTGAGCGGGGTACAGCTCCCAGGACCAAGGAGAGGTGGAACATCCAGTTCCTAAAGTTTCTTCTCCAACCTATCCCATGCCTTCTCTCAGGCATCTGGAGGCTAAATTCCCTCCTGCCAGAGATAGTTTTGGAGTTGGTGTCCCATCCTCCTGGCTCCCAACCTCCCTGCTGCTTCTTTCCAACCTACTATCTCTGCTTTGTTATCTGTGCTTCTCTTTGTCTCTGTAGCTGCTTTCGTGCATCTCTGTCTTTATCTCAGTCTCTCAACCCACACTCCTCCACTGGTATCTCTCTACATTTGTGCTTTTCTGTGTGAGCCTCATTTTAACTTTCAATAAGCACAAAGAGAAGTTACCAGTGAGACCTCAGGCAAGCTCACCATCAGGCAGGCCTCCAAGGGACTGAATTGATCTCTGTGCTAATTCGCTTTCTACTCCTCTCATTTCCCAAGCTTGGCTGGCATATATCTAGGCATGTATGTGTATGTTTGTGTATGTGCAAGTGTGTATGAGCACAGGTGTGTTCTTATGTCTGAGGCAAGAGTAAGAGGAGAGGTCTAAATAAAGACCAAATCTGGGTTTTCCCCTTGTATTGATGAAAGAAGGGTCAGATAGCCCCTCATGGATAGTGGGGAGAAAAATGGACTGTACTCAAAGATCAGTGTCTGTAGCAGGGGTACAGCATCTTGTGAAACTCACAGATTATGAGAAGACTTGAAGGGCCAGAGCAGTTTGTAAGGGCTGACTTATACCAGCTAGACCAGGAATAGAATTAAGAATTCTATTCATCAAGGAGAGCCTGGCTGGCTCAGTTGGAGGAGCAAGTGACTCTTGATCTCAGGGTCATGAGTTCGAGCCTCACATTGGGTGGAGATTACCTAAATAAATAAACTTGAAAAAAAATGAATTCTATTTGTCAGGATTTCAGAGCAACTTAAGAGGCCCATGCTAAGCTATAAGCATCCAGAAGTGAAAAAGAAAGACAGAGAATTTCCTCTGAGAATGAAAAAGTCATTGGCTTCATTGCCTTATGCACCTAAGACAGAAAGGAGGGAGAAAAGAGCCATGGTGTGAGAAGGGAGGCAGAAACCAGGAGCAGAGCGGAATGAGTGAAATTAATTGAGCCACAGGGAGGAGCATGGGGAAGGGGAGAGACACAGTAGAGCTGGGTTTCAAGAAACTTACTGTGTGCAAGAGGGGGATTGGAGAAAAATTTGAGAGAGAAGAATGCATTTGTCAGAGTGAAGACGGATGATGGTAGGGGGATGTGAGAGTGTGTACTGAGTGTTGGAGGAATATGTGGTGTCTGTGCTACTTCCTTTGAGTCTAGCCTTCTGCCTTCTGCCTTCTGCAGCTTGTCGTGATGACCTGGGAAAGGGCAAGGAAATACCCAGAGCCAAAACATCTTTTCAGTCCTGCGCCATCCCCCGAACCCCAGCTTTTGTTCCTTTCTAGCTTGTGGTCCTGATCTCTGACTCTAGATGGATATGGACTCCCCTTTCTCCATGACCACCACCAGTCAGTCACGTTTGCTGCTTGATCTGGATTGATCATTTCCTTTGCATATTGGATATGAGTCACGGTACTTTGGTTTGTGCACAAGAATAAACTTAAGCTCCAAATCTTCTGTTGCTGTCATCTCTTCTAGTTTTATTCCCAAATCCTAATTCTCTTCCATCTTCCCTCACCCATTCCCCTGATCTCCTAATTCCTGATCTCTTTCTCCATTCCTGCCCTATTTTTCATCCTTTGCCCTTCACCCCCTGGTCTTTTGCTCTTCTTTAACCAGTCCTGTCCCACTCCGATTTAGCCACCTCCACCATTCCCCTGGGTTCTCTCTGCCTGCATTCTCCATCCAGATTCTCCCCTTTTCCATCTCCTGCTCCATATTTCCCAATCAATGCCTCAGTTTCAGAACCAAGAGGAGTGGAAGGTCCCTCTGAGCTTTTGCCATCATTTTCTAGCTCTCTGGAGAAAGCAATGATGTTTCCATAGGCAAGCAATGCCTGAAGGTGAAGATGGGATGGGAGAAGGAAGACGAGAGGGTGGATCAGTGTGGATTGAGTCCTCATATAGAAGAAAAGTCATTAGAAGTAAGCTAGAATTAAGGACTTCTGAGAAGGAAAGTGCCATTACTCCACCAGGGGGCATATTTGTGCAAATAACCAGGCCCAGGACCCTGATGCTCCCAACTAGTCTCAGGATTACCCAAGGAAGGGCCCAGTGAGGGTAGGGTGAATTTGTCTTCATCCACTTGTTAGTTTTAGGTACTCAATCAAAGCAGACAAAAATGTTTGTTTGTTTGTTTTTTGTTTTTGAGAGTAGGATGGTGGTGATGACAAAATCACTGTTTGTCATTTATGTTTTTTCTTCTAATTGCTTCTTTGGGTTGGGAGGACATGGAGAAGGAAGACAGAAGATGAGGGATCTGGAGGCTAAACTGGTCTGGGAAGAGGACAACTAGAGGGGAATGGGGTGACCTTTCAGTCCCTGGCCTGAGCCTGAAAAGTTCAGGACAGGAAAAGACAAAATCAGGAAGAGTGGAGAGCTCACAGAGTGATAGAAGGGCATTCCAGAAGCTGCAAAGTCACTTTCTAAAGCAGCCACAATAGGATGGTGGTAGCTGCAACAGAGGTGCAACAGCAGTTGGTTCCAGAATCTGAGCCGGAGGTGGAAGAGGATCTAGGATGTTCATGCAGCTACTGAGGAAGGGGCTGGGCATATGACACGATTCTTTTAAGGAAGCTCTCAAACTCGTACCCTTGCCCAAGGGCTCCTCTGCAACAGTATGAATGGGATAATCTAGATCCTATGGGGTGTGTGCTTCTTTTCAGGAAAATCCCAAGTGGAAACCCCAGAGAGTAAGGACCTGGCAGGTTAGAAATCTACATGTACATCTCAGACATCAACGTCTATTCTGCAAAACAGGCTGAACTGAGCAACCCAACAGCAAATGGGGACAAAAAGGGAGAAATTGGTCAAGTCTTCCCCACATCATCTCTGACAGCATAGGAAGCACTGGATTTGGTTAATTTGGTCCCTTGTCCTGCCAAGCTCTGGCTTTCCCAGAGGAAAGACCAACCTATCAAGGAACTTTTTTTTGTTTTAATATCATTTATTGTCAGATTGGTTTCCATAGAACACCCATTTCGAGGAACTTTTAAGAAGTTCCATTGTTGGCCAACAAGCAAAAAAAAAAAAGAAGTTCCATTGTGAACAGATTTCCTTTCCTCAAACATAGCCCCTTAAGCCCCTCACTCCCAAAATGCACCCATATGTCCCTCCAGCTCCAGCCTGGATTGGTTCTGAGTGGCTCTCCAGACATGTTCTCCAGTTCTTGCTCTCCCACTTGGAATTCCTGTCCACCATTTTCTGCTTTCTTCCTCTTTCCCTCACAGTTTTCTTTTTTTTTTTTAAAGGAATCTTTTTTTTTTTTTTTTTAATTTTTTATTTATTTTTGAGAGAGAGAGAGACAGCATGAACAGGGGAGGGTCAGAGAGAGAGGGAGACACAGAATCCAAAGACAGGCTCCAGGCTCTGAGCTGTCAGCACAGAGCCCGACGCGGGGCTCGAACCCACAAACTGTGAGATCATGACCTGAGCCGAAGCCGGACGCTTAACCGGCTGAGCCACCCAGGTGCCCCTCCCTCACAGTTTTCAATTTCTCCCTGAATGCCTCTTTGGATCTCAGACTCTAGATGCCAAGAAAGGGGAGTCTCTGGGTAGACTGATCTCTGGCTCAGACAGCTTAGTGGGAGAATCCCAAAGGCTTTTCCTCCCCTTCCTGAGCCTCTGGGCAAGGAGGGCGGGATCTTGGTTCCAGGGTCTCAGTACCCCCAGTGCCATTTGAGCTGCTTGTACTCATCGTCTCTATTAATAACTACCCTCCCTCCCCCACTGCCAGTGCTGCCCCCACGCCTGGCCAGCTTGGGTTCTCCGGTCACAGCAGCTCAGTCCTTCAAAGCTGCTGGACCCCCAGGAGAGCTGACCACCACTTCTGCAGCCGGTAAGTTTTCAGCTCTATGGCCAGAGAGGCTGGAGCCCACTCTGTTGACTGCTGTGTCTCTGTCTGCAAGAGTGACCCTTGATCCTGGGAGACTTGTCTCCCTCCCCCATCTATGCTCCGTTCCCAGCTGTCCAGTTCAGGGGAGCCACAGAGTTGGAAGGAGAGGGGCTTAGGAGTGTGGGGGAAATGGAGATGTTGGAGGAGGCACTGGAGTAATAAAAAGGGGATCTGAGAGGCTGGATGGGAAAAAAGAACCTAGTTAGGGCTAAGAAAAGTATAGTGAATGCCCATTTAGCAGTTCCTGGGGTCTTGTCTCGGCATAGCCCATTAAGTTAGTAGAACTGCAGATGTGTTGTGAAATAGGACTCAGCAGAAAGACAGTGTTTTGCTGGAGTCTGCATCTTTTCCCAGCTTGTCCCCCTCTACTGCCAGATTCTATTATTATGTTCCAACCCCCCTCAATTCCCCACTGCTATGGTATTGCTGAATTGACATGCATCAAGGTTCAAATGCCCCTGGCCCTCCTCTTCACTCTAGCTCTGGAGCCTGGGGTGGGAGCTACTGAAAGGGAGCAAGGAACACTGCTATGCCATCCCAGGCCACACTCCAGCTGGCCCAGTAGAAAAGCAACAACTTCTCCTTCCTATGGAGAATGTTTTTGGCCAAATCTCCTTGACTCTGGCAAAACATTTTTCAGTGCCACCCCCACCCCCACCTGTGCCAGGGCTTGAGGAAGACTGAGGAGAGACCCACAGTTGGGAATGACAGCCACAATCTGAGATTTCCCATGAAAATAAAAACTTGAAGTCATGCCAAGCCAACGAAACCTGGGTGCAGCTCCCAGCCTGTGTGTTGTTTGTTTTACTCACTGCCCCCAACACATACTGTGTTCCTAATCCCTGCACCAGCTCTATTTAAACAGTAGAAAAGAGGCTTATAGAAGGTAGGGACAGAGGATGCATCTATACTTTCTGCCTCACCTCCAAGAAAGGAGAAGCCCTAGAACAATAGGTTTTCATCTTTTTTGGGGGAAAAATATACGTTTATTATATATATGTCTCCTTAACCTGAAGCCCTTAACCTCAGGTTAAGAAGTACTACCTTACTGTAGATACTTCCCAGTCCCTGTCCATCTTTCAACACCTCCTTCCCACCCTATTCAGGCTGAATCTGCCTCCACAATGCCACTCTCAGGAACTCCAGCCCCCAACAAGAAAAGGAAATCCAGCAAGCTGATCATGGAACTCACTGGAGGTATGGCATGTTTGCACCTACCTAGTGTAGGGTCTTCTTGTTAAGAGCATCTCAGCCCCGAAGAGTCCCAGAAAAATCATAAAGGTATATATGTCTTAAGGTGAAGAGATATGAAGAGATAAGAGAAATTCTGGGTGGTGGGGGCAGGGAGAAAAATGGAGAAAGGATTCAACACTGATCACTCACCCTTCCACCCTTTTCACCTTGTAATCTGAGACAATAATATCCTTGCCATATCACCCAGTGCAGGTCCAGGACAACAGGACTCACAGGTCAGTGAGGTATGTTTGAGGAAAAAAATATGTATGATGGAGACTGGCACAGAGTAAAGTCTCAGTAAATGGTTAATTTCCTTACTTCTCCTCCCCCCTCCAGTGCTAGGGAGCCTTGGAAGCACAGAAAATGGAAAAATACTTAGACTTTTTTTTTTTTTTTCCTGGGGGGAAAGGAGTATATGCATGTGAAGAGCTCTCCCAATGCCCAAAGGCTATCTGCAGCCAGGGTTCACTGAGGGGAAGAGAGAGGAAAGAATTAAGGCAGAAATCTGTATTTAGATGTATCAGCTTCACACAGTGTTGGACTTTGGGCTTGCCCCCAGGCTACAGTTTCCCCCATGGTCTCCATCTATGATGTTCCCATAGTCCCCGTTTGCCCTGCATCCCATGCCTCTGCCCCTTCTTGCCTTATTCACTGTCTCCACTCTGGTATACTCACTGATTCCACTTTGCACCCCAGTTCCCATGCATTGTCTCTAACTCCAAACCCAGGAAATAAAAATTTCTCACAAACTAGATAGATCTTCATCAGACAGTATCTGCTTGCCTCTGGGATCTCTGCAGGAGACACACTTAGTTGTGGATGGCATCTGTATTCTAAGCCTAGAAAACCTTACTTTACTCTATTTGTCTCTTCCTCTCCACTTCCCTGGAAGGTCGGCAGGAGAGCTCAGGCCTGAACCTGGGCAAGAAAATCAGTGTCCCGAGGGATGTGATGTTGGAAGAGCTGTCGCTGCTCACTAACAAGGGCTCCAAGATGTTCAAACTGAGGCAGATGCGGGTAGAGAAGTTTATTTATGAGAACCACCCTGATGTCTTCTCTGACAGCTCAATGGTGAGTTTGGAACTTTACAACTCTCACAGCCTAGTGCCTCTTCAGACAGCTTCTTCGTAAGCCTCAAATCTCCAAATACCACCAACCTCCCCTCTCTGCAAATGTATAAGCTTATTAAGTCTCCAGATATATTAAACCTCCAGGCTGAGTTACAGCCCACCTCTGAAACTCAGTCTTTATCTTAGAGCCAGTGAAGGGGGGCGGGGGGGGGGGAGTGAAGAGAACACACCCTCAGGGAGAAAATTCCTTCCCAGTATGGCTAAGTATTAACGATAGGGCTGCCAGATAAGACATAGGACACCCAGTCCTGTATTTTAAAGTTGAAATATGCATGAATAATTTTTTAATAACGTTATGTCCCAAGAAGTATTTGGGACATAAAATTTAATGTAGTTCAATTCAATTAAAAAAAAATACAAGATACCAGTTAAATTTTAATTTCAGATATATGACGAATAATCTTTTATATGTAAATATGTCCCATGCAATTTTGAAGTTAGTAAAAAAGTATTTTTTGTGTCTCTGAGATTCAAATTTAACTAATGTCCTACAATTTTATTTGATAAATCTGATAACCCTACAAAGAGTTAAGTGAATTTTTATAACCATCTCCTTCTTGAGCCATTCTTTTATCTATAGGGTCTAAGGACTCCGGATGTGGGAACTGAAACTATCTTCTAAGATCCCATGTTCCCTAGTGAGAATCGTTCTCCAAAGAGAAGTAGGGATTAAAAGGGTGCCAGGCACAAGATGTTGTAGCCGAGAAGGAGGAGGTCTTCTCCATTACCTTTCTTTCCCCTCTACCTTCACTGGGCAGCCAGGGGAAAGTGGAAATAAATGCCTACATGGGGCCAGAGGCAGGACTGTCTGTCACTGGCCCTTATGTAGAAGCGGAGCAAAAATGCTGAGCCGGTCATATCTAACTTTAGGAGGCCAAAAGCCCTCCTCCCTGGCTGGGTCTGGTTACACTGGTTGGAGCATAGGGGTGTGCATGGTGGGGTGGCTAGGAGAGCCTCCTGAAGGAGTTGATGGGGTTATTTTTAGGCTTTGGGGCTGAATCCAGTGTTGCCCTTTTGGTCACCCTTCCCCCTACCTGCTACAGTTTCACTGTCAGGAAGTCCTGGTTCAACAGGCCTCAAGAGGAGAGAGGGAGAGGAAGAGAAAGACAAAGAAAAGAGTTCTGTCTGTTAGACAAGATAAAGTAGAGGAGGAGGCAGACATCTCTCTACCTCTTCAAATTAAGTCTGGGTTCTTTGTCCCAACCCCATCCTTTCAAATTATAGCTGAGTGGAAGTCTTGGTCCTCTTTGCCTTCGTAAGGATGGAAAAGGAAAGTGTGGAGAATGAGTTGTCCCCGCCTTAAGGTGTAATTGGAGGAACTGAGCCAAGGAGGTTTCCTATCCATTAGGAGAGTTCAACTCCTCTCTGTCAGGCTATCCACTATCTACCTATTGGAGGGGAGATCTCAGAGGATTCTGTGATTCTGGCCATTGTCTCTGATCATCTCCTCCTTGCTATGCACACCACCTTGGTCTTTGTATATTTCCCACACCCATTGCCTAACCTTCTACTTACTTTGTTTTTTCTCTCCAGGATCACTTCCAGAAGTTCCTTCCCACAGTTGGGGGACAGCTGGGCACAGCTGGTCAGGGATTCTCCTACAGCAAAGGCAGCAGTGGAGGCCAGGCAGGGGGAAGTGGCTCTGCCGGACATTATGGCTCTGACCAGCACCACCATCAGGGCTCTGGGTCTGGATCTGGGGGTGCTAGTGGTCCTGGGGGCCACAGTGGCAAAGGAGGAACTTCTGGAACAGCAGGGGTTGGTGAGACAGGAACAGGCAAGTATCCTTATCCAAGAGTGATGTGTCTGGTCCCTAGAGCAGAGATATCCCCAGGAATGAGGCCTAGACTGGGTTTAGGGAGCAAGGGAAGGCTGCTGAGGTACCTAGATGGACTCTCTTGCCTTAGGAGAATGCCAAAATGTGTCTGTTTCACTCAGGAGCTTGATCTTTCAGTTACCTTTCTGGCTTTTCAGTTTTAGTCACAGATCTGACCCTGGGTTGTCAGGATTCCACAAAACTAGCACAATTACCAGGATTGGCCCCCAGCAGCTTCCCTAGTACAGGGGTGTAAGACTAACTTCCACTGGCTACCAGCTGCTATTATTGACTTAATTTTCTCTCCCATGGCTGCCAGGAGACCAGACAGGTGGAGAAGGAAAACATATCACTGTGTTCAAGACCTATATTTCCCCATGGGAGCGAGCCATGGGGGTTGACCCTCAGCAAAAAGTGGAACTTGGCATCGACCTGCTGGCCTATGGGGCCAAAGCTGAGCTTCCCAAATATAAGTCCTTCAACAGGTAGGAGGAGGTGTGAGGAAGGAACCAGATGCATCCCAGTGTGTGGCATAGTGTGCTTAATTGGGATAGAGACTTTGGTTCAAATGTTTCAGAAGGAGGCTGAAGAGGGAGGAAAGGAATATGGGGGTCCTAATTGAAAGCCTTTGCTTTTTTCGCTCTAACTCAGAGAAATAGTGCAGTATGATGAAGGAAATGTTTGCTGAGAGGCAAGATTTGAAGTCCAGTTCACCACTTATTAGCAGTGTGGGCATGGGACAGTCACCTTACTTCTGAGCCTTGGTTGCCTTGCTGTAAAATGGGAATAATATCTTACATGTTTAAAGGACTCTTGAAATTTCCTTCATTCAAGGTTAGGATTTCATTACTGTCCCCGTAGTAGGATTCTATTTCCTTATTCTCCAGTAAGGCTTAAGTATCTATTCTTTTTTTTTTTTTTTTTTTTTTTTTATTTATTTCTAGGAGAGAGAGAGAGAGAGAGAGAGACAGCATGAGCAGGGGAGGGTCAGAGAGAGAGAGAGAGATACAGACTCTGAAATAGGCTCCAGGCTCTGAGCTGGCAGTCAGCACAGAGCCCAATGCGGGGCTCGAACCCACGAACTGTGAGATCATGACCTAAGCGAAAGTCGGACGCTTAACCGACTAAGCCACCCAGGCGTCCCCTTAAGTGTCTATTCTTTTGGAATTGGGCTTCTCTAGACTGTGAGCAGGAGATCTGTATGAAAGCAGAATGGGGAAGCACCAGAAAAAGTGCTTTTGCATTTGGTCCTAAGAAGCTTGAATTTTCCAGGCAATGTTAATTCCTCTTACCAAGCCTTGTGCTATCTACTGGAGATGGGGTAGGAGTTGTGTGTGTGTAGTTGAGGGGGAGGGGTTGTCTACCTTGTATTTTAAGGTAGTCTCAGACTATAGTGTCTGAGTCACAGCTATCCATGAAACTCTTTATTTAATGCCCCACTACGTTCCTTTTCTCATCATTAGTTCTGGGAAAAAAGCAAACCAGGAATAGGGAATGAAGCACTAAGGGAGAAGAAGGAATGCAGAAGCAATCTAAACTAAAATTCACAGACTTCCCCATCTTCAAAACAGGGTAACATCTCACTGATAAAGCTGTTCCTTTTGTCCTCTTTTGTTTTTAATTAAATAATATGTCCTCTTTTCAGGACGGCAATGCCTTATGGTGGATATGAGAAGGCCTCCAAACGCATGACCTTCCAGATGCCCAAGTTTGACCTGGGGCCCCTACTGAGTGAACCCCTGGTCCTCTACAACCAGAATCTGTCCAACAGACCTTCTTTCAATCGAACCCCTATCCCCTGGCTGAGCTCTGGGGAGCCAGTAGACTACAATGTGGATATCAGCATCCCCTTGGATGGAGAAACAGAGGAGCTGTGAGGTGTTTCCTCCTCTACTTTGCATTAAATTTCTCTTCTCAGGTTCCATTTTGAAGAGGGAATGCTAAGCAGGATGCCCCACTGTAAATCCAGTATCCTTGTGGGAATGGAGGGGGAAAAAGAGGGAGAGATCTGTCTTTCCAGTCTTCACCCCAAGTCCCCACTCCAAGCATCCTTCCTCACCAACTTGCTCTGTATGGAACCTGCTCTTTTATGAAATTCACTCTGCCACTAGTAACAGTCAATAAACTTCAGAGAAATGAACTCATTCTTCCTCTGATATTTGAGGGCAGATGAAAACTAAGGCTAACAATGCACAGAGACTAAAGTCAAGTACTAAACATTCATTATTCAGACTTCAAGACCAGACCTGAGCTAAGGTTGCTTATACACCACACCCATGTCCACACCCACAAGACCATATTCATAGGTGTGTACAAAGACATACTTATTCAATAGTACATAAGACAGTCATGCACAAACACATGTGCTGGCCCATTTGTGGGCAAAACTAAGAAACTACTGTGTGGTGGTTAGGAAGCAGGTATTGGCAACCTTAGTGTTAGCTCTCTTTGTGTAGCGGATTAGAGATTGGGATGATCAGGATTACCCAATTATCACAGAAGTAAAACATGCCATAAAGTTTCCAGATGACCAGAATGGGCTGAGGAGTATATGGATCAAAGGTTACAGATTCCTGAAAGGACAGCATACAATAGAGAGCCAAGTTAGAATCCAGAAGAAAGTGGGAGAAACCAGGTGCAGTTATGTATGCCTGGTTCTGTGTGAGCACAGTCAGAAAAGATCTAAGGGTCATGTAGGCACTTGAGTGGTATTCAGAAAGTACTGTAATTGAGGGGGAAAAAAACACACATGAAAGCTCAATAGGAATGAGCAACAGTATTTTCTTAAATTCTTTAATTTTAATTTTTTAGGAATATAATTTATTGTCAAATTGGCTTACATACAACACCCAGTGCTCATCCTAACAAGTGTTCTCCTCAATGCCCATCACCCATTTTCCCTCTCCCCCACCTCCCTAAATTTTTCAAATGTTTTTTTATATTAAATTTTATTAAAAGAATTTTTTTACATTTATTTATTTTTGAGAGACAGAGTGAGACAGAGCATGAGTGGGGAGGGACAGAGAGAGAAGGAGACACAGAATCTGAAGCAGGATCCAGGCTCTGAGGAAGCATTCAGCACAGAGCCTGACGTGGGGCTCGAACCCAAGAACCATGAGATCATTACCTGAACTGAAGCTGGACACATAACCCACTGAGCCACCCAGACGTCCCTAAATGTTTATTTTTGAGAGACAGAGAGAGAGTGTGAGTGGGCAGAGAGGGAGACACAGAATCCAAAACAGGCTCCGGGGCTCTGAGCTGTCAGCACAGAGCCTGATGTGGAGCTTGAACTCATGAGCCATGAGATCATGACCTGAGCTGAAGTCGGATGCTTAACTGAGCCACCCAGGTGCCCTTATTTCTAAAAATTTTTAAATTTTATTTCAAGCATGTGGTTTCTTTAGAGTCCCAGACTAACCTCTGTGTTCCACAAAATAAGAAATAAGGATCAGGAAGAATAAGGAGATGGCTTAATAGGATCTGGGAAAATAACTTCTGAGGAGAGCTGGCTGAATTCACCCAACTCCATGAGCCATTAATGATTTTATTAAATTGCTAAACTTTGCATATACTGATCTATTTTTCATGGATCCAGGGTCACATAACATTTACCTTGATCATTTTCCTTTACAACCTAAACAAATTTCAGAGGACTCATACTTCCTCTAAACTTGTACATGAAACTCTATTTCTGTGTGTATTTTTATATTTTTTTAAAAGATTTTATTTTTAAGTCATCTCTACACCCAACATGGGGCTCGAACTTGCAACCCTGAGATCAAGAGTTGTATGCACCACCAACTAAGCCAGGCAGGTATCCCCTTTTTTTCCCCAAAGATTTTTCTGTGTGTATCTTTTTTTTTTTTTTTTTAATGTTTTTTATTTATTTCTAGGAGAGAGAGAGAGACAGCATGAACAGGGGAGGGTCAGAGAGAGAGGGAGTCACAGACTGAAACAGGCTCCAGGCTCTGAGCTGGCAGTCAGCACAGAGCCCGACGCGGGGCTTGAACCCACAAACCGCGAGATCATGACCCAAGCGAAAGTCGGACGCTTAACCGACTAAGCCACCCAGGCGCCCCTGTTTTTATTTATTTTTGAGAGAGTTATTATTATTATTGTTTTTATTTATTTATTTATTTATTTTTATATATATTTTTATTTATTTCTAGGAAAGAGAGAGAGAGAGAGAGAGAGAGAGACAGCGTGAGCAGGGGAGGGTCAGAGAGAGAGGGAGTCACAGACTGAAACAGGCTCCAGGCTCTGAGCTGGCAGTCAGCACAGAGCCCGACGCGGGGCTCAAACCCACGAAGTGCGAGATCATGACCTAAGCGAAAGTCGGACGCTTAACCGACTAAGCCACCCAGGCGCCCCTGTTTTTATTTATTTTTGAGAGAGCGAGCAAGCAGGGGAGGGGAAGAGAAGGAGAGGGAGAGAATCTCAAGCAGGCTCTGTGCTGTCAGTGTACAGCCTGATACGGGTCTTAATTTCACAAATTGTGAGACCATGACCTGAGCCAAAATCAAGATTCAGATGCTTAACCAACTGAGCCACTCAGGCATCCCTTGTGTGTATATTTCAAAGGACAGTGTTGCCATAAGTTGGATTTCCCCCGAAATAAATCCTGAGACAAAGATTTGGATGCAAGTAATCCCAGAGGTTGGAAAGTGATTCCAGAAATCCAACCAGGGAAGGGAGTGAGAAGAAAGCCAATAAAAGTGCTTTGGGGAATTGGAGTTAAATCCCATTTGTTACTCTCTGAGAAAAATGCTATTCAAAGTGTGGTCCATGGACGGCAGCATCATTATTTGGTGGGAGACTGGTTAAAAATGTAAACTCAAGAATCTGTGTCTTACTCATCTCTTTGGGTGATTCATATGCTAGTAAGTTTTGGGAAACACTATAGTGGATTCAGAATTGCCCCACTGAGCAGATTGAGGAACTGTAATATTTAGCCACCAAATCCCATCTTTCTTTGGTTACAGATTGCTTCTGGGAATTATAACTCTGTTGGCACTTATAGGCAAAGAAATACACAGGTGTTTGCGGTAGGAGAGTATGGACCTGCACTATCTATCAAAGCTGTAGTAAGCTCTGGGGTGGGCTGAGGGAATACGGGTAGGGCATAGACAGGATCTGAATATGGGTTCACAGTTTTCATCAGATTTTCATGTTTAAAAATCTGTGAGCCCTACCCCAAAGTTAAGGACTATATTCCTTTAACAAATGTTTACTGAGTGCCTACTGTATACCAGGTATTATGTGAGGCATCAGCCTCATAACTTTCATGTGACACAAGGATTTCATTCAACCATAAAATAATTATTAAGTGCCTATCCTTAAAGTTCAGGTAAAAAAAAAAAAGTCCAAGATCTGCTAGATAATAGCTCTGGAAGCCTAGAAACTTAATTTTTCCAAGCTCAGGGGCATCTGGGTGGTTGGTTAAGCATCCAACTCTTGATTTTGGATCAGGTTATTATCTCACGGTTTGTGAGATTGAGCCTTGCATCAGGCTGCAAACTGATGCTACCTCTCTCTCTGCCCCACCTTTGCTTGTGTTCACTCTCAAATAAATAAATAACTAAAACCATTTTTTCTAAGCTCAGAATGTCTGAACTCTTTTTGTTTTTTTTTAATATTTTTATTTATTTCTAGGAGAGAGAGAGAGACAGCATGAGCAGGGGAGGGTCAGAGAGAGAGGGAGTCACAGACTGAAACAGGTTCCAGGCTCCGAGCTGGCAGTCAGCACAGAGCCCGACGCGGGGCTCGAACCCACGAACCGCGAGATCATGACCTGAGCGAAAGTCGGACGCTTAACCGACTAAGCCACCCAGGCGCCCCAGAATGTCTGAACTCTTAAATATAACAAAAATCATGATGCAAGCTTATTAATTTATGGGGAGCTCAGGTTGGTTGTGAAATTATCTTCTCAGGAGAGAAGTCTGCTTATTAAGTCAAATTATTATCAGAGGTTGAAATGGTGGTTTAATGTATTAAAGTGCACACTTGCACAGGATCCAGTAAATGGAATCCTCAAGGTTTGCTATGTCTTTGCCTGGACACTATTCTGTTAAAATCTTTTCTTCAAAAATGTTTCATACATTTGAATACCACAGTTCACAGAGGCCACATATTGGCAATAGAGCTAGCTGTTCATATTGCTCATAGACATTTTCTGTTTGCCATCGCTGTGTTTTAAAACTCAGGAGCTCTGGGGACCTACCCTTTAGATAGGTGTTTGTACTCTCCAATGAGTCCTAGTTCCCACTACTACCTACTGTTTTACATTAATTCATCTTTTATTGTTAATTGTCTAACTTCCACAGTCATTTGAGTCAGCCACTTCAAGAATTTCTTCTACATAAAACACAGTGACCATAATACCATCCCCCTAAAGTTACCCAGATATGGTATTCCCTAGTCCACAGTCTAGAGCTTTCCTTTCCAGTACTAGTCAATAGTCATATGTAGTTACTGAGCTCTTGAAATGTGCCTAGTTCAAACTGAGATGCTCTGTAAATACAAACACTAAATTCTGAAGACTTAATATGAAAAAAGTAAAATATCTCAATAATTTAAACATTTTTAAAAAATAATTTAAAATATTGACTCCATGTTGAAATATTTTCAATATGCTGGGTTATATAACTAAAATTAATTTCATATATCTTATTTTAAAAAAATGTGTCTACTAGAAATTTTAAGTTGCACAATGTGACTCCCAATATATTTCTACTAGACAGCAATTGGTCTAGACTATGAGACCTATTCAGGGGCTTTGATGGAAGAAAATGCCCCTTATCCTTTATTCTTTCTATTCTCTTATTTATTCCTTCCTGTTCACTCTCCTTGTTCAACATTTTTTTGTTGTTCTGTTTTTAAGAACAAGTAGTTCGATCTGTAACTGACCGTGAACAGTCAACTGAGATAACTCACTCCTTTCCGACCAACCTCACCAACGTTCTGTAAATCCATCTGCTGTTCCAGATGCTTCTCAGTCTGCATTTACAGTTGTCTGAGAGCAGAGAGAAAGCCCTACAACTAAGTTTTTTAAGGCAGGAATTAAGGATGTGTCCCCAGAGCTGCAAGCAAAAGTGCAAAGTTCAAGTCATAAACCAATGCGGTCCCCTTCCGCATCCAAGGCCAAACACCCGTGCTTTTTAAACCCGTGTTTAAAAAAACAAAACAAACAACCCCTTTTATTTCCTATTTTGGGCTGGTGAACTGATAGGGGTGGGGAACCAGGAATAAACAAATATTTCTGTGAAACCAAATACCATTCGCAAACCAGTGTGGGAAAAACAGATGAAGATTTCCTTAAGGAAGGTTATGAGGAGATGGTAAGGTCAACTTCTGGCATGCTCTCTCCATCTCTAACTCCTCATACAGAAGGAAGATACCAGGAAAACGTAACTTCAACAGAAGGCGTCATTGCTCTAACTTTGAGGTACTTGGAGCAAAGAAGGTCACAACCCCAAAGCTATTACAGTGTAGGGTTCACCTTACTAACTTCCCCCAGGTCAGTCTGTTCCTCCCTGCGACAGTTTCCCGACTCTCTCGCTCCAGATTCTTCCCTGCCCTCACCCGGTACCAGACCTTTCCAGGCCGCCCCTAAGACGCTTGGCGGCCGCCATTTTACACACCACTATCGCGAGATATACTTAGCCTTCTCGAGCCCGACTCGTTTACTTTCTTGCTAGAGGCTCTTCTCGGCTGTTCTCGCCGTTAGCTAAGGAAAGTGTCGCGAGAGCTGGTTGCCTTGGCTCCCTGTAGCTATAGCAGCCGCGGCGGTTAAGGATGCGGCGGCTGGAGCTGTGAGTGCGACACCCTCAGGGGGGCGGGGTCGGAGGTAACGGGGTGCAGGGGGTAGCCCTGGTGGTGGGGGTATGTTGGGAGTAATGGGCCCGAGTGTGACGTGTTGGAGAGGACCCAGGTCAAGTGGGTTCAGGGACCTGGCGCAGGTCTGCACTAGGGCATTCGGAGGGCTAGAGCTGCCGTGAGGTCCAGTGGGAGGGACGGCGGTGTAGTAGGGTTCAAGGGGCAGGGGCCGGAGTGTTGGAAGGGTGTGTGTTGGCAGGAAGAGGGTTACGCGGCCTCAGAACTGGATAAAGGGACCGGACAACATCGAGGAGTAAGTGGGAATAAATGGGGTACCGCGAGGAGGACGGTATATTGAATGGGAGCACAGAGGTTGGGCCCGGTTTGCTTTGCACTGGTGGGGACCCGGGACGGTGTCGGACCCTTCGCGGCTCGCGGGGTACGCGGGACGCTGGTCTAGGTCTGCGCGCCAGGACCCGGGTCCTAAATGGCGTGGCGGGAATGGTGGCGTCCCGGACCTCCACCACCACTTGCCCCTTCCAGAGAAATCCGCTACGGACTATAAAATGTGGAAGCAGGGTCCTGGTGAACTAGTATTAGTTGGAAAGGTTCTTTCTGCGGAGAGACTGTTGAGTGGGATAATGAATGATTGCTGCTGTAAAATAAAGTGTGGAATGGGGGCGGGAGAGAAATTCTTTAGGGAAAAAAACTAAGATGTGCTTCCTCCGGAGCGTATTGAGTTGGAAGAAGGGGTGTGTGTGCTGAGATCACGTTTCTTCCTAGACTCATTCAAGTATAGAATTCCTTTACGGTGTACTTATGGAATTATGTATGCAGTGTAAAACTGCATCAGTTTAGCTGATACAGTGAAAGAATGTGCAGCACGACACTTAAGTCTTCCACGCATGTAATTTAAAAAGTAAGGAAAGTGTTTCTACTGCTGCAGCAGCAGGCTGAACACTAGGGATAGTTTTAGTTAACTTGAATATAAAACCTAGTGTTCCCAAAGTGCGCATATTCAGGTTATTTGCTTTTTGAGAAACGGATAATGTTTTATTTTAGGAGACAGAACAAGTTTTGAATATCTGGTAATCTGGGAATAAAATGAGTCTCCCAGGAGTTAAAATCAAGGAGAGGGCAAAATATTTAGTTTCTGAGTTTCAGAACTGTTTTGTGGAGATGAGTTTGGACCACTTTGCTCTTGAACTCTTATTTCTACTGAAAACAATGGCTTCAATTCAGGCATAAAAATAATTACAAATTATCTGATAATTTTTCTTACTGTCTTTTGTAGGTGTAAATTTGCAGGGGATAACCTCTTTTGATTATGTAACTGGATTTTTCCATGTTGAGGTTCACAAATTCATTAATTAGAATAATGGCTTTTAAATCCTTCTGGCACTACCTTTGATGTGGTTAGTCATTGAACCTATTTATTTGATATGTGTTAGACTGAAACTTTTAATTTGTAATATCAGTAGCTAAACTTTAAAGTAGAAGTGCCTTTCTGAGGCAAGATACAGCTTTATGTGGTTGGGTCCAAACGATTTCTGCATGAATCCATTAAGGAGCTTTACTGGGCTCCCATTATGTATAGAGTACTGTGTAAGGCATTGAGGGGAGGGGTGAGATTAATTAATTCATTTATCCATTCAACAGACATTTACTGAGACCTATTTTGTATCATTACTAAGCCTTTAGGATACAAATACAAGTAAGCTTTGCTCTCTGCCTTGCAATGCTCAAAACCAAGCGATAGTGACAGAGAAACAAGTAATTACAATGTAATAAACACAATATAGGGGTGTGTAGGTGGTTCAGTCTGTTGAGTGTCTGACTCTTGATTTGGCTCAGGTGGACTCTTGATAGATCCCATGGCAGGCTCCAAGCTTGGAGCCTGCTTGGGATTCTCTCTCTCTCTCTCTCTCTCTCTCTCTCTCTCTCTCTTTCTCTGCCTCTATCCCTCTGCCCTTCCCCCCACCACCCCACTTACATGTGGTCTCTCTCTCTAAAAAAAAAACAAAACAAAAAACCAAAAGCACAGTATATACACACAAGCTCTTGAAACAAGGATCTGGCCCTCATGAGTTTACCTAGTTGACAAGATTAAAAAGGAAGAAATAATTTTAAAAATTACAAAATACTAAGCAAATTCCAAACTATGCTGCATTAATAGAACACATGTTTCTCAGAAGAGATACAAGTTATAATGAAAGCAGGAGAAAATTCACAACTCAGTTAATAATTTAAGTCTTTTTTGGTACTCTTAAAATATCACTGTATGTTCTTAAATCAATAATAAACATGATAACTAACATTTGTTGAGTGATTATTAATGTGCCAGGCACATTATCTCATTTTATCTTTATAACATCCTGATCTTCAGCTGGTCCTAGTGCTTCAGTTTTAAAGACAAGAAAATTTAAGCTAAAAATTTCAAGGAAGTTACTAAAGAGCACAGAGCTGTGTCTTTGTTCATACAGTTTTCTCCCTCAAATGTTTATATGACTAATGGGAACTAATTTGAATATTAACATGATGCTAAATATGAGTTTGTGTTGTACAGAGAATTGAGTAAATTGCCATATTCATGTTGTATATAATTGTATAGGGAGCTATCCTTGGGAAAAATAGTTGTAACACGCAATTGTTAACATTTGCAGTCTTCTAGAAAGTGATCATTTTAATAATAGAAATGATTATCTATATTCATATGCAGCATAGAGCAAATGTTATTACAACAATTTAAGAGATTTAAGCATTTTTATACTGCTTTTTTTGTATTGAGAAAAATATATACATGTCACATGTATTTATATATTTGCATTCAGACTTTTTTTAAAAGTTTATTTATTTTGAGAGAGCATGCATACAAGGTGAGGGGAGGGGAGGGAAAGAGAGAGTGGGGAGAGAGAGAGAGAATTCCAAGCAGGCTCCACACTGTGAGTGCAGAGCCTGATGCAGAGCTTGATCTCACAAACTGCAAGATTATGACCTGAACTGAAATCTGAAATCAAGAGTCAAATGCTTAACGCACTGAGCCACCCAGATGCCCCAAGCCTAGAGGAACTTTTAAATGACTTGCCAAAGTCACCAGCTGAAATGTCCCAAGTGTCCTGATTCCTAATTAAATATTTCTTCTACTGTACCACATTGCCAAATTATATTAATAATTGCTATGCATTGAGTTATAGATGCTCTCAGCTAATTTCAAGAAACCAGTGTTGTCAGGAGGCTATTGATAGATGAGAGTACAAACTGATGGTTTGTTTCCCGTCTACTGTACTTATACTTCCTACTTATTTTTTTAAATTTTTTAAATGTTTTATTTATTTCTGAGAGAGAGAGAGACAGCATGAACAGGGGAGGGTCAGAGAGAGAGGAAGATACAGAATTTGAAACAGGCTCCAGGCTCTGAGCTAGCTGTCAGCACAGAGCCTGATGCAGGGCTTGAAACCACGAACCGTGAGATCATGACCTGAGCCAAAGTCGGATGCTTAACCCACTGAGCCACCCAGGCGCCCCTATACTTCCTACTTATACTTAGGATAAATGTATAGTTTATTCAGAGGCTTCTTACATTTGTTTTATTATATTATTGTGTCATTTTTCTGTGTCTAGCTGCATTATTGACCCATGTTAATAAATGTTTACGTGCCTTAAGAAAAGTGGAGGGGGGTGCCAGGGAGGCTCAGGTGGTTAAGTGTCCGAGTCTAGCTCACATCATGATCTCAGGGCTTGTGAAGTTGAGCCCTGCATTGGGCTTTCTAATGTCAGTGATCTCTCTTTGGATCTTCCATCTCTCTCTTTGCCCCTCCCCAATGAGTACATGCATGTTCCCTCTCCTACAAAAATAAATAAACATTAAGAAAAAAGTGGAGGGATACAATTCTGTTGTAATACCTAATATTCTTAAGAAATACATACAGATTTGAAGGTGAGTCAGGTGAGGTTTTCATTGAGTTGACTTTCTGCAGCAATCCCTCATCTATAGGCTCCACTAACATATGAGTGTGAATGAAATTCTGTTTTCTAACACCGTTTAACTAGGTGGGCTGGGTGCCCATGTTTTTTATGTGAATTATTTTTAGACATTGAGACATTTTTCTAAGAGGTTTACAGTAAGAGTGAGATGAGAGGAAGAGCCTTGAGGGCAGAGCATGGAACTTCTGCCTCAGAGGGTTGAATACTGAAAGAGTAATTGCCTATGTGTAAAGAGGATAAGGTCGAAAAGTATTCTTTAACTCTGAATCTCCACAGGATAGCCTGAAGATCTTTTCCTCTCCTTTTATTCACATACCCTCTGGAAAGGTTCTATCCGTTTATACTCCTCCAGGGATGTGTGGGAAAAAGTATTAATTTCCCAGCACTTATATCAGCAATAGTAAATAGACATTGAACAAACTAAAAACAGTTTACATGATAGGTGAAAAGTGATATTGTACTTTAAATTTCCATTTCTTTGTGAAGTTGAACGTTTTTCCATATTTATTTTTCTTTCTTGAATTCAATGTTGATGTCTTCTTTAAAAGACTTAAAATTAAAAAAAATTTTGGGGCGCCTGGGTGGCTTAGTCGGTTAAGCGTCTGACTTTCGCTTTGGTCATGATCTCGCGGTTCGTGGGTTCGAGCCCCGCGTCGGGCTCTGTGCTGACTGCCAGCTCAGAGCCTGGAGCCTATTTCAGAGTCTGTGTCTCCCTCTTTCTCTGACCCTCCCCTGCTCACGCTGTCTCTCGTGCTGTCTCTCTCTCTCCTAGAAATAAAAACTTAAAAATATATTTTAAAAAAAATAATAAAATTTAAAAAATTTTTTTAACGTTTATTTATTTTTGAGAGACAGAGAGAGATAGAGCATGAGCGGAGGAGGGGCAAAGAGAGAGGGAAACAGAATCTGAAGCAGGCTCCAGGCTCTGAGCTGTTAGCACAGAGCCTGATGCCGAGCTCGAACTCACAAACTGCGAGATCATGACCTGAGCCGAAGTTGGATGCTTAATTGACTGAGCCATCCAGGTGCCCCTTAAAATTTTTTTTAAAGATTTTATTTTTTAAGTAATCACTATACCCAGCATGGGGCTCGAACTGACAACCCCAAGATCAAGAATTGCATGCTCTTATGACTACCAGCCAGATGCTCCAAGATTTTATTTATTTATTTATTTAAAAATTTTTAAAAATTGTTTATTTTTGAGAAAGACACAGTGTAATCGGGGGAGGGGCAGAAAGAGACAGAGACACAGAATCTGAAGCAGCTTCAGGCTGTGAGCTGTCAGCACAGAGCCTGACTTGGGGGGTCCAACTCACAATCTGTGAAATCATGACCTGAGCTGAAATCAGATGCTTAACCTACTGAACCACCCAGGTGCTCCTATTTATTTTTAAATTAAAGACACCTTTTTATTTATTTATTTATTTATTTATTTATTTATTTATTTCTAGGAGAGAGAGAGAGACAGCACGAGCAGGGGAGGGTCAGAGAGAAAGGGAGACACAGAATCTGAAGCAGGCTCCAGGCTCTGAGCTGGCAGTCAGCACAGAGCCTGACGCGGGGCTCGAACCCACGAACCGCGAGATCATGACCTAAGCGAAAGTCGGACGCTTAACCGACTAAGCCACCCAGGCACCCCTAAAGGCACCTTTTTTAAAAAAAGTTTATTTATTATGAGAAAGAGTGAGTGGGAGTAGGGGAGGAGCAGAGAGAGAGGGTGAGAGAGAATCCCGAGCAGGATCCTTGCTGTCAGTACAGAGCCCCACATGAGGCTCAATTTCCTGAACTCTGAGATCATGACTTGAGCTGAAACCAAAAGTCAGACAGTTAACTGACTAGCCACCCAGGCACTTCTGCAGCTCTTTTTTTTTTTTTTTTTTTAAACTTAGCTACTTGCGTAGAGCATCTCATTCTGTCAATACACACTTTGTTTTTCAATACACACTTTTTAACAGCTGATTGTATTTCATTTTGAGTTCCTGTAATTTAACCATTTTTTAAATTGATGGGCATTTAAATTGTCCAAGATTTTTGCATTTACCAACCAAAATGAACATCCCTTATTCTTTCTCTTGTATTAATGTTCTAGAATACCTGTATAGTAGTGGCTAGAATTATATCTTAAAAGTGTGTATGTTTTCAAAGATACTGCCAATCTGTCCTTCATATAGTCTGTGTACTATTATGTACTCTACTAGCACTTTGTGAAAGTGCCTATATCCTTACATACTTGCCAACACTTGGTATTATCAATCTTTTACTATATTATGGGCAGAAAATTTGCAGTTTTCAGATTACTTGTGAGTTTGAGTATCTTTTAATTTTTTTATTGACTATTTACATTTCTTTCTTTCTTTTTTAATGTTTTATTTATTTCTAGGAGAGAGAGAGAGAGAGAGACAGCATGAGCAGGGGAGGGTCAGAGAGAGAGGGAATCACAGACTGAAACAGGCTCCAGGCTCTGAGCTGGCGGTCAGCACAGAGCCCGACGTGGGTTCCGAACCCACGAAGCGCGAGATCATGACCTAAGCGAAAGTCGGACGCTTAAACGACTAAGCCACCCAGGCACCCCAATTTTACATTTCTTTCTATGAAACTTTTTATTCTATCCTTTGACTTTTAAAATTTTGTTATTTACTTTTTTAAGTTTATTTATTTATTTTGAGAGAGACAGAGAGAGAGAGAGGGAGGGAGGGAGAGGGAGTGTAAGTGGGGTAGGGGCATAGAGAGAGGGAGAGAGAATCCCAAGCAGGCTCCATGCTATCAGTTAGGGCCTGATGCAGGGCATGATGCCACAACTGTGAGATCATGAACAAAGCCAAAATTGAGAGTCAGAGGCTTAACCCACTGGAACCACCCAGGCATCCCTGACTTTTAAAAAAAAACTTTTTCTTTTACCTTTTGATTAACAAGAACTCTTTATACGTATATGGATGCAAATCTGTGTGTGTGTGTATTTATTTATTTTTATATAGAGAGAACAATATTTTCTCTAATGTGTTGCATTATTTATGGTATCTATTAATACACTAAGATTTTTTTAATGTTTATTTATTTTTAACGTTTATTTAGTTTTGAGACAGAGAAAGACACACACAGAGTGTAAGCGGGGGAGGGGCTGAGAAAGAGGGAGACACAATCTGAAACAGGCTCCAGGCTCCAAGCTGTCAGCACAAAGCCCAGTGTGGGACTCAAACTCACAAACTGCAAGATCATGACCTGAGCTGAAGTGGGAGGCTTAACTGACTGAGCCACCCAGGTGCCCCTATTTATTTATTTTTGAGAGGGAGAGAGCATGTGTGTGTGTAAGCGGAGATATGGGCAGAGATAGAGGGAGAGAGAGAATCCCAAGCAGGCTTCATGCTGTCAGCGCAGAGCCTGACACAGGGCTTGATCTCATGAACTGTGAGATCATGATCTGAGCTGAGATCAAGAGTTGGATGCTTAACTGACTAAGCCGCCCTGGTTCCCTGATATGCTAAAATTTTTATGCTCATGGGGTGCCTGGGTGGCTATCTTTTTCTCTTTTATAAAAGATTTTATTTTTTTAATTTTAAAAATATTTCATTATTTAAATTCAAGTTAGTTAACATTCAGTATAATATTGGTTTCAGGAGTAAAACCCAGTGATTCAGCACTTACCCAGTGCTCATCCCAACAAGTGCTCTCCTTTGATGCCTATCAGTCATTTAGCTCATCCTCTTATTCACCTCCCTTCCTGCAACTCTCAGTTCTCTGTCCTTAAGAGTCTCTTATGGTTTGCCTTCCTCCGTTTTTACCTTATTTTTCCTTCCCTTCCCCTATGTTCATCTTTTGTGTTTCTTAAATTACACATGAGTGAAATCATATGACATTTGTCTTTCTCTGACTTATTGCCTTAGTATAATACACTCTGGTTCCATCCACATTGTTGCAAATGGCAAGATTTCATTCTTTTTGATTGCCAAGTCAAGTAGTATTCCATTGTGTGTAGATATATAGGCACATACGTATATATATATGTATGCATATATAATATTTTTTAGTGTTTATTTGTTCATTTTGAGAGAGAGCGAGCGAGCAAGCAGGGGAGGGGCAGAAAGAGGGAAAGAGAGAAAGAGTTCCAAGTAGGCTCTGTGCTCCCAGTGCAGAGGCTGACAGGGGGCTTGAACTTATAAACTGTGAGATCATGACCTGAGCTGAAATCGAGAATCAGACACTCAGTCAGATGACTGAGCCATCCAGGTGCCTCTGACTGAGCCACTCAGGCGCTCCATACCACATATCTTCTGTATCCATTCATGAGTTGATGGGCCTTTGTGCTCTTTCCATAATTTGGCTATTGTTGATAGCACTGCTATAAACATTGGGGTACATGTGCCCCTTTGAATCAGCATTTTTATATTCTTTGGATAAATAACTAGTAGTGCGATTGCTGGGTTGTAGGATAATTCTATTTTTAATTTTTTTTTTTAATATTTTTACTTATTTCTAGGATAGAGAGAGACAGCGTTAACAGGGGAGGGTTCAGAGAAAGAGGGAGACACAGACTCTGAAACAGGCTCCAGGCTCTGAGCTGGCAGTCAGCACAGAGCCCGACGCGGGGCTCGAACCCACGAACCGCGAGATCATGACCTAAGCGAAAGTCGGACGCTTAACCGACTAAGCCACCCAGGCGCCCCTCTATTTTTAATTTTTTAAGCAACTTCCATACTGTTTTCCAGAGTGGCTGCGCCAGTTTGCATTTCCACCAACAGTGCAAAAGGGTTCTTATCTGCATCCTCGCCAACATCTGTTGTTTCCTGAGTTGCTAATTTTAGCCATTCTAATAGGTGTGAGGTGGTATCTCATCATAGTTTTGATTTGTATTTTTCTGATGATCAGTGATGTTGAACATCTTTTCATGTGTCTATCAGCCATCTGGATGTCTTCTTTGGAAAAGTGTCTGTGTCTTCTGCCCATTTCTTCACTGGATTATTTGTTTTTTGGATGTTGAATTTGAGAAGTTCTTTATAGATTTTGAATACTAACCTTTTGTCCAATATGTCATTTGCAAATATCTTCTCCCATTCAGTTGGTTGCCTTTAGTTTTGTTGATTGTTTCCTTTGTTGTGCAGAAGCTTTATATCTTCATGAGGTCCCAATAGTTCATTTTTGTTTTTATTTCCCTTGCCGGAGACATGACCAGGAAGAAGTTGCTGCAGCCAAGGTAAAAAAGTTGCTGCCTGTTTTCTCCGTTAGGATTTTGATGATTCTCTGTCTCACATTTATGTCTTTCATCCATTTTGAATTTATCTTTGTGTATGGCATAAGAAAGTGGTCCCAGGATCATTCTTTTGCATGTCGCTCTCCAGTTTTCCCAGCACCATTTGCCGAAGACAATTTTTTCCATTGGATCCTCTTTCCTGCTTTGTTGAAGATTAGTTGGCCATACATTTGTGGATCTGTTTCTGGCTCCTTTGCTCTGTTCCATTGATCTATGTTTCTGTTTTAGTGCCCAGTGCCATACTGTCTTGGTGATTGCAGCTTTGGAATACAGCTTGAAGTCTGGAATTGTGATGCCTCCACCGTTGGTTTTCTTTTTAACATTACTTTGGCTATCCATGGTCTTTTTCTGGTTCCATACAAATTTTAGGATTGTTTGTTCTATGTGATGGATGCTGGTGTTATTTTGATAGGGATTGCATTGAATGTATAGAATGCTTTTTGGTAGTATCAACATTTTAACAGTATTTGTTCTTCCAATGCAAGAGCATGGAATATTTTTCCATATCTTTGTGTCTTCTTCAATTTCTTTCATAAGCTTTCTATAGTTTTCAGTGTACAGATCTTTTACCTCTTTGGTTAGGTTTAATCCTATGTATCTTATGGTTTTTGGTACAATTGTAAATGGGATAAATTCCTTGATTTCTCTTTCTGCTGCTTCATTATTGGTGTTTAGAAATGCAACTGATTTCTGTATGTTGATTTTATATCTTGCGACTTTGCTGAATTCTCATATCAGTTCTGGTAGTTTTTTGGTGGAGTCTTTCAGATTATTGATTTAGAGTATCATGTCTACATCATGAAGAGTGAAAGTGAAGTATAAAAGGTTGTCTTCTCCTTTGCTATTTTGGATGCCTTTTATTTTGTTTTGTTGTCTGATTGCTGAGGCTAGGACTTCCAGCACTATGTTGAATAACACTGGTGAGAGTGGACATCCCTGTCATGTTCCTGACCTTAAGGGGAAAGCTCTCAGTTTTTCACGAACTGTGAGATCATGACCTGAGCTGAAGTTGGACGCTTGACCAACTGAGCCACACAGGCATCCCTATAATTGTTAGATCTTCTTGATAGATAGATCCCTTAATTATGATTTAATGTCCTTCTTCATCTCATTATAGTCTTTGTTTTAAAATCTAGTTTGTCTGATACAAGTATGGCTACTTTGGCTTTCTTTTAACTTCCACTGGCTTAGTGTGATAGATGGTTCTCCATCCCATCACTTTCAATCTGTAGGTGTCTTTAGGTCTAAAATTAGTCTCTTGTAGGCAGCATATAGATAGATTTTGTTTTTCCATCCATTCTGACACCCTATGTCTTTTTTTTTTTTTTTTTTTTTTTTTTTTTAAGAGAGAGAAAGGGCCCAAGTGAGCAAGGGGCAGAGAGAGAAAGAGAGAATCCCAGGAGGGGTAGAGAGAGAGAAAAGGGGGGGCTTACCCAAAGTGGGGCCCCTGTTCACCTGAAGCAGGGCTTTTGTTTACCTGAAGCAGGGCTTGAGCTCACCAGAAGCAGGGCTCCAGCTCACCTGAAGTGGAACTTGAGCTCATAAGTGGAACTTGAGCTCACTTGATGTGGGGCTCAAACTCACAAACCATGATATCATGACCTGAGCCATATAGTTAGATGCTTAATGACTGAGCCACCCTGGTGCTGTACCCTATGTCTTTGTTTGGAGCATTTAGTCCGTTTACTTTCAGAGTGATTATTGAAAGATATGAATTCAGTGCCTTTGTGTTACCTGTAGAGTTGGTGTTTCTAGTGATGTTCTCCGGTCCTTTGTAGCCTTTGTTGCTTTGGTCTTCTTTTGTTTTTTCTTTCTCTCCACTCAGTGTCCCCCTTAAAATTTCTTGCATGGCTGGCTTAGTGGTCATGAACTCCTTTAGTTTTTGTTTATCTGAGAAACTCTTTATCTCACCTTTTATTCTGAATGACAACCTTGCTGGATAAAGAATTAAAAATGTGGAATGCTTCACAAATTTGCATGTTATCCTTGCACAGGGACCATTCTAATCTTCTCTGTAATATTCCAGTTTTAGTATATGTGTTGTCAAAGCAAGCACTAAAAGATTTCGTTTTTTAGTTTTAAGTAATCTCTAAGCCCACGTGGGGCTTGAACCCAGCCCTGAGATCAAGAGTCACATGCTCCACCAACTAAGCCAGCCAGATGCCTCAATACCACCTAGTTTTAATTATTGCTGATTTATAGTATGTTTGAAGGTAAGCTCCCCTCAGTCTTAGAATATATGTAAGAAGAGACTTTTCCTTCAGAATTAGCCTTTCAGGTTTCATTACAAAGTTCTGTTGGGATTGTAATTGCGATTGACAGAAACAGATTATTTACTTCCTGGGAGAATTTATATCTTTGCAATGTTGGGACTTTCCATTTAGAAACAGGATATTTTCTTTATTCAAGTTAAAATCATCCTTCAAAAAGTTTATACTTCTCCATATTGATCTTGTACATCTAATTTCTAGGTAGTTTATAGTTATTTAAAGTTGTTATGACAGTTGGGATCTTTTACCTCATGACATTAAAAAAATTGGTTATTGCTGACGTATAGGTAAGCTATTGATTCTTCTATGTTGATCTTGAATTGGATTACCTTAATAAATCCTTTTATTGAATATAGTGATATAATGATTTTTCATTTGATTGTTTTGAATTTTCAAGATAGTCATATTTCTAGCTGTTCATGTCTTAGGTAGTTTTCATTTTGGCATGTGATTTTTTCTTACTTTGACAAGTTTTAAAAGTCTTTATCAGAAAAATATTAATCCTTTATCATATAGCTTGCACTGTTTTTTTTAAAAATGTTCATTTATTTATATTTTAAGTGTTTATTTAAAAATTTTTTAACATTTATTCATTTTTGAGAGACAGTGTGAGGGAAAGGGGCAGAGAGAGAGTGAGACACAGAATCTGAAGCAGGCTCCAGGCTCTGAGCTGTCAGCACAGAGCCTGATGCGGGTGTCGAACTCATGGACCGGGAGATCATGACCTGAGCTAAAGTCAGACACTCAATGGACTGAGCCACCCAGGTGCCCCTGTTTGCTTATTTTTTGAGGGAGAGACAGAGCATGAGTGGAGGAGGGGGCAGACAGAGAGGGAGACAGTCCAGGTTCTGGGCTGTCAGCACAGATGCAGGGCTTGAAATCATGAACCATGAGATCATGACCTGAGCTGAAATCAAGCGCTTAACTGGCTGAGCCACCCACGTGCCACAAATGTTTATTTATTTTTGAGGAGGAGTGTAGAGAGAGAGGATTCAAGGTGGGCTGTGCACTGAGAGCAGAGAGTCTGACTCATGAGCTTTGAGATCATGTCCTGAGCTGAAGCCAGACCCTTAACCAACTGAGCCACCCGATTGCGCCTTGGTATTTGCTTTTATGGGAAGCCTCTTGATCATCAGTAGGTAAAACACTAGAATGGGCCCATTGCAGTGGTTTGATGTTATCTTTACACTAGGGAAATTCTAAGAAGGTTAGAATTCTTTAAGCCAAGTCTGGTGAATAAAACTATGAATTAATGGGGTGCCTGGGTGGCTTGGTTGGTTGAGAACCTGACTCTTGATTTTTGTTCAGGCGTTGATCCCAGGGTTGTGGGACTGAGCCCCTCATTGAGCTCCATTCTGGGCATGGAGCCTACTTGGGATTCTCTCTCTCTCTCTACTTCTCCCCTCCCCTGCACGTTTTCTCTCTCTTTCATATAATAATAAAAAAAAGAATGTATCTTAACAAGATCCCCAGGTGATTCATAGACACCTTAAAGTCAGAGAAACAGTGATCTAACTGGCAATATCTAAAGGAAAGTACTAGCTTGAAGCTAACAAAAGGCAGTTTAGTAGTTGGGACAAAGCAGCAGGAATTGAGGTTATAGGAACTATAGGAAGTTAGTCACACTGTGGTTCCAAATGATTCATTTATTCACTGTAAGACCCTCTCGACAAGCTGGGGCATACAAGAACGTCTTCTAGGAGAGAGGGTTGGCAAGATCCTGGTTGGGTATCTGGTCACTAGTGGGGGTGGGGGAGGGTTTGGCATCCAGAGCAACAGCTTTAGTTTCTGTAGGAATTAACTTTACTGTTCAATATGGAGGTCACTAGCCACATGTGACTATTAAAAAATAAGGGTAGAGGCACCTGGGTGGTTTAGTTGGTTAAGCGTCCAACTTCAGCTCAGGTCATAATCTCATGGTTCGTGAGTTCAAGCCCCACATCTGGCTCTATACTGGCAGTGCAGCCTGCTTCTGATTCTGTGTCTCCCTCTCTCTCTGCCCCTCCCCTGCTTGTGCTCTGTCTTTCTCTCCTTCTCTTTCAAAAATAAATAAACATTTAAAAAGGTAATTAAGGGTAAAAATTCATTTCCTCAGTTGTACTAGCCATATAGTCACATATGGCTATTATATTGGACAGTGCAGATATGGAACATTTCCATTGGTGCATAAAATGCCATTGGATAGCACTGAAAAGAATACCAAGATATGATGTCTGTCTTAAAGGTTATATCAAAATGGCTAATATAGCAGGTAGGGAATCCATGAACTGCTGGTCACACATGAAACTCCCCACCCCATTTCAGACCCTTTCCATTGTTGATAGCTGCTGATAAATTCACTGCCCTGTTGAGGTTTGGATGTGTCTATAAGTGAAAGGCATCAACTAAAGGTAAGGGAAGGCAGAGGCTGACAAGGATAACATTCTGGGAGCTGGGAGTGTTAAGGGATTTTCCAGACATAGAAGAAATTGCTAAGCTTTGGGATGAGTAGGAATGGTATGGGTATGGAGTTGGGAAAATGATATGAAGTGCTGAGAGGAACATTTAGCTGTTAGAAAAACAGTATTGCTCCCAGAAGATATAATATTGAAGATAAATTCTAATGTTCAAGTTAATGTTGAGCCAGTCATCAGCCTGATCACATCTTCACTAAAATTTTAGGTTTGTCTATTGATATTAAAAATATGGACACATATTTTATGTTTAATGAGAATTACTGAGAGAGTAGAATTCACTTTGAGGTTCACTTTTAAAAAAATGTTTATTTTGTGAGAGACAGAGTGAGCAGAGGAGGGGCAGGGAGAGATGGAGAGAGAATCCCAAGCAGGCTTCACACTGTCAGCACAGAGCACTACGAGGGGCTTGATCTCACAAACTGTGACATCGTGACCTGAGTGGAAATCAAGAGTCAGATGTTTAACTGACTGAGGCACTCAGCACCTCTGATGTTTACTTTTTAGTCTTTTTCTTCTAGGGAGTGCATCTGTAGAAAGGCTATCCAAATTCTTTATTTTTGTTTTGGGGATAGTGCCATATACTAAATTTGTGAGTTCTCTCTCTTTCTGTCTCTCTCTCTCCTTTATATCAGACACATATATCAATATTTGTATGATTGTAGTATATACAAAAATGTTTTTAATCTTCTGTTACTGTTTTAGAGTTTTTCTTATTTCTTTCAGTTTGGCTATATAAATTTTCTCTATAGACAAGTGGCTTTTGAGAATAAAAAGGTATTGGGGCGCCTGGGTGGCTCAGTTGGTTAAGTGTTCGACTTTGGCTCAGGTCATGATCTCGCAGTCCATGGGTTCGAGCCCTGCATTGGGCTCTGTACTGATAGGTCAGAGCCTGGAGCCTGTTCAGAGTCTGTGTCTCCCTCTCTCTCTGCCCTTCCCCAGCTCGTGCTCTGTCTCTATCTGTTTCAAAAATAAATAAACATTAAAAAAATTTAAAAAAAGAGAATAAAAAGGTATTATGTTCATTACTTAGCTTTTTGCAAATAGGAAATATAGCCCTGTTGTTGATGTGCAACGAATGAACTTTTCTGAAATCCATGTTTCAGTATTTAAGCACTTTCTCTTAGCAAAGTACCTTCCTGTACCATGTTGAAAGCAAGGAACATTTTCTACAAAGCATATTTTTCAGATAGTATTTGAATTTTGAAATGAAAACAGAACCTGAGGATAAGAATATATTGGACTCTTGTGGAATATTTTTGTTGGTCTTATTTTGACCTGTGTATAGGTTCATTTTTTCCTATGACATGAAACGTACGTTTTTAATATAAAGCCAAGCAGGAATTCGATGACTAATTTGAAATTCCCAGAAAAAAGTTTACCTTTATCCTGAGAAGAAATTTCTGAATAGATATCTTTTAGACAATATAGTAGTTTCATAATCAGGTTTGTAGAAAAATCCGTTATCTATAGAAACAGAACTTTCTCTTTATTTGTGTGCCATTATCTCATTTCTGACATGGGCTTAGCTGTTGTTTCTGTTCAGATCCACTTCCTTTGGTGGTGCATTCTGTCCCAAATGTTGATCCCCAGTCAAAACTGTATGGTGCCGGAAGAAAATAAGTTCCTTGATCCTCTTTTGCCATTACTTTCAGCCTTTATTTATCTTTTTTTTTTTTTAAATGTTTTATTTATTTCTAGGAGAGAGAGAGAGAGAGAGAGAGAGACAGCATGAGCAGGGGAGGGTCAGAGAGAGAGTGAGTCACAGACTGAAACAGGCTCCAGGCTCTGAGCTGGCAGTCAGCACAGAGCCCGACTTGGGGCTCGAACCCACGAACCGCGAGATCATGACCTAAGCGAAAGTCGGACGCTTAACCGACTAAGCCACCCAGGTGCCCCAGCCTTTATTTATCTTTATTCATGGTCAGTGAAGACTAGAAAATAGTTTGTAGCCAACTATTGGAAATTACCATATGTGTTCCTTCAGTGTTGGGGAACCCCAGAGAGAGGCAGTATCTTATTTATTTATTTAATGTTTGTTTATTTTGAGAGAGAGAGAGAACAAGCTGGGGAGGGACAGAGGCAGAGGGAGAGAGAGAATCCCAAGCAGGTCCCACATCCCACACTCAGTGCGGAGCCTGATATGGGGCTTGATGTCACTACTATGAGATCATGACCCTAGCCGAAATTGAGAGTGGGACACTTAACCAGCTGAGCCTACCCGGGCCCTCCAAAGCAGTATCATTTTAGTTGGGGCCTACCAGGTCTAAGGAAACCTCTAGTTATTTCACAGAATTGATATAAGAAACTTTGTAATTACAAAGGTAAATTTTAGACATTTCTGACTTTTAGAGTATTTACTGATATTAAGAATACACATTTATATTATTCATGTTTTGACCAATGTTTAAACCACAAATTGCCACATCACAAGTTATTTTGAGTAGGAAATCTGTATGAATGAAATTCTGGCCATGATTTTAACTGGGCAGAGTATAGAAGTCTGATTTATAGTTGCCTTTCCTATGCCTACTCTACAAAGTCATGAAAAGACATAAGACTCTTTTTTAAAATTCAATTTGAAGCTCTTATTTCACAGTGACTTTCATCTTTTTTATTTTTTCTTTCAATAGTTACCTAAATACCTGTTTTTATTTTTTATTATTTTATTTTATTTTATTTTATTTTAATTTTATTTTTTATTTATTTCTAGGCGAGAGAGAGAGAGACAGCGTGAGCAGGGAAGGGTCAGAGAGAGAGGGAGACACAGACTCTGAAACAGGCTCCAGGCCCTGAGCTGGCAGTCAGCACAGAGCCCGACGTGGGGCCCGAACCCACGAACCGTGAGATCATGACCTAAGCGAAAGTTGGACGCTTAACCGACTAAGCCACCCAGGCGCCCCGTAAATACCTGTTTTTAAAATAACAGTTTTAGGGGCGCCTGGGTGGCTCAGTTGGTTGTGTCTGACTCTTGATTTCAGCTCAGGTCATGATCTCATTGTGAGTTCGAGTCTCAAATTGGGCTCTGTGCTGACAGTGTAGAGCCTGCTTGAGATTCACTCTCTGTCCCTCTCTCTCTGCTCCTCCCCTGCTTGCGCTTGCTCTCTCTCTCTCTCTCTCTCAAAATAAATAAATTAAAAAAAATAAAATAACATTTTTATTGAGATATAATCCACACATTATATATTTCACCCATTTAACATATATAATTTAAAAGTTTTTAGTATATTTTAATTGTACAACTGTCAGTATAATCAGTTTTATTACCATTTTTATCACCCCAAAAATAAACTATATAACCATTAGCAATCACTCTCCATTTCTACCCACAACCCCAGCCCTTGGCAATTCCTAATTTATTTCTGTCCCTATAGATTTACCCACTCTGAACATTACATACAAATGGAATCGTAAGTTATCATTATGTGGCCTTTTGTGACTAGCTTTTTTCACTCAGCATATTTTCAAGGTCTATCATGTTGTGACATGTATCAGTATTTCATTCCTTTTTGTGGCTGAAAAATATTCCTTATTCTACTGTATGAATATAATACATTTTATTTGTTCATCAGCTGATAGACATTTGGGTTGTTTCCACTTTTTGGCTCTTACAGTTGAGGCAAATGTGGTACTTTGCCCACAAAATATGGATACTAAGGGTTGTGCAAATGGAAAATTTAAGGAGGCACTCAAGGTTTTGTAAGTGCATGGTCACTTGATTGATCCTGAGATTGAGTGCCTCCTTACATTTTCTACCTGAGAGCCTCAAGTGTCCCACCACAGTCTTAGATGTGGCTTGGTTCTGATAATACTTTCCTTGAGCATCATTGAATACAAACCACTTTTGAAAACTGAGTAAAAAAGTATACTTTGCTCTTTGTCACTTTGCTGTTCAACAGCGTTCAGTGGTCTTCCATTATCAAATACTGACCTGTGATTTTTACTTTATTTCTAGTTAGATTCCCACTATCTTATTCTTGCATCCAGTCTAAGCTACTTTCTATTTCCTAAACAAGTCAAATTTGTTCTTGTCATCCTGACTTTGCCCATGCCACTTTTCACCAGAACTAATACATTGAACAGCGAATTTATTCGTGGTGGCATTGATCAAGGTAGACCAACTGTTTAAGCTTGTGGCACTTACCTAGTTCTAAGCGTTAGAAGCTGTCTCCTTCCTCTCTAGGTTACAGATATTTTTCCAGGAAATTAGTTAATAATTTTCTAACTAGGTTTTTTGCTCAGAGTGCTAAAAGACATAAGTCAGGACAAATTCCATAGTTATTGGTTCAAATTGTTCTTTTTCCTACAGTTTCCTCAAAGTGCTTTGCTCAGCTATTGCTGAGCAGTGCCCAAGAGTATTAATATTATGCAACTGATTTGGCGGAGATAAAGCCATGCAAATTGGAAGCCATTAAAAGATAAAATCAAGTCATAGTAATCAATGTACATTTTAAAGTGAAATACTACTTTAAGGCTCATAAGGAAAAATACCTTTCTTCTGCCCTACTGTTCAATACTTACCCCTGATTCTTTGTTCTTGTTGTTATTGTTTTTGTTTATTTTGAGAGGGAACGCAAGTGGAGGAAGGGCAGAGAGAGGGAGAGAGTCTCAAGCAGGCTCCACACTGCTTAGTATAGAGCCTGGCATGGGGCTTAACCTCACGAACTGTGAGATCATGACCTAAGCCAAAATCAAGAGTCAGACACTTAACTGACTCAGGCACCCCAGTCTACCCCTGATTCTTTTCCCTACCTACCCCTGATTCTTGTTCTTTAATTCCTTAAATGTTGGTGTTTTTTATTTTTTACCTTTATATGTATTTCTAAATGATATGCTTAAATTGCACCTCCTCCTGGCTCTGCACGTATACATATACACTTTTTCTCCCAATGCAGGTATAATATAGTTTTTGGTTAAATCAGTTGTGGTAAGCAAAATAATACCCCCCACTCCCACCCCAAATGTCTCATCCTAATCATCAGGACCTGTGAGCATGTTCCCTTACATGGCAAAAAAGAATTAAGTTTGCATGTGGAATTAAGATTGCTAATCAGCTGATTTTAAAATAGGGAGGTTATACTGGATTATTGAGTTGGGTTCAGTGTAATTAATAGGATTGTTAAAAGTGGATGAGAAAGGCAGAAGAGATGTTAGTTATATGAGGACTCAATCTCTGTTGCTGGTTCGCAGATGGAGGAAAGAGAACCATGAGCATTGCAGGCATGCAGGCATTCTTTAGAATCTAGAAAAGGCAACAAAAAAGATTCTTCCCTAGAACTTCTAGAAGGGAGTCCAGCCTTAGCACCACTGTGATTTTAGTCCAGTGAAAGTATATGAGACTTTTAATCTACAGAAGTCTAAGATAAAATGTTTGTGTTTTTTTACCACAGCAATAGAAAAAACTAATATATCAATATTCATTGTTTATATTATGGCTTTATAAATATTGTTCACAGCTAAGCCATATAATAATACATTTCCTTTCTTACATAAATACTGTTTTTCCTCCTGTTAGTAATTGCTTTTTTAAAAAAAAGTTTATTTAGGGACACCTGGGTGGCTCAGTCGGTTAAGTGTCCGACTTTGGCTCAGGTCATGATCTCACGGTTTGTGGGTTCAAGCCCCGTGTCGGGCTCTGTGCTGACAGCTAACTCAGAGCCTGGAGCCTGCTTCAGATTCTGTGTCTCACTCTCTCTCTGACCCTCCCCTGCTCACACTGTCTCTCTCTCTTTCTCAGAAATAAATAAAACATTAAAACAAAAATTTTTAAAAAAAGTTTATTTCTTTTGAGAGATAGTGAGTGAGCATGCATGAATGGGGGAGGGAAAGAGAGAATCCCAAGCAGGCTCTGCTGACCTGAGGCTTGGTCTCACAACCATGAGATCATGACCTGAGCCAAAATCAAGAGTTGGGTGCTCAACTGAGCCACGAAGGTGCCCCCGTAATTGCTTTTTTTTTTGGCTTAGTGTTTAGTTTTTTGTTTTCTGGAAGTAATTTGCCTAAAGTTATTTGTTACTATTTTCCTGGGTGAAGATAAAAAGCTAAGTGTCAAGACTAGGTTTTTGTTGTTGTTAGAGAAAGAGAGAGCAGGGGAGGGGCAGATGAAGAGGGAAGGAATCTTCTGCAGGTTTCATGAGCAGCTCTGAGCTGATTTCACCACCCTGAGATCATGACCTGAGCCCAAATCAGGTGTCATATGATTAACCAACTGAGCCACTCAGGCGCCCCAAGACTAGGTTTGAATGCCAGCCCACTTTCTGTGTGATCCTGGGTAAGTTACTTATACCCACATTTTATTTTATTTTTATAAGTAATCTCTACACCCAATTAGGGCTCGAATTCATAACCCTGAGATCGAGTCACATGCTCTACTGACTGAACCAGCCAAATGCCCCACCCACATATTTTTAAATTGAATTTTTTATTGAGATAATTGTAGATTCATTTGCAGTTGCAAGAAATAATACAGAGAGGGGTGCCTGGGTGACTCAGTTGGTTAAGCGTCCGACTTTGGCTCAGGTCATGATCTCACAGTTTGTGGGTTCGAGCCCCACATCGGGCTCTGTGCTGACAGCTAGCTCAGAGCCTGGAGCCTGCTTCAGATTTTGTGTCTCCCTCTCTCTTTGACTCTCCCCTGCTCTCTCTCTCTCTCTCAGAAACAAATAAAACATTAAAAAAAAATAATACAGAGAGATCTCTGTACATTTTGTGCTGTTTCCCCAAATGAGAGCATTTAGCAGAAGTATGGTATAATATTACAACCAGGGTAATGATACTAATAAACACCATTGATCTAATTCAGATTTCTGTAGTTTTACATTTTTACTCTTTGTGTGTGTGTGTGTGTGTTTGTATATTCTGTGTAATTTTTTTGGATGTGCAGCTTCATGTATCCATTACCGTAGACAACACACTGAAGAGTTTTAAAACCACAAGCATCTCCACAAGAATGCTCCATAGGTAACCCACCCCATTCCTGGCAACCACTAATCTGTCCTTCCTTTCTAAAATTCTCTCACTTCAAAAATGTATAAATGGAATCATACACTATGTCACCTTTTGGGATTTTCTTTTTTTCCACTCAGCATGATTTCCTGGAGAGTCACTCAAGTTGTTGCGTGTATCAATAGTTTGTTCCTTTTTATTGCTGAGTACTGTTCTGTGATATGGACATATGTAGCATCATTTGTTTAAACATTCACCTGTTGAAGGACATCTGGGCTGATTCTAGTTTTGGGCTATTACAAAGAAAGCTGCTATGAACATTTGTGTACAAATTTTATATGAATATACATTTTCATTTCTCGGGGATGTCCAGGAGTCTAATTGCTGGATTGTATGGTAGTTGCATGTTCAGATTTTAAAGAACCTGTCAAACTGTTTTCGAGACTGGCACTAAAATAAATTTTACATTCCCATCAGTGATGTATCAGTAATCCATTTTCTATGTACCCTCACCAGCATTTGGTATTGTCACTACTTTTTATTTTAGCCATTCTGAGAGATGTTGCCATAATACTGCATTGTGGTTTTGATTTGCATTTCCCTAATGGCTTGTAATACTGAACATCTTTTCATGTGCTTATTTGCTATGTGAATATCTTTTTGTTGAAATATCTCTTCATATCATGTGTCCATCTTCTAACTGGCTTGTTTGATATTTTATTGTTGAGTTCCGAAAGATCTTTATATAGCTTAGATACTAGTCCTTTGTTGAATATGTGGTTTGCAAATGTTTTCTTCTAGTTTGTAGCTTGGTTTTTCATTCTTTCACCTAGGCTTTTATAGAACAAAAGTTTTTTAATTTTTTAAATGTTTTTTAAAAAAATTTATTTCTGAGAGAGAGAGAGAGAGATAGAGACAGCATGAACAGGGATGGGTCAGAGAGAGAGGGAGATACAGAATCTGAAACAGGCTCCAGGCTCTGAGCTAGCCATCAGCACAGAGCTCGACGTGGGGCTCGAACCCACGAACCATAAGATCATGATGATCTGAGCTGAAGTCGGATGCTTAACCGACTGAGCCACCCAGGCGCTCCTAGAACAAAAGTTTTTAATTTTGGTGAGATCTAATTTATCAGTTTTTCCCCTTGTGACTCATGCTTTTGGCATCAAGCCTAGGAACTCTTTGCCTAACTCTAGATAACAAAGATTTTTTTGTATTTTTTTCTAAAAGTTTTATAGTTTTGTATTTTATATTTAAGTCCATGATCATTTTGGCTTAATTAAAAAAAATTTTAACATTTATTCATTTTTTGAGAGACAGAGAGAGACAGTATGAACAGGGAAAGGACAGAGGAGGAGGCAGACATGTATCTGAAATAGGCTTCAGGCTCTGAGCTGTCTGCACAGCTCAGCACAGCACATGTCAGCCCCATGCCTAATGTGGGGCTCGAACTCACAAACAGTGAGATCATGACATGGGCAAAAATCGGACACCCAGCTGACGGAGCCACCCAGGCACCCCTGGCTTAATTTTTACATAAGATTAAAAAAAAAAAAAAAAAAGGTAAGAAAAGGAGCTCCTGGCTGACATAGTTGGTAGACTCTTGATGTGACTCTTGATCTTGGAGTCATGGGTTCAGGCCCCACAATGGTCATGGAGTCTACTTAAAACAACAAAAAAATTTTTTTAAAAATACAATATGAGAAGTTTCGGTTGAGGCCATTTCTTTGCCTGTGGATAGCCAGTTGCTCCAGCACTGTTGAAAAGGGTTTCCTTTCTCCTTTAATTTGATTTTTGCACTTTTGTCAAAAATTAGTTAAGAATATTTATGTGAGTCTGATTTTGGGTTTTCTATATGTTCCATTAATGTATGTATCTATCCTTCTGCCAATGTCACACTGCTTTTATTATTGTAGATATGTAGTAAGCTTTAATATTGGGTAGAGTAATTCCTCTTACTTACTCTTTGTCAAGATTATGATTTTGGTTTTTTTATTAAAAAATTTTTTTAATGTTTATTCATTTTCAAGAGAGACACAACATGAGTGCGGAAGGGGCAGAGAGAGAGGGAGACACAAAATCTGAGGCAGGTTCCAGGCTCTGAGCTGTCAGCACAGAGCCCAATGTGGGGTTTCAACCCACAGACCATGAGATCATGACCTGAGCTGAAGTTGGATGCTTAACCAGGTGCCACCCAGGTGCCCGTATTTTTTTAAATGTTTATTTATTTTTGAGAGAGAGAGAAAGATAGAGCATGAGCAGGTGAGGGGCAGAGAGAGAGAGGGAGACACAGAATCTGAAGCATGTTCCAGGCTGTGAGCTGTCAGCACAAAGCCCAGCACGGGGCAAGATCATGACCTGAGCTGAAGTTGGATGCTTAACCAGGTGCCACCCAGGTGCCCGTATTTTTTTAAATGTTTATTTATTTTTGAGAGAGAGAGAAAGATAGAGCATGAGCAGGTGAGGGGCAGAGAGAGAGAGGGAGACACAGAATCTGAAGCATGTTCCAGGCTGTGAGCTGTCAGCACAAAGCCCAGCACGGGGCAAGATCATGACCTGAGCTGAAGTCAGATGCTTAACCAACTGGGCCACCCAGGCACCCTAAGATTATTTTAGTAGTTTTAGAGTCTGTACCTTTTCATGTAGAGTTTAGAATAAGCTTGTCTATATGCTGGGAGTTTGATAGGAACTGCCTTAAACTTACAGATTAATTGGAGGAGAATTGACATTTTTATGATATTGAGATTTCCAACTGTTTTAGGTCTTCTTTGATAGTTTTCATCAGCAGTTTATAATTTTCAGCATATATATCCTGTACATGTTTTGATAAGTGTACATTTAAGTATTTTTCTTTGGCATGATTATAAATGTTACTGTGTTTTAAATTTTGGTTTCGGGGTGTTTTTTGTTAATATATAGAAATGTGATTAATTTTTGTGTGTTAATCCTGCAACCTTGTTATTACTTTTAGGAATTTTTTTGTGGATTTCTTGGGATTTTCCATGTAGACAGTCATGTCATTTGCAAATAGAGATAGTTTTCCAATCTGTATGCATTTTATTTGTCTTGCCTTATTGTAGTGCCTAGAATTTCCAATATGGTGTTGCTTATTAGCTCCCAACTTTAGGGGGAAAGTATTTAGTATTTCACTTTTAAGTGTGAAGTAAGCTGTAAGGTGCGTTATTTATTTATTCTATTTTATTTTATTTTTTATTTTAGAGAGAACACAAGCAGGGGAGAGGGGCAGAGGGAAAGAGAGGGATAATTCCAAACAGGCTTCATGCTCAGTGCAGAGCCCAACTACAGGGCTTGATTCCATGACCCTAGGATCATGACCTGAGCTGAAATCAGGAGTTGGACACTCAACTGACTGAGCCACCCAGATGCACCACTTAGCTGTAAGGTTTATGTGTAAATCTTGTATCAAGTTGTAACTACATATTTTAAAAATTCAGCTGAAATGGTATTTCTTTTGCATTGCTTTTCCACATTCCCCAAAGCTGGTATTTACCCTCCATGTTTCAATTGCATTTAGCTTATACTACTGTAATTGATCTCTTAGTCATTTGTATTGTGGTTGATTTGTGTTCATTTATTCCCTCCCTGTCCTTGTCAGACCCATACACCCTCTAGTCTCTGAGGGCATAGGCTGTTTTATCCATCCTTATATTACAAGGTTAGTACAGTGTGCCTGGCATCATTGAAATGTTTTTATTGAATAAGGGAATAAATGAATGAATAATTGAATGAGAGAAGAATAAATTGTCTCCCATGGGGCTTAAGATCATTTGAGTTGATAGGAGTATGAGCTTTGGAGCCAGAAAGATTTCAAATCTCAGCCCTTCTATTTAATACTACTCTAGGAAGTTGGGACAAATTGCTAAATTTTTCTAAATTTCAGTTCCCTTATCTGTGAAATTAGGATAACAATAACCTACCTGAAAAAAATTGATATAATAGATGTCCATTCTTTGCACAGTACCTATCATGTTGTAGGTAGATTTTCATTTCTTTCTTCCTTGAACTGTTTTACATATTTAATGATACTGATTATAGAATTACTTTCTGAACTATATAAAGTTATTTCAGATACTGTTCATGTTTGTGTTAAAGATAGTCAAACTAATTTTGATTAGTTGGTTTAAAGGGAAAAAATAGGGACATGAGAAAATAGAGAAAGTTTGAATAACTTTGGTTGAGCAATACCATGTTCTAATCACTATGCTCAACACTTTACATACCATAACCCATTTAATCCCTGATAACAACCCCATAAAGCACATTTCTTCCTATGCAGAATTTTATCTTAGTTTTTTATAGTTTTCTTCTTTCCATCCTTTGTATATAAGCCCCAGGAATGGAGCTAGTATAATTTAATGCAGATTTCAAACTTCATATAGAATATGATAAATAATAACTTTTATTTCTAAGCTATCATCCTTAGTGTTCAGGGACTGTGTTTTTTAACGCATGTGTTCTTTTTTCTAGCAAACTTAGTGATATTTATTTTCTACTTCCATCTCTAGGAATATATTGGGTGTCCCAAATATATTAGGTTTTTCAGTTGTGTGAAAACAATCAGAGTAATTAATTTGTCTATTGCCTATGGCACATTAGTTTTTTTCAACAAATATCACTAATAAAGCTTGAATTGATTTTTCAAAGAGGAGAAAAGCAGCAGACTGTTTGAATTTGTATTTAGATTGTTTCTCACTTAGTACTTTGTATTGGTCAGGATAAGATCTGTTTTTTTTTTTAAATTTTTTTTAACTGTTTTATTTATTTCTAGGAGAGAGAGAGAGAGAGACAGCATGAGCAGGGGAGGGTCAGAGAGAGAGGGAGTCACAGACTGAAACAGGCTCCAGGCTCTGAGCTGGCAGTCAGCACAGAGCCCAACGCGGAGCTCGAACCCACGAACCGCGAGATCATGACCTAAGCAAAAGTTGGACGCTCAACCGACTAAGCCACCCAGGCGCCCCTGTTTTTTTATTTTTTTATTTTTATTTTTTATTTTATTTCTGAGAGAGAGAGAGAGAGAGAGACAGTGTTACGGGGTAGGGTTAGAGGGAGACACAGAATCTGAAGCAGGCTCCAGGCTCTGAGCTAGCTGTCAGTACAGAGCCCGCTGTTGGGCTTGAACCCACGAACCACGATATCATGACCTGAGCTGAAGTCAGCCGTGGACTGAGGCACCCAGGTACCCCAGATCTGTTTTTGTTTTTTTTTTAATGTTTGTTTATTTTGAGAAAGAAAGAGAGCAAGCGCAAGTGGGGAAGGAGCAGAGGGATCAGGAGAGTGAGAATCCCAAGCAGAATCCCAATCCCTATAAAGGCTTGATCCAGCAACCCTGGAATCATGACCTGAGCTGAAATCAAGAGTTGGATGCTTAATCCACTTGAACCACCCAGGTGCCCCTACTACCTCAACCATTTTTAATTATGCAATTTGGTATTTTTAAATACATTCATATTTTTGTGCAACCAATTTCTAGAACTCTTTTCATCTTGCAAAATTGAAACTCTGTACCTATTAAACAACTCCCCATTCCCTCACTTCTCCCTCCCCTTAGTCCCTGGCAATCATCACCATTCTACTTTGTGTCACTGAATTTTACTATTCTAGCTACCTGCTATAAATGGAATAAGGTATTTGTCCTTTTGTGCATGCCTTATTTCACTTAGCATAATGTCCTCAAGTTTCATCTATGTGTCAAAATTTCCTTCCTTTTTAAGGCTAAATAACATTACATTGTATGTGCACATACTATATTTTGCTTATCCATTTTCTTGGATTGTTTCCATCTTTTGGCTATTATGAATAATGCTGCTATGAATGGGTGTATAATGATCTCTTTGAGACTCATTTTCCATTCTTTTGGATATATATCCAGAAGTGGAATTGCTAGGTCATATGATAATTCTGTTTTTAATGTTTTGAGGAATTGCCATACCATTTTCCATAGTGGTTGCACCATTTTATATTCCCACCAGCAGTGCACAAGAGTTCCCGTTTCTTCACACTATCATCAGTTTTTTTTTTCTATTGTTTTGATAATTGCCATCCTAATGGGTGTGAGATTGAGTATCTCATTGTGGGCATTGAGCATCTTTTCATGGGCTTATTGACCTTTTGTATATCTTTTTGGAAAAGTTCTGCTCTTGTCCTTTGTTCACGTTTAAATCAGTTTTTGTAAAGTTGTAGGAGTTCTTTGTATATTCTGGATATTAATGCCTTATCAGATGAATTATATACAAATACTTCTTCCCATTTGTGGTTTGTCTTTTCAGTTTGTTCATTGTGTCCTTTGATGAATAGAAGTTTTCTTTTTGTTTTTAAAATGTTATTTAAGATTATTTATTTTTATTTCTTTAATTGTTATTTAAAAGTTTCATTTATTTATTTATTTGTTTTGAGAGAGTGGTGAGGAGGTTCAGAGAGAGAGGGAGAAAGAAGCCCAAGCAGGCTCCACAGCCTAACGCGGGGCTTGAACCCATGAACCGTGAGATCATGACCTGAGCTGAAATCAAGAGTCTGACGCTTAACTGACTGAGTCACCCAGCTGCCCCTATTTAAAATATTTTAAAAGAATAATACAGTAAGATCCTTGTACCCACCATCCAGCAAATTAAACATTGCTAAATTATTTGAAGGCCCCTGGCTTTTCCCTTCTTGATTGCTAGTCCCTTGCCATCTCTCAAAGGTAACCACTAATTAATTTGATATTTCTCTGACTAGTTAAACTCCTTGGTCAGCCTGTTAGAATTAGAAGCTTATCATGTAAGAAGTAAAAGTACTGCAGAAGTCTAGTGGAAGGCTAAGGTAGGAAGGGATATTTCTTAAATTAAAAAAAAATTTTTAAAAATGTTTACTTATTTTGTGTGTGAGAGAGACTGAGCATGAGCAGGGCAGGGGCAGAAAGAGAAGGAGACACAGAATCCGAAGCAGGCTCCAGGCTCTGTGCTGATGCGAGGCTTGAGCTCACGAGCCATGAGATCATGACCTAAGCCGAAATCAGATGCTTAACCGACTGAGCCACCCAGGCGCCCCGTTTCTTTTTTTTTTAAGTTGAAAGCCCAGTCCAGTACCCTATCAGAGATGGTTGTATATAAAGGTACACAGAAATATTTTGTTGAATGACTGCTTGGTACCCAGGCACTTCTGGTTGAAAATATTTAATACCAATATATTATTTTGAAATGATGTCTACATATCTTTTGGGTTACGATTGCTATGCACTTTAGTAGTAAATAGACAGCCATGGTAGAGTAAATATTTTCTTACAAGTAGTGAAACTAAGTCGCAGACTTTCAGCATTTAGCTTTAACTGCATATAGGGTATTTAGCTGCTTTGGTTAATTGAGACTTGTAGACAGGACAAACAATAAGAGAGGTGTAGAAGCATTACAATTCCTGGTTCTGGAAAATGAGTTGTAAATTCTGAAGAAAAAGAGGTGATTCTGGTAAGGTCTGATTCTGGGCAAGGGCCTATTAAAACAAACAGCTCAATATTCACAGGGTAGCAGTGAAGGACCTGACCTCCATTGTAGCTGAAAATGAAATACTTCTCTGGTGAGGCCACAATAGGAACAGCAAGTAGAGCTGCTGCTGCCACTGCTGCTTGAACTTTGTGGCTCTGTGAAGTGGGTAAAGCAGGAAATGATTCCATGGAACCAGGCATTTATAAGGAAGGACTTGTTCTGGCTCTGGCCAAGTGGTTGCTCAGGTTGTGGGTGTCACTTTAAACATACAAAGACCTGTTTGCTGGAGGAGGAGCAGCTTCCTGAGGATCAGGTGCGTATCAAGGGATGAGCTCATCCTTCTAACCAGACCTGCTCTAGACGCTGAGTGAATGTTTTCCTAATTGCAAGTCCTGCAGCTGCGAGAAGCAGGAAATGGTTGAAGCTTCAGGCACTTTGTGAGTAGCAAAAAAATGGAAGTGATTTTGGGACTCTTTTGAAACGTGGCTGTGAATATCAGGTTGAAGGTGACACACATGAACACTCAGTCTTTCTCTAAGTTTAGGATTGCAGTAAAGTGTATGGTGGGTTGCGGAAAGCTTTGGTGGTTCTAACTTTAATGATTCTTTTTGAAGTGACTTAATAATTTGTTTTTTTATACTGTCTTGTTTGATTTTGTTGCTCTGAGACTTAAGACTTCTGGGGGCTCCTTTTTAAGGTTTTTTTTTTAAGCTTTGGTTGATGGGACTTACCCTACTTTTGAAGTCCATTGTGCTGGCTTTCAGAGCCATATACATGATTCTATTTTGTTTGTTTTAATTTACCTAAACTATTCACTTTAAGTAAGGCTCTTTAAAATGAAATTGGTTTTAAAAAGAAATATCCATTACTTACTATTTTTTATTAAAATTTTAGTTTTGAGATAATTCTGAATCATGAGAGATCTGATATACTCTTTACCCAGTTTCTGGAAATGGTAACATCTCGCAAAATTATAGTGCAATAATCACAACCAGAATATTGACATTGATACAATCAGCACAGTATCCAGTATGGCCCTTTTATAGCTGCATCCACTTCTTTTGCACCACTCCTTTTTTAATCCCTGTTAAACACTAGTCAAAAAATCAATTTTTAAGCAAGAAATGTTATGTGAATCTTAAGCAGTTTTGTATTAGAAATCCACATAGGCTTAATGAAAAGAGCCCTGGACTGTGATAGGAGGTTTTGGTTCATTGTAGTAGCTCTTTGACCTTGGGTGAATAATTTCTCTGTGCTTCAGTTTCCTTATGTGTAAAACAGGATAATAGTATACTAATTTCTATCTAACCTGTTTATAGGATTTTGAGATATTATAAAGTTCTTTCAAAAAGTAAGTTCTTTGTAGATTATTATAGGCAGCAAGGATGATAGTTTTCAAACCAGAAAATGTAAAGCAAGTTGTAAACTAGAAACTGAAGCCCAGAATGTTGGGAGTGAACATTTTATTTATTTTAATTAAAAAATTTTAAAATTTATTTTGAGAGAGAGAGAGAGAGGGAGAGAGAGAAAATCCCAAACAGGCTAGCACAGAGCCCCACGTGGGGCTCAAACTTACCAGCTGTGAGATCATGACCTGAGCTGAAATCAAGAGTACTACACTTAACAGACTGGGCCACCCAGTTGCCCCATGAGTGAACATTTTAAAATGAATTTAAATCTTAAGGCTCAATTGAATTTCAGAGTGCTGAAATTAACCGACTAATGATGTCAGAACCACTGTTGTTAATTTTTAAGAAATTATAAAAATCAAAGAGACACCAATGTTCTGATATCCAAAAAGAGAAAAGTAATTGGAAAACTGTAAATGGATGTGAAATCCTGGAAAAAATTCAATTATAAATAATTAAACAGATGATATGGGGTATTAAAAAGATCTCTCAAAAAATAAAATAAGCTTTACTTTTATTAAAAATGTTTTTCAATGTTTATTTTTGAGAGACAGAGAGAGACAGAATGTGTGCGGGGGAGGGTCAGAGAGAGAGGGAGACACAGAATTCAAGGTAGGCTCCAGGCTCTGGGCTGTCAGCACAGAGCCTGATGTGGGCTCAAACTCATGAACCGTGAGATTGTGACCTGAGCCAAAGTCGGATGCTTAACCAATTAAGCCACCCAAGTGCCCCACAAATAAAATTAAAGGGGGTGCCTGGGTGCCTCAGTCACTTAAGCGTTTGACATACAGTTTCACAGTTTTTCATGATACATTTCATACTGATATATGGTAAAATATGGATTGGTTGATTAATGGAATGTGTAGAAGATGGAATAACTGTACCCACTTAGATTCTTGGCTTCACCAGGAAAGTTTCTGGTGGATTATCTTTGGGCTTTGGATAGAGTAAAAATTAAAACAAACAAACATGTTAATCAGATATGTTAAGTATTGCAAAGCTAAGGTTAATATGACAGATGATGAATAAAGCCTTAAAAATTGTATCTATAGGATGAAATCATGGGCCTAAACTGAAGTTATATTTAAGAGAGAATCCCTGTGTTTAAATTCAGAACCTCAAATGAACAAGAATAGGATAAGGAAGAGCTGATTGTAGCAGTTAATATGAAAGATATCTGGGAATTTTGGTTAATATAGCAGGAGCTGGCTATGCGATGTTGCTGCTAAAAACACCTTCAGCTGTATTACCAGAAGTTTATCCAGGTCACAAAAGATGGTTCCAATATATATTTGTGCTAATAGTATATCTATTTAGGTAGACAGTGACAAAGTTGAGAGTATTCCAAGGAAGGCAGACAGAACAATAAATGGTATAGGAAACTGTTGAGACTTGGGAATGGAAGTGTTGATAAGTTTTAAAACTGCAAAAAATAATAAAACACCCATAATCCCATCAGAATTAATCACTGTTAACCATCTGTCTTAGAAATAAAACATTTCAGGTAAAGCCAAAGCCCCTTTCCTTCTCCTCCCTACAAGGAACTCTATTAACATATGTGCATAGTTTAAAAAATTCATATACTATTATATGCTTAGAAGGAAATATAGCAGTTACTCCCCCCTCCCAGAGGCAATCATACTCATCTGTCTTAAATATATGTCTATATATTTTTAAGCAGGCTCCACACCCAGCATGGAGCCCAATGTGGTGCTTGAACTCATGACTCTGAGATCAAGACCTAAGCTGAGATCTGACCTGAGCTTAACCAACTGAGCCATTCAGGCACCCCTGTCTTAAATATTTCTAATAGTATAGTTATATTACTTGCTTTTAAAAAATGTTTAACATATATGAGGTGAAGTGCTATAGAAGATGAGCTTTTGATTCTTTTAAATGCATATATGTCCTTTCCCTTATAGTATCAATCTGGTTATGTAATTTTGGGGGGTTAAGTCATTATTTATTTTTTATATTACACAAATATTGAACCTGAGATACATAATGTACAATGATTATAATCATCTTCTTGTACAACTTTTAATTTTCCTTAGACGTAATAATTGCCTTGCTTTATTTGCTCAGTTTTTAAAATTCAGATTACTAAATCATTCCCAGATTCTCAGTCAGTACCATAAAACTCTGCCCCATTCATTCAAATCCTAGATAATTTATCAATTTTTTTCTTTTAACTCTTAGACACCTACTTTGTATATTCTGTATATTCTTCTGTATTTTACTCCAGCATGGGTTGATTGTTAGGTAGGCCTGCTCTACAGTTCTTACCCTGGAATTTCCTTTCACAGTCATCCTAGGAATTCTGTTTCCTGAATTACAGGTCATTTTCTTTCTTGTTTTACCCCCTCATTTTGGTGAAGCATGTCCTTTAGAAGCTTTCTGAGAGTTAACATTTACAGGAATTAAATTTTTTGAAATCTTGCATATATGAAAATGTTTTTATTCTACCTTCAGTATTATTATATAATACTCTATTTGGGAATAGACTTTTTTGTTGGAAATAATTTTCTCACTGTTTTATTTTATTATTTAAAAAATTTTTAACTGTTGGGGCACCTGGGTGGCTTAGTTGGTTAAGCGTCTGACTTTCGCTTAGGTCATGATCTTGCGGTTTGTGGGTTCGAGCCCCACGTAGGGCTCTGTGCTGACTGCCAGCCCAGAGCCTGGAGCCTGTTTCAGAGTCTGTGACTCCCTCTCTTTCTGACCCTCCCCTGCTCACGCTGTCTTTCTGTCTGTCTGTCTGTCTCTCTCTCTCCTAGAAATAAATAAAACATTAAAAAAATTTTAAAAATTTCATAACTTTATTTATTTTTGAGAGAGAGAGAGAACAGTGTGAGCCAGAGAGCGGCAGACAGAGAGGGAGACATAGAATCCGAAGCAGGTTCCAGGTTCTGAGCTGTCAACACAGAGCCCGACATGGGGCTTGAACTCACAAAACGCTAGATCATGACCTGAGCCGAAGTTGGATGCTTAACCAACTGAGCCACCCAGATGTCCCCATTTTCTCATTATTTTAAAGGTATTGCTATTCCTTTGTTGTCTGTGAAAAGTGTAATGTTCTTTTTATTTTATTTTTATAAAGTACAGTAGTTTATTAGCAAGTAAAGTATAATTTCTAATAAAGCAGATTGGGCATATGCAATGCATACATTTACTTCAGAATAGGAAATGTGTTAAAAAATTTTTTTTAATCTTTATTTTTGAGAAAGAGAGTGTGAGTAGGAGAGGGAGAGAGAGAGAGGGAGACACAGAATTTGAAGCAGGTTCCAAGTTCTGAACTGTCAGCACAGAGCCTGACATGGGGCTCGAACCCATGAGCAGTGAGATCATGGCCTGAGCTGAAGTCGGACAGTTAACTGACTGTGCCACCCAGGTGTCCCCTCTGCCCCAAAATGTAGTGTTCTTATATGCCCTAATTCTTACCAAAGAATTGGGATCTGACCACTGAAGTGCTCCATCATTCTTTTTAAAGAAAACCTTTTTTGGGGGTTGCCTGTATGGCTCAGTTGGTTAAGGGTTCGGCTTTGGCTCAGGTCAAGATCTCATGATTTGTGGGTTCAAACCCCATGTCAGGTTCAGTGCAGAGCCTGCTTGGGATTTTCTCTCTTTACCTTTTTCTCTGACCCTCTCCTTCTCATTCTTTCTCTCTCAAAAATAAACTTTAAAAACCCCACCTTTTTTGGGTTTAAATATACATAGCATAAAGCATGCCATTTTAACCATGTTTTAAAATGTTTATTTTTTTTAATTTTTGAGTTGGGGGGAGGGGCAGAGAGAGAGGGAGACACAGAATCCGAAGCAGACTCCAAGCTGTGAGACTCAGGGCTGGAACCCACAAGCTGTGAGATCATGACCTGAGCCAAAGTCAGATGAGCCACTCAGGCACCCCTCAGTTTAATCATGTTCAAGCATATAGTTCTGTAGCATTAAGTACATTTACATTGCTGTGCAACCTGATGCCATTCTGATTTCATTCCTTTGTATGTTACCTTTTTTTTCTTTCTATTGAGAAACAAAATTTTCTTTCTCCTCATGTTTTACAATTCATTGCCTTAGTGTGGATTTTTAAATTCATTGTGCTGGGGGTTTTAGCTTATGATCTTAAAATCTGACCATTTTTTGTACTTTTTCTTGGATACTTTTCTCTTTTTCTGGAAAGCCCGAATTGATTCTCTGATTTTTATTCTATTATCTTTTCTATTTCCCTGCATTTGTATTTTACTTTTTGGGAGATTTCCTTAAATTTGTCTTTTCAAATCTTTTGTTGAACTTTGTATTTCTTGTTTTAGAAATACAAAATCTTGACTCTCTGAGAAATACATTTTAAATTTTTAAATTTTCTTGTATTCCCCAGATTATCTGTTTTCTTTAAGCTACTCCCTCATTTGAGGTACCATCAGCTCTATGTATTTTATAGACATTCTTTGGGGCTGGTCAGTTTTCTCAGATGGAAGTCCTCCAGATTCCTGCCTGAGGAGTTAGGAGTCTGACTACCAGTGGTTTGGTGCTGAAAGGCAGAAGGGGCTAGGGATCCATTTAATATATAGATTTTCACTTAATCTCCTTAGCCTTTTTAAAGGTTTAGCTTTTTATTAAATTAATGTTTTCCCTAGTTTTAATAAGGTATCTCACCCAGATTAGCTGTGCCTAATGTCCCACAATCATACCCTCTCTGGTTTATACTTCAGAAAGTAAGCCTAAAGCCTTCAGATGAGCTGGGGGAGGGAGCATTTGCTTGGCTGTGTTGGTTTGAAAGAGAGAATTTGAAGCATCTGACTGCTTCTTAAACATATTATTAAATTGCTTTTCCATTTTTTTATTTTTTTATTTTTTTTTTAACGTTTTTTAAATTTATTTCTAGGAGAGAGAGAGAGAGAGACAGCGTGAGCAGGGGAGGGTCAGAGAGAGAGGGAGTCACAGACTGAAACAGGCTCCAGGCTCTGAGCTGGCAGTCAGCACAGAGCCCGACGTGGGGCTCGAACCCACGATCCGCGAGATCATGACCTAAGCAAAAGTCGGACGCTTAACCGACTAAGCCACCCAGGTGCCCCTGCTTTTCCATTTTTAAGTTCCACCCCACATTCCCTTCCTGACAATTTCCTGGGTTCTGTAATAGGAGTATGTATACTTCTGTTTGCCAGCATTTACCCTCAGGTTCTTTCTCTGGTATGTTAGTCAGTTACCACACATTTATCTGCTTTCCTGCTTATAATATTTTGTTTAAATTCTACTCCTTCAGTCATTTACTTTCCCAGTTTCTTTGTCCTTGTGGATTTTTACCTTTCTCTATTCCTCTACTCTTATTTTTAGTGGAGACTTAATTTAAGAGGGAGTAGAGGTAAATGTGTTTGTTTAATTCACATATTCCCATTTCTTATAATTTTGTATATGTATAAAATGTATCCACAACTAATATATAGTGGTGCTTCATGTGTTTAAAAAATTTTACATACAGGGGTGCCTGGCTGGCTCAGTCAGTAGAGCATGCAGCATGTGACTCTTTCTTAGGTCAAGCCCCATGTTGGTTGTAGAGATTATTTAAAGTAATAAATATAAAAAATAAAAATAAAATATTTAATAAATAATTAAAGGGGCACCTGGGTGGCTCAATAGGTTAAGTGTCAACTCTTGATTTCAGCTCAGGTCATGATCTCATGGTTCTTGGGTTCAGGCTGTGAAATAGGCTCTGCCCTGGCAGCATGTAGCCTGCTTGGGATTCTCTCTCCCTGCCTCTCCCCTATTCTCTCTCTCTCAAAAATAAATAAACTTTGGGGCGACTAGGTGGCTTAGTCGGTTGAGCGTCCGACTTTTCGCTTAGGTCATGATCTCACGGTTCGTGGGTTCGGGCCCCACATCGGGCTCTGTGCTGACTTCCAGCTCAGAGCCTGGAGCCTGTTTCAGTCTGTGACTCCCTCTCTCTCTGACCCTCCCTTGCTCACACTGTCTCTCTCTCTCTCTCCTAGAAATAAATAAAACATTAAAAAAAAAACTTTAAAAATAAATGAATGAATGAGTGGATGATGAATGAATGAATGAATGAATGAATGAATAAATAAATAAAAATTTTACCTATATGGGATTGCCTGGCTGGCTCAGTTGGTAGAGCATGTGACTCTTGATCTCTGGGTTGTGAATTCAAGCCCCACATTGGGTGTAGACATTATTTAAAAATAGTAAAATCTCACTGGATGTTATATGTAGATGATGAATCACTGGGTTCTAGTCTGAAGCCAAGACTACACTGTATGTTAACTAACTTGAAAATTAAAAAATAAAAAAGTAAAATCTGTCTCAAAAATAAAATTTGAAAAAGTTTTAAATTTTATTTATTTTTGAGAGAGAGAGGAGCAAACAGAGAGGGAGATACAGAATCTGAAGTAGATTCCAGGCTCTGAGCTGTCATCACAGAGCCTGATGTGGGGATTGAACTCATGAACCATGAGATCATGACCTGAGCTGAAGTCAGATGCTTAACCGACTGAGCCACCCAGGATCCCCACAACTTAAAAAGATTTCAAAGGTCAGAGAGATTATATGCCATTATACCATGATGTTAATCTAGTTAATATAATCTTTGGGCAGGAGTATTCTAGGGTATTTACTTCTTATTTTTTCCTTATTTGTATTTTGTTTTTTTTTTACAATAAAAATATTCTTTGTTGGAAGAAAAAGTTGAGTCACTTCTAACATTTTAAAATAAGAATTATGGGGACATGTGAGTGGCTCAGTCAGTTAAGCTCTTGGTTTTCACTCAGGTCATGATCTCGTGGCTCGTGGCTCATGGGTTCGAGCCCCACATTGGGCTCTGTGCTGATAGTGTGGAACCTGCTTGGGATTCTCTCTCATCCTCTCTGTCCTTCTCCTGCTTGCACATTCTCTCTCTCTCTGTCAAAATAAATAATAAATAAACTTAACACAAACATTTTTAAAAACTAAGAATTAGGGGTGCTGGCTGGCTCAGTTGGAGGAGTGTGTGACTCTTGATCTCTGGGTTGTGGGTTGGAGCCCCATGTTGGGTGTAGAGATAACTTAAATAAATGAAACTTTAAAATGAAATAAATGAAACTTTAAAAAATAAAAAGAAAATAAGAATTATATTAGTAAACATTCTAGGATAGCCAAATGAGTATAAATAAAAGTAGGATATGGGGCACCTGGGTATCTCAGTTGGTTAAATGTCTGACTCTTGATTTCGGTGCTGGTCACATCTCACAGATAGTGGGTTTGAGCCCCTTGATGGGCTTTGTGCCAGCAGTGCAGAGCCTGCTTGGGATTCTCTCTATCTCCCTCTCTCTCTGCCCCTCCCCTACTCCCCAAGATATATTATATATATAATATTTATATATATATTATATATATAATCAGCCTGACCTCTGGAGACTAGAAGGAGGCTGAAGACAAAGTTCAGTCGTATGGCCAATGATTCAGTTACTCCTGTCTACATAATGAAACCTCAATAAAAACTGAACAGAGTTGGTGAGCTTCTCTGGTTGGCAATACACATTGATGTGCTCGGAGGGTGACCTATCCTAAAGAAGTTTTGCTTTGGGGAATTGCCCAGACCTTGCCCTATGCATCTCCTCACTACTTGCACACACACATACATGCCCACTATCTCTCTCTCAAAATAAATAAACTTTAAAAATAAAATAATAAAATATGACAACTGATTTTTTTCAGTGATTATAAGTATAAATTTATACTCTTAACTACTTAATCTAGGTCTAAATGAAACCTCATATGTGCAAATGCACATGTATATTTATACACTTCTCCCTGATCAATGACAAAGAGACTATTCAAATACTAACAATTTAAAACTCATTAGTTTATAACTACAGAATCTTAGAGTAGAAAGAACCTCGCTGCTGGTACAGAAGCCCAATGTGGGGCTCAAACTCACCAAATCACCAGATCGTGACCTGAGCAGAAACCAAGAGTCAGATGCTTAACTGACTGAGCCAACCAGGTGCCCCCAAAAGTTTAGAGGCTTACCTCCCAGGAACCAGGTACAAAGACCAGTCAAATTCTTTATTACACAATAGTGTTAAAACCCAACTTGGCTATTAATAACTTCCTCTGGAAAGCCTTTATAGACTTTCCAAGGGACTTCGTTCACATCTCTCTTATAGTTTTTCTTTTTCCCTTATCAGACAGTGAACACTTTGAAGGTCCCCTGGTTTTAGTCATCTTTGCCTCTAATATTAGCACTATATCTGGCTTACAGTAGGAATAGGCTCAGTGAGTAGGGAATTGAAATATTTAAGATATAGCTCATGAGGAGATGAAAGTTCAGTGTAGAATTCTTAGAGTTTTCTTTTTTTTTTTTTTAAATATTTTTATTTATTTCTAGGGGGGAGAGAGAGAGAGAGAGAGAGACAGCGTGAGCAGGGGAAGGTCAGAGAGAGAGGGAGACACAGACTCTGAAGCAGGCTCCAGGCTCTGAGCTGGCAGTCAGCACAGAGCCCGACGCGGGCTCGAACCCACGAACCGCGAGATCATGACCTAAGCGAAAGTCGGACGCTTAACCGACTAAGCCACCCAGGCGCCCCTAGAATTCTTAGAGTTTTCAGTATTTTTAATGTTTTATTTATTTTTGCGCATGAGAGACTGCGTGAGCAGAGGAAGGGCAGAGAGAGAAGGAGACACTGAATCTGAAGCAGGCTCCAGGCTTTGAGCTGTCAGTACAGAGCTGGATGCGGGGCTTGAACTCACAAACTGTGAGATCATGACCTGAGCTGAAGTTGGATGCTTAAGTAACTGAGCCACCCAGGTGCCCCTCTATACTCCTTCTTTACTGGTCAACATGTGATTATTTTGAAGTAAATCCTATGCATATTATTTCCTCTGTAAATATTCCTAAATAAGGGGCGTCTGGGTGGCTTAGTCGGTTAAGCGTCCGACTTTCGCTTAGGTCATGATCTCGCGGTTTGTGGGTTTGAGCCCCGCGTCGGGCTCTGTGCTGACTGCCAGCTCACAGCCTGGAGCCTGTTTCAGAGTCTGTGACTCCCTCTCTCTCTGACCCTCCCCTGCTCACGCTGTCTTTCTGTCTGTCTGTCTGTCTCTCTCTCTCCTAGAAATAAATAAAACATTAAAAAAAAATAAAAAAATAAAATATTCCTAAATAAGACTTACCATAATTTAACCAGTCCCCATTGACAGATACTTAGTTTTTATTTATTACAAACAGTAGAACTATAAATATCCATTTACATTTATCTTTATAAACTGCAGGGTTAATTTCTAGAAGTTGAACTGCTGAAACAAATATATAAGCATTTAAAATTGAGAAATACTGCCACATTTTTTTATCCCTATCAAGAGTAAATGAAAATTTATCCTTCTCTGCATTCTTACTCACACTGATTTTATCCAACTGTTAAACTATTGGCAGTCTGAGATCTGAAAAATGATATATATCTTTCTTTTGCTTTTTAAAAAATGTTTTTTTTTAATGTTTTATTTATTTCTAGGAGAGAGAGAGAGAGACAGCATGAACAGGGGAGGGTCAGAGAGAGAGGGAGTCACAGATTGAAACAGGCTCCAGGCTCTGAGCCGGCAGGCAGCACAGAGCCCGACGCGGGGCTCGAACCCACGAACCGCGAGATCATGACCTAAGCGAAAGTCGGACACTCAACCGACTAAGCCACCCAGGCGCCCCAAAATGTTTATTTATTTGAGAGCGAGATAGACAGACAGACAGAATGAGCAAGAGAGGGACAGAAAAAGAGGGAGAGAGAGAATCCCAAGCAGGCTCCGTGTTGTTAGTTCTGAGTCTGACAAAGGGCTCGATCCCATGAACTATGAGACCATGACCTAAGCAGAAATCATTAGTCTCTTGCTTAACTGACTGAGCCACCCAGGTGCCTCTCATTTATCCATTTTCAAAATTGGATAGGATAGGGGCGCCTGAGTGGCTCAGTTGGTTGAGCATCCGACTTCAACTCAGGTCATGATGTCACAGTTCGGGAGGTCGAGTCCCACATCGGGCTCTGTGCTGACAGCTCAGAGCCTGGATCCTGCTTCAGATTCTGTGTCTCACTCTTTCTCTGCCCCTCCCCCACTCACACACACACTCTCTCTCCTTCAAAAATAAAAAAAACATTTAAAAAATTAAAAAAAATAAAATTGGACATTTTTCCTGTCTTTATTGGTCATCCTTTTTTTTCCTTCTGTGAATTGCATATTTAAATTCTTTACTTGTTTAAGGAAAGGAATTGGGAAGCCTGGCTGGCTCAGTCAGTTGGTGGAGTATCTGGCTCTTGGTCTCAGGTTCATGATTTCAAGCCCCATGTTGGGCGTGGAGCCTACTTTAAAAAAACAAAAAAAAGAAGAAGAAGAAGAAGAAAGGAAATAAATTGTCAAAAAGGTGTGATTTCCTTTCCCAAACCATCATGTGCTGTCATGTCTCCCTTTTTCCCTCTTTTCCAGTTTAGATTACCAACTCAGGAGTAGTACTTCTGTCTCTTTAATGAAGGTAAATACCTTCCCTTCTTTTTTTTCCTGCTGCCCTTTTTTTGCCCACCAAAGGTTCATTAGCTCTCTGTTTTCAGCACATCCTAGAAACAGCCAAATTGTTTATCAGACAGATGGTTTTAAGTCAGTTTCTGAGGAAGTACTCTAGGGAAATATGCCCAAGAAGCATCAGGAAGGATTTCTACAGGCATATGGTGGAATATTTGTAATTGTTTAGCAATAAGTAGGTCCAGCAAGTATCACTTCAGCCTGTTTTGTTCATCTGTTCTGTCTTTCCACACAAACAGAAGATATGCACTCTGACTTTTGCTGCTGTGCCATTTTGATGGCATTTTCAGCCTTATTTTTGTCAAAGTGAATTATCTGTCTCCATCCATTTTGGACATATGTGTAATTGATAGTATTACTGTTGTTTTCTTGATATAGGGAAAATGGTGATTGCATTCTGTCCTGAATTAAATGACAGTGTCAGAGTTTAAGAATGTACTGACAGACTGACGTTCTTTGCTTATGTATTCTTTAAAAACAGCTGTTAAAAATCTCATACACATAGAAATTGTTTGCCAAGCATTTGAAGTCATCTTGTTTTACCAGGTGGCAGCTGCTGCTGTTTATTGGGACCTAATTTAAACCACAGACATGAAATAAAGAGTGTCCTTGTTTTTAAAAAGAGAAATTGTGATTTCTTGAAAAACAGCTTTACTGAGATACAATTCACATACCAGACAAGTCACCCACTTAAACTGTACAATTCAGTGTTTTTTTTTAAAGTTTATTTATTTATTTTGAGGGGGAAGTAGGGCAGAGAGAGAGGAGAGACAGAGGATCCCAAGCAGGCTCCGAGCTGTCAGCACAGAGCTTGAGGCTAGGCTCAATCCCAGGAACTGCGAGATCATGACTTGAGCTGAAACCAAGTCAGATGCTTAACCAGTGAAGCCACCCAGGTGCCCCCAATGGTTTTTAATGTATTTGCAACGTGGAACAACCATCACCACAATCAATTTTAGAACATTTTTATCACCCCCAAAAGAAATGCTATACTTAGAGTCACTTTCCATTTCCTTCACACCTCCTCTCAGCCCTAGGCAGCTGCTTTCTGTGTCTATAATTTGCCTGTTTTGGACATTTCATATAATTAGAATCATGCAATAAGTGGTCTTTTGTGATTGGCTTCTTTCACTTAGCATGCTTTCAAGGTTTATACATGTTGTAGCATATATTAGTGCTTCATTCTTAGAATGGTTGGTTGAATACTGTTCCGTTGTATGAATATACCACAATTTATCCATTCATTAGTTGGTGTACATTTGGATTGTTTCCACTTTTTGGCTATATGAATAATGCTACTATGAACATTTATCTACAAGTTTTTTATTTTTTGAGAGAGAGGGAGCATGTGCATGTGTGTACACAAATGCATGCATGTGTGAGCAGGGGAGGGGCAGAGGGAGAGAAAGAGTCTCAAGCAGACATCACGCCCAATGTGGAGCCTGACTTGGGGCTCAATCCCACCACTGCAAGATCATGACCTGAGCCAAAATCAAGAGTTGGTACTTCACTGACTGAGCCACTCAGGTGCCCCTTCTAAAAATTTTATAGTTTTAGCTCATTCATTTAGACATTGGACCACATTTTTGAATTTTGAATTTTCACTTTTTAAAAATGTTTTTTAATTCATTGAGAGACCGAGAGCATATGAGGGGCAGAGAGAGAGGGGGAGAGAGAGAGAATCCCAAGCAGGCTCCACACTGTCAGTGCTGAACCTGATGTGGGGCTCAAACTCACCAACTGTGAGACCATGATCTGAACTGAAATCAAGAGTTGGATGCCCAACCTACGGAGCCACCCAGGCACCCCTGACCCCATTTTATAAAAGGTTTATTTATTTTGAGAGAGGGAGGAGCAGAGAAAAAGAGAGGGAGAGAGAATCCTAAGCAAGCTCCACACTGTCAACACAGAGCCCATTGTGTACTCAGTCTCATGAACTGTGAGATCATGACCTGAGCCAAAACCAAGAGTCAGATGCTCAATGGACTGAGCCACCCAGGTGCCCCAGATATTTGACCCCATTTGTTTACTATTTTATTTTTTTAACTTTATTTTATTTTTGAGAGAGAGAGAGAGAGAAAGAATCTCAGGTAGACTCCATTCAGTCAGTACAAACCCCGACATGGGGCCCAATCTCATGAAACATGAGATCATGACCCAAGCTGAGATCAAGAGTCAGACGCTTAACTGACTGAGCCATCTAGGTGCCCCTGCTTTTTTAATATTTTAATTTTTTTAACATTTTTTATTTATTTTTGAGAGAGTGAAACAGAGTATGAACTGGGGAGGGGCAGAGAGAGAAGGAGACACAGAATCTGAAACAGGCTCCAGGCTCTGAGCAAGCATTCAGCACAGAGCCTCATGCGGGGCTCTAACTCACAAACCGTGAGATCATGACCTGAGCTGAAGTCAGATGCTCAACCCACTGAGCCACTTAGGCTCCCCTTTTTTTAATATTTTAAAGAAAGTGAGAGAACACACATGCAAGCAGGGAAGGGACAGAGAGAGAATGGGAGAAAAAGAATCCCAACAGGCTCCTCACTGTCATCACAGAGCCTGGTACCGGGCTTGATCCCACCACCCTGGGATCATGACTTGATCCACAATCGAGAATCGGTTGCTCAGCTGACTCAGCCACTCAGGCATCCTTCAGTGCCATTTTTTAATGAGACTATTCTTTTCTTACTGAATTCTCCTGGCACAATTGTGTGATATTTAAGGTTCTGTTGAACACAGGGAAAATTTTACCATGTATATCCTAACACATTCTTTGTAACTCTACCCCAAATCAGTTGAAGTTTGCTGAAGTATGGTAGAAATCTCAGAGACTTTCACTACTGTTAGGGAAGACAAAAAAATCTTTCAGGAAACAATATTGCAAAAAATATAAATTATGCTGCTGACAGTTTACCACAACAGTAGACTCAATTTGGTTCTTTTTTTTCCTTTTCCTTAAAAAAATATTTAATGTTTATTTTTGAGAGAGAGAGAGAGAGAGAGAGAGAGAGAGAGAGACAGTGTGAGTGGGGGAGGGGCAGAGAGAGAGGGAGACACAGAATCTGAGGCAGGCTCCAGGCTCTGAGCTTCAGCACAGAGCCTGATGTGGGGCTTGAATTGGTGAACTGTGAGATCATGACCTAAGCCCAAGTTCGAGGCTCAACCCTCTGAGCCATCCAAGTGCCCCTCTTTTCCTTTTATTTGAGTACAGTTGATACACAATGTTACATTAGTTTCAGGTGTATAACTAGTGATTTGACAAGTTTTCCCCACAAGTGTAGCTACCATCTGTCCCATTACATTGCTATTACAGTACAATTGACTATATTCCTTATGCTGTGCCTTTTATTGCCATGACTTATTAATTCCATTACTGGAAGTCTTCCTCTTGCCTTCACCCATTTTCCTTCCCCTCCCAACAACCATTAGTTTGTTCTCTGTATTTATAGGTCTGGTTCTGCTTTTTGTTTGTTTCATTTTTTAAAAAGATTTCATTTATGAATGGAATCATATGGTATTTGTCTTTCTCTGTTGTGTTTCATTTAGCTTAATACCCTCTAGGTCCACCCATTTTGTCTCAGATGGCATAACCTCATCCTTTTTATGGTTGTGTAATATTTCTCTCTGTGTGTGTGTACACCACATTTTCCTTATCCATCCTCTGTTGATGGACACAGGTTCCTTCTATATCTTGGCTATTGTAAATAATGCTGTAATAAACTTAGGGCTGCATGTATCTTTTCAAATTAGTCTTTTTGTTTTTTTTGGGAGGTAAATGCCCAATAGTGGAATTATTAGAAAATAATGGTTCAATTTATTTCTTAAAACCTTTTAAGGAGATACCTTCTATTTCAGCACACAGTTATTTCAGACACAAAGAAAGGTGTTTTCAGAACCAGGAGCAAATTGGTCTTCAGTTTATTCCCCATTTTATTTTATTTATTTTTTCTAATGTTTTTTATTTATTTTTGAAAGAGAGATAGAGATAGCATGAGCAGGGGAGGGTCAGAGGGAGAGGGAGACACACAATTTGAAGACAGGCTCCAGGCTCTGAGCTAGCTGTCAGCACAGAGCCTGATGTGGGGCTTGAACCCATGAACTGTGAGATCATGACCTGAGCTGAAGTTGGATGCTTAACCGACTGAGCCACCCAGGTGCCCCTTATTTTTTAATGTTTATTTATTTTGAGAGAGTGACAGCGTGAGCAAAGGAGGGACAGAGAGAGACCCATACAGAACCCGAAGTAGGCTCCAGGCTGTGAGCTGTCAGCACAGAACCCAATTTGGGGCTCAAACCCATAAACCATATTATGACCTCAGCTGAAATTAGACACTCAACCAACTGAGCCACCCAGACACCCCAGTTCCCCAGTTTAGTTTGTGGCATCCTGGACTTTTGGCACTGTCCTCACTTGTCCCTTAATCCTCATGTGTCTGCCCCAAATCTTCACAAATTTGGAGTAAGAACACTAGAAGAAAGAGCTTTAGAAGTGGTTGTGTTGTCTAAGGGTTTGAAGAGGTTTAGAATAAGAATAGAGCAGGTTAACATGAGAAAAATACAGGATGAGACATGGTTTGAGAAAATTGGAGGGGGAGTCTTAGTATAGAAGCATCATAACTAGACCTCAGTGGCTTCCTCTATTTGCAGAAAGTAGTAAGTTCAAAATCTGTGTGGTCTGATGAGATCACCTAGGCAGAGTGTGACTGAACTTATCTCTTCTAGAACAGGAATAGGCTACCAACATAACTTTTACTGGCATTGAGTATTTAGTCAGCATTCTCCCTCCATTATCATTTTCTTCTTTTTTGATTATACCTTAAACTTGCAGGTTTAAGGTTTAAAGAGAATGACAGATTCATATTTTTTACTGCTTGCTGTGAGACTAGATATTAGGTGATGCCTGTACTACGCTTGAAAGATATTTCACATTCTTCCTGCTTTCTAGGAGCTTTCAGTCTACTTTAAGAAAATTTAAGCCCTGTTCTAGAGATATGTTGGCTAATATTCATAATGACAATGCTATTTGAAGTAATTTTTAGGAATATACAAGGTGTAATTTAATACATGAATTTAAATAATCATAGTATTATAACAGAGATGCAAATAATGGGTCCCTGACTGACTTTCCTCTTTTTTTTTAGAGTTCATTTATGTTAGAAATACACAGTTTTCTTGGATGGTTTTACTGCTTAGGACTGTGCTTAACAACCAAAGCTTCTCTCAAATGTGTCCTTAGGATTGGTTGGGGTTTTTTTTCTCTCTTTTCTCTCTCTCTTGTCTGCAGTCTACCTCTTCTCAATAATGTGTACCTGAGAGAAATAACCAGATATTGAAGGTACACACTACTTACAAACAGTGTGAATCAATTGCAGAATAAAAACTAGAGGGACGCCTAGGTGGCTCAGTCGGTTGAGTGTCTGACTCTTGACTTGGGCTCGGGTCATGATTTCACTGTTCATGGGTTTGTTGGGTACTGAACTGACAGTGCGAAGCCTGCTTCGAATTCTCTCTCTCTCTGCCCCTCCCCTGCTTGTGCACCCATGTGCGCGCGCGCTCTCTCTCTCTCTCTCTCTCAAAATAAATAAATAAACTTTAAAAAAGCACTAGATGCAAATTAAATGTATAGATTTTCTTGTTTTCCATTGATTTTCCAGTATATTCTTCTATACAATAGAGTCAAAGTCACTGCTGTGAAAGGAGTACTTTAGTATATTATTAAAATGTAAGAGCTTAATATTTTTTCTTGTGTTCCTTGTTAACTAAGATCAAATCCATTTCTTAGTTTCATTTTCCGTAACTCCAGTTTAACAGTTTTGTATTAAGCTCTTTTTTTTTCTTCTCCTGTGAGCATATAGCCCAGGGATCAAATGCTACTATTTTAATGGGCTTCCACTTGATATAAAGCAGTCTCTACCTTGCTGCTTCCCACATCAATCCTCCATAGTTTATTTAAAAGTCCACAAACTTCCTCATTACCCTCTGGAGTGCTAGAATCAAGAGGCTTTTGTTTTCCAATTTGGCTTCTTTGGAGCCACTCACCTCTTAACTTTATTGCCCAACATCAGCATTATCATTAGCATCTCAGAAACAAAAGCCAACAAAAATGATTTTGCTTTGGGGTTACTTTCAGGAGGAGTCGGTTTTTCTTAGAGCAGTGGTTTCTTTTAAGACTTTAAGAGGAGCAAAACGTTATTTCTTTCGATTCTTTCGTTAAATTGAACATTCTGCTGTACCCTATCCTGCCTGCTGGTGGAGACCAATTATGAAAAGTTGTGGGATCAGACCAAGTAGGGACTTTTTAACCTGTGTTCTTCCATTAACCCCTGCCCCCATTTCTCTTGATTGCTTTATTCAAGTCTTAGAGGTAATTCCTCCCTGCTCATGATATATATATATCAGATATATATCAGATCTATGATATGTATATATGGAGAGGGCCCAGTGGTTGACTCAGGGTTGTCTCTGTATGTGAGACAGAATCTCTTGTACAGTCTTGAAAAGGAAAATAAGAAATGTCAAAAAATACTTATACAAGGTGGAATATAATTATATAAGAGAGTTTTATGTGAATTATTTTCTGAGGGGTTTCAAAAGAGATTATAATCTGTTAGGGTGAGATTTTCCTGTGAATCACCTCCCTTGCCTGGCTAATATAGGCAGTCATTTATCTAGTTACATTGTAACCAGGGTTTAAGATTTGTTAACTCCGCCCCAGTACTCCAGTTTATTTGATTAGTCCCACAACAATTGTATAACCATCACTGAATGACTTGATTAGAGAGCTTGACATTGATATTTGTACATTCTTTCTTTGCAATTAGCACTGATTAGTAGGAAGCCTGTTTCATACTTGGAATGACATCTCCACCCCCACCTACCACTGGGAGACCTGTTAGAATACTAATAGTTAGCAAAAGAATAGCAGTAGTATTTTTTTTTAATTTGGATATTCTTCCTGCTGTGAAAGGAGTACTTTAGTATATTATTAAAATGTAAGAGCTTAATTAGTTTTGGGCAGTGCCTGAATATGTTTAATTTTACTAATAAATCTTAACTAAATCTTTTTATAAGTCAACTCATTTTCTTGCAAATTATAGAAATACAACAAACCTTCATATTTGGCAGGATTCTACTGATGAGTTTTTTTTTAAAATCAGTATGCTTATTAAAACAACTCCTTTCAATAAAGCTGTTTTATAACTGGGAGTAATACATAGAAGGGTGTGTGTTGGTACTCTGGGGCCTTTGTGCCCTGCCTGCAAATGTAAGTTCTGGGCTGACTGATCACATGCTTGGGGGCAGGACTCTGCCTGCTGTTTATTCTTGGTGACATAACTTGGCCTCTTCCTTGAGAGAGGGGTGGAGATCTTTCACTGTCTTTTTTGCCTTTGGTTTTGGGAACCTTTGAGATCCCAAGGATTTTAAAATTGATTCTTGCATTCAACTAGTCAGTTCACACAATAAGTTTCTTTAAGAGTGTGTCTTGTTTAAGGAGGAGTTTTGCAGGTTTTGGAATTCTGAATTAAGGATTCAAACAGTAACATTGTTTTGGTTATTCTCTAAAGTACTACGAATGTGTCTTCTAGTGCTCCTTTTGACTGTACTGCAAAGGAATGTTTTTTAGGGCTGGGCCTCTGTTTGGAAGCAGCTGCTATCCTGCAAACCTTATTGTTACACTGCTGACCTTTGTCATCAGGAATGCCCCTAGAGAAAACAGTCTCCTAATTGTTTTTCTTAAGCCTCTATGAAGTTTGCGATTTGTACTTTCAAGTTACTTTTGGTTACTTTCTTAAGTTTACCTTGTTTATATTTAATTGGAGGCTCCATCTTTTTAGCTTTATCATGAATTGTCAGCTCTGAGCTCCTGGTAGGTGGTAAAAAGAATTGCCCTTCCCCTGTTATCCTGTTCTGCAGGAAGCCTTTGTGGTTTAGATTCATAGTTTCCCATTGTTGCTAAGCTGCAGTTGTCTCCTCCCTCTCATACCCTTCCCACCCTGCACCTCTAGCTCTTCCCTTGGCCCTCCTCATTCCTCCATCCCTTGCCCCATAGATGCCCTTGGAATTGCTGGAGGTTGAGCGTGCTGTCTGGTAGGTATTGTGCTTGTGGCAAAACTGAATGGATGGAGGGATATAGTCTTTGTCTCTGGTCAGTCTTTGTGAAGTGTTGCTTTGAATAGCAAAGGTTTAAACTTTGAAATTGAGGGTGTTCGACTGTCTTTACTTTCAGGAGGGCTTCAGTTTTTTTGCTCTTCTCTCCTCTGTGTTTCAATTATTAAGCTTTGGAAATTTGATGTTTATTACTGGTTTAAAAAACATTCTCATAGATTTTCTTGAGCTCATTAAGATTGAAGCAGGTGTTACAGGTTTAGTATTTTAAATTTCCTTCAAATAGAAGGTTATTTGTGATTTAAAAAATATTTTTAGTATTAACATATTGATAAAAGTAATAATGAAAGAAAAGATCTATTTTGTGGATAAGCTGGAAAGAGTATTTACTTCCAGAAGCAGAGTAATTCTTTTTTCCTCTCAGCAGAATGTTTTTGGCAAAATTCACTAAGATTATAGTAATAGGTTGTTAATTCTGGGAAATGGTTTGCTGAGTACTTCAGGATAACAGATCTTCTGGGAATTATTTTTTTGGAAAGATAGATTTGTTTATTAGCTCCTGCTCCCTTGAGGTATGAGATATATAATCCTTTTGAAAGTAAAATATTTAATATTTGGTGTTCAGATGGAGTCAAATATCACTTTCATAATGAGCTTTTTATTTCTTTGGGTTGTGTCGATCCTCAGCTAAGAAGTTGTACATGTGTACCCCTTCAGTTCTCAGAAAATATTGCTAATTAAAATAATTTTTATGGTAAACAGTGTGAGGGAAAACTTGTTCGTGGGATGTTATTGCTGTTCAGTTGAGTCACTTATCCAAGAGATAGTTGCACTTGTATAGTAATGATTTCCTGAGTTTTTACAATGTGGCAGGTGCTAGTTTCCATGCTAAGTACTTTGCATTTACTTCTAATTACCAGTACAATCTTGCCAGACAGGTAGTAATATCCCTCTGGGCAGCAGTCATGCATGGGTGGAAGGAACATGGGTTTTTCTTTTCTGCAAAAGAATAATCCCTATTTGACAGATTAGTTTTGGGAATTAAAGGGCATATCATATATCTGGTGCCTAGCTCAGAGTTGGTGTTCATTAAGTGGTGACTGCTATTCTAATTTCAAAGCTAAATAACTTGTTGAAAGTCCCTCTGTTGTGTTAGACCTAGGATTTTAACTGGCTGAAAACCTGGAGTCTGGTAGCGTGATTTTGAGTGTTATGAAGGCTTTTGGAGTAGATTTCAGTGGATCTTTGCCCATTCCTCCACCTCGTGCCCCCATAGAGGAGGGTTCTTTTTTTTTTTTTTTTTAAGTTTATTTATTTATTTTTGAGAGAAAGAGAGTGACAAAAAAATCCCAGTGGGCTTTGCACTATCAGCACAGAGCCTGATGTGGGGCTTTAACTCACGAACTATGAGATCATGACCTGAGCCAAAATCCCATTCAGGTGCTTAACCAACTGAGCTGTCCAGGCACCCTTGAGAAGGAGTTCTTTATAGATGGCTGTCTTTTCTTGCTATCCTCTGTCACCTTCCCAGTCATGTGCTTGGTCTCTGACACTGGAGTTGCTTGTGCCATTCAGTACCAGTGTTCTCCCAGCAGAAATGAGTCAAGCCAGTGCAGTCAGTGGCTTGCTTTCCTTCCTATTTTCCTCTTGTTTATAGAGCCACCATGCTTTTATTATTGTTTGTGCTGAAAGAATTGGGGTAGTGGTGTGTTTATAATGATTCATTACAGAGCATTATTGAAATCCAGGATTTAACTTAAGAAGCCTTAGGGGTTTAAAAAATTAGGGGGAAAAATCTCTAGTTCTAAGATGAGTTGTCGAGCCAGAGGATAATATAGGGCAACTTCATGCAACTCATGGTTATCATTTTGCCATGTTGGGGCCTAATATAATTGCTATGGATTCTCTTTCCTTTAACCCCTGCTGTTAACTAATTTGGTGCTATTAGCAGTGTGTTTGAGAAGGAATATTGTGTTAGTCCTTGTGGCCATAAAGTAGAGTATCTTTCTTTCATAGACCTGGGAGGGAGGGAATATGTCCCAATTGGTCAGGAGCCGTATTTAGACAATGCTTTGGAAAGTGAGTTAATATAAATGACTACTCCTTTCTGATAGGGTGTGACTTCATTAATCCCCATTACTATAAATTGCCAGTAGAATGGCTTCTTCAAACAGGTTTGCTGAATGGAAAGGATTACTTGTATTAGGTAGGACTGGGAAGATGGAGTGGGAAAGGAAGTAATATTCCTTATTGAACAAAAACCTGGGTGTATACACAGAGCAAATCTTTTTTGTGTTCTAAAGGGATTAGTGATAAATGAGGTTGGAAACATGCATGGGTTAAGATTATAGAAGGCTACTTAAGGCCAAGGAGTTTTGACTGTATTTTGTCACTGAAGTTTTCTAGGCTAAATAGTGATTGATCAGAGTTTGTTTTTGGCAATGTTTTATAGACAGGATTAGAAAGGGAAAATGGTTTGGAAGTTATTATAGTAGTCTAAGTGAATTGTATATTGAGAATGCATTATTTTCAGAAAACATTTGCCTTAATTTTGATATGGCTTTGGGTTTATGCTAACAATTATAGTTTAATTCATAAAATTTTTACATTGTTTATGTGTGTGTGTGTTGGTACATGTAATAGAAAAAGGGAGAGAGAAGGGGAGAGGCATAGGAGATGGCCACTCATCGTGATCACTCTTTTTTTTTTTTTTTTTAAAGTAAACTCTGCCCAGTGTGAGACTCGAACTCATGACTCTGAGATCAAGAGTTGTAATGCTCTAGGGGTACCTGGGTGGCTCAGTTGGCTAAGCATCCGACTTGTGCTTGGGTCATGGTCTCATGGTTCATGAGTTTGAGCCCTACATTGGGCTCTGTGCTGACAGCTCAGAGCCTGGAGCCTGCTTCAGATTCTGTCTCCCTCTATATCTCTGCCCCTCCTCTGCTCATACTCAATCTCTCTAAAATAAATAAAACATTAAAAAGAATTTTTTAAAAAAGAGTTGGTATGCTCTACCAATTGAATCAGCCAGGTGCCCACCATCACCCATCATCATAATCAGAGCTCCTATTTTGTACCTGGCCCTAAATATTTTGCATATATAATTTTGTTGAATACAATCAATAGATCATATATATTATAGGTAGTAAATGATCTGAAAGTGATAGAGCAGGATTGGAATGTAGATTCATCTTATTTTTTATCATCATCATCAAAGCATTTATGTCTCACTTATACTTATACCAGATACTGGGCTAATTAAATGTGTACATTATTGCATTTAATTCCCACAACAACCCCATGATTTAGATGTTATTTATTAATCCCATTTTACTAATGAGGTGCCTGAGACTTCAATAACTGATTCAATAACTTGGTTAAGATGATACAGTTGTTAGTTGTTAGGTGGTGGAGTCCAGATCTGTTCTACTTTGCTAACTCTGAACCCTAAGTTGTATAATTCACATAGTGTTCTCTGGAAATGGTACCCCTTGGATCTCCACTGTGAGCATGGTGTTTCCTGAGGTTATGTAAGGTAGTTGGCTCTGCAGAGTCTGCACTTTTAACCACTATGTTCTTTCTACTATCATGCTGCTTCCCTCAGAAGTCAGTAAATTATCTTTACAATTCTGAATCCTTATAAGGTTGGGCTAAGTAGCCTGCAACTGTCATTTCTGAGTTTGTCAGTTATAACAAAGTGAAACATGTTTTCTTGTCTTTGTATTATCTTTCTAATTGGTTTTGGAAAATTTGTTTACATGACAGTTTTCTAAGTTCTTATAAAAGGAAAAATAAACCTTTCTATTTTTTATCATCATACAGTTCTTGTTGTTGTACATGATGTAATAATTTGAAGCTGCCAAAGTCCAACCCTCAGGAAATTGTTTGAGTTGAGTAACTGTATTCACTGGGGAGTTTGAGATAACTAGCCCATAAATCAACAAATAGCTTAGCCTTTTTTAATGGTTGTAAATGCTTATCTCTTTATTTTCAAGCTTGAATCAAAAGCAAATATTGATTCAATCGATAGTCTCCATTAGAAAAAATCTGCAGTATCATAAGCTAGATATGGGCATTTGGGGGGGCTCTTTTATTTAAGGAAAGTCAGAATTTATCAGGGTGTTGGAATTGGTTGTTCTAGGTACTTATCCCTTCAAACAAAAAGTTTTCCCTTTCAATTAAACGTTCAGTGACTTAGTGCCTGTATGTTCAACCTCTGTATGGGATAAAAAGATGTCTTTAAGGAATATATGCTATAGTCCATGCACACAAATAACTGTAACATGAGGGAAGGAATGTTCCATATGTGCTGCGAGCCCAGAAGAGGATGAAATAGGTGAAAATGGAAAGGTGGAAGAGGGAAAGAATCTGGGAACACTTTTTATTTATTTATTTTTATTTTTGAAGAAATTACAGTTTTTTTGATATTTATTTTTTGGGTGACTCAATCGGTTAATATCCGACTATAGCCCAGGTCATGATCTCACAGTTGGTGAGTTCAAGCCTGGCATCAGTCTCTGTGCTGACAGCTCATGCCTGGATCCTAATTCAGATTCTGTGTCTCCCTCTCTCTCTTTGCCTCTCCCCTGCTTGTGTCCTGTTGCTCTCAAAAATAAGCAAACATTAAAAAAAAAAAAGCCCTGTCATTAAAAAAAAGTTTTAATGTTTATCTTTGAGAGAGAGAGAGAATGTGTGTGTGAATGGGGGGGGGTAGAGAGAGAGAGGGAGACAAAGAATCTGAAACAGGTTCTAGGTTCTAAGCTGTCAGCACAGAGCCCGGTGTGAGGCTCAAACTCACAAACAGCGAGATCATGATCTGAGCTGAAGTCGAAGGCTTAACTGACTGAGTCACCCAGGCACCCCAAGCACTCTAATTTTTATTTTGTCAGCTGTGGATCCTCAGTGGCATTATTACAGTGGGCTCAAGAATGCAAAACCCAAATGTACGTCAACAGTATAACTGACCTGTTTAGTGCTAATAAACTTAATACGATGAGTAACATACTAGATATGTTGCTTTGATTAGTAAAATGCAAATTTATTGGTATTACTGAATTTATTATTATTTAAATGTTTATTTTGAGAGAGCGCGTGAATATGCATGTGTGCATGAACTTGGGAAGGGGGGGAGGGATGGAGGGAGAGAGAGAGAGAGAGAAAGAGAGAGAGAGAGAGAGGGAGAATCCCAAGCAGTCTCCACACCAGCGAGGAGCCCATTGTGGAGACTGATCTCACGACCGGGAGATCATGACCTGAGCCAATATCAAGAATTGGATGTTTACCTGACTGAGCCACCCAGGTGCCCCAGTATTACTGAATTTAAAGTAGCTTTTGAATTATGTATTTTCTTAAGTAATATATACTACAGAGGCCCATTTTCTGTAATAGGATTCACATTCTGTGGGCCCTGAAGCTCAAATAATTCAGTTCTGCTTTATTTTTTGTACATTTCTTTTTGAATTGTAATGTTTTAATAAATATTAAAATAAAATATTTTTGTTTTATTAACAAATCAACAATTAACAAAATATTTTAATTTTGGTAAGGTCTATATTATTTTTTTGTTTTTAAAAAATTAATTAATTAATATACATCCAAGTTAGTTAGCATATAGTGCAACAATGATTTCAGGAGTAGATTCCTTAATGCCCCTTACCCATTTGGCCCATCCCCCCTCACAGCCCTTTCAGCAACCCTTTTGTTTGTTCTCTATATTTAAGAGTCTCTTATGTTTTGTCCCCTCCCTGTTTTTATATTATTTTTGCTTCCCTTCCCTTATGTTCTTCTGTTCTTCTGTTTTGTATCTTAAAGTCCTCATATGAGTGAAGTCATATATCTGTCTTTCTCTGACTGACTAATTTCGCTTAGCATAATACCCTTTAGTTCCATCCATGTAGTTGCAAATAGCAAGATTTCATTCTTTTTGATTGCCAAGTAATACTCCATTGTATATATATACCACATCTTCTTTATACATTCGTCTGTCAATGGACATTTGAGCTCTTTCCATACTTTGGCTATTGTCTATAGAACTGCTATAAACGTTGGGGTGCATGTGCCCCTTCGAAACAGCACACCTGTGTCCCTTGGATAAACACCTAGTAGTGCAATTGCTGGGTCATAAGGAAATTCTAGTTTTAACTTTTTGAGGAACCTCCATACTGTTTTCCAGAATGGCTGCACCAGTTTGCATCCCCACCAGCCATGCAAAAGAGATCCTCTTTCTCCGCATCCTCGCCAACATCAGTTGTTGCCTGGGTTGTAATGTTTGCCCTTCTGACAGGTGTGAGGTGGTGTCTCGTTGTTTTGATTTGTATTTCCCTGACGATGAGTGATGTTGAGCATTTTTGCATGTGTTGGTTGGCCATCTGGATGTCTTCTCTGGAGAAGTGTCTATTCATGTTCACTGCATCTTCACTGGATTATTTGTCTTTGGCTGTTGAGTTTGATAAGTTCTTTATAGATTTTGGATACTAACCCTTTATCTCTGATATGTCATTTGCAAGTGCCTTCTTCCATTCCATTGGTTGCCTTTTAGTTTTGCTGATTGTTTCCTTAGCGTTGCAGTAGCTTTTTATTTTGATGAGGTCCTAATAGTTCATTTTTGCTTTTGTTTCCTTTGCCTCTGGAGATGTGTTGAGTAAGAAGTTGCTGCAGCCGAGGTCAAAGTTTTTTGTCTGCTTTTTCCTCTAGGCTTTTGATGGTTTCCTTTCTTATGTTTAAGTCTTTCATCCATTTTGAGTTTATTTTTGTGGATGGTGTAAGACAGTGGTCCAGGTTCATTTTTCTGCATGTTGCTGTCCAGTTTTCCTAGCACCATTTGCTGAAGAGACTGTCTTTATTCCATTGGATATTCTTTCCAGCTTTGTCAAAGATTAGTTGGCCATACGTTTGTGGGTCCATTTCTGGGTTCTCTGTTCTGTTCCATTGATCTGAGTGTCTGTTTTTGTGCCAGTACCATACTGTCTTGATGATTACAACTTTGTAATACATCTTGATGTCTGGGATTGTGATGCCTCCAGCTTTGGTTTTCTTTTTCAAGATTGCTTTGGCTATTCAGGGTCTTTTCAGGTTCCATACAAATTTTAGGATTGTTTCTTCTAGTTCTGTGAAGAATGCTGGTGTTATTTTGATAGGGATTGCTAATTTTTTAAAAATGTTTATTTAGTTTTGAGAGAGAGACAGAGTGTGAGCAGGGAAGGGGTAGAGAGAGAGGGAGTCACAGAACCCGAAGCAGGCTCCAGGCTCTGAACTGTCAGCACAGAGCTGACACTGGGCTCAAACTCCCAAACTGTGAGATCATGACCCAAGTGGAAGCCGGAGGTTCAACTGAGCCACCCAGGTGCCTCTCAGGGGGTCCTGTTTAAGGAAAACATTTTTTTTAAAGCTTTGTTTATTTTCCTTAGTAATCTCTGCATCCATCATGGGGCTTGAACCCATGACCCCAAGATCAAGACTCTTGATGTCAGGTCAGATCATGATCCCAGGGTCCTATTATCGTGTAGGGCTCAGAGCTGAGTGTGGAGCCTGCTTGGGATGCTCTCTGTCTTTTTCTTCATCCCTCTTACTGTCTCCCCCACTGTTCTCTCTCTCTCTCTCTCTCTCTCTCTCTCTCTCTCAAACAAATGAAAGAGGTGCCTGGGTGGCTCAGTCAGTTAGGCAGTTGATTTCAGTTGATTCTTGATTACAGCTCCAGTCATGATCTCACTTGATTAAGCCCCAAGTCAGGCTCTGTACTGACAGCAGGGAGCCTACTTGGTATTCTCTCTCTCTCCCTCTCTCTCTGCCCTTGCCACATTTGTGTGCACAGATACTCTTCTCTCAAAATAAATAAACTTTAAAAAGTAAAAAAAAAAAAGTAAAAAAATAAGAGTTTTTTAAAGTAAAAAGTAGATATTGGGCCTTGAGGGGCTGTGCAAGAGAGGGGCCCTGAAGTTTAATCTTTATTAGTGTCTTCATAAATCTACCTCTGAATGTGGGGGTGTGCAAGAAGGTTGGGACCCAGTTTTCTGTCATCTCACACATGGAAAGGTTTTTAGTCTGCCCATAGGAAGCTTGTATGTTCATATTGGAAATAATGTGGGATGTACAAGTTAGTATCTCTAATACACAAGAAAATAACAGGTGATAAGATGGCATGCTTCTTGCCCAATTTTGGCTTCTAGCTTCCTAGAAGTTTATTTGATATTAAACTCAACAAAGCAAAGCAGGGTGTTTTGTTGTAGTGAGTCCCAGGAGGTATGTAGTAATGATGATCAAATAAATATAAAGAAGATTAAAGGTTAAATAAATACAAGTATTTATATTCAAATTTTCTGTTTCTTCAAGATTCAGTCTTGGTAGATTGTGTATTTCTAGGAATTTATCCTTGTTTTCTAGGTTATTTAATTTGTTGGGATATAAGTTTTCACAGTAGTTTTTTTTTTTTTAATTTAAAATGTGCTTGGGTGGCTCAGGTCATGACCTTAGGGTTGGTGAGTTTGAGGTCCCCATTGGGTAAGCTTGAGCCCGCTTCAGGTGAGCATGAGCTCCATGTGGGGTAAAAAACACAAGCCTTGCTTTAGGTGAACACAAGCCCTGCTTCAGGTTAAAAAAAAAAAACAAACCATGAGCCTCACTTCAGGTGAGTCCTGCTTTTCTCTTTCTTTCTCTGCTCCTCCTGGGATTCTCTCCCTCTCTCTCTCCCCCTCCTGGAATTCTGTCTGTCTGTATCTCTCTCTCTGCCCCTCACTCAGTCACTTTCTCCCTTTTTCTTTCTCTTAAAAAACAACTATTTTTTTTTCCTCCAAATTCTTATTTAAATTGCAGTTAGTTAACATGAAGTGTAATATTGGTTTCCCTGGGTAGAATTAGTGATTCATCACTTAGATACAACACCCAGTGCTCTCATCACAAATGCCCTCCTTAATACCCACCACCTGTTTAACCTGTTCCCAGCCACCTCTCCTCCTGAAACCCTCAGTTCTCTATAGTTAAGAGTCTTCACAGTAGTTTCTTATGATTCTTATGATTTCTGTGTTGTTGTAAATGGCTCCTTTTTCATTTCTTTTCTTTCTTTCTTTTTTTTTTTTTGTAGTTTATTTGTTTGAGAGTGTGTGTCCATGCATGCCAATGGGCGAGGGGCAGAGAAGAAGAGAGAAAATTCCAAGTAGGCTCACGCTGTCAGCCTGTCAGCACAGAGCCCCAGGTGGGACTCAATCCCATGAACCCTGAGATCATGACCTGAGCCGAAATCAAGAGTCAGATGCTTAGTGAGCTACCCAAGTGCCCCTCTTGCATTTCTGATTTTATTTGAGTCTTCTCTCTTTGTGTAGCTAAAGATTTTTCAGTTTTGTCTGTCTTTTCAAAAATCCAGCTCTTCATTTTATTTTTTCTCTTTCTGGTATGTGTTAATTAACTTGATTTCGGGGAGTCCTTTCATGGAGAGTCCTTTCACATATATGTATATGTGTATACATATCACATCATCACGTTTTATACTTTATTATATACTATAGTACAATTTTATTTGTCAATTATATCTTAATAAAGCTGGAAAAAAATTTGAACAGACTTATTTAAGGTTGCCCAGAGTCTATTCAGCAGTAGTGTAATACAGGTCACTATAACTTATTCGGAGTTGAGAGCAACACAGTAATTTCTTTTTTTTTTTTTTTTAAATTTATTTCTAGGAGAGAGAGAGAGACAGTGTGAGCAGGGGAGGGTCAGAGAGAGAGGGAGTCACAGACTGAAACAGGCTCCAGGCTCTGAGCTGGCAGTCAGCACAGAGCCCGACGCGGGGCTCGAACCCACGAACCACGAGATCATGACCCAAGCGAAAGTCGGACGCTCAACCGACTAAGCCACCCAGGCGCCCCCACATCTAATTTCTTAGATGTTCTTTCTCCTCTTTCCACTTTTGACTGAATACTTCATAGTTTTAGGACTTGGCTGGAAACTAGTACATGTGGGTAAAGATGATGATACATTTTCTGTAGACTCAGATAGAGATTTACTAAATAGGCAGATCAATTTGGAGAGTATCCCTATCTTAAAAATATTAAATCTCCTGAACTATAAACATAGGCTGTTTTTGTATTTATTTATATAATTTCAATTTCTTTCATGAGAGTTTTGTATACTTCAGCGCATATATTTGCATTTATTTTGTTAAATTTACTCCTGAAAATTTTATTTTTTGACAGATATAATAGGTGGAATTGTGTTATTAATTTCATTTGAAGTTTTTATATTAATTGTAAGGAAATACAACAGGTTTTTGAATATGTAGTTTCTATCCTATAACTTTATTGACTTCATTGACTAACTCTAGATGTTAGTCAGATTTATATGTTTTATAGATTTATAAATCTAGTCAGTCTAGATTTATAGGATTTTCTCTGTATAAAATCATGAAACCTGCAAAGAGATAGTTTTACATTTTCTTTTGCAAATGGGTGCTTTTTATTTCTTTCTCTTGCATCAATGCCGTGACTGTTACTCATTCTTGTATTCATTCATAAAGAGTTGAGCAGAATCCAGGGACACTCCCTGGACATATTATGGATTTCATTCCAGTGGAAATACCCCTTCTCCCTGAAGCATTACTCTTGAAAAGCAAGCAGGGAGATTATATGTGCTGTTTGGCTCTTGTACCCTGGGATAGAGTACCAGATATATAAATCACCTGACGCTAAACACCTTATAGTCCATGGAGTTTTGAAGTATCCTGCTCTTGGGGGAAGCTCTTTACTATGGGAAAAGGGAACTTAGTCCCTGCTGATTCATTGTCCATAAAATCCAGAGTGAGGTCTTGAATATTTTCCACTAACTGCACCAAACAGTAAAGTGAATTACATAGGATACTCATTTGTAAAATAAATATTTGCTCATTACTGTATGATTTTGTTTTAAGTAAGAACCATTTCATATGGTGAAAGTATATTCAACTTTACTTATAATTGCCAACTGTGTCATTTTTCATTTCCATCAGCAATTTTGCAGAGTTCCAGTTGCTCTGATTCTTCCTCATTAGTACTTGGTTTTTGTTTTGTTGTTGTTGTTGTTTATTTATTTTGAGATAGAGACAGCACAAGTGGTAGGGTCAGAGAGAGGGAGAGAAAAAATCCCAAGAGGGCTCCACGCTGCTGGTGCAGAACTCGGCATAGAGCTCAAACTTATGAAACTGTGAGATCATGACCTAAGCCAAAACCAAGAGTTGGGTCTGAAACTGGCTGAGTCATCTAGGCACCCCCCTCATTAGCACTTGTTATTATCCAGTTTTAAATAGTTTTTATCATGATTTAAATATTTATGCTTTTGTTTTTAGCTATTTTAATAGGCATGTAGTGTGGTTTTAATTTTCATTTCCTAATGACTAATAATTAATATTTTTTTATGTGTTTGCTATCTGTATATCCCCTTTAGTGAAGGATCTATTCAAATCTTTTGCCCATTTAAGAAAATTGGGTAATTTTTCTTATCAATAGGTTTAGAGGATTCTGTATATATTTTAGATACAAGACATTTATCCATTAGATGATTTGAAATAAGTTTCTTCCAATCTTTGGCTTGCCTTTTTATTCTGTTAATAGTGTCTTTTAAAGAATAAAAGTTCTTAATTATGGTTAAAGTTCAATTCTATAATTTTTTTCCTAATGGATCGTGCTTTTTTTTTTATATCTAAGGAATCTTTGCTTAACCAAAGGTCACATAATTTTCTGTCTTTTTCATTTAGAACTATGATCCAATTTGGGTTATTTTTGTATAAGATATAAAGTGTGGGTTAAGGTTCACTTTTTTGCATGTTGTTCAGTTATTCCAACATCATTTGTTGAAAAGACTATCCTTTCCACTTTTATTAAAAAAAAACCAATTTTATTAAAAATTAGTTGACCATGTATATGTAGGCCTGTCTTTGGCCTCTGTTCTGTTCCATTGATCCATATGTCTATTCTTTCACCAATATTGTATGGTGTTGACTATTGAGCTCTATAACTTTGTTCTTCTGTTTCAAAATTAATTCGACTGTTCTAATTCTTTTGCCTTTTCATATAACTTTTGCATTCAGCTAGTCAATTTCTACAAAAAGAAATCCTGCTGAGAGTTTTATTTGAAATTACATTGAATCTATGGATCAATTTGGAGTGAATTGACATCTTAACAAAATTGCTCAATTTATGAACATGGTATACCTTTCTACATATTTAGATCATCTTTGATTTCTTTCACCAGTGTTTCATAGTTTATACTAGTTTAAAAAAACAGTTTATTTTTTGAGGGAGGGAGGGGCAAAGGTGGGGACAGAGGATCTGAAGCAGACTCAGAGCTGACAGCAGCAAGCCTGGTGTGAGGCTCAAAGCCACGAACCATGAGGTCATGACCTAACCAAAGTTGGATGCTTAACACGCAGGTGCCCCTGAATTAACTAGGGTTGTTTTTTTTTTTTTTAATGCTTTATTTATTTCTGAGAGAGAGAGACACACACAATGTGAGCAGGGGAGGATCAGAGAGAGAGGGAGACACAGAATCTGAAGCAGCCTCCAGACTCTGAGCTACCTGTCAGCACAGAGCCTGACACGGGGCTCGAACCCATGAACCGTGAGATCATGACCTGAGCTGGTCAGACGCTTAACCAACTGAGCTACTGAAGTGCCCCTAACTAGTTTTAATTCTTGTAATAACTAGCAAGATACTATATAGTTGGGAATTATTTATATATGGAGCATACTAAAGATTTGAGGTAATTTCTTGTTGATTTATCAATGCAAATACAGTTTTCCTAAGTAAATTACAAGTAAACTGCTGTATAGAGTAATAGAATCTAGAAATGGGAGCAACTTTCCTGGTTGACTTTTTGGATATCTCATTGTAGTGCAGTTTGACTTCCTAATATTTGGGTTACTTTTGGCATTAATCACTTGTAATGGGGCTACTCCTCTTTCATTAGAAACTGAGATACTCTTCATGGTTTTTCCATTTGAATCATTGGTCAGTTGGACATGGTCATTCTTTGTAGACCTTCTCAAATGTTACCCTGTTCCTTGTAATAGGCTCAACTGTTTGCCTTTTTACAAATAGAAAGTTAAGCTTTGTATTTTAAAAATAATTATCAAATTCAAGTGTTTCTCCAAGAACATAAATTGTGCTAACATATCATTTGTCCTATGTGAGGGTTATTGTTCTTTTTATACAATTAGAAGACTTATTCCTGGTATCTCACAACTTTCTAGTATCCTTAGGTCCCCAAAACAAAATTTATACTTATACTTTTAGGCATCACAGTTCACTCCATTTTAGTGGAACTCATTATTCATTCTTTGTTATGAAAACTTGCTAGTACTTTGGCATGCCTATTACATTAAATCTCAACCACTGTGTAAAATAGGTATTCTGCCATCTTTTTAACAGACCCAGAAAACAAAGTTCAAGACACTTAATAGTTTAGGATTACCCAAAATAGTCAAAATATGAAAGTTGAACCGATGTCCTCTAACTCCAAGTCTAGTTCTGCTCCTGTTTGTATATCATAATTATGTCACTTGCTCTTACAACAACTAGGCATTATACTGTATTTTGAGCTCTCCTTTTCGTAGATATAGTATTGGAGCTTTATTCCATTTTATTTTATCCTCATATCTAATACTTTTATTGTCATATCAGACTTTTTTTGTATGTATCTTTCTCCTTTTCTCTTTTTAAATTTTAGTTTGGGATTTCTAATATCATCTGGCATGGTTATTATCTGTTAGCATAATGATTTTAGTCATTTTCTCATTGAATCATGAATATTGCATACATTACAAGGTAATTTCTACATAATTTTAAATTCTTTTTTTGTAGATATCAATTCTCTTTCAACTTAAAAAATGATTTAAAATTATAGAGAAGTTATAAGAAGCGGTACAAAAAAATCCCCATATCCCTTTTAGCCAGATTTACTGGTTGTCAACATTATTGCTATGTTTATTTTACCATTTTCCTTTTCTCTTTGTATTTAAATATATACACAACCACACCTATATATATGTGTGTGTATATATCTCATACGTTGCAGATATTATGATCTTTTACCTCTAAATACTTGAATATTTATTATCTAAGATGTTTATTTATTTATTTTTAAATGTTTATTTTTTATTCTTATTTTATTTTATTTTATTTTAATAAAATTCTTATTTTAATAAAATCCAAAGCAATCTAAATTGCTTTTAGTTGGCTCAGGTCATTTTCTCGTGGTTTGTGAGATCAAGTCCAGTGTAGGGCTCTGCACTGACAGGGCAGAGCCTGCTTGGGATTCTCTCTCCCTCTTTCTCTGCCCTCCCTTCCCCCCCCACTCGTGTGTGTGAGCTATCTCTCTCTCTTTCTCAAAATAAATAAATAAATATTTAAAAAATAAAAATATGTTGGTAGATCAATGTGGGTATAATTCTTAATTGACTTTCCTATATATCTTTAGTAGATGGTATAGTAGAAGGATTGTGTGGTTTGGTGCTGGACCCACTTAAGTGAAATATTTTGTCATCAGTATTTCTTTGGATCATTTGTTACTGCTTCCTTTGGCCTTGTTCTTTCTGGCTCTCACCTCTAGTTTCTGACACACCTAGTGCAAGTGTGAGAGCTTATTGCCCTACCCTACATAATGCTGCCATTCAGAGCCTGAGAATCTTTTTTTCTGTGTCTGCTTTTTTTTTTTTTCCCTTTGCTGCCTGAACTCAGGGGTGTGTATCATAGGGCAGGCTAAGTTTCAATAGCTTCTAATGTGGAGAGTCCTTTTGGCTGTGAGCAAAGTGGAGGCTTGGTATGTCATTCCTTTGCAGCAGTTGAGCTGAAGGAATGCTGCGTGGCTTGTTGGAAGTTGCTTAGTAGCTTTGAGTGGGGTGTGTATGAGGGTGTATATAGAGAGTTGAGGGTCTTTTAGTCTGTGTGGGTGATATGGAATCCTTCTCGGTGCCATGCTAATCATCAGGGAGTATTTATTGGGTTCCTCCTTATGACCAGCACTTGATAGGAGTGTATAATAGTACACTATTGGAATAGTATAATAAAATACATAATTACGTCACAGTTTAATAGTTGAACAATTCTAGTTCTGCCACCTACGAGTTTGCAAGTTAATATCTTTAAGTCTCCCTCTACTCTTCTGTAAAGTGGGAACTATTAACACCTACATAATAGGTAAATAATAAAGAATGTATATATAGTGTTTAGCAGTTGTTTGACACTAGTTAGTATTTCATTTCATGCAGTCATTCAGGATATATGACTGATACCATATAAAACAAATAGAGAGTAATAAAAACAAATAGAGGATAATATAACATTATAGTGTATAGTCAAATACTTTAATTGTGACATGTAGATTATAAATAGTCTGGGAATTTAGAGAAGGGAAAGAACAGTCTTGTGCAACCATTTAATGTTCCTGTGCCTCAGTTTTTCCACTGACACACTGTGGATAATGCTAGATGATTTCTTAGAGAATGATTAAGATGTTTTAGCATTTTTGCTTTTTTAGATCGTCCGTATGATGATAGGAAGTAAGGAAGGGAGAAGCTTGGGGAATTGTTGGAAACCAAATTTAACACTTAACATTCTTAACTTTTTTACTTTTGTGGACATGGCAGCCTTATATGAAAGCTTAAAGCTGGAGATTAGAAGATTTCCTTCTAGGCACCTGGGTGGCTTAGTCGGTTAAGCATCCGACTTTCGCTTAGGTCATAATCCTGCTGTTCGTGGGTTCGAGCCCCATGTCGGGCTCTGTGCTGACTGCCAGCTCAGAGCCTGGAGCCTGTTTCAGTCTGTGACTCCCTCTCTCTCTGACCCTCCCCTGCTCACACTGTCTCTCTCTCTCTCCCAGAAATAAATAAAAACATAAAAAAAAAATTAAAAAAAAAAAAAAAAAAGAAGAAGATTTCCTTCTAGTAAAGGTATTTTCTTTGGTATTTCTCCCCGTTGCCCCACTGGCATTTTAATTAGTTGAAAAGTAATGTTGGTCAGTGGATTGCCTCTGATTGTGAGTGCCTCAGATATAATCTGAGGATTAAGTTATTTGTAACCCAAATTATCTCTCTGATCCTCTGGCAAAAACAAAACATACAAACAAACAGGGCAGGAGAAGATTTAGTTCTCTTGGACATGATATTAAGGGCATATGGTTTACTTGCCATGAGTATTTCTCTGAGATGGGACATTTCCCCAGAACAGAGCCCTGAGTGATAACTTGGCCTTCCCACCTTTAAATAGGCTTTCAGAGTCATGAACATGTAAAACACCTCTAAAAATTCCTTTACTTACAACATCTTAAAGAAACTGTTCCAATTCTTAATTTGGTGTATGTTTACTTGGTAGTATTTTTGTTAACTTGATTTGGAAAACTGTATTGGATTTTGTTTTGTCCTGATCAACTGTCTCCTACAAAATTTCAGAGAAATTTCCTATGGAAGTAAAGCTACTCACACCTTTTTTTTCCTCTTTGGTTTGAGCGTTTCTCCTTTTTATTGTTGTTGGTTTTCTTGCGTTTTTTGTTTGTTTGTTTTTGTCATTGTTTGCCAAGGTTTCAAGTTTATAGTGAGAGGTGAGGCAACGTTGATCCTGGCAGAACAGCACAAAGCCAGGAGAGTCATTAAGTGACGCAAGCTTTCAGTTTTTTTTTTTTTCTTTTTGTTAAAGCTCTCTGGCACAGTTGGCTATTCTAGTCACAGAGGAAAAGAGAAGAGACTCTTCAAAGTTCTGGATGGAACGATGGAAGCTGTTTGGGGCATATTAAAAAAAGAACAGCAGAAATAAGAACAAAAACGCCATATAATTCAAACAAGATTTCTTACCTTAGTGGAATCTATGTCAGTTGCTTAGAACTTGAGTTTTACTTCAGACAATGATGGGACAAGGCAATAGAAGGTGAGGAGGGTTGCATTGCATTCTTATCTGTCTGCTTCTCTTTCCAGTTGGAAAAAAATCTTCAGTCCACAAGGAGCATCATCAACAAGCCTAAGAATACATCCTACCCTGATCCTGGATTCTGTTGGAGTTGAGGACTGCAGCTACTTCACCACGATTTAATGGAGACAATTCAAGAAAAATAGAAGGACGCAATACCTAAGGATTTCTCTGTTTGTGTTTGTACTGTACCATGTTAAATTTTGGGCATTGTTTGGAGCAAATGGGGGACAGCTCTGTCATGTGGATCTAAGAGAATACCTGAGTTCCTTGAGCTACATAGATGATGTTTGGAAGATTGTAAACTCCAAATATTTCAACATAGATTCATTGAATTCTGGATTCTTTTTCACAAATCAGAACTCCAGCCGACAGAAATTCTTTCCCAGAAAGATATAAAAATCTTCTCTTAAGTTTTCAAGCTAAATGTGAACGTAATGTCTTGGAAAAGAAATTATTTTTCAGGGGGCCGTGGTAGTGTCCAAGGGATGTTTGCACCTCGAAGCTCAACCTCCATAGCCCCCAGCAAGGGTCTCAGCAATGAGCCAGGACAAAATAGCTGCTTCCTCAACAGTGCCCTGCAGGTAAGGGTCATATCTTTCTTTTTGGTGAACTTTGACTTTTAGTTGCAAATGCTGTGTTTCCAATAGCTGTTCTGAATATAATCATTGATGGTCTCTGTTTGAGGTCAGCAGCCTGAGATCATTTCTAAGTTTATCTGGGTGATCTTAGGTAAGTCACTTATCTCTGAATCTCAATTACCTCATTTATATGAAAAAGGGATTAACAATGATAGTAGAAATAATAACTGTAACTACTATTACTTAACCTGCCCAAAGGGGAAAGAAATTCCATGAACTAAATGATCTTAATACTTGATTATTGACTTTTTCTTGCTTCTTTTTTTTTTCCTTTTGAGATAAAGATGTCTTACCACCCTACTTGCTTTTTTCTAGAAAAGAAAGCAAAGACCTTTCAGGTGCATTACTTTTGTCTTATATAGGCTCTTAGCATACACTAAATGGAGTCCAGTCTTTGTCCATTTCTTCATCCCCTTCCTCTGAGCTCTTCTGTAGTAGGTGATGATTGGTGTCTGGTCAGATATGCTTAAACAGAGCTAGTGGAAAGTAAATTTCAAGGTGTGATTATCTACTCCAGATTTTCTCTTTTGGGTTTGCTTACCATGCTAGTGATCTCAGAATCCCAAAGCTTCCTGTCTGCCTGCTCTGCTTTGTCAGGCCCATAGAATGGTAAGTTCATTCCTTTTGGCATAACTTTCAAGTAATTACTTTCCCTTCTTTTCTGCTTCTCAGAGTAAAAGTAAATAAAACTTACCATCCAAGAAAATTATACGTGGGTAAAATATTATCTTTATGCTTCACATATAATGAAAAAATGTCTTGCTAGATAGAAGAGGAAATATCTTGCTAGATAGAAGAAAAACCAAGACTGTATTTGGTATAAAAAGTACTGGATTAGGGTGCTTGGGTGGCTCAGTCGGTTGATCATCTGATTTTGGCTCAGGTCGTGATCTCACAGTTCGTGAGTATGAGCCACACATTGAGTCTGCTGCTGTCAGTGCAGAGCCTGCTTAGGATCCTCTGTTCCACCCTCCAATTCCCCCACCCCTCCTCCACTCACACACTCTCTCAAAAATAAATAGTTAAAAAAATGAAAATAAAAAGTGCTAGACTTATGAATTAGGAAACTTGGATTCTAGTTTTAGTTTATCTATAGACTAGCCTTTTGACCTTGTACAGGTAATAGTATTTTAGTTTACTCATTTATAAAATAAGAATTTTGGTAAGCTTATATATGTAATAAAGTTTCACATCCTCTCTCTGTTTTCAAATTTTTATTTGAAAACATTAAAAAATTCTATCCTGTCAAGCCTATAAAAAGAGCTTAACTATATTTCCTAATTACTATTATAAATTTCATGCAGTTGGGTGGGGTTCATTGTTTTTTTTCCCCCAGATGATGCATATGGGCTTTTTGAGTGACATTGCATAAACTAATAATACTTTTTAAATTCAGAAGCAGGCAAAAAAACGTATTGATGTAGGAGTGTGTGTGTGTGTGTGTGTGTGTGTTTGTGTGTGTGTGTGTGTGTTTGTATGTGTGTGTTTACCTCCTTCCTGGCCATAGGCCTGTTTTTTATAATTCTCTTTCTTTCTGTATGTTCTATCTGTATTGAAACAATAATATTTATGGCTTTCTGTTCTAATTTCCAGTGCCATATGGAACACATACTACACACACACACACACACACACACACACACACACACACTTCTGTATACTTAAAGATTGTGTCATTGATGGTTTTGGAGTGCCTGTTGTAATCACATTGCAAGTTGAAAATAATTGTTTCTATGACCTAATATTTTGACTTTTGATATGAATGCTCTGTTGGCCACAGATGTATTGAAACCATTATGTTTATTATAAAAAGGTGTTACTTATTTGGGAGTATAGTGTATTTCCAAGAACTTTTGGAATATATACCTTGAAGACACATGAGTAGGAAGAAGCTCCTAGCTATGCTTTGTATGGGGCTCTGGAGGTATAGTGCCTTTTCATATATGATGCCATTTAAAGGTTTCCCAAGCGAGAGTTGGCTGGGTGATGCAGTTGGTTAAGTGTCAGACTCTTAATCTCAGCTCAGGTCATTATCTCACGGTTTGTGAGTTCAAGCCCCACGTTGGGCCCTGCACTGATGGTACAGAGCCTGCTTAGGATTCTGTCTCCTCTCTGTTCCTCTCCTGCTTATGCGCTTGCTCTTTCTCTCTCTCAAAATAAATAAATAAATTTAATTTAAAAATGTTTCCCAAGTAAGAGGAACATCCTAAGGCATTAGGCTATATATTACATCATTTATTTTTTAATTAGAGTCCATAGTTTATTCAGATTTCCTTAGTTTTTGCCTAGCATCTTCTTCTGTTCCAGGATCCCATTCAGGATACTACAGTTACATTTGTTTGTCATGTCTCCTTAGGCTTTTCTTGGCTCTCTTTCTTTAAATTTCCTTGTTTTTGATGATCTTGATAGTTTTAGGAGTAGTACTAGTCAAATATTTTGTAGGATGTGCCACTTTTGAGATTTGTTTGATATTTTTCTCATGATGAGACTGGGTTATGGGTATTCGAGAAGACCATAAAAATAAAGTGCCATTCTTATCACATCATATTTAGGTTACATACTATGAACGTGATTTATCATTATTGATAGCACCATTTTTTAAATCTGTTGACGTGAGGAGGATACATCTCTCAGAAAGGTCCAAAAATTGAAAAATCTAACAAAGATAAAATTTCACACTATAATTCAAGATTCTAAATAAGGTTTCAAATACTATATGATTTCACTTCTATGTGGAATCTAAAAAGCAAGACAGATGAATAAACAAATAAACAAAAAGTAGAATCAGACCTATAAATATGGAGAGCAAACTGGTGGTTGTCAGAGGGGAAGGTGATGAGGGGAGTGGGCAAATGGGTGAAGGGGAGTAGGAGATACAGGCTTCCAGTTATGGAATGAATAAGTCATGGGGAGGGACACCTGGCTGGCTGGCTCCTTGCAGATCATGTGACTCTTGATCTTGGGGTTGTGAGTTTGAGCCTCACCTTGAGTGTGGAGATTACTTTTAAAAAAATCTTTTAAAAAAAAAAAGGTCTTGGGAATAAAAGACACAGCATAGGGAATATAGACAGTGGTATTGCAATAGCATTGTGTAGTGACAGATGGCAGCTACACTTGTGTTGCTGAGCAAAGCATAACATATAGACTTGTGGAATTATTATGTTGTACCCCTGAAACTAATGTAACATGTATCAACTATGCTTCAAAAACAAGTTTGTTCCAAAAAAAATCGTTTCTTGTGTGGACAATTAAAGTAAACCCTTATTCTGCAGCTTTTAGCCCATAAATTTCCCCTTCAAGATCACATTTGATGTATGTTATACCTTATTTTGTCTGTGTGACCTTCATTTTCAAATTAATGTATGTTTGAGAGTATAGTCTTTTTGTACCTTGTGTTAGCTAACTCACCCTTTTTGACATTTGTTTTAATATCCTAGAATGAGTTTTCTCTCTCTCTCTTTTTTTTTTTTATTTCTAGGAGAGAGAGAGAGACAGCGTGAGCAGGGGAGGGTCAGAGAGAGAGGGAGTCACAGACTGAAACAGGCTCCAGGCTCCGAGCTGGCAGTCAGCACAGAGCCCGACGCGGGGCTCGAACCCACGAACCGCGAGATCATGACCTAAGCGAAAGTCGGACGCTTAACCGACTAAGCCACCCAGGCGCCCCGAGTTTTCTCTTGAGAATAAAAATATATTCTGAAGTCATTACCTATGTTTGTTTGAATTCTTGAATTTCAGATCAAATGGAGGCTTTTTATAGAGTACTGAAGTATTTCCCCTTTTCTATTGCCAGGTTTTATGGCACTTGGACATTTTTCGACGTAGCTTTAGGCAGCTTACTACTCACAAGTGCATGGGAGATTCCTGCATCTTTTGTGCTCTCAAGGTAAGTTCTACAAATCTGTTTTTTCTCACTGTTGTTAGGCTGTTGGATGATGAATATTGAGATAGTTTGTTTAATCAGGCTGATGCTAAAGATTTTCCTACTGAATTATTTGACTGTGGCTTAGTGCAAAAGATGAATGTGATCAGTTTTGCTTGCTTCAGAGAATTGTTACTTGGCTTAGGTAGTCTGATTTTCTGCAATTTTTTTGCCCATATGGCTCTATTTAATGTGATAGAATACTATTCAGATGTGCTTAGACTTTGAATATTTACCTGAAGAACTAATTCTAAATTTTTATTTTGAAAGAATAAACAACCAAGTGTTTTTAGTGGAATTAACTATAGTTTAGCAACAAATTCTTCCTACTGAGAAAAGCCAGTACTAAAAATTTCCTATCCTCTAAATGTTTCCCATTACCACATTTAATAGATTCCGTATACCTGTTCTTGACCCTAACATCTGACTCCCAAGTTTTTCATTTCTGAATAAAATGAAACCTGAGGAATCATTTAGAGACAAAGAAGATAGCCTAAAGAGAGAGGTTTTTGAGATTTTAGGTATGCTGCTATAGAGGAAGAACTAAGTTGTATAAAAGGCCCATTCTCCATACTTTATCTGCTTTTCTATGTAGCGTCTCTGTGTTTTCTTGGTTTGTATGTACAATAGATTATTTATGACTAGGTAAGTCTGTGTGAGTTCTGATAAGAACTCTGGATAGAGTCTTTTTTCAGTCTCAAGAAGTCTGAGTTCTTGTTTGTCACAGGGATGCACAGATGTGGTCATTATGTTTAATTTAGTTGCTCTCACATCTTGGAATAAGAACTGTAACAAAAAAATCCAGGAGAATTTCCCAGTTATATTGGTTATTTGCAACAACTGATTCAAGATGGTTTTTTGAGCAGCATTACTTTGGAATTTTAAGTACGTGATGGGCAGGTATCTTTAGAAAGAGATACTGAGTCTTCTGAACATTTTACCACTTGGGTCACAAAAATCTTCTTCTCTTCCCATTGGAAGTATTGGAACTTTTAGCAAAATATATATTATTGACTAATTGGGAAGTTTAAATATGAATTTTAATAAAACCAAATCTTTTATAAGTAGCATTTCTGACTATGCCCATTTAGACAGAATTCCATCTACAGGGGAATTTGGTTTGATTTTCTAACACTGACTGACGTTAAGTATATAATTTTATTTTTTAAATTTTTATTTATTTATTTATTTATTTATTTATTTATTTATTTATGAGAGAGTGTGTGAGCAGGGGAGGGGGAGGGGCAGAGGGAGAGAGAGAATCTTAAGTAGGCTCCGCACCTGGTGCAGAGCCTGACACAGGACTCGAGCTTATAACCATGGGATCCTGACCTGAGCCAACATCAAAAGTTGGATGCTGGGGCGCCTGGGTGGCTTAGTCGGTTAAGCGTCCGACTTTCGCTTAGGTCATGATCTCGCGGTTGTGGGTTCGAGCCCCGCGTCGGGCTCTGTGCTGACTGCCAGCTCAGAGCCTGGAGCCTGTTTCAGAATCTGTGACTCCCTCTCTCTCTGACCCTCCCCTGCTCACGCTGTCTCTCTCTCTCTCTCTCTCCTAGAAATAAATAAAACATTAAAAAAAATTAAAAAAAAAAAAAGTTGGATGCTTACCTGACTGAGCCACCCAGGTGCCCCAGTCTCTAATTTTAGGTAAATAAGAACTATATAGCCCTTAGGCCAGCAAATCCAAGGGAAGTCTGGTTTGTGGCATTTAAAAACTAAAAAGCCAAAGTAAGATACTTGCTAGAGAAATTTGAATCCTGGAGAAATCCCTGGTAGGAGGATCTCCTGAAACTGGAAACTCTCATCTATGCCAGGAAGGAATGATAGACCCCTTCATATGACTTTGATTAGAACTGTACCATCCTCTTCATTGGCCCAGAGGGGACTCTGATGAACTGATTGTCACAGTCTTGTTGTGTTTCAATTTCCAGAAGCACAAATTGTTATTATAATATAAATTAGAATCATAGAAGCCACAAAGATGAAGAAAACCAACCATGAGACTTTATGTGACACCTTCTGAGATACCCAAGTACAGAAAGGAAGATATTTTTTAATTTATGAGGGATGAGAATGTACCTTTGGACTCTTTCAGAGAAGCAATTGCTTATGGCAGATAGTCAAAAGCTCAATTTTGGATCTTTGTAACTCTAAGGAGTCCTAATACTTTCCTGATCACATCATTGTCTCATCTATCAATTAGATTTATTTTCCTTCACTGCTTCTTTTGTTATATTGGGAGTATATTAAAAAAATTGATGTTTTTCCCCAAAGTGCTTTTACAGTCCCTCAGTGCTATATAAGTGTTAAATAATTCAGCTCTAGTTTACATTCTTTTAATTATTGTACACTTCATTTGAAACTTATTATAAATAGACTTACATTGCAGATGGATTAATTTGACAATATGGATAAGCTGAACTTCATTCTAATAGCTGAGAAATTTAAATTGTTAGAATAACCATATTTCTAGTCAGTATAATAAGACAAAGGAAAGATAAAGATTAGGAAGGGAGAAACAAAGTTATCGTTATTTGCAGATTATATGATTAAACCTATTAAATTTAAATGCTATTAAAAAAAATCCCAAGCATCTACTGATATATTAATAGAATCAATAAGAAATTAGCAGACCTTCTAGCCTGTAAGATCAAGGTATAACATTCAATTGCATTTCTATATAGGAGCAACTAATAGAAAATGCAATTTAAAAGAAACTTTTAAATAGTAATAAAGTATATAAAGTAGATATGAATAAATCTAACAAAAATATATGACATTTATATAAAATCCTCACAAAGATCCAGTATAATGAATAATCACAAAGTGAACATCCTTAAACAACTCTTTAGGTAAAAACAGAATACAGCCAGTACTATAGACATTTGAATCCTCCCTTTTTTCTCAGTCACATCTCCTTCTTTCTCCCAGGGGTAGTCGCTTTTTTAATGTTTGCGGTATTCACTTTCTTGTTTTTCCTGATAGTTTTACTACCTATATACTCATTCCTAAACAACTGAATTTAAAAGCATCCTGTTTTTGAAATTTATTGTAAATGGAATCATCCTATATGAAGCTGTGTGAGTGTGGGTGTGTGTGCCTGTATGTTTTCTTTATTGCAGCAGTATGTTAATAAGATTATCATATTGTTATGTGCAGGTTGACTTTGTTCAATTTTATTATCATATGGTATTTCATTGTGTAATAAACCAGTTTATTCTATAGCTGGTAGTCATTTGGATTATTTACAGTTTTTAATCTTCAATGGACAATATTGCCAAGAACATTCTTGTTTATATTTACATATGCATACATATTTATCCTGCATATTTGCCCAGGAATGGAATTACTAGAATCATAGGATATGTATATCTTCAATTCTTTTTATAATACCAACTGTTTTCCAGTATTTCCGTTATGTTTTCCAATGTGGTGATACTAATGTATATTCTGACCAACAAGTTTGTCCTGGAAGTTGAGAAAATTTAATTCTGAAATTCTTATGACAAACAGGGAAGAATAGATAGGACATTCTTTTTTTTTTTTCTTTTTTTTAATTTGAGAGAGAGAGCAAGTGAGCAAGTGAGGGAGAGGGGCAGAGAGAGAGAGAGAATCTTAAGCAGGCTCTATGCTCAGTGCCAGAGCCCCACATGGGGCTTGATCTCATGATCCTGAGATCATGACCTGAGCCAAAACCAAGAGTTGGATGCTGAACTGACTGTGCCACCCAGGTACCCCAAGACAGAACATTCTTGAAGAATAATAACAAAATGAATGACTTGCCTTATGTATCAGAGTAGACTAAGTTATGTTTTGGTAACAAACTAAAATCTCAGTGATAAATACACAAAAGATTTATTTTCCATTCCCATTACTTATCTACTGCAGGTTAGTAGGAAACCCTCCTGATTATAGTCACTCAGGAATGCAGATGCCAGCGCTACAACCAAGTTGGCTAGTAGGGAACTTGAGGGAAAGCCAGAGGGAAAAAGAGCTCTGGAGGTTTTTGCACAGACATTGAATGCTCAGCATATCAATTCTGCTCAGAGATTGCAGATTTGAACTAATCATATGGCTCCAATGAATCCCAAAGGGACCATGAAGTGTGATCCTATTAAAATCCTGGGGAGAGGGAAGAACCAGAAATATTTGGCCAAAGTACTAATGACTACCATACTTTATCAGATATCAAGGCTTATAAAACTATAGTAATTAAGACAATGTGGTATCAACACAGTATGACTAATACATCAGTGGAACAAAATCAAGAGTTTAGAAATAGGTATGTGGAAACTAGCTACTTACCTTGTGAATCAAAGGAGAAAGTAGACTTTTCAACAAATGGTGATTAGATAATTGGTTATCCGTATAGAAAAAAAAGGAAGAGTGAATTAGATCCCTATGTCATATTATTACCAGAAGTATGAATTTCAGCCGAGCTAAGAACTAAAATGTGAAAGAAAACTTTTTTTAAGCTTATTTATTTATTTTTAGAGTGAGAGAGAGTGGGAGGGGCAGAAAAAGGAGGGTGAGAGAGAGAGAGAGAGAGAGGGAAAGAGAGAGAGAGAGAGAGAGAGAATCCCAAGCAGGCTCCATACTGTCAGCACAGAGCCCAATATGGGGCTTGAACTCACTAATGGTGATTGTGACCTGAGCCAAAATCAAGAGTTGGACATTTAACCAATTAAGCCACCCAGGCACCTGGAAAGAAAACTTTAAGTTTTAGAAGAAAATATGAAAGAATATCATGACCTCAGGGATAGACAGGATTTATTAATATAAGACATAAAAAATAGTTTAAAAAAACCTGATAACATTTTACTACAGAAAATTCAAGAACTTCTGTTCATCAGAAGACTCTAGTAGAGGGTAATGACACAAGGTTACACACTGGGAGGAAACAGTGGCAATAAATTAAATAACCAACAAAGGATTGGTATGCAGCATAGCACTCCAGAGAATTCCCATAAAGAATAAGTAAAAGATAATGGAGTCAGTGGGAAAATGGGGAAAAGACATAAACAGGCATTTCTCAGCACAAGAAACCCAAAAGATCTCTAAGCATATAAAAGATTCTTACCCTCCTAAGTAATCTAAAAAATATTAACTAGGGACCCCTGGGTGGCTTAATCAGTTAAGCATCTGACGCTTGATTTTCTGCACAGGTCATGGTCTCCTGGCTTGTGGGTTTGAGCCCCATGTTGGGCTCTGTGCTGACAGTGCAAGCCTGTTTGGGATATTCTCTCTCTCTCTCTCTCTCTCTCTCCCCCCCCCCCTCACTTTCTGTCCCCCCTGCACTTGTGCACGCAGGTATGTGTGCGTTTTCTCTCTCTCTCTTCCTCTCAGAATAGATGACTTAAAAAAAAAAGGGGGGAAAAAGGAATGTAAAGTAAATCAATGGCCTTTAGATTAATAGAAAATTTAAAATTGGATAAAATTGATACCTGAAAGGTGGAATAATAAGAAGTTATACATACTTGCTGGTTGGAATATAAATTGATACCACTACTTAGGGAAATATTTTAGTGCTCGTTTCGGCAGCACGTATACTTAGGGAAACATTTTGTCATTACAGTTTTTGGGTAAAATTGAAGTAGCATATACCTACCATTCAGTAATTCTACTCCTGGATACATATTGTAGAAAACTTCCTTGTACATACATACCAGAAGATATATTCGAGAATGGTCAAAGTAATATTTTTGTGATTATAGAAAAATGGAAACAGCCTATTCCAACTATAGTAGAATAGACTTAAAAATTATGGTTTATTCCTAAAGTAAAGCACTGTAGTAGTGTAAATGAATAACTGTAGCTGCATATATCAGCTTGGATTAATTACAAAAACATTGCAGTGAAGCAAGTCACAGAAGGTTATACAAACTATGATTTCATGTATATACAAAGTAAAAATGGGCAAAACTAAACAACATGTTGTTCAGGTATACATATATGTGAGAAAGAAGGAATGATTTTCATAAAATTCAGGACACTGGTTATCCCTGGAAGGTGGAGGGAAGGAGATTATAATCAACTGGGGAGTTTCACACTTGTTAATTTTTTCATTTCTTAAATTGGTTGTTGGACACATGGGCACTTCTTTATTATTCTTTGGCTAAATATATACATCATGCTTGTTTTTTAATTTAAATGATGACTTTTATTATAAGTACAGGAAAGTACTACAGTCATTTTAGAAAAGCACATAGAAGTGTAAAGAGGAAAATTAGAAATTGCCTGAACTGCATCACAGAGATTGTCATTTCTCTTTATGTCTCCTTTTTGGTCAGTCATATTTCTAGTAATAAGTCTTTCTGTTCATTTATAGTAAAAGAATTTTTTCCCCACATTCCTAAGTTGCTTCTCTATCTCTAGTATCATCCTATTTCATTTGTTTTATCCTAAGAATATGCTGGAGTGCTATTTTGAAGTTACTCCCTTCTTATAACTTTGAAGTGGCTCCCAATTATTTCTTAAATCACTTAAAAATGTATGATTATAGACATTTAAAAAACTAGTTTCATACTTTCTTTTTCCTTTCCTTTCCTTCCTGAGGTACCCTCCTTTTCAGCTAAGATGGTGCACTTTCTATGACTACATTGCAGATGTTATTCACTTTGCCTGGATCCCTTAGCACCCAGAACAATAACATAACAATAAGCAAAACAATGCATCCCTTTAAAATAAAAACACATCTAATCCTTTCAAAATTCCATTTCAGAAACATATCTTCTTAATGAAGTTTTAAAAATATTATCTCGATCTAGAACCATGATTGTTTTACTTACCAGTATTTAGCATGGCTGAATGAATTTTTGGAAAGTTGGTTCAGTTTTTCTTCCCTGTTCGTATTCCTCACAGTGCTTGCACCATTATATAAATACTTAACTTTTCTGGGTTCATATATTCTTTTAGTAGTCCTTGGATTTTAGTTATAGAGTTCTGGGTACTTGCCTTTTTCTTCACTTTTTTCTTTTTGTCTTATATGCTCTCACTCTTGTTGTACTTGAGATTTTCATTGTGGCTTTTGGGTTTATGGTTCTTTTAGTAGGTCTGCTTAATTTAGGCCCCTTAATGCCTCATTTGGTTAGGAAAGGGTGAGGTGTATGTGTGGTGGCGGTCGGGAGGAGTTGATGATGGGGAGATCTGCTGAAGAGTCAAAGCCTGGGATTCTGTCAAGCAGAGCAGTTATCTGGATCCTACAATTAAGTTACATGTTAACTTTGTTGTGTCCCAGTGTGGGTGGAATTCAATATATTTAAATCCCATTTTTTCCCTGCCTTCTGTTTAAAACTTAGAGGAATGTTTGGTGAAGCAAATAAGAATTCCTTTTTACTGGTACTTGGTGACCTGTTTGCATTCTTTAATGCTAAGTTTGAAATGTAAAATTCTTATTTCATAGATACTGTTCAAAACAGAAAACTCCCAAAATTACTGCATTTGAAGTACTCTTTCAGTACTTGCTTATTCTATAAAGTAAGAATTATTTTATGTTGGAACATAATTGTTTAGCTCTTGAGCTCAATATTAAGAACAAAAAAGAGACACAGACATATTCCTAGATGAATCAAAAGCTAGCCAACTTTCTCTTAATCCAATGTTTTGGATGAAGGATTTGCCCTTCTGAGTCTGGCTGGAGGATCTGTGTCATTTTTTTTCTCCACTTTTTACTTTACCTTGCACCAATCTTTAAAATGCTTTCACTGTTGGTCTTATGTGAACACCTTTTGTTTAATGTTTTTGCATTTTTTTCTGCTCTCTGAATGTCAGTGTTCTTGGCCTTGTGGCCTTTACCAGGTACCATAGTATATGTTGTGTCCAGAGCTTATAATTGCTTTTTGGAGGTTCATACATAATATTTAGGATAATCCATTTCTTTTGGTCCTGTAAAATATATTGGGTTATTTTTCTGCATTACTTGATACTAAGTTCCTAACGTAATTTCATCCTCAAAATTTTGCATGCAAATTATTAATGATTGCTTTCATTAAAAATAATTTGTGTCAGTATGTCTTTCTTCTTACTTTGAACCACAATGCGATTCAACTCTGACTTAGCAAAAACAAGAGATTTGTGTGCTAATTACTCTGTCTCTTCTAATCCCCTGATTTATTCCCATCTAGTGTTACTAAAAGGAATTTCCTGACCTGAACTGTTGTCATGCCTATAACCCAGAACTCTTATTTATTATTCATATTGAATCTGCCCTTATGTTTCCAGCCCCCAGGGTATGACTTTGGTGTTGGCTTATTTATTTATCTCTGTCCAGGGGAGGAAATCCGTCCTCTGTACTTAGTATGCCACAAAGATTTTGTTCTTCTTCCAGGGATTGTACTAGAGGCTTTGCAGTGTGCCAAGATGTAGGACAGAGTGTTTTTTGTTATAGGCAGAGAAGAATGCTTTATTGATTGATTAAATTCAACAAATCTCCTTAATTAGTGATTTTTCTTTTAAGAATGCTAGTACAAGGCATCAAAGCCAGGTGGTGATGGTGGGGGATAGGTGGGGAGGAAATAGGTTTTTGTGTATAAGGTGTCCTGTAATGTAAGTCTGTATCTGTAAAGGAGTAAGACTGTTCGAAAAGGGCAGGAAAGTCTGTGTTCTGCTGATAGCCCATCAGTAAATTGGGGAGAAATTTGAGAGTTCAGAGAATGAATACCTCAATATATTTTGTGTATACCAGGTAGCTCTTCCTTTATTGGGAAGCATAAGCACAGGGAGTAAAGTGGTATAAGAAATTGCTCATTGTGCATTATCATTCCAAGTCCTGTTTTTGGTAGATTATTGGAATAGCAGGTTCCTCATTGTCCTGTAGTCTTGGCCAATATCAGAGAGGAGTAAATCCATTATGTTGGACTATTTAAATCAGAAAATTAGATTTCTAATATGTTACCTGGAAATTTTAGTTAGTAATCAACAGCCTTCACATGAGGAATGTATATCCCTGTCTAATGCAGATATCATTTACTTGAGTTGAACTTCTTTGTTTTGCTTATCTCTGGGATATGAGCATATGTATGTGGGCTTTCGGTTAATCTTTCTTAGTCTTAAAGTCCTACTAGGCTGTTCCTAAATATTCTCAACTAATTTAACCATTGCCATAACTTGGATAGTATAAAGTTGAATCTTCCATCCTTTTTAAAATTTGGAGTTTAAAATTTTACATGATATTCAAATAGAGGGTTATGACTGCAAGGAAAAACATAGATCATCATGATTCTTTCCTTTCCAGAATTTATGGCAGAGCCTGAAATTTATACAATCTCAAAATCTTTGTGCATGTCCAGAAGGGTCCCCCTTTTCATTTCCCCTGTGGGGTAAGTGGTTATGGTATTGATTGTCAAAATTTGATTTAAATACTGTTGGTAATCTCTAAGGTCCTGAATTTTTGATCTTGGCAAAAATTAGCAAATTGACTTATATTTTGTAAAATTTCAACATTAGTTTATGATTTCCCACTAAAAGCAATACCATCCTCTGGTGAATTTGGCCTATCTCTGCTCTTTGGCTCTCTGTCCAGTGTCTTGAAGTCTTGGTATTTCTTTCTGTGTCTGTCTTTGTATGTATGTGGGTGTCTCTTTTGCATCGGTAGCACAAATGAGTGTGATAGATACTTTATGATGATCTTTAACTTCACCACTTCAGGTCCTAAGTATTGGGTTATGAAGTAAGTGTAAAAAAAGCCCAAAACTCATGGGGAGATAATGGTATTGATGACTGAATTTACTTAAAGGGAAGGATATAGGATATGCAGATAATTTTCTAATCAGTTAAGTCCAGAAGATAGGTATTTTTAGACATAAGGTTAAAGAATCCCAAGGGAGAAACTAGTCAGCTGTTCTCTGCCTTCCCCAATGTTGGAGCAAGAGTTTCATTAAACCGACTTGATATTTGATGATATTAGGGGATTATTATTACCTTTTTTTAACGTGGTAATAATACTATGATTAAGTTTTAAACAGAAAGCTCTTATGTTTTAGAGGCAAATCCAAAATATTTACAGATGAATAATTATCCAGCATTTGATTCAGAATGATCTGGGAATGGCATAAGTGGGTAGGTTGTATATATGAAATGAGATCAGCCACAGGCTGATAATTGTTGAAGATAGATAATAGGTACATAGGCATTTGTTGTGCTATTTTGTCTACCCTTGTATGTTTGAAATTTTCTGGAATAAAACATTAAAAATCCAATGTCATTGATTTGGGTGCCAAAATGGTACACATTTACATGTTATTTCCCTCTCTTGAAAGAGAATGTTTGAGATTCTTTTGAACACAAAACTAGTGAAAGTTCTCTTTTTTAATAGTACTCAAGTAATAGTAGCTCCTTTATCTTTTTTTGAGAGGGTTGTTTTTACAAACAGGCTTGATTGGCCACATTCACGCTTACAATTTATTTAAGTCTGTGATTTCTAGGTGTGGAAAAAAGGAGTGATTATGAGAGCCAAAATGATGAGAGATTGGGAAGCTTGGTCAAGAAGAGAAACCCTAAGTACTGAGTTAGTAGTGGTGCATAAAGTATATCGTGCCTTTGCGGAACTTACTGTTGGACACCTTTCAGGAATGAGTTGGACTGCTAACTTTACAAAGACCTAGGGCCCAGAACACATCTAGCTGTGGCCCTTCTTCTTGACTCCCATCTTCTCTACTCATGACTTCTTTTAGAAGGCTAAGGCTAGGCTAAGAAATACTGAAAGAGAAATTAATAGCTGTTCCTGCCTAAAGACAAAAGTCTGTGTTTTAGGGGGGAAAAAAACGTAAGCAACAGCTGCATTTGTAGATGCCAAAGCACAAAGACTTTCTGTCTTTATGGCACTTTTATTTACATGGTTTTTACTAATCCAAATAATTATGTGCTCCTGTGGGTAGAATTGTTTGCTACATGATCCCAGAGAAATGGGTGGGGAAGCACCTGCTTTTAGTCATTAAAGTCTTGTTGCTTTTGCACTGCATCCAAAAAAATAGTTAACAGACAAAAAGTAATTTGCCGTTTCCTGAGAATGAAAAGGAAGACCTCTTTGGTTTCACTTTGTGAAGAAGAGCAGAGAGAAACCTCAAAGGTGGGTTTTCTTTGTTTATTGAAATGAAACCATCAGGATGCCATAGAGAAAAAATGATTCCTGGGTTTTGGTTTTTCCTGCCCTTTCTCACTCCCTGCCACAGAACCCAGCAATTGGAAGAATACCAGGTTTTGTTCCTTATTGGTCCTACCACCTGTTCTTACTGCTGAACTAAATGTTCTTGGCTTTCTTTGGTGTGAACAAGATCTCCCTCTGGGAAAGGTGGCAGGAGGGTGAAAAAGGGAACAGGGGGAGGCCCCTTCCAGCCCTGTGCTCATGTGAGAGGGACACACAGGGGTTAGTGTGCTGCCCTAACAGAGAAGCTTTGTGCTACGGCTCCTTCCAGAGCTGCAGCTCCACAGACGCATGCTGGGAGAGCTCAGGCGGCTTTATTCCTGATACACTTGCTTTTTCCTAATAATAGCAGAGCAAGACTGATAACAGTAATTACAATAAAATAAAAAAGATGCAGGCATTCTGAGTACCTTCAGATACTCGGTATATATGGAGAAAGTTGCCTGTAATTAAGAGATGAGAAAAGAGTATAGTTTGAGATGTTGATGCCACTGAACACAAGAGTCAAATCTGTTGTTGGATATCCAGTGTGGATATAAGCAGAGCTTTGACTTTACATCTTTTCCTTTCTGTGTTAAAACCCTTATCTAGTCATGGGAAATCTGCCTCTCTTGAATAAGAGCAACAGAAAGAGAAGAGTTTTGTCCTTCTTACCCAGATTTCAGACTAGGGAGGTAGCTCAAAGTAGATGGCATTTCTGACCCAAGGTCAGTGGCAGACAGGCTCCTTAGTAACCTAAAATATAATAATTGATGATGATGATGATGATGATGGCCGCTAATACTTAGATAGCACTTATATAGCCAGGCATCAGTCTAAGATATAGACAGTAGATAGAGAAAAAGATAATTTATTTAATCTGTAAATAACCCTAGGAGGTAAATACTATTACTAACTCTCTTTTGTTTATTCATTCATTCATTCATTTATTTATTTAAATTGTCTAAGGTCTATTTATTTATTTTGAGAGAGACAGAGATAGAATGAGAGGGGTGGGGGTAGAGAGGGGAGGGAAAGAGAGGGAGAGAATTCCAAGCAGGCTCTGCACTGTCAGTGCACAGCCCGACACAGGACTGGAACTAACGAAACCATGATCATGACCTGAGCTGAAAATGAGAGTCAGAAGCTTAACCATCTGACCCACTCAGGCACCCCCACCTACTAAAAAAATTTTTTTTGTTTATTTATTCTTAGAGAGAGAGAGAGCAAGAGAGAGGGCGAGAGTGAGAGCGTGCATGAGCACGAGCAGGGGAGGAGCAGAGAGAGGGAGACCTAGAATCCGAAGCAGGCTCCAGGCTCTGAGCTAGCTGTCAGCACACAGCCCGACACGGGGCTCGAACCCACAAACGTGAGATCATGACCTGAGCTGAAGTCTGACTCTCAAACGACTGAGCCACCCAGGTGCCCCAGCACTAATAACTTAGTAATATCTTATCATTAGCAGTTGAGAAGAGCAACAGGTTCGGATTTGATAGTGGTCATTGCTTCTTTTCCCACTGTTTCTTTTGTTTCTCTCTTCCTCTGTTTCAAAATCACTTGGTGTAGATATATCAGTTGTCCTCTGAGAATGTTTAATTATGGACCTAGACCTTTCCTTTTGGTATAGTTTAAGGGTCACTAATAGACATTCTTCTATTTGTAGTAACAAATTGTAGACGGTCCTGTCTTGCCTTTACCTGATTTTAAAATAGATTTGTGAAAAATGTCTAGGTTAATCCAAAATAACTTTGAGCAATTATAATAGATTTTCCCCCAGCTCCGAGCTTATTAAATAATACTAAATATGTATTACTAATACTGTCACCTCCACATCATATGGAATCATTTCTGGGAAATAATAGCAGGTTACATAGCAAATTGTCCTTGAGCTGCTGTTGGGATAGATGCTCAATGTATATCAGGAGGAACAATGCTAGTAAGAAAGTAGAACGAGGAGGGGCACCTGGGGGGCTCAGTCAGTTGAATGTCCAACTTCAGCTCAGGTCATGATCTCGTGGTTTGTGAGTTCTAGCCCTGCATTGGGCTCTGTGCTGACAGCCTGGAGCCTGCTTCAGAATCTGTGTCTCCCTCTCTCTCAATCCCACTCCTGCTCATGCTCTTTCTCTCCCCCTCTCTCAAAAATAAACATTAAATAAAAGAAAGTAGAATGAGGAAAAAATAGTTTCCTTTTTTAAAAAAATTTTTAATGTTTTTATTTATTTCTGAGAGAGACAGCATGAGCAGGGGAGGGTCAGAGACAAAGGGAGACACAGAACCTGAAGCAGGCTCCAGGCTCTGAGCCAGCTGTAAGCACAGAGCCCAATTCAGGGCTTGAACCCACGAACCATGAGATCATGACCTGAGCCAAAGTTAGATGCTTAACTGACTGAGCCACCCAGGTGTCCCTGGAAAAAATAGTTTCAACTTGTAACTAGCAGATTGAAGTTCAATCCCATTTTGCTTTAACCAGTTATATTTCCTTAAGAAAAATTTTCAACTTTTCTGGGTGGTTCTTTATCTGCTTTAAAAAAAAAAAAGAGGGGTCTTGATAATATTTTTCCTTAGTAAGATCTACCCATATCACATCATTCATTCATCCATTCATCCATCCATTCAAAACTAGTTATTGGTTATACAGTGGAATACAATGCCAGTGAGAAAGAATGAAATCTGGCCGTGTGTAGCAACGTGGATGGAACTTGAGTGTTATGCTGAGCGAAATAAGTCAGGCAGAGAAGGACAGATACCATATGTTTGCACATATAGGTGGATTAGGAGGAAGCTAACGGAGGACCATGAGGGAAAAGTAGGGGAAAAATGGGGAGAGGGGAGAGACTCTTGAATGAGGAGAACAAACTGAGGGCTGATGGGGGTGGGGGATAGGGGAAGAAGGGCGATGGGCATGGGGGAGGGCACTTGTTGGGATGAGCACTGGGTGTTATATGGAAACCAACTTGGCAAAGTAAGGAAAAAAAAAACCTAGTTATTGGTTGCCCTCTATATGCCAGTACCCTTATAGGTGCTGAGAGTGAGTAGTGTAGCAGAGAATTAAAGGACAAAAATTTTCTGTCCTCAGAGAGTGTAATCAGACAATAAATAAGTAAAATACATGGTATTATAGATGATAATAAGTGTTACAGAGAAAAATAAAACAGGTGAAGGTAGGAGGTTTGGGGAACAGGGGGTGGAGCTTGCAATTTTAAATAGAGTGATCAGAAAATACTATACTGAGTGGGTAATATTTGAATAAAAATCTGAAGAGAGTGAATTATCTGCTGATAATTTAAGTAAGATGAGGACCAAGATTTGACCATTCTAGGTTGGTGGAGCCTCCTATTCTTAGATCACATAGGTAGGTTTATAAAATGGTCTAATTTCTGGTCTCATTAGTAAGTCTGAAAAATAACCATGGCTCTTTTTTTAATATGAAGAAATTACTGGTAAGAATTTCAAGTGAGTCACATTCTTTGGTATGTTGACATGTAACTCATCATTGAAATTATTGTTTATCTGGGTGGTTTAGTGAGGATCTGGGCCACGTGATGTCAAGGGAGCACATTCTAGTTTATGTTGGGAAGGTCCAATACCACTTGAGAAGAAGCCAGGTGCCACTTTTTGTTTCTATTTTCTGAACATCACATCCATCATTGTTTCAGATCAGGTAAAGATGCAGAAGATGGATAACTTAATCACATTAAAATTTAAAAACTGCTCCACATAAAAGGTACTAGAACATTGGAAGAAGATATTTGCCATAAGTCATATTTGCAAAAGACCCAGAAAAACTAAATGTAGTTTAATAAAGACTAAAATTAACTAGTCCAACTGTATTTATTAATTGCTGACAGAGATAAGGGGAAATTTATTTATATTCATCTGTTGCTGGAAGTAGAAGTTGCATAGCCTCTACAATAGCAAAAATTGGAGACTGCCAAAATTTTAATAAAGAAATGGATAAATAGACGTGATATAGACCTGATAAAACAGAATACAGAAGTGAAAAGGGATGAACCGAATGTGTGTGTTTGTAATTATGGATAGATCTCAAAAATAATGCTGAATTTAAAATTGTAAGTCAGTGTGATACTTTGTATATAAACAAAAAATGTACATAAAAGTGCACTATATATTATATAAGGATGTATATTTAGACACACACACATAAACACACTTACACATACACTTACACATATGTATACAGAAGTATTAAAAAACAGAAGACTGTGCAACAAACTCATGATAGTGAGTGGGTGGTCTTAAACGGGACTTTAGCTTTTTTTTTTGAGAGAGGAGGGGCAGAGAGAGAGAATCACAGGAGGGTCAGAAGGAGAGAGAGAGACGGAGAGAGAGAGAGACAGAAAGAGACAGCGAGATGTCGGGTGAGCCGTGGGACTCAATCTCATGAATCGTGAGATCATGACCTGAGCCTAGGTCAAATGCTTAACAGCTGAGCCACCCAGGTACCCAGGACATTAGCTTTATGTGTAGATTAGGAATAAATATGATGGCATAGTTATTTCTGGGTATTTAGACAAATAGGTATTTGTTATATTATTCATTGTAATTTTATTTTTTAATTTTAATTTTTAATTTTTGAGTAATTAAAGAAACTTTTTAAATGTTTATTTATTTTTGAGAGAAAGAGCACTAGCAGGGGAGGGGCAGAGAGAGGGTATGAGAGGGAGACACGGAACCTGAAACAGGCTCCAGGCTCTGAGCTGTCAGCACAGAGCCTGATGCGGGGCTCCAAACCACAGACTGCGAGATCATGACCAGAGCCAAAGTCGGATGCTTAACTGACTGAGCCACCCAGGTGCCCCTTGAGTAATTTTAAATTAAGAGAAGGGGGCTAAGTTTAATAGGATGAGCCCCCAGAGAATATTTTCCAAACCATTTATATATAAGTTGCCCTATTTACTGTGAATCATCTACCTCTACCTGTATCAGAGGAAATGAGGTACCCTATTAACTCTTGACAGTGGTCTCTCCATGACAGTCAGATGGAAGAGCAAGAATCCTTATTAGCACAGATTATACCCTTTATTCTGACTTTTGATTTTTTACTTTTTTATTACTAACTGCAAGCATATCAACTCATGGGAAATACATTTGGTTCCATTGTTATAAGCATCGAGATGCTAGCTTGACAGACTGGGATGTATAGAAGCTTAATAACATCATTGTGCCTTTTCCCTTGTCTAACCTTTTCCCTACAGGGAATCTTTAACCAGTTTCAGTGTAGTAGTGAAAAAGTGCTTCCATCTGACACTCTCCGCAGTGCTCTGGCAAAGACTTTCCAGGATGAACAGCGTTTCCAGCTGGGAATTATGGATGATGCTGCAGAGTGCTTTGTAAGTATTGGCCTCTGGCTCTCTTTGATATGGGGTGAGACTGTTGATGGTCTCCATCAGGGACTGGGTACCTTACTGTAGTATTTACTCTATCCCTGGTCTCTCAGTTAGAACTAGGAATTTCCCTAGTTTCTCAGAGCTCCAAGTTGACTCTGCTAATACAGCAGGAATTGTGTAATGGGTTTATTCTTTCTCCTTTGGGCTTAACGGTAGTTTTGTGCTTGCCATGGCATAAAACATTGGTCTCACCTTCGAAAGCTACAGAGATCATTAAAACACAAATTACTGTGTCACGCTCCATTGAATTTCTGATTCAGTAGGTCTGGATTAGGGCCCAAGAATATCTAGCTCTAACAAGTTTCCAGGTGATGCTAATACTGATGCTGCTGGTCTGGCGACTATCACACTTTGTGAACTCCTGCATTGTAAAGATATTTAAACAGAATAACTGAGTCCCTAGCACAGGTGTGATGTGCTATTTAGATAGCTACATTGCTTGCAGAGACTTTTAGTAGAAGACTCTTCTGAATTCTCGGTTCTCTCAGCCAACCTTCAAAAGACTCTCTGTCTTTAGATTCTTTCTGTCATTAAAAAAAAAAAAAAGTCAGAGTGATTTATATTCCACTTTGGTGAATTTGGGTAAAATGGCACCAAAGTCATAGGTACTCCTGAGAAACTGGATTACTTATATATTGCTGGTAGAAATGTAAAATGATATAGCCACTCTGGAAAACAGTTTGGCAGTTTCTTAAAAAACTGAACTTGCAAATTATCGTAAGTTTCAGTAGTTGTATTCCTGGACATGTATCGCAGAGAAATGAAAACTTATGTTTATAAAAAACCTGTACATGAATGTTCATAGAATCTTTATTTGTAATAGCCCCAAACTGGAAACAACCCAAATGCCTTTGATGGTAAATAGTGAAGCAAGCTTTGGTACTTCCATACCATGAAATACTATGCAGTAATAAAAAGGAATTACTGATTTACACATCAATTTGAATGGATATAAAGGGAATTATGCTGAGAGAAAAAACACAATATCAAAAGGTTATATACCATATGCTCCCACTTATAACATTCTTAAAATAAGAAAATTAAAACAGATTAGTGGTTGCTAGGTGTTGGGATTGGAATTGGGTGGATAAGGCTATAAAGGAATAATAAACCTTGGGAACTTGTGATGGAACAATTTTCTTTCTTGATTGTGGTGGTTGTTATATGACTATACATGTGATAACATTACATAAAGTTACAGATACAAATAAGTGTATGTAAAACTGGTGAACTCTAAATAAACTCTGTAGACTATATTGATGTCCATTTCTTGGTTTAGCTATTATACTGTAGTTAAGCAAGATGTTACCATTGGAGGAAACTGGGTGAGGAGTACATGGACCTCCTATATGTTTTTTTGAAACTTCCTGTGAATTTATAATTATTTCAAATTAAACTGTTTAAAAAAAAAACAGAGATATTCCTACCTTCCAAGAGGATTACTATTTCTCTGATTAAACTGCCTACCAATTTGTGCATTTTTCTATTAAGTGTCATTGATATACTGCTTTTAATTCTTTCCATATTAGGAAAACCTCCTGATGAGAATTCACTTTCACATTGCTGATGAAACCAAAGAAGATATATGCACTGCCCAACACTGCATCTCCCACCAGAAATTTGCAATGACGTTGTTTGAACAGGTGAACATTATCTCTGTCTTCAACACTTTTCTTCTTCAAGAGCACTGTATCCTGGGATGTGGGTTATCAGATGGGTAGCAAAACAATTAATGACTGTGGCTGCTTGGTTTTGCTTTTTTACCCTGGGTCCAGTGTGTATGTACCAGCTGTGGTGCCACTTCTGATCCTCTGCCTTTCATCCAGATGGTGCATTACATCTCCACCACTTCCCTTTGGTGAGTCTTAAAGGTTCTCTATTTGTACCCTTAGGTACTCCTTCAAGTGATAAGTTTCAACTGACAGTATCCAAATAGCTTATATCCTTATTGTTAAGACTATGTTATATTATAGGAACTCAGAACAATAATTTTAAATATATGATCCTCCCATCAAGGGATGAATCTTCTTTTCTTTGTTTTTTTTTAATCTTTATTTATTTTTGAGACTGAGACAGAGACAGAGTGTGAGCAGGGGAGAGGCAGACACAGAATCTGAAACAGGCTCCAGGCTCTGAGCTGTCAGCACAGAACCTGACATGGGGCTCGAACCCACGAACTGTGAAATCATGACCTCAGCTGAAGTTGGATTGCTTAACTGACTGAGCCATCCAGGCGCCCCAGAACAATAATTTTAAAATAATCTTTGTTCTTCTTCCCTCCTCTCCCAACTGCCTCTCCCCTTTTCTTAGGTTCAGTTTTGGTCAGCAAGGTGGGAGGATAAATGGGGATTCTATGAGCTTTGGATTTGAGTACAGGCAAAGGTGCTCATTGTGCTCGGGACACTGAGGCTGGTCAGGACAAGGGGCTTTGGTATAGTGGGCAGAGGAAGAAAATCTAACATGTGAGTTAGGAGTTTGCATGAATAATCTATTTGATTCAGTTATAACTCTGTGTAACTCCTGCCATCATACCCTTCCATTCCCCCACCTTGAAGCAATCAGGCTATTTGTATGCTGGAAAGACGTGAAAAACCCTCACCAAGCATGTTTGGTGAGTTGCTGCAAAATGCCAGCACCATGGGGGATCTACGGAACTGTCCGGTGAGTTAAGTCAGGAGTGGGGTTCAGAGTGGGGAGGGGAGTCCTTGGATTAGGGAATTGAGGCAGAGTCACTGGGAAACATCTCAAACCAGCCTTATATATGTATTTCAGAGCAACTGTGGAGAAAGGATTCGGATTCGCCGTGTGTTGATGAATGCTCCACAAATTATCACAATTGGACTGGTATGGGACTCAGACCACTCAGACCTGGCAGAAGATGTCATTCACAGCCTGGGTACCTGCCTTAAGTTGGGTGATGTGAGTATTAATTACCTTTATCTCTGGGGTGCCTGGGTGGCTCAGTCATTTAAGCGTCTGACTTTGGCTCAGGTCACGATCTCGTGGTTTGTGAGTTTGAGCCCCATGTCGGGTCTGTGCTGATGCTCAGGGCCTGGAGCCTGCTTCAGATTCTGTATCTCCCTCTTTCTCTGCCCCTCCCCCACTCATGCTGTGTCTTTTTCCTTCAAAAAAAACATTAAAAAAAAGAATTACCTTTGAGGCACCTGGGTGGCTCACTTGATTAAGCACCCAACTTTGGCTCAGGTCATGATCTCATGGTTTGTGGGTTTGAGCCCTGCATTGGGCTCTGTGCTGACAGCTAGCTCAGAGCCTGGAGCCTGTTTCAGATTCTGTGTCTCCCTCTCTCTCTGACCCTCCCCTGCTCATGCTCTGTCTCTTTCTCTCTCAGAAATAAATAAAACATTAAGAAAATTAAAAAATAAATTAAAAAATAAAAAAGAAATAATTACCTTTATTTCTGACTTAGTTCTTGTGTCTTAGTATTGCTTAAGGGCAGTGAACATTAAACACAAATGCATATCCTAGATGACAAATATTACAGAGTTTTGGACAAATATACTTGTGTATATGTATGTATACACTTGTTCATATACCTCCTTTGTGTAGGTGGCAAAGGCTTTTTAGAAAAAAATGGGGTAAAATTGGCCTTGAAAGACAGGATAGAGCTTAGCTACTGATAAAAATCAAGCAATTTATAGAGTTATTCTGTGCTCTACTCATTGTTTGTTTATACCAAGTAGAGCTGGGAGGTGTAGCTGGGAGCTGGGAGGCATTACCACAGGTGGTAATAAAGTCAAAGAAGTGAGCAGTCTTGACTAGAGCTGCTATGGAAGGTGAAGGGATAAAGTTTGGTGACCTGAGTTTTAGAATACAAAATTCACAGTGAGGAACCAATGTCTATTGCAAAGGTGATGGAGTAGCTTGGAAGAGAATTCAGTAGGTTAGTGGTTTTCTGTTCATCTATTCAGGAAAATAGGGGAAACAACTTCAGACCTGGGATCTTTTACCTCATCAGCTCCATGCCCTAGTATAGGTAAGGTTTTCCTTCAGTTCAGAAGAAGAGTCAGAAACTCTGTGGTTTCCTTTCACTGGTTTCTTTCCTTACAGTCCTGTGACTAAGAAGATTCCTTGTCATTCTTTAATATCAGTAAGTTACAACTGAGAATAAATGTACTGTTTGGAATCTTATTTTAGGTCTCCTTCCCAAGGAATCTCTGACATGAGTAGGTTATACACAATTAAATCTCCCTTTTTCTAAATTCCTATAGTCTACATATTCTGTACTGCTCTAGTTTTGTTTTATTTTTATGATGATTTTCTCATTCAAATAAGTTTCTCAAGGCGAGCATTCTTTTCTTCAAATTATTTTTGTATGTTTCTTATAACGTACAGCAGTGAAACGGTGGTAATCAGCATGGTGGTATTGCTCTTCCTAAGGGCCTTTTTACCCCTTAGTTAAGGTCTCAGCAAGAAATTTACATATGTGGGGGCACCTGGGTGGCTTAGTCGGTTAAGCGTCCGACTTTCGCTTAGGTCATGATCTCGCGGTTTGTGGGTTCGGGCCCCGCATCGGGCTCTGTGCTGACTGCCAGCTCAGAGCCTGGAGCCTGTTTCAGTCTGTGACTCCCTCTCTCTCTGACCCTCCCCTGCTCACACTGTCTCTCTCTCTCCTAGAAATAAATAAAACATTAAAAAAAAAAAAAAGAAATTTATATGTGGTACCAGCTGATAAGTAACTTTTGAAACTTCAGTGTTTGTTTTTGTTTTATTTTGTGTATTTTCAACTTTCTTATCTCTTCTTATGATAGGCTCCAGAAATACAATTTTATTGAAAGGTATGAAGAAACATCACCACCTTACCAGTTTTCTGGCCACTATTTGTCTTGCTTTTCCCTACATTTTGTATTTTTAGGTTCATTTCTGATGATTAATATAGACTAGGAAAAATCTTAGAATGAAGCATGGAGAAACAAGTCAGTACCTTAATAAGAAATGATGGAGTCTGCTGAGAGATTGATGTGAGAGGGCTGAGTATTTGACTGTTTTTTCCATTCTCTTCTTTCCCCACAGCTGTTTTTCAGAGTGACAGATGACCGGGCAAAGCAGTCTGAACTGTACTTAGTAGGAATGATCTGTTACTATGGCAAACATTATTCTACATTCTTTTTCCAAACAAAGATCCGCAAATGGATGTATTTTGATGATGCTCATGTCAAGGAGGTAGGAATATTCAACCCCTTCTTGAACTGTTTGATAACAGCAACAAAAAACTAAGGATAATTACTTGTCTTTAGTGTTTATTTTCATAATTTTGATGTCTGTTTACTTACCTATCTATTGAATTTATGAGAGTATCAGTCTTGTCTTCTCCAGTAGATGGCAAGTTCCTCAAAGATAGGATCGATATATTTTGTTATTTTCTCTGAATCCTCTTGCCATTCAGTCAGCACAGTTATGTCTATAGTTGTATTTTTTAGTGTATTAAGTAGTTGATTTGAGTGAGAACAGTTTAATGCTTCAAATTAGGTTAGAAGGTTAGCATGAAGTTCAGAATTTAAAAAAAAAAGTTCAGAATTTCAAACTTGGAATTATCAATGGTAATACTTTGTCGTAGGGAATACCTTGTAATACTTTATGTTAGGGCTGCTATAAATTATTCCCTGATTGTTACTTCCTTGAAGTACCTTATCATAGATTAACATGTTTTTGGGATCACGTAGGAAAAAAAACAAGGCTATGAGGATATTTAAAGCTGGAAACTTGGTGCTATCTAAATCACAGAATCTGTGACTGAAGTAGTTAAGGGATCTGTATGAGTTACGAAGCTTCTTGATAAAGGTTGGTGGCTAGGAGACTCCTAACTATAATTTACACCAATCTGTGGACCTATAGCGGTGTCTTCCACAAATGGTAAACTCTGTCAAATTTCTTGATTCTCCATCTCTTTTTGCTGTTATAATTTTGGCTGATTTATATGAATTCCTTGAGCTTCAGCTTTTTTACTTTAACAATCATAAATGCCTTGTAAGATATTAAATAATATTTGCATATAAATCTATTTGTTGAGGTTCCTGGTGGCTCAGTCGGGTTAAGTGTCCAACTCTTGATTTTGGCTCAGGTCATGATCTTACGTGTGGGAGCTTGTGGGATCAAGCTCCATGTCAGGCTTCGTGCTGAGGATGGAGCCTGCTTGGGATTCTCTTTCTCCCTCTCTCTCTGGCCCTCCCCCACTTGTGCTCTCTCTCTCTCTTAAAATAAATAAATAAACATTTAAAAAAGCATATTTGTTTTAGTTAAAGTAATAACTAAGTTAAAAATTTACTAAACATCTATTATGAAATAAACACTATGCTAGTCGTTCAACTCTTAAGAGCACACCATCTCAGAATGTGACTGGTTCAAGTTTAAGAGAGGGTGAGTTTAGAGATTTGATTAGATTGTTGTTTTCATGGCTCTTCTATTACTCTTTTCCACTGCTTTGGCAGTGCTGAATCCAGCTCAAAGCTAAGGCTGAGGTTCATCAGTCTATTCTAAGCAGTTTGACATTTAGGTCCTGCCATGTGTGAACTCTGAAATGGAATGTCATTCATTCTAAGGCAGTCCATGAGAGAGTTTCTGCCTGCTCTTTATCTTCATAAAAGTGATTTTAATATTTAGCAGAAAATTATATAAATTATAGAATTGCAAATTTTCTAGCAAATTTCTTCTTACTATGTGAAAAGAAATTGATCACCAAGGCAGCTGAATTCCCCTCACATAGTATATTTACCTTGGAGAACTTTTATTTATATTTCACAACTGAATTGATGTTTCACAGGAATAAAAGTAATTTTATTCATCATTCCTGTCTCTTACAAGGTTTTATTGCTTTCTAAAAAGATTTAACAAAAAACTCACGAAGTTTAGGTCTAAGGTCTCTTTTGTGGTCTCTTTACCCAATTCTTTTTATTTCTTTAATTTTCTTTAGAAAAACAATAGAAGATATGATTTGAATTGTGCATATGAAGTATAACTGTCATTTTTTAAAAAATTATTTATGGTTCAGATTGGGCCCAAATGGAAGGATGTGGTGACCAAATGCATCAAGGGACATTATCAGCCTTTACTACTGCTTTATGCGGACCCACAGGGTACCCCAGTATCCACCCAGGACCTGCCTCCCCAAGTTGAGTTCCAGTCATACAGCAAGACATGCTACGATAGTGAAGATTCAGGTGAGCAGCCTAGCTCTTTAACTCTTCCTTCTCTCTTCCAATGTGATCCCTGGACAGTTAGAACTCATACTTAATCATGAGCATAGCATATATTGTAGCTTGTAGAAAGGGGATCCATTAGAGATGGAAAGAAGTGCCAACTTGTGCTGAAGCCCAAGCTGTGCTAGGCTTTGTTTCTTTCAGTCGTCAAGAATGTGTTGCCTAAGTCACCTGGCTCTGATTCAAAAGTGAGAAAGAAATTATGTTGATTTAGACTGAAATAATAAGTTTGTGATGAAACTCAGTGTTTAACCTTCTAATATTGGTAAAGATGACTGATTTTACTAGCAGCTTAACAGTGACTTCACTGAGTTGTTAAGACCAAGAAAAAATTATATGAGTTACTACAAAGCTAATCATTTTGTTGGGATAAGAGAGTTTTGTTTTAAGATGCCAAGTGTACTAGCAGTATTCCTTAGCTTATGAATCAGTTTGCTTCTAATTCAGTTGTTTGAAACTTAAATTGTTTTCCTGTAGCAATAATTTGCAGCTTGATGGCTAAAGTCTCGGGCTAGCCCATAGAGGCTTATAATATATAAGAAATATAACCCTAATGGTTTTGGCTTGATTTCTGAAAAGGAGAAAAAAAAGAAATATTCTTTTCTTCTTCTAGATCTAGGATTGTCCCTGAGTATAATTTTGAAAGAGAACATATTTGTCTTTGAAAAATTTTCCCCCCTTTTTGTACCTCCTTCCTGCTTGATAGCTGGTGTTCTTCCCAGCCTTGTACACAACTCAGACCTGCTTTACTTTTTCTCCCTTCAGTCAAACACCCATTTCCACTGTTGTGCTCATCTCAGTGAGTTGTTCATAGGAAAGTAGTCTGATTTAACTAATTTTCTCTAAAGTATAAGTAACAGCCACATAATTTCTCAGATATATTAAAAATGCTTACAATATCAATTCAAATTAAGGTGACATTTCTGGCAGTATAGGAAAAAAATTATGGGATGGGGAACAATTGGTTATTGCCAAGTCGACCTGGGACTCTCCATCTAAATAGATCTTACTTTTCACAACTTTTTCCTTTCTTCTACTTTTCCCCATAGGTTTTCTAAAAGCCCCACAGTTTTTCACAGTGGCAGGCAAAGTGAGGGCTTCAGCAAGGTAGGGGCAGGAGTGGGAGGAATTGTTTGTGTGTCTGGGCAATATGGAAATTGGGTGTTGGGAAGAATGGCTCTGGTATATCCTTCTCACCCTTCCATCTAGGAAGTTCTTGCCTTATGGACCTTTGTTCCCAGCCAGCTCTGCCTTCTCTCTGTCACTATCCTTCTCTATCTTTCCTTACTTTTGCATATGTGTCTCCTCCTTCCTTCAGGGAGGGAGCCCTCCATCTCAAGTGATACTCGAACAGATTCCTCAACGGAGAGCTATCCCTACAAACACTCCCACCATGAGTCTGTGGTCAGTCACTTCTCTTCTGATTCTCAGGGGACAGTCATCTATAATGTGGAGAATGATTCCACGTCTCAGAGCAGTCGAGACACAGGTAGGGAGTTACACAGTGGACCCCGTTTGCCTGATTCAGCTCCTACATAGAGATTCTCCCAAGAAAAAGAAACTGGGGCAAGTGAGAAATGTTTGTCATGTAAAGGGAGAAAGGCACAGAACTTGGGTAATTGGGTGGGATGCAAAGAACCAACACTGCATTTAATGACCAATGATGTGACATTGCACATTTTCCTGTCTACAGCATATCAATAAGGATGATTGTAATGTGATTATTGATGTGATTGTTTATTCCAAAATCTGCCTTTTTTTTCTTGCTGTATATTCTTGATCCCTGTGCTTCTCATAGTGTCCCAATAAACTCTTATGGTTTTGTACCTCATGATGTTCTCATGCCAGGCTTTATCTTAAGTGAAGGGCTTTGAGAGAAGGGGCATATTTAAGGGCACTGATGTGTGCTCATCACTTTATTGGGCTTCCTGAAGGATAGAAAAGCAAAAGAAAGAAAGCTAGCCTGTTCTTGTGAGTTCCATGCAAAGAACATTCTTGAATTGTTCTGTTATTCTATAGAAGAGTGTGCCTGTTGTCAGTCAAAGAAATTGATACAGGGCATAAAAAGAACAGAGACTGTTGAGTGACTGATTGCTGAGATGAAAAGTTTATCACCTAATACATAGAACAGTGCCCATACTCAGTTCATGGCTTCAGATTGGTGGTTCTTTTTACGTTTTTATTTAAATTCCAGTTGTTAACATAGAGTGTATTATTAGTTTCAGGTGTACAATATAGTGATTCAGCACCTGTTATACATAACCTGGTGCCCATCTCAAAAGCACTTCTTAATCTCCATTAACCTGTTTAACCCATCCCTCCACCCACCTCCCCTCTAGTAACCGTTGGTTTGTTATCTGTAGTTAAGAGTCTGTTTCTTGGTTTGCCCCTCTCTCTCTCTCTTTTTCCCCCTTTATTCATTTGTTTTGTTTCTTAAATTCCACATATGAGTGAAATCATATGGTATTTGTCTTTCTCTGACTGACTTATTTCACTTAGCGAAATACTCTCTAATTCTATCCATGTTGTTGCAAATGGCCAGATTTCAACTTTTATGGCTTAGTAATATTTCATTGTGTGTGTGTACGTATGTGTATATATACATATATATGTATATATACTGTGTCTTTATCCATTCATCAGCTGATGGACACTTGGGCTGTTTCCATAATTTGGCTATTGTAGGTAATGCTGCTATAAATAGCAGAAATACATATATCCCTTTGAATTAGTACTTTTGTATTCTTTGGGTAAATACCTTATTTTTTAAATAGAGAATTTTAAACATTTTCAGAAGCATACAGAATAGTATACTGCCCTTCCATGGACTCATCGACTAGTATCAGTAGTTATAACTCAGGCCTGGGGTGCCTGGGTGGCTCAGTCGGTTGAGCACCTGACTCTTGAGTCAGCTCAGGTCATGATCCCAGGGTTGTGGAATCAAGCCCCATGTTGGGCTCAACACTGAGTGTGGAGGCTGCTTAAAATTCACTCTTCCTTTGCCACTCTCCTCTACTCACACACATTGTCTCTCTATAAAATAAAATTTAAAAAAATTAAAAATTATAGCTCATTGCCAATCTAGGTTTTTAAAAAAATTTTTATTAAAAAAATTTTTTTTAATGTTTTATTTATTTCTGAGAGAGAGACAGCATGAGCAGGGGAGGGTCAGAGAGAGAGGGAGACATGGAATCTGAAACAGGCTCCAAGCTCTGAGCTCGCTGTCAGCACAGAGCCCGATGCGGGGCTCGAACCCACAAATCGTGAGATCATGACCTAAGCCAAAGTCGGATGCTTAACCAGCTGAGCCACACAGGCGCCCCATGGTCAATCTAGTTTTATCTGTATCTCTATCCACTCCCCCTACCCCTGGATTATTTTGAAACAAATTCCAGATATTATTTTACCTTTTCCATAAATGTTTTAGTGTCTCTAAATATTTTAGTGTCTCTGAAACATGAGAAATCATTTTTAAACATATCATTATCACACTTAAAAATACTAACAGTGATTCCTAAAAACCACTAAATAACCAATGAGTGCTCAAATATCCAAGTATAAATGTCATCATTTTTTAATGGTTTGTGTGCTTGATTCAGGACCCATGTGAGGTCTACACATTGAGATGGATTGATAAGTCTTTTATATTTCTTTTAAAGTATAGGTTTCTCCTCTATTATGTCCTTGCAGTTTATTGTTGAACAACTAGGTAGTTTGTCCTATAGATTCCCCACATTCTAAAGCTTGCTGATTGTTTTCCTGTGGTAAACTTTAGCATGTTTCCCTGTTCTCTGTATTTCTTATAAATTGGCAGTTGGATCTAGAGGTTTGGTCAGATTCATATTGGATTTTAATGACTATTGTGTAGATGACTACTGTAAAGTATGATTTTTTTTTTAAAGACCAGATTTCTGAAACTGTGAGTCAGGGAGAAGCCAAATAACAGAATAAATAAGGCATATTTTCCAGTAGAGTCAGGTTTATGTTAAAGATTTGTGAATGGCTGGGGTAGGAGAGCATACTCTCATTGGTTTAACATTTGCAGATTTAGTTGCTCCAAGTGATTTTCTCCTTTCTTAAATCTTTCTTTTGGGCCCAGAGGTAGCAAAGGATCAGATATAAAGCAATAAAAGATCACATTGGTAATTGATTGAAAATAGATGGCCATGTTACCTGCACTGCTGATACCTGAATATATACAAGAATTTTCATATACTGATGTAAGAGAACAAATTAATTGATGGTGCATTTGAGAACCTAGAGGATTTTCTCGAAACCTGTCTTCCAATTTAATCCAATTGCTTAATTCACCTTTGGCTTCCAGCAGTTTAGGTGATCATATCCTTTAGAATCTGACCTTTGCTGTTATCAAATCATACTACTACATTTACATCCTATGGGCATGAAGCAGGGCAAGTTATGTTCTTTTACATAGCTGGGCTTCCCAGCTATCAATACGGAGGAATTTTGAAGTGTAATCTCCGGGTGAAGCCAAGTTTGGTAAAGCACTCATTGTGGATGGGAATGAAAATTATTCAGAGTTCAAATGTACTAATTTTAAATGATTCACATTTAAGGAAGGTTTAGAACTGAGTGGAGATGGGGGAGAGGGGAGCCACCCACAATCAGAGATCTTGTGGGCAAAGCCTGGGGCAACTGGGATAATACCAAGTATAATAAAAATTAGGCTTTACTTGATGTGTTGCTAAATAAAAAGAAAGCTCTATCTTCTATTTATGAGAGTAAAAGTATATTGATACACATTTTTATACAGTCTTTAAAACTGTCATGTTTTAAAAAAAATTTTTTTTAAAAATTACCAAGTAATGTGTCCTTCTGGGTCACTGGGAGAGATTACAGGTAGGATCAAGACTGGTAATTATTCAGGAGACATTATAAATTTGGAAGCTCCCATTAAATACTTGAGCTTCTCTGCATTTATCTGAGAGATTCCTGCTACACTTAAATCAGATGTCTTTGGCCCCTACAGCTTCTGATTCATGGGTATACTAAATTTGTGATACTGTTATGAATCCCAAAGGGAAACTAGGTTCTGAAGAGGATGGAGGTCAGTTTCAGATACCAGCTTACCCACATTTCCTTGTTCTTTCAGGACACCTGACTGATAGTGAATGTAATCAGAAACTCACATCCAAGAAAGGGTCACTGATAGAACGCAAGAGGAGCTCTGGCCGGGTTAGGAGGAAAGGCGATGAGCCACAGGCCTCAGGGTACCACAGTGAAGGCAAGCTGCTCTGCACTGTTTGTCTTTTGTCATTCACTCTGGCAAACTTTTGTCATACTCCATACTGGCTTTTCTGTTCTGCTCAAAGGGCTTTCCTTGCTTTAACACTTTGGGGTCTAGGTATCTGTGATCACTTTAAACATTTATATTTGTTTCATTCTTTGTGTTTTTAGGAGAAACACTGAAAGAGAAGCAGGCTCCTAGGAATGCCTCTAAACCATCTAGCAGCACCAATAGACTAAGGGATTTTAAAGAGACAGTCAGCAATATGATTCACAACAGACCATCACTGGCTTCTCAGACCAACCTAGGATCTCCCTGTGGGGGGAAGGGAGGAGACCAGACTGACAAAAAGCCTCCTAGGAATCTGCCTTTACATTCTCGGGACTGGGAAGTGGAGAGTACCAGCAGTGAGTCAAAATCCAGTTCTTCTAGCAAGTATCGTCCAACATGGAGACCCAAACGGGAGTCTCTGAATATTGACAGTATTTTTAGTAAGGACAAGAGGAAGCATTGTGGCTATACCCAGCTTAGCCCCTTTTCTGAGGATTCAGGTGAGGAGATAATTAGGGAAGAATTGGGCTTTTGAATAAAGTTGATTTATGTATTTAAAATACTTGGATTTTCTGGTAGACTCAACAAGGTGCATTTTTATGTGCTGAAGTTGAGCCTTTTGGAGTTAGGAGTTCAGTGAATGAGTAGCTGGAGGGAGGGTTGGTTATGGCTCAGTTTGAGGCAGATGCTAAATCTACCTCCTTTTCCATACTTGTCCTTTGATCGGGATAGCTAAAGAATTTATACCAGATGAACTAAGCAAGCCACCCACATACGACATTAAAACTGGTGGACCAAGCTCCCAGTACAAGCCCTGGGGCCCAGGACGGTCAGGCTCTCAGCTTTTAGAACAGCACCCTCGCCTAATACAGCGAATGGAATCTGGCTATGAGAGCAGTGAGAGGAACAGCAGCAGCCCCATCAGCCTGGATGCAGCCCTGCCTGAGAGCTCCAGTGTCTGCAGGTATTGTTTGGCCTTTGAATTGCTGCATTGTCTCTTGCAGCAATGTGAGCCATCAAGAGGCTTTTCAAGTCAGAGAAGTGGAGAAAAGGACTTTATTATCATCCTGTGGGCAAAGTATTGCAGTTTATCAACTTTCTTTTTAAATTAAAATGGGGGAGGATGGGCTAAATGGGTGATGGGCATTAAGGAGGGCACTTGTTGGGATGAGCACTGGGTGCTACATGTAAACTAAATTCTACTCCTGAAACCATTATTACACTATATGTTAACTAACTTGGATTTAAATAAAATTTTTAAAAATGATCACACTAAAAACCTAAACAAATAAAATAAAATTGAAATAAAGTTGATATACCACATTCTATTAGTTTCAGGTGTACAACACAGTGATTGGACAGTTCTGTATATTATACTGTCTATGCTCACCACAATAAATGTAGTTACCATCTGTCACCATAGAATATTATTACAATATTATTCACTGTATTCTCTATGCTTTACTTTTATCTCTGTGACTCATTTATTTTATAACTTGAAATTTGTACTTCTTAACCCCCCTCAGTTATTTCACCCTTCCCCCACCCCCTTTCCTCTGGCAACCATCAGTTCTTTGTTATTTTTGTTTCTGTTTTTGTTTATTTATTTGTTCATTTGTTCATTTGTTTTGTTTTTGGGATTCCACATATAAGTAAAATTATATTGTATTTGCCTTTAACTTCACTTAGCATAATAATACCCTCTACGTCCATACATGTTGTTACAAATGGCAAAATTTTCATTCTTTTTTATGGCTGAGTAATATTCCATTATATGTATATGTATATATACATGTATATATATAACATGTATATATATACACACATATATATATAACATATAGATAGATACACACACACGTGTGTGTGTGTGTATCATCTTTATCCATTCATCTCTCGATGGACCCTTAGGTTGCTTCCCTATCTGTCTGTTATAAATAGTGCTGCATAAACATAGGGTGCTCTGTCAACTTTCTATGGCAACAGCACCCTCTTCTGGGAGAAGGAACAAAAGCATTTGAGAAAGAAGTTTATTACATGTAAAATTGTTTAGTAAATAACTTAACCATGGAAGAATTAGTGAATCAAAACATGTAGTCCTACCATCAGAGAGTAAATAAAATTGTTATCTATTCTTGATTTTCATTTAGGATAGGTTATTTTTTTTAAGGGTCACAGAGATTCTGTGTTTTATGAAGCCAATGATATTCATAATTCCATAACATAACATTGACAGTTTAATAGTGCTCATCGTAACCTGTCCATAGAGCCAGTTTGCTTTATAAATTTTATTTTATGTTTTGAGAGAGAGTACGAGCAGGGGAGAGAAGAAAAGGGAGGGAGATTGAGAAAGAGAGACAGAAAAAGAATCTTAAGCAGGCTCCACACTCAGCACGAAGCTTGATAGGGGCTCCATCCCACTGGGATCATGACCTAATCCGAAATCAAGAGTTGGAAGCTCAGCCAAATGAGACACCCAGGTGCCCCATAAATTTTAGATCTTCATACCTTGTTTCTACTAAGTTGCCACAGAGGCAAGTTTCCCAGCAGTGTTGCTGCTTTGAAAAGAGTAATTTTGTCTTCTACAAAGGTGATAATCACATCCTCTATTTTTCCATTGCTCATCCTTGGACACAGGACCCTGTTGAGTTTTACACATGAGAAGATGGCTACAAAGGTGTAAGAAAGAGGAAGGCAATCCATATGAGAGCTTATATTTATCGATTCATTGAATAAGTTTTTTGCCAGACATTGTGCTAGATGCACAAAATGTGAATGAGGTGAGATAAGATGGGGGAACTACTTTCAGAAGTTTACAAGATACTTTAATTTTATATTAGTTTGACATTTTATTGTTTTTTGAGGGAATTTAGTCCTAGGAATGTTGCAGGTTAACACCCTTCTGATGTTTTCACTAGACTCTGGTTTGTCTTTGAAGGGATCAAAGTGCTAAGAGATCAGCTGGGTTGGCACCTTCCTGGCGTCACATCCCAAAGTCTCATAGCAGTAGCATACTGGAGGCAGACTCCACAGCATCCAGGAGTAGCTGGGCAAAGAATCAGCACCTCTCAGGTAAGCAGGAAGACGCTGGATTTGGAGGACTGGATGTGACTGCCAATTCTATTTGGGAAATAGCCTTACCTGAGCACATTTGAAATTGGAGGATGGTTGTACTTTAAGTTTTCCATCAGTGTAAATATGGAGGCATTTGAGCTGTCCCATTTTTGGACTTACCTATTTTTTGTTCTTCATCATGGCTTGCCTGATTGTTCTTTCCACCTTGGCAAGAGCCCTTGTTAGAACAAGAAGGAACAGAAATATTGTAAATTTTGTCAGTAGCATCTGCATTCTTCATAGGAGTAAGTTCTCCACTTTTTGCCCTTGGTGTGGAGAAAGCCTCATGGGAATGGATTTCTTATTGTTTAGTTCTATGAATTGAGATGACAAAGGGAGACATGAAGGCCGTAGGCAAAACTGGGGAATAAGTAAATCAAACCTATCCTTATCTCTTGCCTCTGTATCCTGTCCAGTATTCCTGTTTTCCCTTCTTGAGTATGTCTTGTGTTCTCATACTCCTTCTTCTTTTTTTTTTTTTTAATGTTTTATTTATTTCTGAGAGAGAGAGAGAGAGAGACAGCGTGAGCAGGAGAGGGTCAGAGAGAGAGGGAGACACAGAATTCAAAGCAGGCTCCAGGCTCTGAGCTGTTGGCAAAGAGCCCGACACAGGGCTCGAACCCACGAACCATGAGATCATGACCTGAGCTGAAGTCAGACGCTTAACCGACTGAGCCACCCAGGCGCCCCCTCACAGTCCTTCTTAAAACAAGCTCTCAAGGAATGATCTGACTCCTTCATACTAAATGTAAATGACTGAAAATAGTTTAAAGTATACTTTTTCTAAGAGAAATTTGCATTTTAAGATTAAAGTCAAAGCCTAAAGATAAAAAAACCTGGGATTTCAGGTGTGAGACACTGAAGGTAGAGATTTGAGGTAGTTAGAGGTTTTAGTTCCTTTTTATGTTCCTCTCAACACATATATACTTACAGCACATATTCCACTTAAGTGGAGACCCAGTCCAAATGGTTCAGAATAAATCCTTTACTTACTTAAAGCTGAATTTTGATGTAATTCATAGGCAATCTCCCCAGATAGAGACTTTTTAAAATGGCTAAGGGAATGTGGTGAGTGTCAATGTTGTTTAGTCTGCTGGGGAGTTCTGGGAGCTACTTGTCTAACTTATAGATCAGTCTTCTCTGAAGCACATCCTTCAGAGATGTGCTTCATCTCCCTCATCCACCACCTCCTTTTTTGGTTTGTTAGGTCAATTGGGAGTAGAGTATGTGGGCAGAAACCTTAATTGTGGTCTGATTTAATGAGCTTCTGGATGTAGCTCTGTGGTCAACTTACTAGGGAAGGGGGACAAAATACCTTACCAGCCTATAGAGGTAAAACCAGTAACACTGGTATGTCTGCCAATTCTCTTGATAGCCACTGAAAGTTCTTAGAGGTGGCTGGAAGGGAGGTATGTGGCAGTAATTAATAACAATGCATGAATTCTTTCAGGTGTGAGTGCCAGTAGATTGTTAACATCTGGCATAGCAGAACAATGCCAATAGAAGCAGGTATCTCTGTTTTCTAGAGCTGGAGTAGCTTATAATTTGAAACCCATGGAATAAATTCATGCTTCTTAATGAAATTATACATTTGGTTTACTTACTACATGTAATTTATTTCATGTTGACTAACATTGCTTTGAGAAACTTGTGGTCATACATGACCCTATTTCACCTTCTCTTTTCTTCAGATAGCCAGTACCTTTTCAGGTCACTAAAAACTGAGACTCATGATATCTCTAATAGCCCTGATTCTGGACTACTTGGAGAAAATCCACCAATATTTTCCCTCAAGTTGTAAAAGATATTTAGCAATGATTTACAACAAATTTCTCACACACCATATTGTCCTCTTTGTATAATAGACCCTTAGTATACAAAGGCATAGAATACTTGTGCCTCACAAGTGATCCTATCATTTTATTCTGGCACAGAACAGATTTTTGTCTGGTAACTTTGATCACTCTCTTAAAAAGTTATGGAAGTAAAAATAAGTCCAACAATTTAGTAACCTGCCCTCTCCCTCTTCAAATTTGAAGAAAGCAGGGTTACTATCATGGATTATGTTTTTCTACACTTTTTGTATGCCTACATAAGTGTATGGATAAGTTTATTACCACTATTAAAAAAATAAAATGAAGTCATATATATTATTCTGTCACTTGAGTTTTCCCTTAATATATCGTGGACATCCTTTTGTATCTATTTGATTCCATCTATGAACACTTATAAAATTGGATTTTTACTGGATATTTTATAAACTCTTTAAAGAGATGGTAGAAATTAAGGGTGAGAAGTTGACTTGCTTGAAGCTTCCCAATGAATCAGTGGCAGACATGGTTGAGAATGCTCTCGAATGGTTAAGAGCATGGATTATGAGTTTAACCTATTTGACTTTAATTCAGCTCCATCATTTATCATCCTTGTCACGGCAAGGTATTTATTCTCTTTGTGTCTCTGTTTCTTCTTTCCTAAAATGTAGGCAATAATAGTATCTACTTAATAGGTTGTCATGAGAATTAAATAATGAATGTAAAACTGCTTAAAACTGTGCCCATCATATAGTAAATGCTCAACAAATGTTGTCATATTGTTATTGTTGTTATAAAGCCACTCAATAAATATTTTATCATTGTCATCATTATCATTATAATTCATAGCCCAGATCTCACCCTGAATCTGTTATGGAAAGCACTGTCCAAAACATGAATTCCAAATTGAATAAAGACTTTTATTTATTTATTTATTTTTTTGAATAAAGACTTTTAAAGGAAAGGCAATATAGTGGCCATAAATGCAGTAGGTGCTTCATATTAGTTATGAAAATGTGGCAATTTCTCTTCTCCCTTGCTTGTATTCCAGGTGGGGAGATCTCTTCCAAAAGTGAACTGGATGAATTGCAGGAGGAAGTGGCCAGGAGGGCCCAGGAACAGGAACTTCGAAGGAAATGTGAAAAGGAATTAGAGGCAGCTAAAGGCTTTAACCCTCATCCCAGTCGCTTCATGGACTTGGATGAACTGCAGAATCAGGGTAATTGTGAACATTAGGTTGCGGGTGATTAGGACAGAGAGAGAGGAAAGAAAAAAAATATTCAGGCTTATAAATTCCTGTCTTCTGTTTAGCTAAGTTGTATTTTATCATAATTCACTCATTTCAGTGAGAACTAGCTGAAGTAGGAGGTGACAAGCCTCTTGATTGGAAGACAGGCACTGATATGGGGCTCATCTATTAAAAGTCTATAGATTAGAATAGTATATTGTTAATGAAGAATATTTCCCATGAACGTCTGTAGAAGGTGTAAATAAAACTAATAACAATTCAGAAATAGCAGAACAGAGCAATGAGTAAGCCACACTGATAAGGGAAATTCTACTTGCTTGGTGGAAACATACCCCTGAAATTTCCCACTTGGAGCTTCAAGAAAGTAGGTCTACCAGACAGGTTCTAAGAACACAGAGCTTGATTGCCTTTTGATCCTCTGATGATTCATTTCCCAGTCTCATATGATTTTTACGGACTTTGTGAGGCTTCCCCAGCTGCCCCACACTGTTACTTTTTTTCCCTTTAATTGCTTTAGGATATCATTTTGTACCAGAAAGAGATTAGTCTTCAAAATAGGAGTTTAAAAAGACTGAGGTATATACCTTAAATAGCTCCTGAAATGTCTCTCTTTCTATAAAATGAATTTATTGTTGTTATTATTCAGAATCCCCAGATGTACCATTATGCTAAAACAGTGCAAAGAATAGGGTCTGTGTTATTTTGGGGTGATTGCTTTCTTGTTGACCACTTCCCACTCTTTGTCAACACTTGGAGAAGTTTACTGGGCTAACTTGGGGGCCTAATTGGGGGCCATTCTTCTCCTTTAATCCTTGTCTTTTGATTTGAGGTAATCGTTGCCATATATTTCCCAAGGCATTGTATCTGTTTCCAAATTAGTTTTAAATTCCTAATTTCTTAGCTCCCTATATTTGGATAGTTTTCTCTCCCTTTTTGTCCTCAAGCTGTATTACATTGGGGTCTCTGGGTTATTATGCTTCTGTATTCATCTCCTTCCCTTACATTTTTTTCCTGCCTTTGTTAGTTGGGCAGTACATGAGAGTTGAGTGGGAATCCTTCTGGCCACATTTCATTGTTAATTCTTCATACACTTTGATTCAAAATCTCCTGGAAGAGCAAGGAATAGAGTGCTAAGATTCCAGAGGATTAGAATTAAAATCCAGTACAGTGATGAACAACTGTAGTCTGCCTATATATCTATAGAGAAACTTTTTTTGTTTTGATGGCTATCACTACCATCTCTGATTATAAAGATGATTGTATAGATTCAGTTATTGTCAAATATTATGAGAAGACTTTAGGCCTGAAGGGCAGGGCATCATATTTTTTTAAAAAAATTTTTTTAATGTTTTATTTATTTTTGAGAGAAAGAGACAGTGTGAGCAGGGGAGGGTCAGAGAGAGAGGGAGACACAGAATCTGAAGCAGGCTCCAGGCTCTGAGCTGTCGGCAAAGAGCCCAACACGGGGCTCGAACCCACAAACTGTGAAATCGTGACCTGAGCTGAAGTCGGATGCTTAACTGACTGAGCCACCCAGTCGCCCCTCATACCTCTTGTTGTGGGGTAGAACCTGAATGCCAAGTTCTCCAGAACCAATTTACTACCTCACTGCCTTCTCATTGCTCTCCAAAAGCCACAGTGAATTAGGAAATGAATGTTAGGGGTATATAAGAGCCTTTCTTAACATGTCCAGATGGATGTAAGTGGAGGATGAGGAGATTATGGGAGAAATGACTGACATTTTGATATTTTTTTCTTGTGAGCTTGTGAAAACTCACCGAAATTCATCATTGTGGGTAAATTTATAATACAGCTTACTACCAGTTTATGAGCAAGTAAAAGCCAAGGGAGCACATAAGCTTGAGCGTTCTTTTACAGAAGTTGCCCTTATAGTACTTGCTTTTTCATCTGGCACTGTACTTGAACTCTTTTGCACCTGCTTTGGTACATATTTGCTTTCAGGGAAGGAAGGAATATTTCAGGCTCACTGTATGGGAAAGTGGCTTTTGCAGTAGGTTTGGTGAGCACGAGCATGATAAAAGAAAATACTTAGGAGTGCTGATGAAAGGAATGTGCTTGCAAACCAACAACAGAGGCTGTTCAGTTGCCCTCGTGGATATATTGAGGTTAGGAACTGTCAAGCACCTGTGCCCAAGAGGTGTACTAATTTTCCAGTTGAGGGTGGTACAGAGGACTGTGAATTGATGTAGGAAAGAAGTTTTACAGATGGCTTTCCACAGAGTAGTGAAGCCACTTTTGCCTTAACACAGCAGTAGAGGTCTCTGTAGAGACCTGAGACATTCTGACACTGGTTGGCAAGATGTATCTTGTTGCATTGTGGAAACAGGTCAGTTCCAGGCATAAGAATACACCCTTCTGCTATAGACAATATTGTGTTCTTTTCTTCAGGGACCCTTTAAGAGCTCTTGGAGTTGGAATATGTGGTGGACAATGACATACTCCTCTTTCATGGCTTTGGCAATGTCTTGGTTAAGGCAAAAATGGATGTCCTATGTGTTTCAGAGAATTATTCATAGCAATGGAGTTAGAATAAGGGTAGATCAAAGGCTCATCAGTAAGGAACTGTTTACTGAAGGGAAACAACACTGCATAGAAAAAGGTGGAACGAATTGTAATGAAAATGAAAAGTACTGGCCCTTTCAGGGAGGAGTGACGGCTTTGAGAGGTCCTTGCGAGAGGCAGATTCAGTGTTTGAAGAGTCGCTGCATCTGGAACAGAAGGGAGACTGTGCTGCAGCTTTGGCTCTCTGTAACGAAGCTATCTGTAAGTAACTCTAACTGCTATAGCTATGGCAATTTTGACTAACTTTGAGATAGGTATTATTAGTGTCATGCCTCAGTTGGGATGAAAACTTTTATGTCTCCTCACTGTCAGTCTCCCAAACTGAGGCCCTTTAGCTGTCATTGCCCTTCAGATTTATAAGTGTGCCATGCGCTGTCATGTGGCCTATGGAATGACCTCATCAGGAGTCTGCAGATGAACTTTCCAGCCATGCCTACCTTCTTATCCCTAGTTAGACCTCAGATTTGAGGTTAGTCTGCTCTTTCTCTAGTCACTGACTATTTAGGTGGAGCTTATGGCAAGAAAGAAAGAATATATTGGGTGTGACTTCCCAGGTCTGTGACTTTGCACTGCATATTTGATTCATGTTCCTCCCCTGCTTTCCTCGTATGCTGCACCATAAGGTTACAGTGAAGGACTAAGGCTTAGCATTTATATCTGGTTCTTAAATGTGACCCACAAGAGGCTGTGTTCTGTAAAGACAGATGCAGATTTGGATCTTATTTCTGCTGTTGGCTGTCGGGAAGGGGAAGTTGGGAGCAAAGTGTGGAGACCAGAGTCGGACAGGTCAGTTGCAAAGGACGGAGTGGCAGTCTCTAAGATGGAAGCACCAGTTTATCTTCTTAACTCATTTTAGTTTAGCTTTTTTTTTTTTTTTTAAATTTGAATTAATCTGTTTGGCCTCCATGGCTTCCATGAATGTTCCTTATAGCCAGAGCCAGCTCTGTACCCTGGACAATATGTGCATGGTCCACGCCTTGCATTCCTGCTGCACATTTTGAGTTTTACTGCATATCTTTGTTCATTTTTGGTTCAACTTTATTTTTATTTCTGTTTGTATTTTGTGTTCTGTTTCTGCTATATTTCCTTTTGCATTTTAGCTAAACTAAGACTTGCCCTGCATGGTGCCAGCTCTAGCACGCACAGCAGAGCCCTAGTCGATAAGAAGTTGCAAATCAGTATTCGAAAAGCACGGAGCCTGCAGGATCGCATGCAGCAACAGCAATCATCGCCGCAGCCGTCGCAGCCCTCAGCCTGCCCCTCTTCACAGGGGGCGGCCCTCCCTCAGCCAACAAGGTAGTGCCTGGGATCCACTGTAGTTTATGGACACCAGGGGAGGACATGACCATGGGTTCTCCCTAGTAAGAGCTCTCCTAGTCTTGGTGACTACAGGGAAGAGAGATGAGTCCTCTGGAAATATTTTCTTCTCAGGTCAGACACACAGTGGAAAGCTCTTCTCACTGCTGGTCCTTTCCTTAATAGCTCCTAGAGAGATACAGAAAGTATAGCATTATAAATAGACCATTTGTCCATATTTCCTATGGGTGACTTTTTCCTTGGACTGGTGTAGTAACATGATTATTAAATATGTACATATTATGTTCTGAGACATGGCAATCTGAGCTGTTTCATGTTGCAATAGAAACCATGTGATTTGTTTTAGGATTTCACTGCTTTCTGTCCCTTATGGAAACAGAGAAAGCAGTCTTCTTTGCTCTTATTGAACCATAGAGAAGAGACACAAAGATTCCCTTTGTTTTGCTTTCCTATCTATGGGCAGCATTAGGAAAAAAGTCCCCAGGGCCACTGGTGTAGCTTTCACACTTTAGGTTTGAATTTGGCTCTTATGTACAATACATAGATTTAAGTTAAAATTAATTTTGGCTTTTAATAAGCCTGAGTAGTTTTCAGAATATAAATATTATAAAAGCAGCTAATATTTTCTGAACATTTGCCTATGTCCAGGCATTAAGCTAAACACTTTAATTCTCATAATAACCTTAGGAGCTAGGGACTATTAGACTATTATTTAGTGATATTTTATAAATAAGGAAACTCAAGCTCAGGGAGTATAAAATACATGAGGTACCCAGGGTTACTCAGGTAGTAAGTGGTAGAGGGGTGGACTACAAATCCAGGTCTGTTTCACTCCATTAGGTCCCCTATGTAAGTAGAATGACAGATTCTTCATAATGTTGTAAGAGTGACTAGGTGGCTGTACCCACAGAAGTTGAATGTGTGCTGAGATCCTCTTTCTTCTTTTCTCCTACTGTGTACTCAGGTAGTTAAATGCTTGTCTGAGAATCTGATCAGAGATATGTTTTGAATATAAGCAATTTAGGCAGCTAAACTCTTTCTAGAAAACTTATGCCACTTGATGTAAGTAATTGAGATTTTATTTAAGTGCTTCTAACACTGAGTTTTTTAGGTCAGAAATATAAAACTATTAGTAAGAAACTGAGTAAATGCAGTAAATCCCTAGTCTCACTCCCAAATCTTAGGAGAGTCACAGGATATTACTTTGGGGAAATATCTCCATGAATAATACAGCCAATCCAGATTATGAAAACACACTTTAAGCGGTTGAATTCTGTGTAATCCCACGAACCAAAATCACCCTGTACTCTGTAAATGTGGCCTTTGGTTCTTTTGGCTTGTCTGCCTCTCGGGACCCCAGGTATGAGTGACTTCTAGGCTTTGCTCACCTTCATGTCATTTGCATGTGGGACTAGCAATTTTTGTTTTTTTAATTTGCAAGAAGAAAATGATTGGAATGGGACTTTACAGTTAGTGAAGAATATTGACAAGGACTTCACTTAATATTACGGGGTGCAGCTTTGGTGAAGGTATTTAATAAAGAGGATTAATACTACCTATTGCTTGGGTGTGAGCTGACTGTGTGCCTGCCTTCTCTTGTGAACCTCTGAACCGTTGACGGTACTTGTGCTTGTCTTTCTATTTATTTTTACCATTCCCTCTGTGGATGGCTAGAAATGAGAATCAGATGAACAGGTCTTTTTGTAAGTGATGTTGTCATTTAAGGCAGCTTATGACTGGCTCTCTCCATTTATTTCAGTGAACAGCCTATCCCGCTCCAAGTATTGTTAAGTCGGGAAGCTGAACTGGAACCCTGCACGAATACAGAGTTTGGGGCCAGTTCTTTCATCCACTCACCTGCTTCCTGCCATGAGTCACACTCATCACTCTTCCCAGAGTCATCTGCCCTGTCTGCCCCACAGCACAATTCCCCCAGTAGGTCTGCCTCGAACCTTCTGACTTCAGTTGAGGACAGTATTGACCCCTCTATGCTCCACAGGCAGGCCTTACCTAAAACGCCAGGGAGGACTGAAAAGAATGCTCATTATGGTTGGGAACCATTGGATGTACCAGAGGGTAAGCTGCAAGGCTACAAGGGTGACAAGAGCAGCTGTACCAGGTTCCCCCCACAAGAAGGAAGAGGCATTGCTCAAGAAGAGCCATTCCAAGAAAAGAGGGATCCTGCTGTCTCATCCCAGGTGATGCCTTGGTCACACTCAACTGGAACCAACACCTCTGAGAGAGACAATGCACAGAGACTAGGCTATAGTCCTTCGAGTTCATCAGCTCAGTCCAGCCTTCCCCTGTACAGGGCCTGCCACACTGTAATGCCTGCTGCTTCCTCACCTATGCTTCACTCTCCTGATACTGTGCAGAAAACTAACGAATGCCTCCAAGCCAAAAGCCTCACAACTTTGTTGACTTCAAAAGTGGATGGAGGCAGCGAGGATCCCTATAGGTTAGAGTTTCCCAGCACAAAGGGGCTTGTCCGTTCTCTAGCAGAGCAATTCCAGAGGATGCAAGGTGCCTCCACAAGGGATGGCACAGGTTCCCAGGATAGAAGTTTGCCAAACCATCTAAGGAAGAACTCTTCCCCTTCTGACTCTAAGCCTCCTTTCCCACAGGGTCGAGGGAAAGGTCATTGGCCTTGGGCAAAACAACCCTCTTTCAATGGGAAGGACAGACTACCTTCCTGGGAAGAACCTGCTGCTTATCCTTCTCTTGCCATGAACTCTGGTCTGCTTAATAGTGAAACTTCTAGGGGAAGACAGCCCGGGTTGGCAGAGCCAAGCATGTATCAAGGAAAGCCATCTCAAGTGAGAGATGCTAAGCCTAAGGAACTGGGCAGCAGTGTCGACTTGGGGACTTCCTTGCCTTTGGACTCCTGGGTGAATGTCACAAGGCTCTGTGATTCTCAGCTTAAACATGGGGTCCCTGGGCCAGGAATGAAGTCCTCCCCCCATGAATCCCATGCCTGTGTATCCTATCCAGAAAGAAACCACATCCTTTTGCATCCACATTGGAACCAAGACACAGAGCAGGAGACCTCAGAATTGGAGTCTCTTTACCAAGCCAGTCTTCAGGCTTCTCAAGCTGGCTGTTCTGGATGGGGGCAGCAAGATGTGGCCTGGAATTCATTTAACCAAACAGGTAAGAATGTAATTATCGGCAGGGGGAGTGGGAGACATATAAAAGCCAAAAGCAGGATGATAAGATCAGAGGACGGGTGGTGTTCTGTCCACATAACATCCCCAGCTTAAGAGGTGGTAGCAGATCTTCTGACTTTATTTATAAAGACTTTAGGACAAGAGCTAGACCTTTTTCTGGCTATAGTGGAGAATGGGGACAGAATAATCACTTATGCTCCAGTTCCCTCCTTCTAAAGGAAGAGACCAATGAGTATATGCCCAGGGCTTATGTGGCATGCAGTGCTAAGGAATGATTCATAGATCTTTGAGAGAGACTCAGCATGAAGTAGGAGAGGCTGAAAAGAAAAGTCATTCTATGGCTCAGAAGCTGAACTAATCCAAGATCTAGCTTCCAGATCCAACTTGCAGTGAGGATGTCTACATTGAGCCAGATCTCCAAAGTGGCATTTCCAGATCATACTGAACCAGAAATAATCAAGATCTTCCATGATCCTTTCAGAAACTACCAGCTTTGGAATATTCTAGGTCGTATGCTTGTAGGGTACCCATTCATTGGCTTAGATTATATTGTGTGAAAAGTATGTACCTTAAATGTACTTCACAGACTTAGTTCTGGAAATTGTAGACATGAATATTTATAGCTTAGATTGATATACTTAAGAACTCCAAAGCCTGAACTATTCTGATTCCATCATTAACTGTCAGTATAAATTTGGACAAGTCACTTAATATTCCACAGATGAGTTTTTACCTGTAAAATTTAGAGAATTGGTTCAATGATTTTCATTTTAAAGATGCCCTCCAACTTTTTAAAAAAAAATTTAGTTTTATTTATTTAGTTTTGAGAGAAAGGAGAGAGAGAGAGAGAGAGAACGTGATGGGAGGAGAGGCAGAGAGAGAGGGAGACACAGAATCTGAAGGAGGCTCTAGGCTCTGAGCTGTCAGCACAGAGCCTGAGGCGAGGCTCAGACTCACAAACCTTGAGATCATGACCTGAGCTAAAGTCTGAAGCTCAACCGACTGTGCCACCCAGGCGCCCCACAATGCCCTCCAACTCTTAAAATGATATGTATGATTCTGTGAAATTGAACTCAGAGAACTTTATTTTTAGCTCAGTTTCCATAACAGTACAGGTTTCTTGCATACTGCCAGTTGATGTTTAAATACAGCTGTACAGGTATTTATTGAGTACCTAGAAGCTACTCCCAAAAGCTCTTGGGGAGGGGAGGGTATCACATAAATATAAGATTTGATATTGAGATATGTTTTTTAGGACGTGCATCACAGTGTAGACTTTGCAATAATGTTTGTTAAAATTCTCCTTAGGTACATGGGGCAGGATGGGAAGAGTCTAAAGAATGAGGAAAAGCTGGTGTCTTCCTCAATTAGCTTCCCGTCTAAAGGAGAAAGAAAATATAAATGTCAAGTGTTTTATTTATTTTATTTTATTTTTTTTTACAAATAGTTTATTGTCAAATTAGTTTCTACATAACACTCAGTGCTCATCCCCAAAGTGCCCTCCTTCATGCCCATCCCCCCCTCCCCCCCACATCCATCAGTCCTCAGTTTTTGTCAGCATTCAAGAGTCTCTCATGGTTTGCCTCTCTCCCTTTCCCCCACCATTTCCGCCCTTCTTCTCCCCCTTGGTCCTCCGTCAAGTTCCTCCTAATCCTCCTATACGTGCAAACATATGGTATTTGTCCTTCTCTGCCAAATGTCAAGTGTTTTAATAATAAACACATATAAAACAATATACTGCAATTAAAATTAAACTAAGTATTTTATTACCAAAAAACCCAGGTAAAAAAATTCTTGTTACCCAAAATAGGAACATTTTTCATTGTGGATAGTTTTGAAAATATATAAACTAACAAAAATCACTGATAATCCCACTATTAATTTCATGAATTTACTTCTGGCTTTGTTTTTTTATGCATATATACTATATATTTATTTTGGTTTTTTTAAAAAAGCAAATTGTTACAATAGATGTATACAGTTTATTCCCATGATATTCTTACATTATACCCATGAGTATTTTTCTTTTGAAACAATTACTTTTAAGGACAATAATATATTGCATATGAATGTATCATAATATATTCAACCATGAAATGATACTTCATATACTTAGATTACTTCCAATTTTTAGATAAATTGATATGAACATCTTTATATTTGGGCACATTTCTGATGAGCTCTTCCAAATAAATTTTTAGAAGGATAATAACTAATTGAAGATTAAATACTTTTGAAAATCTCTTGATATGGGGTGGTAAATTAGCCTTCAGGAAGATTATATTTCTGTAAACAATTTCAAAGAGTACCTACCAAACATTATTTTTTTTGCTTAATATTGAACAAAAACTAATTTAAAAAAATCCATCTGATGAGTCAGTCCTCAAAATCCTTGTGAAACCAGACTAGCCTTTATTGACATAAAGAAGGGATCAGGTGGAATAAATCAGCAAGTAGGTAATGAAAGAAAGTGCCAGTTAGGATCGGTATATGATAGGCTATATCTTTAGAGGAATACTTCTTTATCTTACTGTAAAGCATTTTATCTTACTGTAAAGTTTTATTTATTCAAGGTAGGGAAGAGCAGAGAAAGAGGAGAGAGAAAATCCTAAGCAGGCTCCACACTGCCAGCACAGAGCCCCACATGTGGTTCAGTCTCACAAATAGTGAGACCATGATCTGAGCTAAACCAAGAGTCGGATGCTCAACTGACTGAGTAGCCCGACGCCCCTACTGTAAAGCGTTTTTTAAGCATCTAATTACTAACCCCCCTCCACACTTTATTGATATAATTGACAACATGTAAGGTTAAGGTGTACAATGTGATGGTTTGACACATACATAATGTGAAATGATAACCACAGTAAGGTTAGTTAACACAACCATCACCACACATAATTGCAATTTCTTTGTAAGAAGATTTAAGATCTACTCCCTTAGCACCTTTCAGGTAAATAATACAATATTGTTAACTATAGTCATGATCCTGTACATTAGATCCCCAGAATTTATTCATCTTCTAAATAGAAGATTATATCCTTTGACCAACATCTCCCCATTTCCCCCGCACTCCATGTCAACTACTATTATTTTCATTTTGTTTTGTTTTTTTTAAGTAGGCTTCAAGACCAGCATGGAGCCCCACATGGGGCTTTCACTCACAACTCTGAGATCAAGACCCAAGCTGAGATCAAAAGTTGGATGCTTGATTGAGCCACCTAGGTGCCCCTCAAGTACATTTTTTAATTCAGTGAATTTAGCTGTTTTTAGATTCCACAAATAAGTGAGGCCATATAGTATTTGTCTTTATCTGACTTACGACTTAAAAAAAAATAAAAGCTTTATTGATATATGATTTACATACCATACAGTTCATCTGCTTAATATGTTATAATTCAGTGTTTTTTAGTGTATGCACAGAGTTGCCCATCTATCACCACAATCAGTTCTTTTTTCTTTTTTTTTTTTTAAGTTTATTTATTTTGAGAAAGAGAGTGTGAACAGGGTAGGGGCAGAGAGAGAGAGAGACAGAGAATCCCAAGCAGGCTCCATGCTGTCAATGCAGAGCCCAGTATGGGGATCAGTTGCACAAACCATGAGATCATGACCTGAGCCAAAATCAAGAGCCAGATGCTTAACCAACTATGCCATGCAGACGCTCAACCACAGTTTTAAAGTGTGGCCTATTTTGGACATATGATATAACAGAATCATATAGTATATGGTGTTTTGTGACCAGATTAATTTTGACATGATTATAGTTCCTAAAGAGTTGTATATAAACATTGCTCTTGACCTCTATTCTAAATTTCATAGAAGTTTGAAGTTAGGCAGACATCATCTTAAAAAATAACTTTTTGTTAGGGAAAATTTCAGATATATTCAAAAGTAATGAGTAAGAGCAAATATTACAATAGCTCTCCAATAAGCTAGTACTTATGACTAGCTTCCACAGTGATTATCTTGGCCAGTTATTAACATATAGCCAATTCTGGCTTACCTATAGCCTCTGCCTACTGGATTATTTTATTATCTATCTATCATCTATCTATTTATTATTTATTTATATTTAAAAAAAGTTTTTATTTCCTTAAGTAATCTCTACACCCAGTGTAGAGATTCATGGCCTGAATTCATGACCCTGAGATTAAGAGTTGCATGGTCTACTGACCAAGTCAGCCAGGTGCCCCTCTACTGGATATTTTAAAGCAGATTCCAGACATGATATCATTTCATCTAAACATAATTTGGAATGTATCTCTAAGAAATAAAGATTCTTTTTAAAGGGCAAAACTATAATATTATATCTAAAAAATTAACAATAATTTCTTAATGTAATACAGTAACTAGCCAGTATTCACATTTTTTCAATTGTGCCATATATGTCTTTCACAGTTGGTTTATTTCAAATTAAAATTCAAACAAGATCTATACATTGCATTTGGTTGATATGTCTCAAGGCTTTTTTTAGCCTATAAAATTTTTGGTAATTTATTTATGGAAGATTTGGTCATTTGTCAAATCTACATTCTAGATTTTACTGATTATATTCTGGAAGTTTTTTCTTTTTTAAAACATGTTCTAGATTCTAGCCCCTGTTTTTCTGGAATCTGGTAATTAGGGCTAGAAGCTTGATTAAAATCAGATTCAATTTTTTTAAGATTTTATTTTTTTAAGTAATTTTTATACCCAATGTGGGGCTTAAACACATGACCCTGAGATCAAGAGTCATGTGCTTTACTGGCTGAGCCAGCCAGGCATCCCCAATATTTTTAAATAAGATTTCAGAGATGGTACTTTGTATTTCTTCTATCAGGAGGTACATGATTTCTGGTAGTCTCTCTTCTTGTTACTATTGAGCAGTGAGTGGATATCATCTTAACTCTACCTTCTGTCAAATCTATAAATCCCTTCAACTCCTTATCTTTAAAAGATTTAGTCTGTTAACCTCCTGAAATATCTTTAAAAGAATTAGTCTATTACCAGGGGCACGTGGGTGGCTCAGTCGGTTAAGCTCAGATGGTTAAACATCCAGCTCTTGGTTTCAGCTCAGGTCATGATCTCGGGGTTTTGTGGGTTCAAGCCCCACATTGGGCTCTGTGCTGGCAGTGCGGAGCCTGCTTGAGATTCTCTCGCTTCCTCTCTCTTTGCTCTTCCCCCACTCATGCTGTCCCTGTCTCTCTCAAAATAAATAAAATTTAAAAAATGGAAAAAAAAAAAAAGGAATTAGGTTCCAGTGGCTACCACCTTGTCTAGGAATCACACTTGACCTTAATTGAGGAGCACCAAATTCTAAACATTACAGCTGCGATTCCTAAATCTGGCTGCCCATCATAGTAAGCTGAGGAATTTTTTTTTAACACAATTTTATATAAATGGGATGACAGTATACATTGCTGTTTTTATTATAGACATTTTCCTGTTTATCTTTCCTCCTCTTACATGAGTCCTTATCTTTAATCATCCACCTTCCCAGGTAGTAATCTAATGTGCATATTTCTGTATTTTTCTGTTGATATAATCCTATGTAGACCTAAACATACAGTGTTTTTCCCCCTAAGGTTAGTGTTACAGATAGTTCTCCTTTTTTTTTTTTTAAGTTTCTTTATTTATTTGGGGAGAGTGTGCGTGTGAGCAGGGGATGGACAGAGAGAGAGGGATAGAGAGAGAGTCTCAAGCAAACTTTGCAGTGTGGAGCCCAACATCGGTTCAATCTATGAGCAGGAGATCATGACCTGAACCAAAATCAAGAATCAGATGCTTAACCAACTGAGCCACCCAGGTGCCCCAATTTTTTCCCTTTTAACTTTACAATACTTCATGAAAATCCCTCCAAGTCATCTAGTTTAACTCAATTCATTATTTTTAGTGGCTGGGCAATATTTTTAACCTTTTTAAATGTTTGTTTTTGAGAGAGAGAGAGAGAGAAAGAACACAAGCGGGGGAGGGGAAGAGAGAGATGGAGACACAGAATCTGAAGTAGGCTCTAAGCTGTCAGCACAGAGCCCGGTGTGCTCAGGGACTGAACTCAGAAACTGTGAAATCATGACCTGAGCTGAAGTCAAAGCTTAACCTCCTGAGCCGCCCAGGTGCCCCTGGGCAATATTTGATATTGAAGATACCATAGTGTATTTAGCCATTTTGCTATAAATGGGCATTACTTTATTTCTAGTTTTTTGGCCACAATAAATAATGTGCCAGTAAACTGGTATTTTTTCTTCTTATTCCCAGGAGTAGGATTATTGGATAAAAGGGTAAATATATTTTCAATTTTAATGGATATTTCTAAACAGCTTTTTAGGAAGACTATAACATTTCAAATTGTCTTCAACAATGTTTGAGGATATTCTCCTATGCTTTTCAGGGAAGCCTTTTGTTTTGTTTTATTTTTTAATTTAAAGATTTTACTTTTAAGTAATCTATACACCCAATTCACAACTTTGAGATCCACAGATATATGCTTGAGCCAGCCAGGCGGCCCTTGGGGAACCTTTTAAAAATAAATATTCCCAGGCTCCATACCACAAAGATTCTGATTCAGCAGGGCTGTGGAGAGATACAGGAATCTGTATTTTTAAAAGCTCCTAGATGAATCTCAGGTGGTATTGGAACCTCTGCATTTAAGTACCAGGAAGGACTAAAAATATTATTTTAGCTGGTCTTTTAGATTAGAATCAGGAATATCCTCCTTTAGCCAAATATATATATTAAAATCAAAATATCAAATCAAGACATGAATTGGTGATAGACATATACATCAAATGTAGGTCAAGGGCATGTACATTTTCAGAATGGAAAACTTAATTAGTAGTATTGGGACAAGCCCCTTGGGAGTCACATATCCAGTTTGGAACAGCTCTTAATAATCTAGCAAGATTTTGAGGAAGAGATAAGCATTTAGTAATTGTTTAGAATTTAAGTATTTAGTTATTGAGAGAAGCCAATGGGGAAATAAAAGAGCGTTACACATACAAAATGTTGTTGAAGAGCCTCCAACTCATAGTAATAGGAAGTGAAAATCAAGAGACCTGAATTTTAATTCTGGTTAATCTACTTACTACCTTTCGGACCCTGGAACTCATTTTCCTGTTATATAATATGAGGAGGTTTGATAGATTCCTATGTTCATTTCAATTCCTAACTGGATGGAAGATAATGTTCCCTGTGTCATCACAGATGCTCTAGAGAACAACTATGTCAGACAATTTCATCTGTATATATTTTAAGTCTTGGGCACAAGTCAGAGAGAAGCAAAGCTGATCGTGTTTACATAAATGAAATGACGCAAGATGGGGACATTCAGTTGTCTGTCCACAGAGCCCCTTCTGTATAAGTTTCTTTTTAAAGGCTGTGTTCTGAGACTCTTGTGACCTATAGGAAACTATCCATATTCTGAAACTCCTGTTTTTATATTTCAGAAGCACATCCTCCATGGGATTCTGGGATGAATATTTGTTATTTCATGAAAAAAGAACTGAGTTTCTGGCTCTCATGCTGAAATTAGGCTTCGGGAGAAGAGATGACTTCAACCTGTATTTATGTTTTCCTCCTCAGGCTCTGCAGATGGTGTGGGGAGGAGGTTGCACTCAGCCCCTGGACTTGGTCTCTCAAGGACCCCAACAGCAGAAATGGAGCACAGTCTCCATGAAGCCAGCTCAGTGCCTGTTTCTCAGGTAGCAGCCTCAGGTCCTAAAGTGCTGGCATGGGGTGGTGCATTGGGACAGGAAGTGTGGAAAGATATAACTGGTAGGGATGGTGGTAAAGCAGGAGTATGGTAATGTGGGGCTGTTAGAAGAGAACAAGGTTTATGATTGGGCTTCTTTTGAATGAGAGATTGCCACATGGCCACTACCTTTCAAAAATACATTTAATTCAGGTCTGTAGTGGTGAGTCTTAACCTATTTTCTCTCACACCCTTGGGAACAGGGTCTGTGAGAAAACCATAGGTCTGGTGTTTTGTGTCTGTCTCTGTGTGTTTGAAGGCTGCACCTTGCCGAGGCCCCAGCAGGGAGTATGGGGAGGATGATCAGTACGGTGCAGAGAACTTTCACCGCATCTCACGCAGTCTCAGTGGCACAGTTGTCTCAGAGCGGGACGAGGCTCCAGTCTCCTCCCACAGTTTTGTAAGTAGAATCAGGGTCTCTATTCAGAGCATTGTCTTTCTTTTGCTAGGTAAAAATACTCTATATGTGAAGGGGCATAGTAAATTGAAAGCTGTAATTTGGGGGAAAGCCATGTGCACTCAGCAAAAATGATGACACATAGTCATTACTTTATTGACACACATTTTGTTGGAGCCCAGAGAAATGTCCCTTCCCTATAGCAGTTCTGGAAGGCATATTAAAGGGCTCTCTAGGATGAGAAGAGTCCTAGTAGCCTTGAGAGAAGTCTGAGAAGCAATGGCTGCTGATTGGGCCCAAACCCCATTGTACTAATCAAAGAAACAAGGGAAGAGATGGGGTGAGGTATTCTTTTTGCCTTTTCCTCCCCACTCCAGTATGTGATTGAAGGGGTCTAGTATGCTTTCATGCTAAAAATAAAGCGTGTGCATTAGCAAGAAAAGGAAAGTGATTTAAAATCTTCCTCCTTGAGGAATATGGAATTAATACAGTGATTGGTAGGTGAAAGGGACAGAGACACCCAAGTCAACAGAGATCAGCACACTCAGATAGTTTCAGTGGCTGGGTTTATAAATTATGCTTTTGAGAATTTCACATACTTGCCCAAGCAAGATGAGTTTTCATTACAATGGAGATTAGGATGCAAAGCTTTAGTACATTAAAGCTTGTTCACCAGGTCAGTTCGATAAAAATTTTAAAAAAAATTTAAATACATGATATAAAAATATAAAGGTATAAAAGGGTATATAGAGAAAACCAAGTCTCTGTTCCACTAGTCCTTCAGATCCACTTTCCGTCCCAAGCAGCAGTCATTTTTTCCAATTTATTGTTCCTAAGTTCCTAAACAACTCTGAACATCTTGCCATTCTTTTTGGGAAAGGTGGTCTTTTCTGCCTCGCATTTGTTCTCATATACTGTTAGTGAATTTAATAGCAAATTGTTATTTTTCTAGGGAGCTGGCTTTCTCCTGATTCCTACACCATTCATTTATTCACTGACTCAGTCTTTTAAACAAATGCTTATTGGGTATATGTTCCAGGTATTGTGCCGGGTGCTGGGGATACAGTGGTGAGTCAGCAAGATGTAGTCTCTGCTATCATGGTCCTTACAGTCTACGTGGGGAGACAGATAAATAAAGAATTATAATATGATATAATCTTAATGCTATGGAAGCATAATAGAAGGGACATCTAAACCAGACTTAGGGATCAGGGAAGGCTTCCTGAAGGAAGTAAAATAAATATAGCCAGTAAAGGGACTTCAAGCAGATATTCACTGAATTAAAAGTTTATTTGGTATGGCAGGATTAAAGTCTGGTGAGGACCCTGTTGGACAGAGTTAACAAATGAGACTAGAAAGAATATAAGCAAGGGTCATATCATGAACCACAGTATGGAGTTTGGGAGGATAGAGAGAAGTGGACACACTGGAGAGCCAAAGAGGAAGTACAAATCATTGGGACTTGGTACCTGATTCATATGGGAGAGGAGAATCAAGGATGATAACCAGGAATTATGGGTTGATACTGATGTACTTGAAAGAAGAGACATGTATAATTTTGGATATATTTGAGTGGAGATATCTGGTAGGCCTTTGGATGTGACACATAAGAACTTGAAACCCAGATTCAAGAATCATAACCTTTGAAAAGAGGGAAAGAATATTATGAGAAGGAAAGAATTTTATAAGAAGGAAATATCCCTGATGAATATCATATTCAAATGTTTATCTGAAGAACCCTAAAGGGAATGAGGACCAGAGAGATAAAAGGGAAACCAGGAAAGCGTGGCATCACTTCTTCTGTGCAGAAGAAAGGAATAGCTGGCTGTGTCACATGCTGAGAAGATTGGCACTTGGTCCTTAGGCTGTATGGTAAATGCCTACTATGTTCCATGCTGTGGTAGGTGCTATGAACATACACTGATTTTGCCCTTGAATAGCTTACAACCTAGTTAGGAAGATATACTGGTATATAGATTGTTTTATTTAATATATTATTTATTAGGTGCCTGTAATGTTCCAGGTGCTATTCAGGGTGCTGGGAATACTGGAGTAAAAAGAAATGTGTTCTACCAGGAAAGAAAGAGAATAAACAAGTAAACCCCAGACAATGTATGATCAAGAAGAATAAAACAAAGCCAGGGGATAAGGAATAGAGAGGTAATAGTGGTTGTTCTCAGGGCTATGTTTGATTTAGTATTGAGAGAAATCAGCTCCAAGGAAATAACATTTGATCAGAGACTTCAATGATATGATGGTGTGAGCCATGGGAAGACTATTCCAGGTAACAGAAACAGTAAGTGAAAAGGCTCTGAGTTAGAATGTGGTTGGTGTGTCTGAGGAACATTAAGAAAGTTACAGTGAAAAAGGCACAGAATGGTAGAGGTAAAGTGAGAAAGATCACCATTGCTACACATAGGAACTTAACAGGTCACAGTGAAGAAGTGGCAGGCTAGAGATAGGAAGATCAGGTAGGAGGTTGTTGCAGTGGTCCATTTAAGTTTAGATATAAAACCTAAGGGTAGAAATGAGTGTTCTTGACAAAGGCAATTAATGGAATAGTGGATGAGAAGTGCAAAATTAAGGACAATGTCAACATTTGAATCTAGGTGACTTGGGGGAATGTGGTACCAGGAGGTAGAGTTTGGAATGGAAGGATGTTGGTTTGATTTTGGACATATTAGTGTTTCAAATGTTAAAGGGGATATTTCTGAGACTTTGCCACAAAAGTGAATGACTAGTGGAGTATAGTCATTGACACAAGCATCAGTGGTTACAAACTTGACTGGCAAAAGAGGAGACTGGAATATAGCAGTGATAGGAGAGAAGGTGGGGTAGCAGAGTTCTTGACTGTACATTTAAGGAGATACATTTTTAGTTCCCAGTATTTAGAGAACGTATAGAATTTTCTTTTTCAGTCTCTCAGGCTTTCTCATTTTTTTCTCTTTCCTGTTTCTTCTCTATTTTTAAATTTCTATCTCAGTCTGATTCTACTATTAGACCAGTTAAAGATTGGGAAGGTGAGGTCTATGAGAAAGACAGGTTAAAGGAAGAGGATCTGCAGTTCCATGTCTCCAGTTCATAGTGGTCTGGATGTCCCTAGAGGAGCTGATGGGAAGAATGAGTCACCTGGGTCCCTCTCCAGAACTAGGCATATCGGTACTCTAATCCCCTCCATTTCCCCCTGCTTGCCTCACTGTGTTTACCCAACCATATCCTGCTGTGTGTTAATCCTCATCTTTATGTTTTTTTGTCTTGTCTCACTATAAGGATTCATCAAATGCGAGGAAAAAGCCTTTGGAAACCGGGCACCGTTGTTCCAGCTCCTCTTCCCTCCCTGTCATCTGTGACCCTCCTGTGTTTCTCCTTGGTCCCCACATCTACCCACCCCAACCACAGTTCCTGTCCCCAGATGTCTTGATGCCCAGCATGACAGGGGAGCCCCATAGACCCCCAGGTAACTCTCCCCAAATCTAATATTATGTGCCAGAATGTGGTACTTTCCAAGGACAACCTAGAAAGATTAAATCAGTATACCCATTGGGGGGTGTGGGAGTCCCAAGGTGGGTGGTAAAGGGATATGATTTACCACTTTAAAATCGATCATTGGTCTAGGTGAATTGTGATTGAATCATCACCTGGGCAACATGGTTCTTTGATTTGGGGGGCTGGTCTAGATCCTTAGAAACTGAATGGATCTACCATGATAAGCTTATAAGCGATAAAGGGGAGTTAATACCCAGTCTTTAGGATCCTCCCAAAACAAAAAGTGTCATGTATCAGCTAGTTTCTCTCCTACTATCCCCCTGAGTCTCAGCTGAGGTATAGTCTAGGACAAGGAATGAATGGGAAACCTGGAAAGACCTGTGTATGGAATTCCTGTGCCATATATACAGACTCAGACAATCTTAGGGAAGGTGGGTACCATCCTTTTGACTTTCTTTGACCCTTTATAGCAAGATTTGCTACTATTCTTCCTCATGAAGAGGCTGAATCTATAGCATAAGACAGTGATTCCCAATGGGAAATCTAGTACTACTGGCATCTAGTAAGTGGAAGCCAGGATGCTGCTAAACATCCTACAAAGCACAGGGCAGTTTACCTAATTCCCTCCCTCCCCCCAAACAGATAGTATCAGCTCAAAATATCGGTAATGTTGACATTGAGAAACCCTGGCTTACAGATATAAATGCCTTGGGGCAGGGGGCATAGTTGTGGTTCTAGAACAGAAGAGTAGTAGTGCTGATATGTGTCCAACTTTTAGGGAGGTTTGGATAAGCAGGCCTTCTGAGTAGATGAACTTCCTGTCACTCAGTGGAGCAGCCAGGTAGCCATCCCCCTTTGACAGTTGTTAGGGGCATCTGATCCATCAGGCAGCATTTTAGTGCAGCCTGTTCTGCACTAAATGCTATAGTGAATATAGAGGAGAAAGAAGACAACTCTGTTCTTAACGAGCTCAGAGCTGAAATAATCAGAATGTACATGCATACAAGAATATATTGCAGATGTTGATGAGCTATAAAATAATGGAAAGTATTTTTTAGAAGTGATTTTTAAAAATTGTATATTTTGTTTTTTTTTTAAGTAAAGGGGAATTAATATGTAGAAAAGGCATTCCATACTGTATATGTGGTAGGAGTAGTGTGAACAAAAACAGAGATCTCAGAGACTGAACAAGAATGTAAGCAGAAACAGATTAACTGGAAGGAAAGTACCAAATTAAGAAAAGCAGAGTGATGTTTTGGAGTGGTGGCTCTAAGAGTAGAGTTGTTACACTGAGTATACATTTGCAATATTAGGGAACCATTCACGGGGAGGGAGTGGAGGAAGAATTATAGTGGAATGAGGTGAAAGTATGGCAACATTTGCTCAGGTAGGAGGTAAGAGACTTGATTTTGATGCATATTAAGAATTCTTAAAAATGAAATTAAAAGTAAAGCTAGGCTTCTTCCCCTGAGGTGTACATTCTTGGAGGTGTGCGGAGTTGGGAGGTACGGCCAGGAATGGTCCTCTGGGAAGGAGAATGGTTTACTGAAGATGCTTAATATTTGGGTTTCTTTTTCTCTTCCCAGGAACTTCGAGGAGTGTCCAGCAGTTTCTGGCTATGTGTGACAGGGGTGAAAATTGCCAGGGGGTCAAGTACACAGGAAGGACTCTGAACTACCAGAGTCTCCCACATCGCTCCAGAATAGAGGCCTCTTGGGGACCATGGTCAGAGACCAACCAGCATATTGGGGCCAGATTCCTGAGTACTCCAGGGTGCAAGTCTCACCTGACACACACTGCCACACTACCAGAAAGGCGCCAGGGCCTTCAGGTTCCTCACGCTCAGTCCTGGGGGGATCTTTTCCATTCATCCTCCCATCCTCCTATTGTTCACCCTGTGTTTCCACCATCAAGCAGTCTTCATGAACCCCTGAGGTCAGCTTGGAATTTGGGTCCTATTCCTGGGTCTCGAGCCCCTGGTCCTCGAAGAGTAGATATGCCCCCCGATGATGACTGGAGGCAAAGCAGTTATGCCCCGCAATCTGGGCACAGGAGGACAGGGGGAGAGGAGTTTCTGTCTGTTCTAGCAGATGCTCCTGGAAGAGAGCAGATAAGGGCGAGGGCCCTGCAGCACAATAGGTGGTAAGGGCCACCCCTTTCCTTTCCTGGAGCCACAGCTTTCTCTGTTAAAACTGTACTGTGGAGGAGCTGGCACCCTGCATCCCTGCTAGGGTGGTACTAGTCTCATCTCGACATAGAGTTGGCAGTCTCCTAGGGGTACCAGGAACCCCTACCAAGACCTGGCTCTTTGAGAGGGAGTATTTGAAATTCCAATTTTCATTCACCTAGCAAAAGGAAGCAACTACTGTTTGGACTCTATCTGAGCCACTTTACAGATGAATCCATATTACCCCAGACACTAGCCATTTGTTAGGATCTTAGGGTCACCATTTTATTCCTGGATCCTTTATGCCCCCACATGCACCTTCATCCTCTGTTTCCTACTATACTGCCAACTTCTATTCTTTGTTTTACTTACCTATCCCTATTACCTGACCTTCTGTCTCCCCATACCTCATCCTCAGAGGGATATGTAGCTGTGTGGTCATGGTCCTGACCACATCATTCAGGGCAGCCTACCTGCCCAGGTATTATGAATGGTCAGCCTTCCCTGTGCTCCCACACCTTAGGCCTAGAATGCAGAGCTGCCAACATAACATTTGCCGTTCTGAACAGATGGAGTCAGGCACACTAACACACCTTCCTGTCCTCAGCAGCAGAGCCATTACTGCCACTTGCACAGTCACCATTGTAAACCCTCAGAGTCAGCTAAACTATTTTAGGGCCAAACATACTGTTTTTGTAAAGTATTTTTCATTAATAAATCTTTAAGATAGTTGTATTTAGTTCCTTGTGATTTAATTGTCTATTTAATGTCTTTTGTGTGCTCTTTTTTATACTGGGGATGGAAGGGAAGGCCTGAATAAGCAAGAAATATAAATTCTTAGGGTACTGGGGCTCCCAAAGAACCATGGGACAAACGTGTGTGTGTGTGTTTTGACTGAATGAAGGTGAGGAGCGAAATAGTTGGATATATACTAAAGGTAGGAATCAATGGGCCCCTAAAACAGAATGGCTTTCCTTGCTATTACTGCTGCTAGTAGATTTCCTGTTCCTTTCCTGCTAAAAGGCACTCAGTACATTACATGCTTTCTCCGTCCCTCCTTAGGCAGATTTTCTGGGGATTCAGACCTCTCTTAGAAACCCACTCCTGATCTATGTATTCTTGGTGCCCTCCTTCTATAAGTTTGTAATGTGCCTCCTGTCCCTTCCTCGCTCTCTTCCCATGGCTGCTGCTCCCCTTGCCTTCCCTGTGGAATTCCTTGTTGTCCCCAAATCACTGAAGTAGGTATGCTCTTGAGGTGAAGTGGAACGATTATTTCACAGAAAGATCCATTTTCACCTCTGACTCATTTCCAGACTCTCCTTCTAAAAGATATTTTGTGGGCTCCTTTTGCAAAGAATACCCTTTGGACACTTCCCTCCTTTTTCCCCCCCATTCTCAGGATCATTGAGATTGACAGAAGAGGTAGAAAGGTGTTCTTTGAGACCTTTGGACCATTGCTTACCTAATTAACACCATCCATTTTGAACAGATTCTGAGAATGTAATATTCAGCAGGAGGATGGGCAGGAATTCCTCACCCCATTTGGATCCTATGCCATCAAGATATATAGATCCATGATTCAGTACATTTCCTACTGTCATACACCTTCTAATAATAATAATAATTATTTTTTACCTTCTAATAATTATTGATTGAAAAATCAGTTCTTGTCCCACTACCTCCTTCCCCACGAAGGTCCATCCCTATAAAGTTTCCATGAGTCACCAGGGCTCACATTCTGTACGTGCACAGAAGTGCCATATGAGATTTTTTATGAGAAACTAATTTTCAAATTTTCAGTTCTCTGTGTACCCCTCTGCCTTCCAAATCTCTATTTTCTGAATGGATCAAGAGGGAGGCTGTGTCCTTTTCAGGTGTGTACCTTGAACATCCCTTGGTGTCATCCCTTTCCCCTTACCTATTTTGATTCTTAACCCTTGGAGCCTATTCTGCTCTACCTATATTCTCACCCTTTGCCTTCAGACTCTTGGTAATTCCAGGCTTTAAACATAAGGGCCAGATAGATTCTCAAACTCCATTTTGAACTGTCACTTCCCTCCAGAACCTACAGTGCCTCTGCTATTTTCCTGTCCTTTACCAACCCAAGTACTCAGATTTGGCAGTCAAATTGTTATGCATTTGTTTCTCTATTAGTAGGAGATTCTGAGGTTTGATTAAGTCTCCCCAGCTTATTGGGAGCTCCATGAGAGCCAGAGTCATGTTTCCTAGCGCGCATTCACTGCAGCTACTAGCAATAGAGTCCTTCCTCTTCACGCTCTATTGTTTCTGCCTGCCCAGAATTTTAACCTGATCCCTTGGCCTCGTCCTGTTCCTTTCCTAGCCTCAGTAATTTTGCCCAGGTCCCTAGAGTCTGCCCCGCCCCCGCCCCCGCAAGCGCGGTGCATGCCGGTCTTAGCCCCTCTGTAGGGAAAGAGGGTCCGCCATGTTCCCCGGCGGCGCCGCCGCTTGGCTCTGGTAGCCGCCGCCCCCGCCCCCAACCCCGCCCGGCCCAGCGCCTAGCCGAGCCCCGGGCCCAGCATGGCCGCCCCGGAGCCGGCCCGGGCTGCACCGCCCCCACCCCCGCCCCCGCCGCCCCCTCCCGGGGCTGACCGCGTCGTCAAAGGTGAGAGGTGGACGAAGCCCTGGGGGCCTGGCCTGAGGAGCTGTGTGTGAGGGCGGGCGGGAGACCGTCCCCTCCGGAGCGGGCCCGGAAGGGCGGGCGAGTGACTGGCTGGCTCCCTTGGGGAGTGGCCCCTGGGCGGGCCCCTGCTGGGCTGGGCTGAGTCGGTAGCTGCGGCTCCGCGGTCTCCCGCCTGCCGTCAGGCCCGAGGCGGGGGTTTCGCTCTCGAGGTCTTCTAGTCGTGTTGGTGAGTCTCCTAGCCGCAGTGAGCCCCTTTCTTTTTCTCCTGGGCCTGTCAAAGCGGCCCACGGGCCGCGATTAGCTTCCTGCTCCGCGACAGCTGCACGCCTGGCTTGCCTGGGCGGACCGAGGGGCTCGGAGACCTTCAGCCACGCGGGGCCGGGCGATGAGCAGTCAGAAATCACCTCGGCTTTGGCCCACGCCCGCTCCTCAGTGACAGCCGTACGCCCGATTCGCGCCCAGTTAGCGCCAGCCGCAGAGGTTCGCGCTTGGCCCTCAGGTGTCACTCCACGCGGAAACTGGGGGAACCATGTGGGATTGGGCAAGGGTGAAGAGACGAGGCAAGATTTGGGGGTCCGGCTTTAAGTGCAGAAAAGGATGGAGAAAAAGCAGCATAAAGAAAAAAAGACCTGGTCGATAAGAAAAAGCATTTACTTAGGAAACCGTCAACACTGGTCAAAGGCCAAAAGGGTTTACCCCTCACCTTGTGAACACACACCCGTGGATAAGTGTTTCTCAGCTGGGCAGAATATCTGTATGTTTACCGACAACAGGTCAGCAGAAAAATTTTAAATAGAGAAATTGAGGACAAATTGTTGCTTAAGAATTCCATGCTCTCAAGGAGAGCCCATCAACTTCAAACACTGCTGTGGAGGTGAAAACCAGAATTTGAAATTATTTTTCTTTACCATGCAGCTTGGTCAATAAATTAACACCACTTTAGAATAAAGTTTTCCTTATTGTATTACGTTTATTTTGGAAAGATAGATACTTCTTTCACTTGTTCATTTTCATTCAGCTTCTCAAAATATACTGGCACAATGCTTAAACACTGTTAGTCCAGTTTTTGCAATTTGACCAGATATGTTTCCATTAAAATTTTAAAAACAAGAAAACCTTTTTTCTTTGTGTTTTTTTAATTTTAATTTTTCAATTTGAACCTCCCTTAATAACACTGATTTGTATTCAGGCTTGTGTAGATAACTTTTAAAAGTTAGGGGTATATCCAGTTGGGCCAGTCATTGGAATGAGCCAAATAAAGAGTTTATGGAATCCTTGTCCTGAGAAATCTGTCTAAAAAGAGAAGAAGAGAAAGAACATTGGTAGTCCAGGCATTTATCTGAAGTTTTGTGGGGTTTGGGAGCAGAGACATGGGCTGTCTCTTCTTTTTCTGATTACATATCTGTGTTGTATGTTCATTTCCCTGGTCACTTTTCACCCGACTGTTAGATAGGACATCCAGTCACATTCTCAAACAGTGAATTTTTGCTCTCCTTATGCTTGTGAATCTTCTTGTTTTTTATCATATAGGTAATGTTTTCCCTGTACTCCTTTAATACAGTAAAAATAAGATTGCAAACATAAGGTATATTCCTTAGGGGTGAGTTGTGAATCCACAGCAGTCATATTTATAAGTTATTAGTGTGGAATAAAAGTCATTTGATTTAGGTAAATAGGAAAAGAGCTTGTTGGTGTGGAAAATTATAAATTTCTAAAATTATCCGTAGAGCTCATGGGTATAAGATCTCATGTGCTTGGTCGTATATACTTCACCAAGACAACTTTGATTTCCTTATGGAATTCGTTAACAATTGGAATGCTTGATAAGGATCACATGTTTAGAGATGGTGGAAACAAGACTAGTTTGCACTGCTCATGGAATCTCAGTTCTGGCTTCCTCAGAAATTACTGGGAAATTCACCTTTCATACAGAAATCCATTTTTAGATTTCATCATTGGGCTTCTTTCTTGGCTGCCTTCTTTCAGTAATTGTACCATAATGCTTTATTTGATGATAGAGAACACCCTTGCCAGAATATACATGACCCTGGTGCTAGTTCAGCTTGTTAAAATTCAGATTTCTTAGAGGTCTAGTATGTGCTAGTTTTGCATCTATACCATTTCATAGTAATATTATGGAGACCATCATTGGCATACAGGTACAGGTAGTCTTTTACTCTCTAAAACTTTTCCTTCTTGTCTCTAAATTTTATGCTTTTGCACTTCTAGTTAGGAGGCCGGTTTTGAAGGGGATGTAAGATCTTTTTAACTTTAAGATCGCATTCCTGAAGTTCACTTCATGTGAAGTTTGAGATCTGGCAATACTGTAGGTGATTCATGTATTAATGTAATTAGCTTTTTACTGAAATTATTATATCACTGATTATGGATGAATAGGTTTCCTGGTTAGTTCAAGCAAATTCATTTCTGAGCCTACTCCAGCTGCTGCTGGCTCAGGTTAAATTTTTGTGTTTGAAAGTTGCTACAGCCCAGTGGTTTAGCTGAGATAATATGCCCTCTTAAGTATTTTCTGTTAAGCATTTTTCTGTTCTTCAGCTAAAATAAGCTGGAAATAAAATAGAAACAAACTAGGAAAAATGGCTAATTGTATCTGCATGAGTGCCTTACTGCCACATCAACAAAATTGGCATGGTAATTGAAGCATAAAACCCTGAATTAATGTATATTCCTCTCCCTCCTCCCCCTCACCCCCTCAATGTACTTGACCTGAATTGTCCAGATGCTACCTTTTATTTCCAGATATTTTAAAATACTTCAAGTTTTTTTTGCTGTATAAATGAGATCCCAGATTTGTAAAACTTGATTCTCTTGAGATTATTAAATCTGTTGGTCTTGATATAAAAAAAATTCACCTTTATCACTTAGAGTGCATTGTCTATATTGTGTATATGTTCGTTTAGTATGCACAATGTGACAACTTTCTTTTGCATTTAATATTTTTTCTTTACTTCCTAGGTTATATTAACCTTAAGTCTTAAATGATCAGACGCTCAGACTGAACCAAAATGCTGAAGTATGTTTGTGTGTTTTTTAAGCTGATTTATTATTTCTGATGAGCAGACCTACCATTCATTTAGGTTCTGTTGCCAGCTGTCTTGCTAATAAATCTTAGGTCACTTGGCTCAAGAATTGTCTAGTACCTTAGCTTTATTAGGATTGCTTATTTTCATTACAGACTTTTAGATGACCCACATACATCTTTGGGTCACGTGGCTACTTAGTGTTTCTTGCTAGTTTTATTTCATCGTATTTTAAAGCAACTTGAATTTTAACTTTTGTTTACAAAACTTATTTTGTGGACTTACCTATCCAAAAAGATAACTTTTTTTTTTTTTAAAGTTCATTTATTTATTTTGTGTGAGAGAGAAACCAGCAGGTGAGGGGCAGAAAGGGAGGGGGATAGAGAATCCAAACCAGGATCTGTGCCAACCTCAGAGCCTGATGCGGCGCTTGAACTCAAACCATGAGATCATGACCTGAGTTGAAGTCAGATGTTTAACTGACTGAGCCAGCCAGTGCCCCTAAAAATCTTGGAAATGATTTTTCTTTTTCCTTCCACCCCCATTAAACTGTTTAGCATACTAAAATACATCTTCAGTACTATGTGTCCTAGAGAAAGTGAGGGAACGGAGAAAATTGTGTGTGTGTGTGTGTGTGTGTGTATGAGAGAGGAAGGGAAAGAGATAGAGGAAGGGAGGAAGAGAGATAGAGGAAGGGAGGAAGAAAGGGAAGGAGAGAGAACATTGTGGTAACTGTCATCTTAGAAGGAAAATGCCAAGGAGGAAATAGAGCTGCTCAGTAGTAAGGCAAAGCTTCAAGTTCCAGAGTTATTGAGTGAATTAGCAAGAATTGTAGGGAAAAGTTTGGTGAAAAGAATCTTGATTTATTAAATGAGGTTTATCTTAATACCAATCATATGATTTCATTTCATTTTATCATAAAAGTGTTTATTTACACACAGAGATAAAATTAGCTGAAGATAATTGGGCATCCTTGTATGTTACGTAAAATTTATTTTGGAACACCAAAATAATCAAATAGCAAATATTTATTAAATGGCTGCTGTAAATGCCTGCTGTATATGTTAAGGACTATAGGAAGACAACAGAAGTATAAAAAATGAAGAACAGCCTTGGTCCTTGAAGAAATAAGTATTCATGAAAAATTATTTATATATGTCATAAGGATGGGTGATTAATTGCTAGGTAAGTGACAGAGCCAGTGACTCTTTTTGGGTTCAGCGGAGATGGTGAGGACTCTGGACTGGAATGGTCCAGCAAGGGTTTGTATAGGAAGAAAGAGGCCTTGAAGGAAGGGTAGGATATAAATTGGCAGAGGGTTGGGACCCTTTATTTGTGCCACAATTATTTAGTACCAAAGCATAATTATTAGACATTGAGGATACAGACTTGGATTAGATACAGTTAAGTAAGGGAGTAGTCAGGGAGGTATCAATGCAGATAAATAATATAATGAATTTTGTATAAAGTGCTATTGGAGCTGTAAAGAAGGAGTTGACTCTCTTATTTGGAGAAAAAGCATCAATGAGAGGATTATGTTTTGAGGTGGGCCTTGAAGGAGGAGAAGAATTTTTCCAGAAAGAAGGAAGGACTGGAGTAGGGAAAACAGCAGCAGAAAGGCATGGAGTTTGGGGGTAGGGGGTGGGGAGGAAGCTTGAAAATGTGTGTGAGAGTAAGATGTAAGGTGCTTGGCTAGGAGTGGCAGGAGACAAAGTGGGAAATGAATGGTCTTTTGTACACTAAGTTGAGCTGAAACTTAAGCTAATAAGCAGTATAGCCTATGGATGATTAAGAACACAGCCTCTTGAGACCAATTGCCTGGGTTCGAATCCTAGCTCTACCTTAATAACCTTTCCACTATGACAAGATACTTAATATCACCAAGCTTCAATGTTCTCATCTGTAAAATAGAGTTAATTAAGTATTATTATGGGGTTTTTGAAGGATTAATGGAGATGGTCCAAATAAAGTATGTACTTCAGTGCATGACCTGGCACGTGATAAATATTCAACCAATGGTAGTCATTATTGAAGCTTTTAAAATAGAAAAGTGATCCAGTATCTTGGTTTTTGAAAGGTACCATAATATTGTGTAGAACAAAATAATAGAAGGGGAGAGGCTTAAATTAGAGTATCAAAAGATTGAGGTGCCTGGGTGGCTCAGTTGGTTAAGCATCTGACGTCGGCTCAGGTCATGATCTCATAGTTCGTGAGTTCAAGCCCTGCATCAGGCTCTGTGCTGACAGCTCAGAGCCTGGAGCCTGCTTTGGATTCTGTGTCTCCCTCCCTCTCTTTCTGCCCTTTCCCTGCTCATGCTGTCTCTGTCTCTCAAAAAATGAATGAATGTTAAAAAAAAAATTGTTTTTAATATCAGAAGATTAACTATTGAATTTTAGATAGAGTATTCCAAGTTTGTAGAGTAGACAAAATTGAAAAGATTGTAGGGGGCACTTGAGTGGCTCAGTTGGTTAAGCAACTTTGGCTCACGTCATGATCTCGTGGTTTGTGAGTTTGAGCCCCACATCGGGCTTGCTGCTGTCAGCACAGAGGCTGCTTTGGATCCTCTGTCCCCCCTTTCTCTGCCCTTCCCCTGCTTTCTCTCTCTCTCAAATACAAGTAAATGTTAAAAAAAAAAAAAAAAACCTTAAAAAACATTGTAGTAATCTAGGGGAATAAAAACTCCTTATTCATCATCTCAGGAGCAAAATAGTCCAAGTACAAAATGACCAAAGTATGAATTAAGGGAATGAGAAACCAGATATGATGCAAATTCTGAATGAGAAACCAGGTATGATGCAGTATTAGAAGGCAGGTCATATTGGATCAGTGATTGGTTTTGGGAACAGGTAGAAGAGTAAAACTTTTTAAGGAAACAATGATCAGGCTAATTTTGCTTTACGAATTGATTAAATTGAACAATTATAGTTGGGGGGCAAAGATTGGAATGACATGTAAAAGACTGGGAATGGTCAAATAGAAAAGGATCTTGGAAATAAGTTTCAGGCTTTTTATTCCTCTTTATTTTCTCCCCACCCCTTTATTCAGTTCTTAAGAAACTACACAAAATTTTTGAGTAGGTTAACATAGCAGTGCTTTGTATAATTAAGGGGGAGGGAAAGTAGAGCCGACTTAGATTTTTTTAGTACACAAAGTAATAAGAACTTGAACTAGCAGTGCAGCAACAGAGATGTAAGAAAATGAAGAGAATTTGAAGAATCAATAGGACTTGGAGCCCTGAAAGAGAACAAGGACACCAAAATTTTAAGTCCCAGTGATAGAGAGTGGTGATAACCATGTCAAAAATAAGACAGGAAAGAGAACCAATTTTGAGTGAAAGGTACTATATTCAGATAACCACCACAGACTAAAAGGAACCCAAGGGATACCTTGAAATTTTGAAGACTGTGCTGTAGGATTTATTGACTCTTTTCTTAGAGGATGTGGCCAGTGCATGCTTCTATCCCTTGCGCCTGGGTGGGTTATGCCCCTTTTCATGATGAGAAGACTTTTGATGACTTTTTGTCAGAAGAGCATTGTTGGTATAGGACAGGTTGGACTGGTATAGCATTCTGACCTCAATTTCAGCTATGATTCTGCCCCTTACTAGTTGAAACACCTTGAGAGCCATTTAACTTCACTGAACCTGTTATCCCATTTGTGAAATGGGGATAAAACCTGCCCTACTAAACTCCCAGGATGCCTCTGAAAATCATGTAGGATTATGTATGTAAAAGTACTTTGTAAACAAAGCAGTATAAATATACTGTCATTGCTGTTTAGTGTCATGATATACAAGTATTTTAGAAACTGTATCATTAATTTAGTAGACATTCTTTGGTAACAATGTTTTTTTAAAAATTCTTTTAATGTTTATTTTTGAGAGAGAGAGAGACAGCAGGGGAGAGGCAGAGAGAGAGGGAGACACACAGAATCTGAAGCAGGCTCTAGGTTCTATATTGTCAGCACAGAGCCCGACACGAGACTTGAACCCACAAGTCTGAGATCATGGCCTGGGCAAAGTTGGACACTCAACCAACTGAGCCACGCAGGTGCCTCAACAATGTTCTAATCACTGTGTAATGATGAAAGACATAGTCCCCTCTCTTCCAAAGAGTTCATAAGAGTGTCGGGGAGACGTATTTACAGTGTAATTGTTAAATGCCATGATATAGGTCTTAATTATATGCTATGCTGCAGGACCACAAAGGAAGGGACGCCATTAACCTAGTCTGGAAACATGAGGAAGAATTTTCAAGAATTGGAACACTGAAGTGACATTTAAGGACAAGGAGAAGTTAGGTAAAAGATGGGGATAGTGTACTCCCAAACAATAGGGTGTGTAAAAGTATAGAGATTAAAAATAAGTGATTAATTTAAAAAATGAAAATAAAGTATCTGGAGTATAGAATATATCTAGGATGTGAGGTAGTGACAAAAGATGAGGGTTGGAAATGTAGGCAAGGTTCAGATCACAAGGGATCTTGCATGCCATGTGAAGATAAAGAATTTGGATTTTGTATAATAAAGCCAGTCTTGAATCAAGAGAAGTTTGAGATTTGCATTTTAGAAAACATATTCTGGGGTGTCTGGGTGGCTCAGTCGGTTAAGCGTCCGACTTTGGCTCAGGTCATGATCTCACGGTTAGTGGGTTCGAGCCCCACGTCGGGCTCTGTGCTGACAGCCAACTCAGAGCCTAGAGCCTGTTTTAGATTGTGTCACCCTCTCTCTCTCTGACCCTCCCCTGCTCATGCTGTCTCTCTCTCTCTCTCTCTCATAAATAAATGAAAAAACATTTGAGAAAAAGCATATTCTGAGTGTTGTAGAGTAGACAAAATTGGAAAGATAGTAGTAATTCTAGAATAAAAGTCCTCATTCGGTGTCTCAGAACCAAAGGAGCAGAAACAATTCAGGTAAGTATTTAGGACCTATTGGCCATGTAGGGTGAGGAATAAAGAGAATTCTAGGACAATTCTTCAATGGGTAACTGTGGGTAATGGCTTAGAGGGGAAAATCATACATTAAATTTTGGACATACTAAGTTTGAGATATGTATGGAATATCCCAGTGGAGATATTTGATAGTTTATTGGGGATCTGGAGTTTAGGGGAAGGGTCTAGACTGAGCAATCTATTATGTGAGGGTCCTCAAAATGTAGATTTTAGTTGAAACTGTAGTTCTTCTGAATGAGATCACTAATTTAGAGTGGTATGATAGGAGAGCCAAGGACAGAATCAGAGGACACACACTGATATTTAAGGATCAGGAAAAAGACTAGAAGTCCATGAAATAGATGAATCAGTTGTGACTGGAGAAGTAGAAGAAAAACCAGGTGAGTGATTTTAAGAACCCAAGATAGGAGAGAGTTAAAAGGTGGAGGAATAGAGCAGAAACCAGATAAATATGTATTGAGAAAAATAGACAAAAGGTGAGAAAAGGAAGATAACCCATTGTAGATTTGAATACCCTTTCAAAGAGCTTAGTACTTAAAGGATAATATGACAGAAACAGGGATGAGGAGTAAAAGAGAGTTACTTGTTTGAATTTTTAAAAATTTTCTTATATTTATTTATTGCTGAAAGACAAAGACAGACCACAAGCAGGGGAGGGCCAGAGAGAGGGAGACACAGAATCTGAAGCAGGCTCCGGGCTCTGAGCTGTCCGCACAGAGCCTGACGCGGGGCTCGAACCCACAAACCACAATATCATGACCTGAGCTGAAGTTGGATGCTTAACTGACTGAGCCACCCAGGCGCCCTTTGAATTTACAAGATCATAAAGATTTAAGTATGTTTAATTGCCCAAAGGAAAGACCCAATGGAGAGGCAGAAGCAACAGTAGGATCATGGAAGGGGTGGAGAGGGTGACTGTAGTTAAGTTGGGGGAGTAGGATTCAGGATGCAAGTAGCGTTTAGTAATGGATAGGCATACCTCTTCCTTGGATGGGAAGAAATTTAAAGATGCATACTGGTGTTGATGTGTGGATGGAGAGGAGCTGGAAAGTGAAGTTGGTCTGAAGGCCTCCATTTTCTCTTAAATTGGATACAAAGTTGATGAACTGAGTAAGATATAAAGCAAGTGAAGGGTTCAAGAAGGGACCATTTGAAATTTCTACTGAGAAGTATGGGAGACATAATGTTTACTAGGATTACTGAGAAGTCCGAATGACCAACTACGTTGGGGACCATGAGTTTGTAGTAGCATGGGGCCATTTTGATGGTTTTATACATAGCACCCAAGTTTAGAAGCTAATTCATTCAAGAATTGCAGTTTTCCCTTATAGGTATAATAAGACAAATGGGCAAAACAATTTAGGATGTTTAAAAAGTGGGTGAATGATGGAATACTTTAAAATTATAAGAAGCAAAGGTGTCCAGAAGGAGTTGATCAGGACGGGCTGTCCAGATTTTTAATATAATTGAACAGATGGAGTATTGGGAGTGGAACTGGAAAGATAGGTGGTTTTAATCATTGAGTGAGAGATTGGAGTTCAGGATTTCAGAGGCAGAGCAGTAATTATGGCCAAGGCTGAAGAGTTGAAGTGGAGTGGAACTCCAGTCTCTCAGTTCTTAAGTTTTAAATAGATCATTATACATGGACATTGATGATGGGATTTAGCATGGAGAAGGCTTGCACGCCAGGAGCCGGAGTTGCATGTGAGAAATGACTAGAAGTTTAGTAGATGGCAGGGACAAGATTAAACTATCTAGAAGACATGAATCTCAAAGGAGAAGGTATTTTTTTCTGAAGTGGAGTGATGAAATTGAAAGTGGTAATGCAAAGCAACACTTGAGACTAAAGCCTTCTCTGCTGAGAGTAGTGGAGTGTGGAAAACTGCACAGCATCCGTTTTGAAAAAAGGGTTTGAGAAATGTCCTTCAGGATAACTAAGATTTAATTAAGCTAAAGAGATGAAGACAGCATTATTGTGAAGATCTAAAGTGTGTGTGTGTGTGTAGGGGGAAGAGGAATGAGTTTAAAAAAATAATGGGGCACCTAGGTGGCTCAGTCAGTTAAGTGACCAGCTTCGGCTCAGGTCATGATCTCATGGTTCATGGGTTTGAGCCCTGCATTGGGGTCTCTGGTTGTCAGTACAGAGCCCTCTTTGGATCCTCTGTCCCCCTCTCTTTCTGCCGCTCCTCCATTCTCCTTCCCTGTGCCTCTCCCTCTCTCTCAAAAGTAAACAAACATTCTTAAAAACTAATGGGAATTCTGGAGTCCTAAATGAACAAAGGATTGAGGAGGAGGAGAACAGCCAAATATGGTATGGTGTAAGAGAAATACCGAGAAAAATTCAGAAGCATAGATGACAGGATGGATTTTATTTGGATAGTTACCAATAAGGGCAATGATCAGAAGCACAGGCCTTTGAATGATTCTTTGTAATAAAGTTGTTCAATTGGCATAGGCTGCGGACACCCCAATTGGGGTTGGTGGCTTCGTGGGGCTAATAATTTGTAGCCTTTGCTTAGAGTTGGGGAATAGGATTTAGTTAATTTTTAGGATTCCTTACCCAGTAGTAGAAAAAGTGTATCTGTGCTCTTTCCCTATCCCTGATTAATACGTATTCCTAGTTTGTATTTCCAACTTCCTAAATTAAAACTTGCTTTAGATGTTTTTTTAGTCACCATACATTAAATCTGAATGAAAATAACTTGTGAATGTTATTGATTACTATATAGATGTGAGTGCTTCATGCCAAAATTTGAGTTAAAGGAAATTTTTCAACAGAATAGTATGGTCAAAATGAATATTACCACATCAAGTTTTCTAGTGTTGGAAACTTGGTGATTTGCGGTTATTTTGTATCTCTTTAGTTTATTACAGTGAATCCTCCTTTTTAGCCATCTCAGTTATTGACCGTTTACATTACATTTACATACATTTATATTTCTGCTTTTTCCCTATCAAAAATTTAGAAGAGTAGAAAAAATAGTGTGAAAATAAAGAGGAAAAATATATTAGAAGAAAACCCTAGAGAAGCAGGAATAATTGGCTAAAGATGAATTAAAAAGAAAAACTTTTTATTTATTTATTTTGAGAGAAGTGCACATGTATGAGTGGGGGAGGGGCAGAGAGCAAGGGAGTGGGCTTTGCATTCAATCTCCCAAACAGAATGATGAGATCATGACCTGAGCTGAGATCAAGAGTTGGATGCTTAACTGAGCCATCCAGGTGCCCCAAAAGAAAAAATTTTAAAAGCCCAAATATAGATGGGAATGCTTTAAATGACTAAGAATTCCCAAACAAAGTAGTTGAGAATGAATATATAAGGGCATCTGAGTGGCTCAGTTGGTTAAGTGGCCGACTTCAGCTCAGGTCATGATCTCGCTGTCTGTGGGTTTGAGCCCTGCATTGGGCTCTGTGCTGACAGCTCAGAGCCTGGAGCCAGTTTCGGATTCTGTGTCTCTCTCTCTGCCTCCCCTGCTTGCTCTCTGTCTCCCTCTCTCTCAAAAATAATAAACATTTTAAAAAATTAAAAAAAAGAATGAATACACACACACACATTTTTTTATTAGAGAGAGAGAGTGTGTGCAAGTGGAGAGGGGCAGAGAGACAGTGAGGGAATCTTAAGCAGGCTCCATGCTCAGCACAGAGCCTGATATGGGGCTTTATCGTATAACCCTGGGATCTTGACCTGTACCAGAATCAAGAGTCAGATGCTCAACCGACTGAGCCACCTAAGAACCCCAAGAATATTTTTGATGACAAAAAAATTTTTAACTCTTGACCAACAGGGTCAATAATTAACCCCTGTTAGGCCAAATTCTATTTGGTTGGCTTTCTTTTGCCTGTTCAGCTCCTTTCTCCTACAAAGAGCACATGCCTTTTTCCTCATCCATTTCTATGTGCCTTTTCTTATTTACTGATATATTAAAATATATTTTTTGAAACTTCATTTTCTGCTTTCAACATTGTGGTGTTAGAACAACATTGATGTAAAGTTTTCATCTGCTTTTTATCTATGGTGGCGTTTGTTTACCTTTCAACCTGTATTTATTCCTTAGAATGTATCCCAGCTAGTCTTGACATGTAAAAGTATGCCTTGAATTGAAAAAGAAGTGGAAAAGCATAGGTCTACAGATGACTTACTCATGAGCAGGTTTTTCAATGAATAAAGACATTTTGGTTCTTTGGGGCAGTACTCCAGTGTGAATTGCAGTGGAGCATTCACAATGTGCATGAAAATGAAAATATGTAGTAACACTGGTGGCTGGTTGAATTGGGGAGAAGGGGACCGGTCTCCCAGTTGGGTTCTTAGGAAGTTCTGTATTTTGAATTGAATTTAGCCAGTAGTAGAATTTTGTTGTTGATTATTAGAAAGTATACATAGTCTAGAATGCAACATCTTATTAAACAGTATGTTTTCCTGAATAGAGTGATAAAAAATTTTCTTGACCTGATGAAGAAAATATGATCCCATCTTGATCTCAGAAATTTGTACTTGAGATATTTGAACTTTTCATATTTGTAATATCCCAGAGTACCTTGTGATTTATTTAACAGTCAGTTATTAAAACCTGCAATTCTTAAACAATTAGTTTACTGATTAGGGGCAAGTTTGGTCTGTTTAATCTATGGCTAGAGAAAAAACATACTTTAACAGATTTTTATTTTATTAGACTCTGGACATAACTTTATTTGGGGGAACAAAGTGTATTTTAATGCTTTGTTCTAAATGTGGTAAAAAGTAATGGGAATAAATGTTCTAATGAAGAACAAATAAGTCCAAATTTTTTTACCAAGTATCAAAGAAAGCAAGAGGGATTGGTGATTTCAAAGTCTGAGAATTGGTTGACATCCCTCTGCCTTAGTTCTTGTCTCACTTCTCTTTAAAGTATTGAGTTCTTCCTGTTTTTTTCCTAGTAAGATAGAACGTGCTTATTAATTACTCTTTCTCAGATAATTGATATAATTCTAATTCAGCCTCCTGTTTTTAGTTTTTAGTTTGTTTATGTTGAAATGTAAAGAAGCAATTGATCCTATACATTTCCAGGCTTCTGTATAATAATTGATATTTACAGTGATGACTCTGAAACATCAAGAAAATACTATATGGTATATGCCCAAATATAAAGTAAGTTTTTTCTAAAACAATTTTTATTTCAGAAAAGAGTCTATATATAGACCCTTACTATAAATTTCTCTCTTGCTTTGTTTTGAAAAACTGTACTATTTGGTAAAGAGTCTAAAACTACTTCAAGCTGATTTTGAATGTGTAATTAGGTCACTTGTCTGAGTCAATGAAAAGGAATCAAATAAATTTAACAGATGTGTAGTAATTTTTCCTAGGTATATGACCTCAGAATTGTTCTAGTTACTGTTGAAAATAGACCTTTTAGTTTTCCATTGTGTTTAACAAATAGCAATTTTAGATGCAGTTGGTAATTAATATATATGGGAACTGTGGCTTAGGATGAATTTGCAGTGATAAGATTTTATATATATTCAAAAAGTGCTGTATCAAACAACTTAAATGGAAGTGAAGATGATTAACCTTTGAAAAGAGTGTTAGAGGACTTAAAAATGCCTTCAGTGATAAGGAATACATTACATACATTTGTTCAAAGATGTGCATAAAGATTTTGAATGAAGGTGTTTTATAAAACATAGGAGGTAGGAGAAAAAGCAGTATTTCAAAATTACCTTTTATTAATGCTGTTTTAAATCTGTGTATGTGGCGTGCCTGGGTGGCTCAGTCGGTTAAGTGTCCAACTCTTGATTTGGTCATGATCTCATGGTTTGTGAGATTGAGCCTTGCATCAGGCTCGGTGCTGTCAGCACAGAGCCTGCTTGGGATTCTTTCTCCTTCCTCCACCCCTCCCTCCTCAAAACTAAATAAACACTAAGAAAAATCTATATTTGCATCAAAATGAATTTAAATTTTATATTTATCTCTATTTATATTTCTTCAAAATTTTTAAAAATGTTTTTAATGTTTATTTTGAGAGACAGAGACAGAGACCATGTGTGAGAAGGGGAGGGGCAGAGAGAGAGAGGGAGACACAGCTCTGCTGACAGCTCAGAGCCTGACATGGGGCTCTAACTCACAAACTGAGATCGTGACCTGAGCCGAAGTCGGATGCCCAACCAAATGAGCCATCCAGGAGCCCCTAAAGTCTTTTTTCTTTTTCTTTTTCTTTTTCTTTTTTATTAAAGAGGAACTAGCTCTTTTTTTTAAATGTTTATTTGAGAGAGAGAGAGAACAAGAGAGAACGAGTAGGGGAAGGGCAGAGAGAGGGAAAGAGAGAATCCCAAGTATGCTCCTTGCTGTCAGTGCAGAGCCTGTTGTGGGGTTTGATCTCATGACTGAGAGATCATGACCTGAGCTGAAATCAAGAGTTGGATGTTTAACTGACTGAACCACCCGGGTGACCTTAGCTTTTTTTTTTTTTTTTTTTTTTTTTAATGTTTATTTATTTTTGAGAGAGAAAGAGAAAGAGAATCCCAAGCAGGCTCTGTGCAGTTAGTGCAGAGTCTGACATGGGTGAACTGTGAGATCATGACCTAAGCCAGAATTAAAGAGTCGAACACTCAACCAACTGAGCACCCAGGTGCCCTTGGAGAGTTTCTTTTCAAGTTCGTCAGAAAACATTGTTTCTAACTTCCTTATTATAAACATGGTACATCACCTTACATTTGGGATTTCTTTCTATTCAGGCTTATGTGGTATTAAGTTACATTTATTGTGCTTCCTTAAGGTGAAGTGTGTATAATGTTTTGAGAATTCTGCCAAAAAAATGTTATGGCTTAAAGAAAACTTTAGTTATCCTGAAAGAAACTTTTAATTTTTTTTTCTTAAATAGTTTATTGTCAAGTTGGTTTCCATACAACACCCCGTGCTCATCCCAACAAGTGCCCTCCTCCATGCCCATCACCCCCCTTCCCCTCTCCCCCACCCCCATAAGCCCTCAGTTCTCAGCATTCAAGAGTCTCTCATGGTTTGCCTCCCTCCCTCTCCCCAACTATTTTCCCCCTTCTCCTCTCCCATGGTCCTCCATTAAGTTCCTCCTAATCCACCTGTATGTGCAAACATATGGAGAACTTTTAATTTTGAGGCAGTTCATCTCTAATAATTCTCAACAAAGAACATGCTATTATATAAAGATTAATAAAAAGTATAATTTGATTACTCTTTTTTAAAAATCCTTTAAAAAATTAATACCTCTATCCAATAAATAACTCCAGCTTTTCAAGTTTTACTCTTATTTATCTAGATCCATTTTTGTTAATATATTAATAGTGATTTATTTTTTATTAATTAAAAAAAATTGCAGCTGTACCTTTTCCCCCAACACATCGCTTGACATCTGAAGAAGTATTTGATTTGGATGGGATACCCAGGGTTGATGTTTTGAAGAACCACTTAGTAAAAGAAGGTCGGGTAGATGAAGAAATTGCACTTAGAATTATCAATGAGGGTGCTGCCATCCTTCGGAGAGAGAAAACCATGATAGAAGTAGAGGCTCCAATTACAGGTATACTTATTTATGTTTTGGATATTGTTTTTTAAATTATACCATTATTTAGTTGCTTGGATATAAGGCTGCTTATTCTTCAGCCTATGGTATGCTAAATTAATATTACATGGACATTATCTTGAATTTCCAAATTATTTTTTGTAATTTTTTTTGAATTTTTGCCTGTTTTCAGTGAATAAGCATGATCCTAAGTAACTGAGTGCAGAAGTTGGTCTAATATGCTTTTGTGAAGGTTTCATCAGTTGTGTTGGCCATAATCCAATTTGATTCAACAAATTCTTACTTACTTTGCTTTCAATTATTAGAGGCAAATACCTCAGTGTCAACATAGCATTCAATAGAAAGTGTTATGTTAGAATGGAGATTTTACTGCCACCATTATAATTCTGTAATCTTAAAACATACACTTGGCTTCCTGAAGAGGAACTTTATAAATTTAGGTGAATATTTTGTCACTAACTACAAATTTCATTATTTTTGTCATATCTTGTTCTAGATCTTGAGCACATGAACACTTGGGTACACATCATCCCTACTAGGACTCTTCATAGACTCTGACTTCCTTCTGAGACTTTTCTTGATAGAATTTACATTATCTCTTATGTGAAAGAAATTAGAATTTAAGTAAAATTTGTTATTTCAGAGTTTTTTTTTCATATCTAATAATCTTCTTGTTTCAGTGTGTGGTGACATCCATGGCCAATTTTTTGATCTGATGAAACTTTTTGAAGTAGGAGGATCACCTGCTAATACACGATACCTTTTTCTTGGTGATTATGTGGACAGAGGTTATTTTAGTATAGAGGTAATAATCATAATACTGTCATTTGATTTGCTTTTAAGTGTTACCATAGATGATTTCCATTAATTCCTAGTAAAATAAGCTCCTTAAAGTACCTTTATTGGGCTCTTTTTAATACCTCTGCATATTCTGAAGGTTTTAGGTAAAAATACTATTTATTCTCTTCTGCCTTTCAAACTATTCTGTTTTCTTTGTAGTACTATGTTTATAAAATTATAATTTTTCCTGGTGGAAATTATGTGCAAACTCAGGGCTCTTTATTGTTCTGTTATCTGGTGGCCCTAAGGAGCTAGTGCTATTTACCCCTCTTGCATTACCCTATGTGAAAAAAGATTAATTGAATTTTATCTGATTAAGTAAAACATACTATAATGTTCATATTGCTTAAAACGTAGTGTTTCTATCCAACTTTCTATAGCTATTAAGACCCAAGTCATTTGTGTATTCTGAAAGTATTCATTTTTTTTTAAAAAAACTTAAGAGGCATTAAAATGACCTATTGATCATTACTTAACAGTACATGGTTTTTTGCTCCTTTTATTTCTCTAATTATATCAATAAAATAAGGTAAATATAGAACAATTTGCATTTTCTAATATATGCATCTCTCTTTTAAAATGAAAATGTGGCCGTATTATAATGTTGTTCTGTAACTTGCTTTTTTCATATATCTCTATACTGTGATGTCTTTCCAGGTCAGTATATATAAATTTATAATATTTTTAATAGCTGCATTATATTCTATTGAATAAAACCACAATTAATTTCATCAATTCCTTATTAGGTGTTCTCAGTTTTTTGTCATTACAAATGATGCTTCAGTGAACCAAGTTATTTATATATCTTTGCATACTTGCTAAATTATACCTGTGGGGCAGATTCTTGGAGGTAAAATTGTTGGATAAAAGCTCTGCTAATAGATACTTCTGTTGAGAATTTACTATGTTCCAAGCATATTGTAAGCACTTAACACACACTGATTAAGCAAATCCTCACAACAACAATATGAAATAAGTATTGTTACTTTATCCATTTTATAGATGAGGAACCTGAGGCTGTGCCCAAGGACACATTGTTAGTAAGCAGTGTAGCCAGTCTTATTCCAAGCCTGTACTCTTAACTACCTCTCCCAGTAGATAATTGAAGCTTTACCTGGTACATTTCCATGCTGGTTCATGTTGTTTATATCCCCCTTCAGTATTTTTAACCTCCTTTCTAAAGTACGCTAGGATTCATAGTAAGGAAGGAGTTCAGGACCCCTGTCCACCCAGTTTCCTTAGGGAATTTTGTTACACCCCCCCACCCCATTGTTCTTCCTTTATTCATAGTTTCTTCATCAGTCACCTTAAACTTCTCCACAGTTTCAAGGAAATCAGAAAATGGCCCTTCTGACAAAAAGATTGGGAGCTTTGACGAAAACAACAAAATGAACAATTTTAGGAAGCTTATTGGGAACTAAGCATATTGGTGTTTATGTCCTTGTGTTAGAGTGTTTATAGCTGACTCTTTTAATATATTTCACTGTTAAAAAAGGAAAATAATGAAGAAGCAAACTAAGCAAAAAAGACAGGTAGAGTTTAATAAGTATTTCCCTGGCTTAATTTCTTTTTTTTCCTTGTGAATAAAATGAAGGTGTGAACAGTTATAGATTTTAATATACCTTAATTTGTTAAAAATAAAGTTTGTTTTTCTTCTTGTGTATAATTGTATTTCCATATGAAATGTTTTTTTTGTTTTTTTGTTTTTGTTTTTGTTTTTGTTTTTTTCCCAAATAAGTAAAATGTGAGTTTATTATGTTAAATCTATTTAGAGGGGTGCCTGGCTGGCTCAGTCAGTAGAGCATGTGACTCTTGAATACAGAGTTGTGAACTCGAGCCCCACTCGAGTTGGGTGTAGATATTGCTTAAAAATAAAGCCTAAATAAATAAATAAATCTATTTAGACAAGAGCATCTGCTATACTGTTTATTTTTATATTCTTTTTATTTAAAAAAATATACTTTCTTTGAATCAGTTTAGATTAATAAGCACCTACCTTATGTAAGGCAACAAGTATAACCAACAAAATAAACATAAAAAAATAGGTATTGCCTTCATAAGGCAGCATAGCATAATGCTTAAGATCAGAAGATCAGATTCCTATCCCTTACTTAAAAGATTTGTGATTTCAGACAAGTTACTTGAGCTCTTTGCTTCAGTCTCCTCGTTTATAAAATAAGGATAATATTACATACTTCATAGGGTTGTTTGAGGAACAAATGAGGGGTATTAAATATTAGGTGCTTGATACATTGTAAGTACTCAATAAATGGTAGATGCTATTGTTTTTGACATTGTTACTATTTTATTTATTGATATACCTAATGAGAACAATGTGCTGATTGTTTTTACCGCAAATAGTCTGTAAATCTAAAGCAATTAAATAGATTGTTTGACTCATTCATTCAACAGGTATTTATTATTCTTTTGCTGTTTGGAGGTTTCTAGGAGTGGAGGATGAGAGTGAATTAAGATGACAAAGTCCCTGATTTCATGGAGCTTATATTTTAGTAAAGGACAAAGAGAAAAAGATAGTAAAGAATAATAGAGACTGTAAGGACAATAGGGTTAGAGGAAAAGGAGCAAAGATCAAACAACTTAAACAAAAATATAAGTCAAGCTCACTCAAAACATTTTCTTTTGCAGTGTGTCTTATATTTATGGGTCCTGAAGATTCTTTACCCAAGCACATTATTTCTTCTGAGAGGCAATCATGAATGCAGACACCTTACTGAATATTTTACCTTTAAGCAGGAATGTGAGTACTGCCATGAGAAATATTTTCACTTCCTCAGTAATCTTTTGGAGTGATGTGGGTAGTAAGAGTTTGGAAACTTTACAGTGTAACATTAAGAACAGATTTTGTGTCCAAACACATAAAGCTTTAAGGATGATTGTCAAGAGCTCTCTAGTGGTTACCGGTGTTTCATTCAGACGTTTTCATTTCAATATTTCCTGTTAAGTTTGCTTTTACAGATATATTTAAAAACAGTGTTGAGTTTTGTGTGTAGTTCTAATGTTTAAGTGATTTTTTAAGAGGAAGATTAAAAACCAAAAGGAAAAAAAATTGTTCTTGCAGTAAAGATTTTTGTTCCCCAATATTGAAGCTGTCTCATGAAGCTTCTTAAATTAATTGCTCATAGTGTCATCATTGCAGATCGTTTCTTTTTTTTTTTTTTTTTTAATGTTTCATTTATTTCTGAGAGAGAGAGACCGCATGAGTAGGGGAGGGTCACAGAGAGAGGGAGACAGAGAATCTGAAACAGTCTCCAGGCTCTGAGCTGGCTGTCAGCACAGAGCCCGATGTGGGGCTTGAACCCATGAACTGCGAGATCATGACCTGAGCCCAAGTTGGACACTTAACCGACTGAGCCACCCAGGTGCCCCGCAGATTGTTTCAAAGACACTGTTAATGAATTGAAATTCTTAACCTACAATGTTTATCTCATTTCTCTCTTAAATTATTGTGGAAATGGCAATCTATAATAGCCAGAAGCAACAATATGATATAGGGCAGTATTTGACCTTTTTTCACATCTCTTAACTGTGTGCTTATTAAGTTAATATTCATGACTATATTGTCTTAGAGTTAAGTTGTAAGAGTAGAAATAATATCAGAATTATGGAGATTCATGATCCAGTAAAAATCATATTACTAGAGACTTTCAGTAAAAGAAGAAAAATATACTGGTAAGTAATAGCAGAGGGGGGCAAAGTCATATAACTTGAATGATCAGGTAGGTAACCTAAATGAATAGGTTATGCATAATAACATAATAAAAATAATAAACAGATGAATAAAAGATGAGACCTGGAAAGTGCTTTGACCCAAAAGCAATCAATGTAAAAATTTTATTAAACCACAGTGCTAGAAAATAGATCTGTTAGCAGACTACCAGTTTAGAACCTCTGGTTGCTGGATATAGACTTTCTCATATTTGAATGTTACAGTATTAAAAATGGAAAAAAGAATAAGCTCTTTTTTTCCTTTAGGTAATCAACAAACCACCTACCAAAATTTCAGCAAAAATTAAAATATCCAGGAATTTAAAGATATAAAGGAGCAAAGGGATCTCAGTAAAACTAAATAACAGTTGGGTTTGGTGGAGTTTTTTATCTTGTGTTATTTTGGCTTCATGCTTCACTGCCCATTTTAAGCATTCATTGTAGACTAAAGGAACCCCTCTGTTTCTCCAATATATGAATAAGATATCTTTTCCTTTTTTTTTTTTTAATTGGATGGACCTTGAGTTTTGATGTGATGATATAGTCATCTTCCCTGTAACAACAAAGTAGTCACTGACTCTCATAGTAAAATAAAGCATTGAAATTATTTTAGCTTTAAGTATAATTTTAGTTTAGCCTTATCTGGTCTATAAAATAGGTAAAGGGTTGAGCTGTTTTTTAGAAATTTGACTTATTTATTTTAAGTAATATTTTATGATGATCTACTGCATACCCGAAATAAATTTAGAGACCACAAATATTTTGTCTTCATAAGATCAATGCCACTGCTTATTTTATTAATTCTCATACAGCAAGACGCTTTCCTTTTTAGAAAAAATTGTATACAGTAAAATTCACTGTTGTGTTTAGTTTTGAGTTTTGACAAGTGCATAGAGCTGCCTACCACTGTAGTCATGATAAAGAAAAATTTCATTGTCCCATAAATTCCTTTTTGCTGACTTTTATAGTTACCCCTTTATCCACCCTCAACACCTGGATGCCACTTGGCTGTTATCTGTGTATATAATTTTCTTGCCTTGGTTTCAACAGTCAATTATAGATAGATAGGTACATAGGTCGGTCAGTTGGTCAGTGGGTCGATTGATAGATCTTCAAAATGATCAACTAGTATTGTAATTTTCAATTATTTTTCTTCTAGGTAAAATTAAATATTCAGAAAGAGTCTATGAAGCTTGTATGGAAGCTTTTGATAGCCTGCCTCTTGCTGCACTTTTAAATCAACAATTTCTTTGTGTTCATGGTGGACTTTCACCAGAAATACACACACTGGATGATATTAGGAGAGTGAGTATACATTGTAGTTCCACAGTTGATTCCTATTGATAATACATTGTTGGGTAGAGATTAGAAGCTTTTAATTTCTCTTCACTGCCAAGATTAGTAATGGTAAAAATTACTAAACTGATATTTTAAGACAATATCCTCTAACCATTCAGAACTATGTAGTATGGACAGTATTCAAAGTTGGTACCACTTTTCTGTGTCCATTCTATTCTCACTTTTGACAAGTTATTTTCTTTTCTTTGTTTCTTTCTTTTCTTTCTTTTACAGTTAGATAGATTCAAAGAGCCACCTGCATTTGGACCAATGTGTGACTTGCTATGGTCCGATCCTTCTGAAGATTTTGGAAACGAAAAATCACAGGAACATTTTAGTCACAATACAGTTCGAGGATGTTCTTATTTTTATAAGTAAGGAAAAATATCCAAGATTAAACACATTTTAGTTGTTAAAATAGCATGTATTTCATATAGAAAACCATTATTTTACTTAATTTACTTTTTTCCCCCACAGCTATCCAGCAGTGTGTGAATTTTTGCAAAACAATAATTTGTTATCGATTATTAGAGCTCATGAAGCTCAAGATGCAGGGTAAGAATTCTGTTTCCCTGACCCAAATTAACACCTTATGTACAAATCAAACTTAGTAACTCATAATTGATGCTTTACGATGCATATTAAGCTATTTGTTTTACAGCTATAGAATGTACAGAAAAAGTCAAACTACAGGGTTCCCTTCATTAATAACAATTTTTTCGGCACCTAATTACTTAGATGTCTACAATAATAAAGGTAAGATGTTGTTGATAAAAAAATTGTTAAACAACTTAGCTTTTTTATTGACTTAATTTTTGGAAATAATGGAAAAGAGGCATTGTTTAAAACTGTAACTATCCAAATCTCATTATAAAAAAGTATAAGATATAAGGGAGGGGAGAGAATAAGAAATACAAATCCAAAATGTGAAACTTCTCATATGTAACCATTCCACAGCTTGTCAGTCATAAAAGCTGTCTTATAAAAGAATGCTCTGAATTAAGTAAAGAAATCAAACATGATTTTCTCAAACTCCCCTTTCTTAAATCTTTCCCCTTATAATCAAGAGAATGTTTTCCTGTCTGCATAAAGCTCCTGCTGCTGCTTTGACCATTTCATGTATTTGCACTGTATAGTTAATTTAGTTTATCATGTTTCTTGTTTTATGTTCACTGATCTAGGTTCTGTTTCCCTTTCTTATTCCCTACTTTTACCTCTACAGTCTTATCATTGTCCCATGAAGATTTGTAGTTGAACCTTCTTTAATTAATTCATCTGACCTCTATTTCAGGGATATATTCTTCCTTTCTTTTTACTACTCTTTTTTCCTTTTTTCGTATATTTTTTTCTCTATCTCCTGTTTCACTAGTTTCCCTTCCCTCTCCTTCTGTCCAGATTTAATCTGTCTATAATAATTGAGTTTCACTTAACTTTGAACATAGCTTATTGACAGATAATACCAAAGGATCTTAATCTAGTTAAGTGTGTGCCAAGGACATTGAAGATGAGGGTGGGTATGTTTACGTAGTTCACATTTTCAGAAGAGGAAATTAAGAAGCCAGCTTCTATTCTGTCTTGACATGTCTGGAATTCAGTTGACTATGCCATAGTTTCCAGGGTCACTGGAACAGATGTGCCAGGAGGAAAGAACAGAAGGTTAGAGACTTTTGAAAGTATTAGAGAAATAATGAGGTCATTGCTAAATATGGGTCATGGAGTTCAAAAAAGGAACAGAATAAGAGGTGTTTTTTTTTTCTTGAGATGATGGTTAAAAGATTAAAACAATGGTAGTATGCTATATAATAACTTTGATTCATCGTATGCTACAGAAACTTAATACTTATATTAATTACCAAAACAACCACACCATGGACTGAGTTGCTTATCTTCAGAAGCTATTATCCGTGTAGCCTCTAAGGATTATGCCAGCGCTAAAATATCCTTTTAAATTATAGTTTGGTTTATAAACTATAACTATAGAGTTATCTAGTGATGTGTGGCTTCACTTTTGAGGAAAATTGTATCTAAGTTTTAACTCCATTCTCAAGAACAGAATAGAGTGCTGCATTTAACTTTGTACCAGCCGCTCTACTACCTGGTGACCTCCCCTTGTCAACATTGTAAGACCTAGTGTTCAGTGCTCAGTTGATTACTGTCTTATTGGTTGACTTCTGTCAGTTTGACTTACGGGGTAAAGGGATTACTTTTCTGAGTATTCAGAAAAGAAACTCAAACCATTGAATCTGTCTTGTCAAAATCAAATGTCTCTTAGTAGTGATTGGTCTGTACATAGTGTTAATGATTTGAATGCTTACATAGTATGGGTATGTTTGTAATGTTTCATTCCATCTATAAGGCAATTTTCTAGATTCTCTCTCTCGCTCTCTCTTGTTTTAAAGCTGAAGGCTTGGTATCCACCCCTAATTTCTGAGGCTAAATTTAAAATACTTTTATTTCATAAGGGAAACAAACATATTACTTGTGACTTTGTATTAGACAGAATCCCACATCTTAGAATTTAATGTTTGCATTTTCATTAAAATGGAAAAAAAGTAACCACATAATTATTATATCTACAAAGCATTTTATACTAAAAGCATATACTTTCATGTGAAATACATTCTCTGACCATAAAACAAACTTCTGAGATAGGTAGGGTGGACATAATAGTCCTTTTTTATAAATGAGAAATAAGCTAGTTAAATAATTTACTAAGCATTATGAAGATAGTATGTGCTATAGCTTAGATTAGAATCTAGCCCATCTAACCCATTGTTCCATAAAATAATACAACCAGTGGCTAAAATCTTTGTAGTTAATTTAAGATATTTCTTTTAGCATATTGAAACATTAGAAGGATACCTGAAATTGAGATGAGTATGTTACCTTTGGGTTATTTGGTTATAGTATTTTTAATGGAATTTTTTCTAAATGAAGTAAAATATTTCTTTGTGGTAGTTTCACTTGATTTCCCATATTAAATGAAATAAATACATTTATATAATCATAAAAAAACTACTTTTTGGGGGTTTTGTTTTGTTTTGTTTTGTTTTTTTGCTTTATTACAATTTAGCTACCTTTTCAGGTTGCCTGCAACTAAAAAGAGTCTCTTAAATTTCTTCAACTTGTATGAACTTCTAAACCTAGAAAATTGCTCATTGCCATTCTGTGTTTCTTCTAAAAATTGAGTTTTCACAATTTTGGATTTAGTAAAAGTGCATGTTCATCATTAAATTATAAAGTGAACCAAACATTCTACAAATAATCTGGAAGTTTTATTAATAATAAGTATAGATCTGACTATGCTTTATATGAAAGTGTGTTAAAAAGTGTGTTTTTTAGTTCTTGTCTCCCTCTACTAGTCCTTATTCAACTCACCCCTTGATTCCCTACCCCCTTAAAATAATATTTTCTTCTGTTATGTGTATTAGACTTTTGGAGCTTAAAGACAAATTGTTACATTCACATTCAAATTTATCTTGCAGCTGCTGTATTAAAGTATGAAAATAATGTGATGAATATTCGACAATTTAACTGTTCTCCACATCCTTACTGGTTGCCCAATTTTATGGATGTCTTCACATGGTCTTTACCCTTTGTTGGAGAAAAAGGTACGATTCTTTTTTTTTTTTTTTTAATACTCCAGTTTACTATTGCAGGCACATACTTACTAAAGGAAACTGAAGTCTAGTTTCACTGTGGGTTCAGCTCTACTTGTGTCAGTGGGTGTGGATATGAGAGCCTGAAAGATATTTTGGTTAGCTGTTTATAGCCCCCATGTGAGGGTGTCTGGGGGACTAGGAGAAGACTTATAAATAGCCTGATGTTGTCTTCAGCTGTTGGGTTTTACTTTCTGCTTTTCTTTAGCTTAAATCTTTTATTAGGAATGGAGGGATAGCTTTGCTTTGGAATGGACACTTTTGCATATTTTAACACCACTTTTGAGGGATATCAGAGTATTTTATGGGAGAATTTAAAAGCCCTAGTTTTGGGCAATGTTAGTCATATTTTAACAATTCTATACCTGAGAAAAATGATAAAGAGAAATTCAGGTTCAAACCTAATATTTGTTTTCCTATATAAAAATATGTATACAAATTTAGTGGTGATGCTTTCTGATAATTTCCAGTAATACATTAGTTTATGCTAAATAGGCTTTTTAAGAGAACATAAATGCTATTTAAGAAATTATTTTCTATTTTTTTTTCTAGTTGTATAGAAATCTTAGGATTTCTTCTTTTCCATTTAGTGTTAATTTCTCCACAAGGCAGTGCCTCAGTTACCATATGTGGAAAATAAGAGTATGAGAGTACAGATATGATTGTAAAACATTGTGTTCTATATCCCTCTCTATTTTTTCTCACCTCTTCCATGTTACAAAATGTTCCTTTCTGTTTGAAATATGATATTTCTGCCAATGCAATTTTGGGTTCTAAAATACAGAGCTAATACTTAAACTGTGTATGTTAAACAGACTTTTTGAAGATTGCCTTCAGTCTTCATAAGTTACTCAGTAGGTCAACATTAAGTTAATATGCAGATAGAATTACCCACTTTAGCATTTGAGAAGGGGGCCAGTAAAGGGCTTAGGTGCAAGGGATGCATTACACTTATAACCTTCTATCTTTGGGGTATGAGAAATAGTTCAATCATAGCATCATCAGGCTAAAGGGAATTTAAGAATTCATATTGCTTATTCTCCTGCCTTTAGGCTAGACTTCAGCTCAACTATTTTAATGTAATATGAGTGGGGTTGGGGGGTTGGAAAGAAAGGGGAGGATAAGGTAGGAGGAAAATGGACATTTCATGGGTTCTAATTTGATTTTCTAATGGCTCTGCAATAAAGAAATACAGTACTTCATTATATTTAGTCTAAATATTTATATCATGAGAAAAGAAATAGGGATCATAGCTTTTCTTAACTAATGCACCTGTCAAAAACCAGAGCATAATAGGATTTTAAAACTAATAGTGAACTTAATAATCATGTAGTCTCACTCCTTCTGAGAGGTGAGAAAATTTAATCTAGTTTCTGGAGATCTCTTGTAAGTAAAGATAGAGAATCAGGTTTCTATCAGTGTTCCTACATTTGAAGTCTGCTACTAAGTAATCTTTTGTTCTTTTTTTGCCACTTTAAATCATCTTATAAAGATGAGGAAGTATTCAAACCTTTTGACCATTTTTGTTTTTTCCCTGTGGATCTTCTCCAAATTATTCATATCTTTCTAAAAATGTGAAGCTCAGATTTGAACATTATACGCAAATAGAATTCTAACTAATGTTGAGCACAGTAAGATTTTTTCAAACTCTGCATATTTTTCCATTTTAATACATGTTAGTTGTTTAGATAGCCTAACTACTTGGTTCTAATGAAGATTTTCTTTTGTTGTGAATAACAGCAAATGACGTCTCATTTGTTCCACTTTGAAAAAGCCAATTTGACTCTGATCTAGTCTCTGAGAAGCAACTAACTTAAGCCAGAGGATCCCTTAGAGGCTGATTGAATCCTAAAGTTAGATAAAATCTGTATTTTTAACCTTTTGAGAGCTTTTTATTTCTTAAAAAAAAATCCAATGTTGGAAATTTTCCACCATATACAAAGGTAGAATAAATATGATGAATTGCTAGGTACCAATTACTCAACTTCAATAATTTGGTCCAGTTATCAAATCATGGCCAGTGTTGTTTCATTTATATACCTATCCACTACTCCCCACCCAACACTTAATTATTTTGGGTCATATATCAGCCATTTTTTTTGTAGCTATAAATATTTTAGAATGAATCTGTAAAAGATAAGGACTCTTTTTTATTATTAAAGTAATTACACAAACATATTCATTAATTTCTTAACAGAAATCCTTTTGAGAATCTGATGAAAGTTAGGGACTTCGCCTCAGAAAAACATATGTACATTTGTACATAAATATTAACATCTTCAGGATGCTTGTAGATCTGTAGTAAACTGGCAAACTCCGGTTTACTGGTCCCAATTTAGGAACCTCTGTTCTAGAGGGTTTAATAAAGTATGATCTTCCATAGAAGGTCATACTTGTAATACTTATTCATTTACTAGATTTTTTGAAAGTTTTTTTTTTTATTCCAATGACTAAGGATTCAAAATTATAAGTAAGACAGGACTTTGCAGATTAATAGAGGATTTAAGATAAATGAATATTGATAACAAAATATGTGTTCCTAGAGAAGTCTAGTTTTATAGGAATTAAAAGGAGGAGGTAAATTATATTTGTTAGAGGGCTTAAAGTAGTATTTGAACCAGGGATTGAAGAATGGTAGAATTGGAATTGTATATATGGGCAGGAGAATTCTAGGTAAGAATTTACTAAGCCTGAGTCAGAAAGCAAGAGAGCATAACACTGACAACACTGACAAATGTTGAGGGGTTCAGACTGATTTGCAGTTAAAGTATATGAAGGTCAGTAGTAGAAAAAGAATGAAAAGTTAAGTCACAGCTAGCTCATGAGGATTTTGATTGCCACACAGAGAATTTGGAACTTTGATAAATGGTGGGAAGCAGCTGAAACAGTATTGACCATGATAGTCATTTAGAAAAATTGGTGAAATGGCCTGGAAGACTAGAAGTTGGGCTACCTGTTTTATGAAGCTCTATCAAGAGTCAGCTGGAAATATAATAAAGCCCTGGTAGCATTAAGAATAGAGAGCAGGGGAGAACCGCAAGAACTATTGAGATGAGATGAGTTAAGACTTAACAAGATTGTATGTTGCAGGGGAGGGAATGGTTGAAGATGACTTGGATGTTTGAGTCTGGTAATGATATTACCATTAACACTCTGTGATGAAAACCTGTTATTTTAGGTATACCCCTTACTCTGGTTATAGCTACTCTTGATCTTCATTGGGATTGCTAGGCCTTTGACCATGTCATTTTCTTATTAGTCAGGTCACTCCTTGCCTCTCTTCCTTCTTAATGCACCTTCATACTCCTTTCTCTCTCTTTTTGCTATTTCATTTATCTTACAAATCTTAGCCCCAGTAAATCCAACAATCCATTTTCTCCATTCTTATAGCCAGGGTATGGAACACTGCTGGAGATATTTATACAGCCTTATGAAGTAGTACCACTTTTTGATTGCTAGCATTGGTTGGGTTCTCGATAGTACCTAAACATTTTTGGTGTCACTAATCTGCTTCCTTTCCCTTTTCCCTTAGGAAATATTATCAATTTAACTTTTTTTCTCTTAAACACTTTTTTTTTTTGTAGCCACTTCTCTTACTCTCACTAGTGGAGCTTTCTCTACCTATTGTTCCCTTATTACAAACTGCACTCATCTTGAAGTCTTGTCTTGTTGAAGAGGTGACCCTTCCATCTAGGATTAGCCCTTCTTTTTTAAAAAATTTTTTTAATGTTTTTATTTATTTCTGAGAGAGAGAGACACACACACACAGTGTGAGCAGGGGAGGGTCAGAGAGAGAGGGAGATACAGAATCTGAAGCAGGCTCCAGGCTCTGAGCTAGCTGTCAGCACAGATAGTCGGTGCTTAACCGACTGAGCCACCCAGGCGCCCCTAGGGTTAGCTCTTCTAACTTGACTCTAGGATTCCATTATGCTTCTATTTTTTCATTAAACTTCCTTCATCTCTTAGGTCTTCTGTATTTTCAAACTCTCTCTATTAAGTTCTTTATAAATTGTTCAAATCTATCTGATCTTTATTTTGAAGATTAAATAAAATGTCCCCTATCTGATATTTTCTTTGGCAACTACTATGCTATTATTCTTGTGCCTTTCTTTCACAGTTAAGTTTCTGGATGAAAAGTACTATATGCTTAAAAGCTACTATTTATTAGTCATAAATGACTTCTGGTAGCTTTCAAGATAAACCTTAATCTGTCATAAAAGGTCGTTGGACCTTCCCTACTTTTTCAGCCTCATTTCTTTCCTTCTCATCTTATTCTCTATGTTCTAGCTATAACACAGCATTGCCAGTTACCTGTATATGTTATGCTCATTACATTTCATGCCTTTATATTTTGTCTTTATTTTTTCAGAACAGTTTTAATGAGATATAATTCACATCTCATACAATTAACCTATTTAAATCCTACAGTCCATTGGTTTTTAATATATTCGTGGAGTTGTGCAGTGATCACCACAATCATTTTTGAAACATTTTAATCATCCTCCCAAAGAAGCCTATATCCATTAGCAGTCACTCCCCATTTCCTCCTGCCTCTCATAGCTGGATCTCAGCAAGCATTAATCTACTTTCTACCTCCATAGATTTGCCTATTCTGGACATTTCTAAATGGAACCATACAATTTGTGATCTTTTGTGACTAGCATCTTTCTCTAATGTTTTCAAGGTTTATCCACGTTGTAGCATGAGTAGTAACTTCATTCCTTTTTGTGACCAAATAGTCTATTGTATGGATATACCGCTTAAAATATTATTGTGGGGGTGCCTGGGTGACCCAGTAGGTTAAGTGTTGGACTTTGGCTCAGGTCATGATCCCGCGGTTCGTGGGTTCAAGCCCCACATCAGGCTTTCTGCTGTCATTTAGGAGCCCACTTCAGATCCTCTGTCCTCTCTCTGCTTGTGCTCTCTCTCTCTCTTTCAAAAGTAAACATTTAAAAATGTTTATTTTGGGCAAGGAGGGTAAAGGAAAGTTTATTTTAATTCCAGTGTAGTTAACTTAATGTAGTGCTACATCAGTTTCAGTACAATATAGTGATTCAACAATTCCATATAGTACTCAGTGCTCATAAAGATGAGTGAGCTCTTAATTCCCTTCATCTGTTTTGCCCATCCCCCAGCCACCTCTTGTCTGATAATCATCAGTTTTACAATCTGGTTTTCTCTTTTTTTGTTCATTTGTTTAAACTCTATATATGGGAGAGATCATATAGTATTTGTCTTTCTATGATTTGTGTATTTTGCCTATCATTATAGTTTCTAGATTCATCCATATTGTTGCAAATGGCAAGCTGTCATTTTTTTCATGGCTGAATAATATCCCATTGTATGTGTATGTGTGTGCGTATATATATCTCTATACGTATTTATGAGGTTTTCTTTATCCATTCATCTGGTGATGGACACTTGTGCTGCTTCCATAATTTGGCTGTTATAAATAATGTTGCTATAGACATAGAGGTGCATGTATCCCTTTGAATTAGTGTTTTTGTATTTTTTGGTAAATATTCAGTAGTATGATTACTGGATCATAGGGTATTCTATTTTTAACTTTCTTGAGAAATCTCCATACTACCTTCCATAGTTTCTGTACCAGTTGGCATTCCTACCAACAATGCAACAGTGCAAGAGAGTTCTTTTTTTTCCACATCCTCACTAACACATGTTTTTTTTTTTTTTAATTTTCACTTATTTTAGAGAGAACACGCAAGTTGGGGAGAGGGGCAGAGGGAGAGACAGAGAGAATCTTAAGCAGGCTCCACATACAGTATGGAGCCCCAATGCGGGTCTTGATTCCATAACGTGAAATCAAGAGTAGAACTCTCAACCGACTAAGCCACCCAAGTGCCTGTTTCTTGTATGTTTGATTTTAGCTGTTCTGACAGTTGTGAGCTAATAGCTTGTTGGAGTTTTGATTTACATTTCCTTGAGGATGGTGATGTTGAATACCACATTTTGTTTATCCCTTCATTAGGTGCAAGACATTTGATTGTTTCCACTTTTTAACTATTATGAATAATGCTGCAGTGAACATTCATGTACAAGTTTTTGAATGGACATAATGTGTTTATTTTCTCAGGTATAGAACTGGGAGTAGAATTAGTGGGTTATAGACTAACTCTATGTTTAACCTTTTGAGGAACTGCCAGACTTTTTTCCAAAGCAACTGTATAGTCCCATCGGCAGTTAATGGTTCCATTTTTTCCATATGCTTGCCAACACTTTATATTATATATTTCTTATTATAGCTATCATATTGGATATGAAGTTGTGTCTCATTATGGTTTTGATTTGCATTTCCTAATGAGTAATGGTGTTGAATATATTTTCATTTGCTTATTGACCATTTGCTCATCTTCTTTGAAGAAATATTTATTTAAAAATTTTTTAATGTGGCATAGAGGAGGACACTTATGGGGATGAGCACTGAGTGTTATGTGGAAACTAATTTGACAATAAACTATTTGTAAAAAAAAAAAAAAGATATAATGACATCTTAACCCCTAAAAAAAAAAATAAAAATTTTTTTAATGTTTATTTTAGACACAGACACAGATACACACACACACACACACACACACACACACACACACACACACAGAGTGCAGTGGGGGAGGGGCAGAGAGAGAGGGAGACACAGAATCCGAAACAGGCTCCAGGCTCTGAGCTGTTAGCACAGAGCCTGATGCAGGGCTTGAACTCCTGAACCATGAGATCATGACCTGAGCCGAAGTCAGATGCTTAACTGACTGAGCCACCCAGGCTCCCCGAGATATGTTTATTTAAATCCTGTGTCAATTAGAATTTTTTTTTATTTTACAGAGAGCATGCACAAGTAGGGGAAAGGGGCAAAGGGAGAAAGATCTTTTTTGTTATTTATTTTTGAGAGAGAGCGCGTGTGAGCGTGTGCGAGTGGGGGAGGGGCAGAGAGAGAGGGAACAGAGGATCCGAAGTGGGCTCTGAACTGATAGCAGAGAGCCTGATGGTGGGGCTGGAACTCGTGAACTGTGAGATATTGACCTGAGCTGAAACCAAGAGTTGGACGCTTAACCAACTGAGCCACCCAGGCACCCTGAAAAAATTTTTTTTAATTGAACTATACAATATTATACTAGTTTCCAGTGTACAACATGGTGATTTGACAAGTATATACATTATGAAATGCTTGCCTTAAGTATAGTTAACCATCTGTTACTATACAAGGTTATTATAGTATTACTGATTATATTCCCTATGCTGTACTTTTCATTCCTGTGACTTACTTATTTTTTTTATAACTGACAGTTTGTACCTCTTAATCCCTTTTGCCGATTTTGCCCATCCCCCTGCCCTCTCTCTGACAGCCACCAGTTTGTTCTCTGTATTTATGAGTCTATTTCTGTTTTTTGTTTTTTTAGATTCTGTATATAAGTGAAATAACAAAGTATTTGTCTTTTTCTGTCTGACTTATTTCAGTTAGCATAATACCCCCTAGGTCTATCCATGTCGTTGCACATGACAAGATTTTATTCTTTTTTATGGCTGACTAATATCTCATTGTGTATATATACCACAGCTTTATCCATTCATTTATCAGTGAATACTTAGGTTGCTTCCATATCTTGGCTATTGTATTTATTTATTTATTTATATGTTTTATTTATATCTGAGAGAGAGAGAGACAGTGTGAGCAGGGGACGATCAGAGAGAGAGGGAGATACAGAATCTGAAGCAGGCTCCAGTCTCTGAGCTAGCTGTCAGCACAGAGCCCCATGTGGGGCTCGAACCCACAAACCATGAGGTCATGACCTGAGCCAAAGTCGGGTGCTTAACCGATTGAGCCACCCAGGTGCCCCTTATCTTGGCTATTTTAAATAATGGTGCAATACAGATAGGAGTATTTATATCTTTTTGAATTAGTATTTTTGTTCAGGTAGGTCTTTTGAAATAGAATTACTGGATCATATGGCATTTCTATCGTTAATTTTTTTGAGGAGCCTCCATAACTGTTTTCTGTAGTAGCTGCACCAGTTTGCATTCTTACCAATAGTGATGAGAGTTCCCTTTTCTCCACATTTTTGCCAATACTTGTTTCTTATATTTTTGATACAAGCCATTCTGACTAGTGTAAGGTAATATTGTGGTTTTGACTTGCATTTCCCTGATGATGAGTGATATTGAACATTTCTCATGTGTTTGTTGGCCCACCTGTATGTCTTTTTTGGAAAAATTTTTATTAATGTCCTCTGCCCATTTTTTTAATGGAATTGTTTGTTTTTTTGGTGTTGAGTTGTATGAGTTATGTATATATTTTGGATATTAACCTCTTGTTGGATATGTCGTTTGTAAATTCTTCCATTCAGTAGAGTGCCTTTTCATTTTATTGATGGTTTTCTTCACTGTGCTAAAGCGTTTTAGTTTGATACATCCCAGTTGTTTATTTTTGCTTTTGTTTCCCTTGCCTGAGGAGAGATCGAGAAAGATACTGCTAAGGCTGATGTCTAAGAGTTTGCTGCCAATTTTATTTTAGTTTTATGGTTTCAGGTTTTACTTTTAGGTCTTAATCCATTTTGAATTTATTTTTGTGTATGGTGTAAGAAAGAGGTCCAGTTTCATTTTTTTTGCATGTAGCTATCTAGTTTTCCAAACATTATTTATTGAAGAGACAGTCTTCTCTATTAAGTATTCTTATCTCCTTTGTTACAGATCCATTGGCAGTATAAGCATGAGTTTCTTTCTGTGCTTTCTATTGTCTTTCAATGGTGTATGTCTTTTTTTTTTTTTTTTTTTTTTTTGTGCCAGTACCATAATGTTTTGATTACTGTAGCCTTGTAGTATATTGGCCATTTGGTTATCTTCTTTGAAGAAACATTTATTTAAATATTCTGTTTATTTTTTAATGGGTTTTCTTTTTATTACTAAGTTGTAAGAGTTCCTTATATATTCTAGATGCAAGTTCCTTGTGAGATACACAATTTGTAAATATTTTTTCCTGTACTATGGGTTGTCTTTCCACTTTCTTGACACTGTCCTTTGAAGCACAAGGGTTTTAAATTTTGGAGAAGTCCTATTAATTTTTTTGTTGTTGCTTTTGTTTTTGGTGTTGTGTTTAAGAAACTATTGCCTGATCTGATATCTTCTAAAAAGTGTTATAGTTTTAGCTCTTATATTTAAATCTTTGAACCATTTTTATTAAGTTTTGTATATGATGTGTTGTGGGGGGTCAAATTTCATTCTTTTGCATGTGGATATTCAGTCGTCCTAGCACCGTTTGTTGAAAAGACTCTTCTTTTCTCCACTGAATTGTTTTGGCACCCTTGTTGAAAATCAGTTGACCTTAAATGTGAGGTGTAATTTGCAGCAACGTAGATGTACTAGAGGGTATTACGCTAATCAAAATGAGTCAGAGAAAGATAAATATATGACTTCACTCATATGGGGAATTTAAGATACAAAACAGATAAACATAGGGAAGGGAAGCAAAAACAATATAAAAACAGGGAGGGGGACAAACCATAAGAGACTCTTAAATACAGAGAAAAAACTGAGAATTCCTGGAAGGGTTTGGGGTGAGTGGATGGGCTAAATGGGTGATGGGCATTAAGTGGGACACTTGGTGGGATGAGCACTAGGTGTTATATGTAAGTGATGAATCACTAAATTCTACTCCTGAAATCATTATTAGCTAACTCAGATGTTAATTAAAAAAATAAATTAATTAATGTTTTAAAAGTGAGATTTTATTTCTGGACTCTTTGTTCTAGACTACTTCATATTTTTTCTCACTTATGATTAGAATGCCTTACATGCCCTTTCCACCTGGCAAACTCCTACTGCATGATTCCTCTACCAGAAGCCTTCCTTTTCCCTGCAGGTCTTTTGTATACCTCTGCATACTTGTAGCATAGGACTCATTACCCTTGTGTGTGTATGTGTGTGTGTATGTGTGTGTGTGTGTGCACGTACACATGTATGTGTATGCATTGTGTATATCTATATCTACATATAGGTAGATAGATATCCTTTAGTAGTTAGTAAGCTTCTTGTGGGTAGAGACTAGACCTTTTATATTTGATTCCCAGAGCTTTAGCACCGTCCCTGGCATGTGATGTGCTATTAATATATTTATAGGAGGAATAATAGGAGCAGTGTTGAATTTTGTTTTGGATGTGTTCATTTCTAAGTGTCATCAGGACATCCAGAGGCTAATATTCAACAGGCATTTTTATTTATTAATTGAAACTTGCTTATACCTTTCTTTTTTAAATTTTTTTTTTTAATGTTTTATTTATTTCTAGGAGAGAGAGAGAGAGACAGCGTGAGCAGGGGAGGGTCAAAGAGAGAGGGAGTCACAGACTGAAACAGGCTCCAGGCTCTGAGCCGGCAGTCAGCACAGAGCCCGACGCGGGGCTCGAACCCACAAACCGCGAGATCATGACCTAAGCGAAAGTCGGACGCTTAACCGACTAAGCCACCCAGGCGCCCCTATACCTTTCTTTTTTAAATTACTCATTTTTCAAATATTTATTGGATGCCCATCTTGTACGACGCATTGCATTAGACTCTGAGGTAGAGTGGTAAACAAAACATCACCCTGCACTCACGAACCTCTCATTCTAGTAGGAGAAACAGACCATATAAAATAGTTTGAGATAGTTGGCAATAAAACCAGTAAGGAAATCCAGAGACTGAAGGAGAAGTTAAGACTGGTGATACAGACTTTGGAATAATCTTCAGAAAGGTGATACTTGAAACTCTGTAGTTATAGATGGGATTGCCAAGAGGTTGAGCATATAAAATCACCAAGAGATTGTGCAGAGAGAGTTTTGAGAATATCCAGATTTACAGGGGAAATACTGTGAAATGTAGGATAACCAAAAGAGTAGAATCCTGGAAACTAAGGGAAAAGAGAAGGGAAAAATATGTAGAATGTAAAGGAGGAATAAGCCTAAGAAAGAAGCATGGGTTCAGGTTGTTAGTCATTTGTAATCTTAAGAATTAAGTTTTGGGGCACCTGGATAGTTCAGTTGGTTGAGCATCTGACTCTTGATTTTGGCTCAGGTCATAATCTCACAGTTTATGGGTTTGAGTCCCATGTCAGTCCCATGTGCTGATGGCATGGAACCTGTTTCGGATTCTCTCTCTCCTTCTCCCTGCCCTTCCCCTGTTCATGCTCTTTCTCTGTCTAAATAAATAAATAAACATAAAAAGAAAAGAATTAAGTTTCAAGGGATTTTTTTAGAGTCCATTTTCTAAAAAATTGAATGCCATTTTGAAACAGTGAAACTGTGATGTGAGTTTTACTCTGTAAGGAAATGCTATATCCATAAATGAAGAATTGAAATAGATACATTTATATGTTATTTATCTCTGTGGGGCTTCATTTTTTTTCTGAGACACCTGAAAACTTATTCTGTACAGAATCACTCTCAGACTTGTTATTCATTGAATTTCTCTGATTTTGAAAACCTTTGTACTTTTCTGTAGTTTCTTCATTCTTAGCTTCAGAATGTATGTCTTCTTGGGTTAAAAATCACTTGACTATTATATTAATAATTGTTGTGTGTGCATGTAGACAGTTGTATTTGGTCAGCTAACATAAACTTTTTTTTTCATTTTTGATAGTGACAGAAATGTTGGTAAATGTTCTGAGTATTTGCTCTGATGATGAACTGATGACTGAAGGTGAAGACCAGTTTGATGGTATGATTATTCATTTTACTATTTTTTATTGTGAAATGGTATTTTTGAACTGCCTAGCTTCAATACACATTCTTGCAAAATGTAGTCATTGCTCTCAAATGGCTATGCCATTTGATATAAGTGTCAAGACAATTTTTCAGATACTAATATGTTAAAATAATTTTAATAATTTTACTTTTTTTCTGTTGGTATGGGGAAGAAGGTGAATTTTGGGAAAGGGGGAATTTGGAAGAACAGAAGGAATGCAAAATTGAAAGGTACTAAAGAATGTGGTTCTTCATAAATATGGACACCACTTAAAGGGACGATATAAAAATGCTTTTTGTTTCATTGGTATTATTAATGCATCAGAGACATACCTGAACTCCCAATGTTGTTGTTATTTTTTCCCCTCCAAAACTAAAGTAGGCTATTCCCAACTTATGAGTGGTTGTGTTCTAAGAGACCACTTGTTAGTTTAGTTTGATTTTCAGAAAGCATCTTTTCCACAGAAATAAGGTTAGACATGGTTGTTTGTTCTTATGCAAGCCAACCAAGCTGTATACTGATGTGTATTTATAGTGTAAATTAATACTATAAAAACAAAATTCCTTTTATTTTTATGTCTTGAAATTTTTACGTAAAACTTTTAAAATATATTTTTTAAAATTTAAGTCACTGAGAAACAAAAATGTAAACAGCTTAAAGCCGAAACTCTTTATTTCTTTCCGTATGCCCCTCACATCTTATTGTAATATTCTTTTCATAATTGCCATCAGTATATAATTGTTTCCATGTATTAAACATGGTCTATGTATTATTAAAACTTAATAGCTACATATTTCTAAGTTATTAATATACCATAATTTTCAGTTAATCTCCTATTGTTTGGCATTTGGGTTGTTTTCAGTTATCCTTATTATGAATAGCAGGAAATAAATATGCTTGGGACAATAGTTTTTTTCCACCCTTGGAGTAAAGTTTTTGAAGAGAATTACAGAGTTAAATATGTATTTTGGCTTCATTTTTTTTTTAGTTATGAACTGCCAAATTACTTTGCAAAAGAATTGGAGCAATATGAAGTGCTTTTAGCAATGATTTTCTCCACAGGCCCACCTCATTGGTTTTGGTCATTTTTACTTATTTTGCTTGGTGGCTACATAATAGTGAATTACAGTTAGTCTAATTTACATTTCTTTGATTTTCTTATTATTGTTAATTTAAAAAAACCTATCTACTTTCAACTGTATAAACTGTATATTTAAATTGACCACTTATTGGGGCGCCTGGGTGGCTTAGTCGGTTAAGCATCCGACTTTCGCTTAGGTCATGATCTCGCGGTTTGTGGGTTCAAGCCCCGCGTCAGGCTCTGTGCTGACTGCCGGCTCAGAGCCTGGAGCCTGTTTCAGTCTGTGACTCCCTCTCTCTCTGACCCTCCCCTGCTCACGCTGTCTCTCTCTCTCTCCTAGAAATAAATAAAACATTAAAAAAAAATAAATTGACCACTTATTAAAGTACAATCTAAGTAAAGTACAATTTAGAAATTTCTCTGCTTACAAATAGGTTTAATTCTTAAACACTGTTGTAAACCCATTTGTTAAAAGTACAAAGTAGCTTCAAGTGTCTGCCATTGCCATCTGTTGATGACAAACAGAGATGTGCTTTTACCCTGGTTTGTAGTTTCATTAATTGAAATAAATTATTTATATCCATTCTTTTTGGTTTGGATAATAAACTCTAATGAGTAATATTTTTTCTTGTTTTAATTCTCCTTTTGATGTTTGTGTAGAGGTTTTTAGCTCTAACATACTTCCTTGTATCTGTCTTTTCCATAAAATTTTTAAATAGTTTTTTTCTTCCTTTTTTTAAAATGTTTGTTTATTTTTGAGAGAGAGCGCACATGAGTGGAAAGGGGCAGAGAAGGGGAACAGAGGATCTGAAGTAGGCTCTACACGGACAGCAGAGAGCCTAATGTGGGCTTTGAACTCACGAATCGTGAGATCATGACCTGAGCTGAAGTCGGATGCTTAACCGACCGAGCCACCCAGGTGTCCTTAAATAGTTTTAATTAAATATTTTTTCTCCATGTTCTTTCACTTTAACCCTTTTCTCTTGTGAGATTAGGTCAGGGTTTAGATTCTAGTTTCTCATAATGGCTATATGAACTCAGGCAAATAGCCTTCCTGAGAATCAGTTTTTTAATCTTCAAAATGAAAATAATAGTACCTACTTCATAATCTTACAGGTATTGATATAACGACTGCAATAATTTTTGGTTCATAGCTCACTGATTTTTTCAGATAAAGTTTTCTGTGATTTGTCAAATTCTGTGAAATATCTAGTAGCAATTTTTTTTTTTTTTGGTGTTTGCAGCTTTTTATTGTATGTGAAGTAACATACCATATATGAACATGTTCATGTAAAGGCATGTTATCTAGTAGCAATTTTAATTGGCATATCATTAAATCTTTATCTTCATATAGGAAGTTTGTTTTTAATATTTAGTTTTCTAAACTAAGATCAAGATCTCTTGCTTTATATAATAGTTCATGTAATTATCCCATTTAATATATTTAATATATAATTATTCCATTCAAAATTATATAATTTTTCTTTGAAAAAGTCTGTTATCATATAAGTTAATACTTTAGCATTTTATATTTTCATATTATTACAACTGGTATCTCATAATGTATTTTTTGTGTATAAGGTGTACCTTATGTATTTGTGGGTTTATCTTCTGTTTGAGAACTTGGATCAGCAATATTATTTCCTATGATAATTTTTATTTTGTTTTCTTTAACTTTTAAAAATCTTCCATTTGCATAATGCTGATATTGTTATTTAAGTTCTACATTTCACCTTTATTTTTTAACAAATTTGTATCAATATTATGAATAGTAGTTTTTAAAAATATTTTAAATAGGAGTAGTGATAGGTAAAGCTTTCGTTTCCTTCCTATTAAAAAAACAGATAAAAATTTCCTTGTTAAGTCTATATTACTTGGTTTAGATACTTATGATTTATATAAAGATAGACACTGATCATTTTTGGGATTCAACCAGGAATACATGAAATTTTGTTATATCCCTTCTAATGAGATTTTATGTATCTAATCAACATTTTTCCTATTATAAATTATGCTTATTTATCCACTTGTTATATCATTCTTGCACTTGAGAATTATGATTTATGTGGATCACTAAAGAGGTAGTGTAGTTTCGTGAAAAGGATCAATGGTTTAGGTATCTTGGTGCTACCATTATGCTAGCTGTGTAATCTTGGAGAAGTCACCTCACTTCCCAGGATCTTCTCATCTATGGATTGAAGGAATAGGAAGGAAGTAATTTTAAAAATTGTTAAGCTGTTATTTATGACAGTGTTTCTATGGGAAAATACATTGAGTTCCAGCACTGAATACTAGAAATAGATCTTCCTTCACTGCCAACATAGCAGGTGTAATTACTCCTCATTTCTTCACCCTTCTGTACTAAGTATTAGGAGTCGAGGCTCCAAGAAAAACTTAACAATATGAATCTAGGAGTTTGTATAGAGGAATAAGAAAGGTTTGGGAGAGACCTTTGAGGAATGGAGGAAAGGAGAGGACATTAGGATAGATAATAGGGTGGGATAGGGAAAAGAGCTACTGGAACTGGGTTTATTTCCTTTCCTTACTCATATTCCTGCATTTCTTCCCCTTAACTCTGTACATTGGTCTCCTTTCCTTTCACCATAATAGCATGTCTTTCATCCTCTCCTTCCCCTTTTCAACAGTGGAACCATCCGATGAGCTGGACATGGGGAGAAATCTGACTTAGAAAGAAAACTTGGTGGTGGGGGGATTGCTGTGGAGGCAGAATAAGGGTTTAGCTTTTCTGTGGGAAAAGGGAGAGAGCAGGGATGGAGATTTCCCAGTGGCAGGAAAGAAAGAATAGTTTTTACATATTTAAGTCTCAGATTGGGTAGAGGAATAAGACTTTTCTTAAGTAATGATCTTTGGTATTCTGTATTGTTTAATGTATATGTGGATTTATTTTTAAAGGCAAAAATTTGCATAAACATATTGCTTGTATAAATGCACATAGCATTCCTTTTAGAGGTATTATTTAATCATTAAAGAGAATTTCTGAACACTGATTTCTGTTATATTTAGAATGCATACTATTTCAGATATTTATCTTTTGTCTTGAGTTTGGTAAGGGAAATACATAATCCACATGGGCTATAGTTTTACTAAACTAAAACTTTGCATTTCCTGTAATGGAATTCTGTATCTCTGCATTAGAATGGAAGATACGGAAAGCTCAAATGAAACATCTCTACTGCCTACTCTTAGAGATATTACTTGCTTTGAAATAATCTGTTGCTATTTCTGGAAAAAGATGTCCTGCAAGCTCCCAGATTGGATTGAGAACAGAAAGCACATACTGTTGGTGCTGAGTATGTGCAAAAGTTCTACAATTCAGATTCAAGAAATTGTGTGCTCTTCTTATTATGGAGTGTGGGAGGCTTAGCCTTTTCATTATTGGGAGTGGGTAAGATTTTTCCATTGAGGTAGTTTATGAAGTTACCCACATTTTTCTGTATGTACTATAGATTTTGCAGATGTTGGTGTCCTTGAAGAACCACATGAATTTGTATATCATTTGTATCATTTCCCTTCACTTAACATATTCCCATGGGTGATACATTTCCTTAGGGGTATCAATATAAATGTGCGATTGTTGTTTGCACAGTCTCTTATCAGTCTTATGTGTTTTCACGTGTTTTTTTTTTTTCTGTCCCTAACTTGTCTACTTTCATCAAATATTATAGTCATTCTGTCCATAATTTCTTCTGAACACATATCTTTTAAGAAATCTTTCCTTTAGAGTTCTAGCCAGTAGCATCCCTCTTTTATTCACCAGATCCTACAGTACTACATTTTTCAGATTTTGAATATGAGGGCCTTCATTTTTCTCCCTTTCTTTCTACATTCATTCTTCAGTACCACTGCCAAGTTAAATCTCTATCTTTTTATTTGTCTCAACCACCTTTTCTCCATCATTCACTTCCTTTTTTCTGGACTCTCCATCTGAAGAACGGCTCATATATGGCAATAAAAAAGGTACAGACCAGACAGAGTAACATTGTTTTGAAATATGACTTCATAAGTTATCCTCATATCCATGTAAGTTAGCACATTCATTGAATACTATTGATCCAGAGTCCTCTTGGGCCTTTTGCAAATTTAGTTTAAGTTTTATCTGGGTTAGAATTTGATGTTTTTAGAAGTCATATTCCAAGATATCTGTCTTTCTGTGCATGGAAATATTTTCCCCTCTTTTTCATTCCTCTTGTTTTAAAATTTCATTCTTTTGCTTATTTGTAATGTTTTGTACTTTTCCCTGCATGATTAGGGGTGTTTGATTGTCTGTCTTATTCCCCAGAGTAATTTTACTGTGGACATTTATTTTAATATGCATGATGTGTTTGTAGACTGATTTTAAATCCTGACTTGTATAGTGTTTTTATATTCCAGTGATTTTTAAAAAATTGAAATCAGTATAGTTTACATATCATTCAGTTTTATAGATATATAAATTAAGGCTGAAAATATGAATGTACCTCATTGCAGCCATCCTCTCCCATCCCCATACTCCTCTCCCCCACTCTAGGTGTTTTTAAAATTCTGTCCATTTTAAAACAAAATGTTTGTGTTAATTCATTCAAAGAAATCAGATTTCCCTTATGTCCTTGGACAAGACATTTGAAACTTAGTTTCTTTGTCTATAAAATGAGATTAAAATTTGCAGTATATCCCTAATGTCTCTTCAAATTCTAATGTTCTATGATTCTGAGACTTTTAGTAATATTTTGGCATCTTAAAAATACTGTGGAATACCATGGTATCCATACAGTTTTGTACTTTAAAAGCTGTAGCTTCACTGCTCATAATAATTACCCTTTAGAGCATCATAAACATGGTCATGGAGCCTCTTTTCTCTAAAATATGTCTTTTGTTTTCGTCTTTGGAATTAGATTTCTTTCTGTTTCCTTGTGGTAGGGTCCATTCATCATCTTAGTTTTGAATTCTATGGTATTTGTGGACTGCTTGAATGTTAAATGAGATGCTCTAGCCCAGAAGACTTATGGTTGTTCAGACCTCTGTGTACCTATAGCCCCTTTTAGTCTAGTGTCTTTAGCCTTTCCTTAACTTTCTCCTCAACCATGGTGCTTCCATATGTGTGTTTTCATCATGTTGAAGCACAGCTCTAAGGAACCACACTCTTGGGTCCAGAGTCATTCTAGTTGCTATATATGAGATAACAGGACTGAGATTGTTGTTCTTTCTGGAGGCCAAGGGAAGGAAGATAAAATTAGAGTTTTTCTTCAGCCAAAGATCAAGTTATTTTGGTATATTCTCTTCTGTACCAGTGATAGGCAGTACAGTCAACCCTTTATAGAGGAAACATTAGTGATCCTTAGCCATGTGTTTTAGGGAGTCTTTTCTCGTTCACTCTACTTGTATCACACTCACCTAGATTTGTAAGAGCTTGTATATATTTGCATGACCTTGAGGATATCTAGTCTATGAGGTTAAGATGTGCATTATTGTTGAAATATTGGTGTGTAGTCCGTAGTTCAGCATCTGCACAGTAGTTATTGCAGATGTTTTAGTGCAGCATCTGCACATTGTTTTTAAACCCACTTAGAGTAAGGAACTTACTTTATCCTAGTAAGATGGGATATTTCCAGCCTGCATGTCAGAGGCTTTTATAATAGTTAAATAGAAGACCATACAGAGTTATTACCAACTCTTGTCTGTTAGTCTGCATGCCATAGGCTTTTGTGAGAATTAAACAAAGACTATAGAATTGTTAGCATTATTTTTGTCTTCTGGTTTGTGATACAGGTTGGGTTCTAGTTTCTTTCCTATTGCTGTTTTACTGATTAGCAGTAGTGTGAGAGTCATAATGTTTGTGGATTACTTTTCATCTATATCTGTATCAGACCCCAGTCTTAGACCAGTGCTAAGCTAAACACTGAAGGAGTAAGAAGCTTTTTGGCATGAGTTCATCAAGTCTCCTTCATGTGAGCTGGTGGCAGAGGGTTTGGTGTTGGTTAAGATGAGCGTGGTATAGGGTAGTAGAATGGTGCAAGCGTGGATGCCCTAAACTTGAGTCTTTTTTTCTATTTATTCCATTGAAAGTAGGTTCAGCTGCAGCCCGGAAAGAAATCATAAGAAACAAAATTCGAGCAATTGGCAAGATGGCAAGGGTCTTCTCTGTTCTCAGGTAATGATACATTTTCCTGATTATTTGTTTTACAGAAATTCCTTTTATTGTACTTTGCTATAAGCAGTGTCCTATTAGACACCTAAAGCAATATAGTAGCATTCTTCCTATAAAGAAGTTAGTTGTATATTTACATAGTGAAGAAGGGAACACAAGTTCTTTTGAAACTAGTGTTCTTGACTCTTGTGATTGCTCACTTTTGGTATGTGTTACCTGTCTGATGAAATTACTAGTTCTACATCTTAAAAATTAGAGCAGGATAAGGAGAGGGTACTTTTTATTAAAAAAAAAATTTGTTTCCAGTGTTTATTTATTTTTGAGAAAGAACACAAGCAGGGGAGGGGCAGAGAGAGAGGGAGACACAGAATCCAAAGCAGGCTCCAAGCTCTGAGCTGTCAGCACAGAGCCCAATGCAGGGCTTGAGCCCACGAGCAGCGAGATCATGACCTGAGCTGAAGTTGGATGCTTAACCAACTGAGCCACTCAGATGCCCCAGGAGGGGGTATTTTTAGAATATTACTGATGAACTTGCTCATCCTTATAGGAAGTCCCTTTTGCTGGAGCCACAAACTGTCTTCCTAGGGTTAATTCAGAAAAACCAGGTTTAAGGGTACGCATAAATGGATCAATCCTTAAAAATTTGTTTGCAAAACTACTTATATCTGACATTTGAACTTTACAGCATATGAAATATCATATTTTCTCAATTGCGTGATTCTTACTGATGATGAATCTCATATATTTAATAAAACTTTTCAGGAAAAACAGTGTCAGTTGTAAGGCATTCATTTAAAATGTCTTATCTTGGAATTGAGTAAAATATGGTAATAACAATGAATGTCATAAATTACATACATGGCCTACCTCTGGGCCCCATCTCTTCTTTTAAACTAAGTACTTGTTGAAAGTCTCTCATGTTTGTTATATCTCTTTGCTATAGGGAGGAGAGTGAAAGCGTGCTGACACTCAAGGGCCTGACTCCCACAGGGATGTTGCCTAGTGGAGTGTTGGCTGGAGGACGACAGACCCTGCAAAGTGGTAATGATGTTATGCAACTTGCTGTGCCTCAGATGGACTGGGGCACACCTCACTCTTTTGCTAACAATACACATAATGCATGCAGGGAATTCCTTCTACTTTTTAGTTCCTGTCTCAGCAGCTGACACAGGCAGAATACTATATGATAGGTAGTATCTGATTAGGGCAGAAAATTGATAGAATGGGTATTCCTTTCAATTGAAAATAATGGTCAGTCTCTCAGCTTTTAATGAAATGATATGGGAGCATCTCATATCATAATGGTTGAAATATTTATTTATTTTTGCTTGTCTAATGCACCCTTTTCTTTTAAGAGCCCCAGTTTCTGAATGTGAATCAAGGATATCCATATTACTAAAATGGAAATGTAATTCCAAGTTTCTTATTTTTTATTTTTTTACTTTATGTAATTGTATTAGACTATGCTTATATTTTCAGATACTTAATTTTAGAATTAACAATCTGCTTGGGCCCCAGAACATTACTTATGCACTTCACTTGCCAAAAGATTTGTGCAAGGTTTTGTACCCTGGTAAATAATGCCAAAGTTTGTTTTCTGTGGTGTTTGTCAAATGTTCTATGTATAATTGACTGTCTGTAACATGCTGTTTTCTTCCTCTGCAGATGTAGCTGCTTTCCTAAATCTGTCTGTCTTTCTTTAGGTTAGCTGTATGTCTGTAAAAGTATGTTAAATTAAATTACTCTATCAGACGCTTGTCTGTCTTTTGATGTAGAAGCAACTCTGTAGCACCTTGTTTTGAGGTTTGCTGCATTTGTTGCTGTACTTTGTGCATTCTGAACATGAATGTAACATTAGATATTAAGTCATTGTTATAAGGGGTTGAATTTAAATCCTGTAAGTCAAAATTGAAAGGGTGTTATTAAGTGTGCCTTTATTTTGCATGAAAATAAAAAGAATTATACGTAAAGCATTCCTGTAATCTGGCTCATTGAATATTTTATATTTAAAAAAACTTACCTTTTCTGGCGTAAATATTTGTGTAAATACTGGGTTAACTTTTTGAAAGCCCATTACAGATTAAATAGAAAAGAGTGATGTGAATGTTTTAGAGTATACACAATAACTCAAAGTCTAGATTTCTTTCCCTTTTGGTTGGAAAGGAAAAAATGTGATATGGAGAGTCTTTTTTTTTCTTTTTTAAATGGAAAGTCTTAATTTATGTTTTATTGTAGCCACTTTTGATAGTCCTCCAAGGGACATTGCTCTATTCAAACAGGCAGCAACAGATCTGATGTTTTCCTTAGTCATGGATAACTTTCTCGTGTCGTAATTAATGAGTTTTTTTAAACAACAAAAAAACGAATAATTTAGATTTTTAAATAAATTTAAATTAGATTGACTTTTCACAGTTTCATTTCACTCAGTCTCATAATACATGCCAAATAAATAAATTTTCCTGTAGACAAATAATTTCTACTTGTAGCCTATACATGTTCTATTTTATTTGTTATTGTGTTGTCTGCTACCACCACTGGTATATGTGAGAAGTACAGCTAGGTTTTAAAATTACAGTTCCAAATTTACATTCTGAATGAGGTTTCCTTTTTTATTAAAAGAAAAACTGCTTTGATTTCCTTTATATTCCTTGCCCTCCATTTTTCTTACTATATTGTAGACAATAGCAACATGAGCTAAAAAGAATTTCACTAAAACAAAGATCTTAAACATTCAATAAAACTAGGAAAAGTGCTAATAGAAGAGGATAAACTTTAATGGCTTGAAAAATGTTATACCCTTTCTTCTTTTTGTTAATAAAAGGAAAGGAAAACTGAAAGGCTTCATACTTTAATAAGTACACTGCAGTCATTTCTCCATTATCCTTGGATTTATTATTACTTTTGCATTGTATCTATAGCAATCCTTTCTTTCCGATTTCATAATTAGTACCTGCTTTGTTGGCAGCTCAGCATTTCTATTCATTTTTAATTTGCATGCAGCCTGAAGCTCAGTCTTCCAACTTTGAACTCACCCCCAGTTGGAGGGAAGGTTTGAAAGACAGCTTTACCAAAGGGGCTGTATTCCCAGCAGAGTGAGTTACAAGACAGTGCTGAGTTAAAGGGGTCTAATTTGATAAAATAGATAGCTCCCTAGCTATACCAGTGATGGCCCTTGATAGCATGGGGTGATTTCCCTACCATAATAAGATTAACCCATTTTGAAGTACATAATAAAACTCATACAGAAGCTACATCTGTGTGATTTAAAATTGTATTCTAACATTTTACTTTAGTAGACCTCTCTGATATAAATAACTGAAAGTTAAGTATTGCAAAAAGAAAGTTTTAAAAATCTAATACCTCAGTCCTCTTGTCAGAGAATAAGTCCTATTGCCTTCTCAGTAACTTTAATATATGATATTTAAGGGTTTACAAAGTACACAACTCTTTTGGAGTAGGAATTGGTATATTTTATGTCTATTTTTTTATGGAAATTTGATTGGGAGCTGGCCCTATAATGCTGTCTTCATGAGGACCTATATGGGAAAATATATGACCATCTCTCTTTTAATAGTGCCAAATTCCTCTTAATTATCCTGTGTAGTATTGAGGAACACAGTTTGTGACAACACTATACTCAAACTTAGTAAGGTCATGGCAAGAGGCCTTATAAAACTGAAAACAAATAGAGGAAAAATTGGGCTTTTCAGATAGAATTATCTGAAATTATAGAATTACAGAATTTCTGAGCATTGTCTGATCTCTTTCTTTTCAGTTTAATGATTAAGCTTCAAATGACTTTTTTTCAGTTCTAAACATTCAAGCAGTTTTGAGTGTGATATATATTTTGTGTCCTGATAAGGATTAGGAACATTTAGCAGCTTCTGGAAAGAGCAGAGAATATAATTTGACCTAGAGCATGCTTTTCCATATAAAATTAGAGCCTATAGAATGATTTCAGAAGTACGTTATTTCATAATTTGAAAAATCTATTAATTGACATTTAAACTTGATACACTCAAATAGATACTAATTCTTACAGTGATATCAGGTTTTATTTGTAATTTATTACCATATGTTACATGAATTCTGATAGAAATTTTATTTTTTTCCCATTCAGTGTCTAAATTATAAAGAAAATCGCCCATATTTTGAAGAATAGAGGTTGTAGGGCTGATCAAATAGAAATGGGTCATTTATCCTAGTTTTCTGTCTGGGAAAATTCCAAGAGTATACTCCAAGTGTACAGAGCTAGATTTTTTAAAGTGGTGATTTGTACAGTTGGTATATAATAAGTTTGTCTGCTTGGATTTGTGATATAGTTTGAGTCAAAGAAAATTCATTTTTTTTTAATTCAGTGTACAACCTACTTCTTTTGGGTCCTCTCCAACTCACTTTACTATCTCGTTGAGATCAACAAACTTTTCTAATTTAGTCTACTTTAATTCCTTAGATTCATCAGTTTTCTTTCACATTAGTAACTGCTTTGGACAAAATTTATTATTTCTAAATCACATTGGCCTTGTATAAGAAGCAAATTAGAAAGGATGGGGTATTATTGTTATAAATATTCTGAGTGTGTGCACTTTGGGTGAAGAGGAGAATTTGCAATATTGTCAGCCAGTATTGTCCTTTGCAGTCTTTGATCCTGGTCCTCATTGTGAATGTTTTATACACTTTGAACCCAGAGATGAGCCAAAAGAATGTTTGACTACAAAATGTGTGACTAAATAATGTTGAAATTCTCTAAATGGTCCAGAGACCAGCTATACTAAGAATGCATTTCTCATTTATATGACCTATGTGTATGTCCATAACACATAGGACTGACTGCTTAAAAGACCTCAGTTCTATCTTTATTTATCTCTAGTCGGTAGATGGGCTTGAAAAGATGTTTGTTGGCCCTTCTATCTTCATTTGCAAGTGCATGCTGTTAGTACCTGAGGCAAATTTGAGTTCATGACAAACTGAACATAAACGTTTTTTTGTAAAGGCCATAGGTGTTAGTATCTGTGGATATTTGGGACACCAATGTTGGAATAGAAACAAAGTTCCTAGTAGATTAGAGGGGTCCCTTTAGGTTACCCACAAACAACAGAGCTACAGAACTATTCTGCCTAGAGCAATTGACCAAGTTTACTTCTACTTCCCTTAAGTTTCATTGTAGCCATACCGACTTTTGCAGTTTTTGCTATGTGTTATGAATTAGAAGCAACAGGAAAATTAGAAGCAACAATTACTGACCATTCTAGTTTGTATCTTATGGAACAATGGATAATGAGTATTATTTCAGTTAGACATGAAAAAAAGGAATCTTCTCTTTGCTTTTCTGCTACAATTCTACCATCATAATTTCACCTTAGAGAATTTCCTTGTGATTGTGATGGATGTGATATAATAAACATGTTGAAAAATTCTAAGGCAATCAAAATACTGAATTCACGATAGGTAATTAATACTGGAGTGCATCTGCATGGGTGCTGAGGTGTCTGTGTTTACATTAGGTCTATGTGTTCTGTGCTCTGAGCGATGTTGTCATAGTGCTGTGTGTAAACTGTGCTGTGTCAGGAATTGGGGGATTGGATGGGGCTCTCTAATGTGGATACTATTTATGTTAAATTGTAAATGATGATGTAGTATGGGATACTGTGATATTTTAAGTGATCATTGCCTTTTCTGCTGTACAATATGACCCTTCTCATCTCTCTCATTCATTTTGCATGCCTCTGCTCACTTCTGTACAGCCACAGTTGAGGCTATTGAGGCTGAAAAAGGTACGATCAGAGTCCTTGCGCTGGGCAGAGATCTGTGGTGTGTGGGTGGGCATCAGAGAATGTCCTGTGGGTGTGTTTTACTCCTAGTTTGCACAGCCCAAGGTGAATCAGACTCACTCATCAAGTTTGATAGTCACATTCCTCTTTTTTTCTTTTCTTTTCTTTTCTTTTTTTTTTTTTTAAATCACAAGGACCAATTTCACAGTGACAATCTGGTTTTTTCCTTTTCTAATATAGTGTGCAACCAGCATTTACTGTTCCTGAATTCTTTAGAGTGCAGCATGTTATGCTATAATATTGTAGCATTTGAAGTTGCAAGAAAGTTCTGTTTCACATTTTGCATGATTCTGTGCTATTCAGATCATTTTTTTCCTAAGTGAAACCCCCTCTAGGTATAGGTTTGAGTTGGTTTTTGCTTATTTTCAGTAATTTACCTGAGAGTGCAGGAGCCTATGATTTTTATTTTATTTACTTATTTTTGCTGTTTGGCCTCGTGTTTGCTGATAATATTATACTCATGTACATGATATAGTTGGCTTGATATTACACATTACTGAATGCTTTGCTGCCCCAACCATTTATTTGGTTCACTTGCACAAACTCTGAGTCCCAGGGAATGCACATGTTAAAGCAACCAGATTATATAACCAGTGGTATGGAAATCTTTCATATGCACATTTTAATAGTGGAAGATGCATCATTCCAGATGAAGTAAATGAGAAATTACAACAGTTGGAGGAAGATTGCTATTTATTTTGATTTGGGTTTCAAAGAACAGTGAATGGCTATTGAATTAAGGAAAATATTTCCTAAAATATGAAACTATGAATACTTTTTGCTATCAGCCAAACACAGACCTAACTTCTGGAGGCATTTCCCACCTTTATCATTTCATACTGGTGGTGATGGGGTGATGATACCTTGACCTCCAAAATAGTTCTGCTCTGCTAAATTTTAAATTAACTTTACCTTTTTCTCCCCCTAAGCTCTTGGTACAGATTTGTGTGTCAAGAAAAACCTTGTTTAGCCTCCTCACTTGCCCCTTCTCTTGTTGCTGCCTTACTGTGATAGTCACTGGTGATTTTAGGGTCTGAAGTAAGAGATAATTGGTATAGTAGCAGTCAGACTGAGACCCTGAGACCATTGCCTGTTTGTTAATTTGGGCGTCAGAGGAGGGTTATATTTGTGTGTTCTTTTATAAAGGCTATGCTAACACTGTGAAGCGATTATGTTTATATTTAGGTTTAAACATTTCACATTTTAAGGGGAAGTCTGTAATGGGGATAAGATTCAGTTAAAGTAAGATTTAAATGTTGCTACATACAGCTAATTTCTTTCTTCTTAAAAATCATTAATTATGTTTTTGAAATCTCAGAAATGTTTTTCAATTACTGACTTATCAAATTTGCATTTTGTTAAGCAATACGAGGATTCTCTCCACCACATAGAATCTGCAGTTTTGAAGAGGCAAAGGGTTTGGATAGGATCAATGAGAGAATGCCACCCCGGAAAGATGCTGTACAGCAAGATGGTTTCAATTCTCTGAACACCGCACATGCCACTGAGAACCACGGGACTGGCAACCATAGTGCCCAGTGACCCACGGCTTCCCAGGGACTCTCACATCTCGGGCCCCAAATGGACAGATCACCCCCAGGATCTGGAGGGGTAGGCCAAGCTGACTGTAAATGTCACAGTCCCTCTGGAGAAACCATTGTGCTTTTGAGACCCCAGCCCCCTTCCTGGATGGAGGCTTGAGGGCCCTGGGACATTCTGTGCTATCTGATAAGACTGGGTCATCGCTGCCAAGGTGGAGAGTGAGCAAGGGGCTTGGGGCAATTTCCAGTGGAGGGCAACTACACCTCCATTTATGCTTGTGGTTCACACATTTAAGTTTACAAATGAGATTTCTTTTTCCCCTCAGTAGAATTAGATTTTGTTTTTTAACCATGACTTCAAATGCAATCCTAAGAGCTAATGTGGACTTTTTTTTCTCATGAAATGTCTTTAAAGGATGAATTAGCATGGTCTTAAAATACATTTCTGAGGTTACTAAGCTGTATTTTGAATTATGGGCAAAATGCTGAGAAACCCAGTTGGCATTTCTACAAAATGCTGACCTCAGGTCTATAGTTCTTAAATGTGGCTAATTCTGTAATATAGTCTTGGTATTTTTCAATTACGAATGCATAACCTATTTCTAGGCAGATTCTCTTACTTGAACACAAATCCAAAAACTAATTTAGAATCTTTTTTGCCCAGATCTTTTGAAATTTACACCCCAGAGATTTAAGAAGAAAACCTCTAAATTTCAAAATTATGAGGAATTACAGAATTACTCATTTAAGGTACTTTAAAAGAAGTTTGTACATTGTCAACGTAAATTTTACTTCAAATCATGTCTGTAAAACTTGACGTATTTTGTGTATGCATGTTTTCATTTTGCAAATATTTAATATATAGACCTATGATGTACAGGTACGACATGTATAGGTTACCTAGATGTTATGAGAAATTTTAGTTTATTGTGAGTACTCAAGTTGCTTAAATAGCCACCAGGGTGATTTGCTGCTGGCTTCTATCATTTTTATGTTTCGATGCAAAGGAAATTTTAAAAATGTTCTGGAAGTGTTTTTGATTAAGCAATGCAGCATAGCAGCAATGGTTCTGTTCAGTCATTCAGATGTTAGTGGAAGCATAAAAGTCAAGATTGCATGTTGAACATTTTCTTTTGATAGTTACAGAACTGCTTGGTTAAACTAAATGGAACCATGTGCTAATTTTTCACAATTATTGACCTGTATTGATTGCCACTGTAGTTTGGTATTTCCCTTTACTTTGGTGGCCTGCTTCCCTCATGCCCTGGAATACAACTCAGAGCTCCAGGCAGCGGAACCATCTATTGTTTTGTTTGCCAGAAAGTGCACCCTGTATGGTCTCCTGTCTAAGTTGGAAATATTATGCATGTGCAGGACTATTCGAGTATTTTATAAACAGTAGCACACAATAAATTCCATGCATGGGCCGCTGCTCCTATCTCTGTGTTGGGTTTTATTTGGAAGATGTAGTCTGATTTGATCTCATGCAAATCAGAAAATCCTGTTAACAGAACTGGTATATATAGCCTTCAGAGAAGATTATCTCGTGGACAGTTCATGGTAATTTGATGAATTAAATTCTTGTCTTCATAAATTTTGCTTTTTTTTTTTTTTTAACTTTGGTTACATTGGTCTTACACGAGCATTATTAGTAACTGAGCACTAGAGGACTTTGGGTACCTATTATAGGCCTCCTAAATCTATTTTTAAAATTATTATTTCATTTAAGTTTTAATTGAAAAAAATGTTACTATTTAGAATTTTGTTAACAGTTGTATTGGGATTTTATTGGATGTTTTAACAGTAAGAAAAAGGATACTCATGGTACTGCATTTTCTTGCCATCATATTCCTTTCTTCTTTGCCATAATCAAAGTAGTATGGAATTTTGCAAATTGAGGGAAATTAGGATATGGCTCAACATTTATAATGTAACCATATGGTAACTTTATTACAGTTTTCAATAATAAATATAATGATCCACATTACAAAGCATTAATTTAAGTTGAAATGTATATACTTGCCTAATCTCAGGTAACAAACAGAACTCAAATTGATGATTATTACAGCTTTTAGTTGGTGTATTATCAGCTTACACACATACCAGCCCATGAGCTACCCTTAAAGTTGCCATGCATTTCATACCTTAAAGGTTCTTCTTGATGTTACTGTTTTATAAAAACTATGCATCTCTAAATTAAGAGCTTAACTGGAATATCAGGTACCAGGAACACTGCCCTTAGATCCATCACTGGGGAAATCATGGGTAAACATAAAACATCATTAGCAAACTAGAAGAATTATGAGTTGATAATAAAAATTGAAGAGGAAGAAAATAAGAGAAAGGAACAGAACTCAGAAAAAGTAGTATACATTAAGAGTGGTAGAAAAATCACCCAGTACCTCACTGACCACTTCCTACCTGTTGAATAGGAACCTATTTCTAGTCTTTCTTCATAACTGTGAACCATAGAAGTATTTTTTAAGGTGTCACAATGAACCATTGAAGCATTTTTAAGGCTTTTTTAAAAATGTAACTCATGAGACGCCTGTGGTAGTGCAGTCAGTTAAGCATCTGACATTGGCTCAGATCATGATCTCATGGTTTGTGAGTTTTGAGCCCTGCATTGGGCTCTGTGCTGACAGTGTGGAGCCTGCTTGTGATTCTCTCTCCTTCCCTCTCTGTCTTTCCCTGACTGTCTATCATAAAATAAAAAAATAAATGTAATTCATGATGAAAGCAAACTGAAAAGTTCAGATCTTTCTAAACTGTAAATTTAAATGTCTACCAGAGCTAGTAGCTGTGATGGTAAAATAGAAATTAATATTCAGTATCAAATTTTTTCTTTATTTTATATCCCTTTATATGCAAAGATGACACTGCTGAGATAGAAAAGACCATTTCTCAGGGCCCCTCGGTGGTTCATTTGGTTAAGCTTCCGACTTCAGCTCAGGTCATAATCTCATGGTTCATGAGTTTGAGCCCTGCGTCAGGATTCTGTGTCTCCTCTCTCTCTCTCTCTCTCTCTGTCTGTCTCCGCACGCTCTGTCTCAAATAAACATTAAAAAAATTTTTTTAAAAGACCATCTCTCACTTATTGTGCCTTCTGCAGTTCAGTTAATATTAACAGAACTCATAACCTTTAAATGTTCTGCCACTTAAATTTGAAATAGGCCTGAAACCTTTGCTTAAAATGAATTACTCTGATTTTACTCAGGATTTTTGCCTATTGCAACTGATTTTCTTTTGTCCATAGCTATTCTGAATAATGTCATGTGATTGCATCCTTAACACTTTTCTTCCACCTTTCCTGCTTAGTTTGATTTCTATAATTTGGAGTTCCTTTAGAATCTATTTTCAGGGTGCCTGGGTGGCTCAGTCAGTTGAGCATCCAGCTCAGCTCTGGTCATGATCTCATGGTTTGTGTGTTGGTCGTGATCCTATGGTTCGTGGGTTTGGGCCCCCCATCAGGCACATCTGTGCCAACAGCTCAGAGCCTGGAGCCTGCTTCGAATTCTATGTCTCCCTCTCTCTGTGCCCTTCCCTGACGTGTGCTGTCTGTCTCTCTCAAAACTAAACATTAAAAAAAATATTTTTAAAAAAGGAATCCATTCTCTGCATCTGTTCATATAAAGCTTTTTATTTACCACATTCCAGGACCCCACTGCAACTTGTTCTGTTCCCCAGTTTGATGATGTTCATAGAGGCAGGTAAGTGACATAGCTGGGGCCAGATATAAGCAGAAAGTCAGGTCTTACAGTCATATAGGACGACTGCCCTAATAACTTCTGAGAGACTCTGGAGCCTGATAAGTGAAAGGGAGCTAGGAATGTATAATTAGATTCCCTGGATTAGTATTCATGATAGGAAGGAATGAGAAGATTTTTGAATTGATTCTTTTATATTTTCTGTTCCTAGAAATAGAATGCATTTTTAATTAGTAATATTTTGATTCTGCTTATTTTATTCCTCTTTTTATTTACTCTTTTGAAAGAAGTGAAGTGTGATGTGACATTCACTCAGAAAATACCTTGCTTTCATTTCAGAGAAAGTGAATTTTACAAATTAATTTTGTTTCCCCTACAATTGTTTTCCTTATATACCATTAAATAACCATTTGTATTCTTTCTTAGGTATTATATTTGTACTTCCTATACAAATTATATTAATCATTGTTTTTGTGTTTGAGCAGTGTTTCTTAGACTGAAAGGGACTTGGGGCCTGGGTTAACTCTTCCTGGGTCTGGATTAATATCCAAAACTCCAGGAGTTTGTATTGCTCTGAGCTAGTGCCTCCCTTACCAACCAAATAATGACTTCTGAACTAATCCTAGGTGTTTTTTGTTTGTTTCTTTTTCTGATACTGGACTAAGAGCAGAAATGCTGCCTTACTAAGAGACATTGAAGAAGCAGTAGGTTTCATCTTTCCTCAGCCTGGCTGGCCTTTGGTGAGTTTGGGAGCGTTGACAGAATACTGAGCCTTCTTGGCAGAGAAGGAAGGTCAGAAAGAGAGAAGTCCTTGGGCAGGGGACCAGGTACCTCCTTGACTCATTAGGGAGAATTCATGTTGTTTGTCTGGTTGGCAGGGCACGCCAGATCACAGAGACCCAGCATTTCAACAGTTTGCAAAGGAAAGTGATGCAAAGGGACAGCTGCAAGTCACACACAACCTAGATCTGAGGAGATCAAGCATTCACTTCACTTGGAAGAAAGAGAGAAGAAAGGAAGCCGAGGGCTTAGCAGGGTAAGTTCCTCTCCCTTCAAACCATCTGCTTGCTTAGTTAAAAGTTGAGTAAAACATTTATCACCCCAGGGAGTGTTAATCACTGATTAAGCAGCTGAAAGTGCTTAATACTAGCAGTGTTCCTAACGGATTCCTCCTTTTCGCTTTTTCTTTCCTAACTCGTTTTGAAGATCCCCAATGACTAGCATCACTCTCCCCTTTCTCTACCTCCCCAAAGATGTTTTGTGTTTGCTGGTGAATTAGAGAAAATTACATGGGCCTTCCTGGTCTGGAGATAGTGAGAAGATGACTGTTGTAGGGGAAACTTGAGGCTTTTGATGGTGAAGGAGAAAGATGGGAGACCTGGTCTGGGAATAGGCTAATATTTAGGGAATTTGGAAATGAAGGATACGAGTGTTTTTAGACTGTCCAGTTCATGTCTCCTCTTTAGTCCTTGGTGTTGGTGTTTTCTCTCTTGTATACTGGGAGTAAATTAGAGCCCAAGCCACTGGGGGCGGCTAGAGAAAAAGGTGATTCCTTGCTTGGTGACATAGACTGATCTCTGGAAAATTCTGAAAGCTCATTGTATGTAATTCTTTCCAACTTCTCCCTTGTCCTGTTTTTAGCCTTTTTTTTTTTTTTTTTTCTCAGTCCCATCCCTCCCCCTCAAACTTGGAGGTTCCTGGGGCTCCTTGCAGAAAAGTTAGAACCAAGGAAGCTGGGCCTGTGGTACATAAACTCAGATATGAGCCTCACGTAGATGCAAATGCAAGGACCTGGCCTCTCATTCCCACCTTCTTATCTTCCTGCCAGAAATTTAGTTCATTTGTATCATGAACCCTAGACATAGAGGAAACTGTCAGAGATTTCATTGCCTCACCCCTCCCCAAACTGATCCCTTCACTTCCCAGTGAGTTCAGCCAACTCCTAGAGAGACAAGAGTTAGTCTTCCTTTCGAGAAGGACCTCTTTGGAAAGGCAGATAACTGAGGCAATACATTTCTTGTCTTAATTGGCTTCCATTGCAGAAGGCTTTTAGTTGAACATTAGGAATATATATTTATTATTAATCCCAGGATTTAAGACTCTTGACTTATGTCAGATCAAAGATAATTTTTCTCCATACCTGTAAAAAAAAAAAAAAAAGAGTCCCTTCTTTCAAGATTCAAGAAGGTGTTCTCTTGCCTGACGAGGCTGGGTAGGTAGAGCAGATAAACACTTCTAGAGTTGCACTGATTCTGGAAATGTGATTGAGAATGTGTGGTTAAAAGTGGAGGGAAGAGTCAGGCCACTTGTTGGAAATGGGGTAGTCAGGTGTGAAGGCATCTTTTCGTAAAGGGACATGACCCTTAAATGTTAAAATAATCTACCACCTTCAGGTCTAATTTCTTCTCTATTTGCGAGAATGTAGAAGATACAGTATGCAGATGAGCTTAGCTATGTCTGTTCTTTGGACTTGAAAACATCCATTTATCTGTGAGATGAGGGGAGCGATTACAGGGGGGGAATGAAAGGAAGAGGAAGAAAGTACAAAGAAAAATACAGATTAGTTCCCTCATTAACTGAGGACAGCAGTTTGCAAAGAGCAATGTCATAAGATAATAGATTTTTTTTCAGTTTTAATTTTAATTCCAGTTAGTTACATACAATATTATATTAGTTTCAGGTGTACACATAATAGATTTTAGCTGGATGATCCTGGGAGGTTTTTATTTGTTCTGCCACCTACACTTCAGCTGAATGATGTTTCTGGAGTTTTTTCCCTAACAAATCTGGTCCTGAAGGATTAAATGTCAGGCTATTTTTGTAACAAAACATGATCCCTGGTTTGAACTTTAATAGTTACCTTATTCACAGTAAAACCCACCTCTGTCAGCCTTTTTATCCTTTGCTATTTCCCTGTCCCTGGAGGCAGACCATTCTATTGCATTAATCCCTACAGTGTTCCATCTCCATTCCTGTACTTATGCTCTTCTCTGTGCTAAGAATTCCTTTTTTTATTTCATGTATTCAAAGTATTACCATCATTCATGGTCTATTCTGACTGCTACCTGCTTTATAAAGTCTTCCTATAGCTAACCAACTAGAGACTCTTCTGATGTCCCATTAGTGCTTTAGTTTCACTTTTCTTATAGGATTTATATACTGTCTTATGTTATAATTTACATTTGATCCCTCTACAGGACATTTAGATGTTAAGTGTATTTTTCATATTTGTTTTTATAATTATTTTTATGAGTGACTGTAATGTTTAGCAATAAATATTTATTGAGTGAATGCATGTTTCTGTTTTTCCAATATAGTTCCTTTTGTTTACTCAACAATTGTAGAAGGAATGGGAGAAGACAGCCAAGGAAGGAGAGTATCACAGAGTTTCTGCTAGGTAGTGGGTGGGTACGGGATCATTTCTACTTCAAAACTCACGTCTTTAGGAAATTTTCCTCATAATTTGTGTAACTTGCTTTAACTATATAATTCTTAGCATTGTGGTGCTGATTTTGTGTTGCATTTAATGTCTACTTCTGGGTCTATTGCTTACAACTGTGATGATAGGTTTTATTTCTAAAATGAATGTTTTATTTCCCCAACTAAGTGAGATTGATGAATTATCCAATTAGCTCATAGTTTTGGACAACCAAATCTTGTTTGCTTTTTCCTCTCTTTTGATTTTTTAAATGCATTAATAATATATAAATATATTCTAACTATTCAGGAGTCAAACATTACAGATAAGTCTCAAGTTCCTTTCGATTAACCCAGTTCCTGTCCCATTGCTTCTTTCCCTCCTCAGAGTTAATCACTGTTATTCTCAGAGTATATCACTCAGAATCCTGCCAGACCTTTTTCTGTGAATTTTCTTATATATATATATTTAAATTTTTGATAGAACTTCATATGTAACACGTATATGTATAATTATGTTCATATATAATTATTTCCCTCCTATTTTTTATAACTTCCTATGGTGATCAATAATCAGTAGATACCAAATAAATCTTACTGATACCTAGGCCTTAGAGACTAGAATAAAGAGTAAAATAAAGAGTAAAAGGTCAAAAATATGAAAGCACGTCATATGTGACCAACTTGCAAAATTTCATTCCATATCTGTTCTGCATATAGTCCCCAGGTATCAGTGGACAGCCATGGCTCCAAGATCCCGGCAGCGAAGGCACAAGAAACCCCCGTCATCGGTGGCTCCCATGGTTGTGACCCCATCCACAGTTGTGACCTCTGTGCCTCTGACCCTCTCAAAACCTGACCCTAGCATTGATGCACTTGGCTTCTTCTCCTTGGAAAATAATGTTCCTGGCCTATCCCAGCTAATCCTTCAAAAACTAAACATGAAAAGTTATGAAGAATACAAGTGAGTGACTAGCTCTGTGGAAGAATAATATCTGGTAGAAGTGATTTCAGAAGGCACAGAGGGAGTATAGCTTGGGGAATATGGGGCATTTACAATGAGGGAGTTTTTCATCCTGACTTTTGCAAGTTTTATTATTATAGAAGAAATACTTATGTGAGAAATAGTGGGAGTAGGTGGAAATATATTGGAGGCAAGGTATAGGTCATGAAAGATTTTAGAGATATTCTTTTTCCTATGGCCACTTATTCTCTGTGCCATTTCTGCAGGTTGGTATTAGATGGAGGTGCTGCTGTATCAGGCTTTGGATTTCAATGCCCTCAAGAAATGTTCCAGAAGATGGAGGACACTTTCCGATTCTGTGCTTACTGTAGAGATCTCCCTAGTGGCCTTTCAGATTCCAAGGTCCTACGGCAGTGCAAGAGGTGACTGGTTGGGGGCTAAATGGGAGTCATCCAGAAATGATCGTATTCTAAGACTTCCTTGTAGGAGGAAAGGTCTAAGAGTTTTCAGAATAACTTAAGGCCCACTCCTCATTTTGTGTGATCCAGGCCACAGAAAGATTAGAAAAGAATTGGGCTCCTTATTTTGGGTATTGTGAGGAGGTCAGACAGATCATGGTAGAATATTCTCCCTTACCTGCAGCTCGCTTTCCGTGGTTTCACTTCTTGATGGTCAACCATGGTCTGGAATCAGATGATCCTTCTCTATTGTCAAAAAGTAAATAGTAGTGTAATGCTGTGTCGCAATGCCTGTGTCATTCACCTCACTTTATATCATATAGGTATTTTATCATCTTACATTATCACAAGAAAAAGGTGATACAGTACAGTAAGATATTTTGAGAGAAAGAGACCACATTCATATAACATTACAGTATAGTATAAATGTCTTATGTTATTGTTGTTAATCTCTTACTGTGCCTAATTTATAAACTTTATCATAGATATATATGTATGTATAGGAGGAAACATAGTATATATAGGGTTTGGACCATCTGTGAGTTGAGTATCCACTGGGGATCTTGGAACATATTCCCTGTAGATAAGGGGGCAGGGGACGACTGTATAATCTTCTCTACCTCCCTCCTCTCGAGTACTCAAGGGGTATAATCATTATCTGTTCTGGGAGTTGAGCCATACCTAGGATAAGAGGGCAGCTACAGACTCCTGTTATTTATTTTTTCCTGTAAGGGATGTAAAAAGTGAGTTGTTCCAGATACAGACTGAGGTGTCACTCTAACCCAAGAGAAAAAATTACATTCCTAGTCCCTCATGCCTCCCCTCCCAAATATCATCCCCAAATTTAGTGCATCAGCTGTCATTCTTCTCCCTACCTTCCTTACCCAGTGATCTTTCTTCCTAGGTACAGGAATATCAATTTCCTTACCCTGACATAACCCAGTCACCTTCGAGGTATAGGAACATCTGTTTTGGGGGCTCATTTTCAGGTGCAGAAATGTCTATTACTGTGGTCCAGAGTGCCAGAGGTCAGACTGGCCAGCACACAGGAAGGTTTGTCAAGAGCTGCGTCTTGTAGCTGTGGACCGTCTCATGGAATGGCTTCAAGTCACAGGTGAAATGGTGGTGTTAGAGAGCTCTGCCATAGTGGTCATAATTGGTTGTACTTGGAGAGAGAGATGAAAGCATGTTGTTATGAGGAAAAACTGAGACACTGAGTGGGGCACTCCTAGTCACAAGTTGGGAGAGTACACTTGGAAGGAATATAAGCCAGGAAAGGATTAGGTCACTCTTATTTCTTCTTTCCTGCAGGTGCTTTTGTCCTACCTTTAGGGCCTTGGCCATGCCTGGCTGAAGCTGTACAGGCCTGGGATACCTGGTTTTCTATGCGGCATTTACAGCTAGATACTACACTGGATGCTGTGCTAGGTAGTCATGCCATGACCATCCTGTGGGCCAGCGTAAGACGGCCAAGGCCAGACCCAGATGTCTTGAAGGGCTCTTTGAAGCGGCTGCTGACAGATGCCTTCTCACGGCCCTTGACACTGGGCCTTGGGCTTCGGGCCTTGGGGATAGATGTTGGGAAGATTGGGGGAAGCACAGTGCATGTGGTTGGTGCTTCCCACGTGGAGACATTCCTTACTCACCCTGAGGACTATGATGAGCTTGGCTACATGTTTCCTGGAAACCTTGGCCTCCATGTGATCATGGTGGGTACAGATGTATCTGCTGGCTTTACACAGAGCACCTCAACTCCCATCCTGGAACCTGGCACAGTTCAGCTCAGTGGTCATAGGGGCCTCTATCATGACTTCTGGGAGGAGGAGGTAGAGACTGGGCAGACAGCCCATCCAGATTTGGTGGTGGCATTCCATCCAGGTAAGAATCATTCAGGGGAATACTAGGTGGCTTTTCTGGGAATTTTCCATCCTGACTCTTGTATCTTCTGTATTTGGAACCCCATTCATTTGGTCAGGTTAAACAATATGATGACAGCCTTGGTTGATCATTAGCCATTTGTGCTATACCTGGGTTCAGAATTTTCCACTGAAGAACCTGGGGTGGATGATGATGGTAAATGAGCATTGGAGGTGAGCAAGGTGAGGAAAAGGGTGAACATAATTAAAAAAAAGAAGTATCTTGCTTAGGGTCTACCTCAGCCTTTCCCCTCTCTATATCCATATCTATTTTTGTTTTTTCTCTCCATAGGTTTCCATGCTTCCCCAGACTTGATGGAGGCTTGGCTGCCCACCCTCTTGCTACTTCGTGATTATAAGATTCCTACATTGATCACTGTTTACAGGTGTCAACTTCTTCCTATTTTTGATACCTCCCTGACTCACCCAACACCTCCCTTTTTTTTTTTTAAATTTTTTTAACGTTTTATTTACTTTTGAGAGAGAGAGACAGCGTAAGCAGGGGAGGGTCAGAGAGAGAGGGAGACACAGAATCTGAAACAAGCTTCAGGCTCTGAACTAGCTGTCAGCACGGAGCCTGATGCGGGGCTCAAACCCACGAACCGTGAGATCGTGACCTGAGCTGAAGTCGGCCACCCAACTGTGAGCCATCCAGGAGCCCCAACACCTCTCTTTAAGTTTTTTTTATGTTTATTATTTAGTTTTGAGAGAGTGAGAGACAGAACACAAGGGGAGGGAGAGGCAGAGAGAGAGGGAGACACAGAATCCGAAGCAGGCTCCAGGCTCTGAGCTCTGAGCTGTCAGCACAGAGCCCAGCCTGGGGCTGGATTCATGAACCACAAGATCATGACCTGAGCTAAAGTCAGATGCTTAACTGACTGAGCCACCCACGCACCCCTTAACACCTCTCTTTATATAGATGAGCTCATTTCTCTCCCCTTTGCTCATCTTCTGTTTTCTGGTGAGGGTTTTCTTCCTTTCCATACTTAGCTTTCTAATCCCCTTGCAACCAAGTCCTATGGTAGTTAATCAAGTAATTAGTGAGACATATGGGAGGAAAGAGAGCCCCTTGCCTAAACCAGCCTTAGGTAATTTTGGGGATTGATGAGTGCAGAAGTATCAAGTTCTGAGAAATTTCTATCCTGTCTCTCATAATTAGCACAGCATTTCACTATTTTTTTTTTTTTTTTAATCTGTCTCCCATAGCCATCAGGAATTGACAGCCTCATTGCAGATTCTGGTGGACTTGGATACAAACATCACCGCCTATGGAGCTAACCCTTTTGCATCCCTCAAACCTGAGCAGGCCTATTCCAACCCCAACAAGCAGCCAGTGTATTGCAATGCCTACTATATCATGTTTCTCGGAAGTTCCTGCCAACTGGATAGGAGGCAACTGGAAGAAAAAGTAGATGGTGGGATTTAAATAGCTGAGCCGTATCCTGACTGGATTTCTAGAAAATGGGGAGGTTGTAATGAAATTACTCTGCTGATGTCAGGTTGTTGCCGACTTTGAAATCCACTATCTCCTAAACCTCTTTCACTTGTCCAGGTAAAGATTCTAAGATTCTATGGGAGTTCCTATATGATGTGACTTATTTCTAAGAGGTTAGCCACGAGTAGCTTCTAGAGACAAGATTTTAGATTTAATACGTGGCAAGAGGCCCTGGTATGTCTTCCTAGCCTAGAATTCCTAATAGTTTCCTTTGTGAGAAAGTTGTACCTTGAGTCAGATGGTGCAAAGGAGAAGAATGGCCCCTTATTCTTTTGGAAAAGACTTTCTTGTTATCCAGCAATCTGGGCTAAAAGATGGAGAGGCGTTAATGACTTGAAGTGGTACACAAATGGGCAAGTCAGAGAAGCTGTCGGGAACATGGGAGAGGCTGTGAGGATTGGTATGTTGTTCGATTTCCTGGCCTTTTCTAGATAAATATCTTATTATCTTCTTTCCTGTTAGGGTCTTCTGACCCTAGGGCAGCTTTTTGTTTGGTGTTATATTTAAATATCCTAGGGTATATTAGGCTTTAGTTGAATATACTGGAGTTATTTGTTATTACCTACTCTATACCATAATAAACTCAGTTTGGGGCTTAAGTCACTTGTTTTATCCTTTGTCCTACTTCCTTTCATTGGCAAGTATTACTTGTCTATTCACACCACCTCAAGACTGGAGGTTTCTCTTTTGCCAAAATAGTTATTAACCCCAGCTCTCTGGGCCTGCTACTCTGCCACATCCTATCTCATGCCATCCTTCTCTTATCACATTTTCAAGATGAGGATATTCTTTAATTAGTCATTCCTACGACCTTGTCATGACCTCAGCCTCTCACCCCCAACCCTAACACACGCATATACATTCTTATTGCCCATTCTGAGAAGGGTGATATTAGAATTCACATATTCATTCAAAGTATGGAGTTAGTACCTACCATATGAAGATACTGTATTATAGCTTTGGAGAAGTACAAAGGTGAATGAGAGATGGACCTTATTTTTAACCTAGGAAAGGAAGTAATGCATATACCTAGATATATCCATTGTAAGATATAATATGGTGGGGCGCCTAGGTGGCTCAGTCGGTTGAGCGTCCGACTTCTGCTCAGGTCACGATCTCACGGTTCGTGGGTTTGAGCCCCGCATTGGGCTCTGTGCTGACAGCTTAGAGCCTGGAGTCTGCTTCCGATTCTGTGTGTCCCTCTCTCTCTCTCTGCCCCTCCCCTGCTCATGATCTGTCTCTCTCTGTCTCTCAAAAATAAATGTTAAAAAAAATTTTAAAAATATATATAATATGGAATAAGAACCACAAGAGAGGCTTGTATTCCTAAGGTAATAATAGAGTGAAAAGAGAGATCAGTAAGTGAATAGTGAAGGTTTTGTGAAGTAGAATTTTATTAAACAAATGGAGGGCAGGTCATTTCAGATGGAAGGAACAACAGAAATAAAAGTTCAGAAGCAGAAAAGAAAAGAGTTATTTTAGGGTACATTGGAGGATTAGTATGAATTCAGTCTTGAAGATATAGTGAGACTAGATTATAGAAGGAACATAGCTTGCTGGTCAGCTTTATATTTACATAGATCTAAGTATTAATTCTGGAGCAACTACCAAATATGTTTGTGTCTCTGGAAAAGCTAAACTTCTCTAGGTTTCCTTAATTTCCTCATCTGTAAGATGGGGATGATGCCTAGTATTAAGTTACATTAAGAGTTAAAGGAAAATGTTTACAAAATTGGAAGACTTACACATTCCAATTGCAAAATTGACTATAAAGCAATAGTAATCAAGACAATGTACTGGCCTAGGATAGATATGTAGATCAATGAAATAGAATTGAGAAGCAAGAAATTCTTAACATTTGTGATCAGTTGATTTTTGACAAGAGTGACAAAACAATCCAATGGGAAAAGAACAGACTTTTTAACAGCCAGTGCTGGAACAGCTGGATTCCACATGCAGAAGAAAGAAGTTGGATGCCCCCTACACACACACACAACGTAAAAAAATTAACTCAAATTGTATCAAAGACCTAACTCACTAAAACTATACATCTCTTAGAAGAAAACATAGGGGTAAACTTCATGAAGTTGGATTGGGCAATGGTTTCTTAAATATGACACCAAAAATATAACCAACCAAAATAAAAATAGATAAATTGGGCTTTATTAAAATTAAAAACTATTGAAAAAGACATCATAAAGTGTAAGGAGTGGAAGAAAATATTCATAAATCATATATCTGATAATGGACTGATATCCAGAATATATGTAAAGAAATGTTACAACTTGATAGTAAAAGAACAAATAACCCAGGTTAAAAATGGGCAGGGGCACCTAGGTGGTTCAGTTGGTTAAGTGTCTGACTTTGGCTCAGGTCATGGTCTCATGGTTTGGGAGTTTGAGCCCTGCTTCGGGCTCTCTGCTGTCAGTGTGTAGCCTGCTTTGGATCCTCAGTCTCCCTCTCATTCTGCCCCTTCCCGGCCTCTCTCTCTCTCTCTCTCTCTCTCTCTCTCTCTCAAAAATAAAGCTTAAAAAATTGGCAAAAAAGTGGGCAAATGATCTGAATAGACATTTTTCCAAAGAAGATATACAAATGATCAGTCAACACATGAAAATATGCTTAACATCTTTAGTTATCAGGAAATACAAGTCAATACCATAATGAAATGGCACTTCATCCACTAGAATGACAATAATCAAAAAGATAAAAAATAACAAGTGTTGTTATGTGGAGGAATTGTAACCCTCATACACCTGTGGTGGGGATATAAAATGGTGCAGCCATTTTAGAAAAGAGTCTGGCAGTTCCTCAAGAAGTTAAATATTGAGTTACCATTTGATCCTGCAATTCTCCTTGGTATGTACCCATGAGAAATTAAGCCATGCATACAAATTGTCATAGCAGCATTATTCTTAATAGCCAAAAGATAAAAACCCAAATGTCCATCAGCTTATGAATGAGTAAATAAAATGTGTGTCCATGTAATGAAATATTTGGCCTTAGAAAGGAATGAAGTACTGATTTGTGCTACAGCATGGATGAACCTTGAGAACATGTTCCTTGATGTTCATGTTAAGTGAAAGAATCCAGTCACAAAGACCAGTCATGTATGAGTGCATTTATAAGAAATGTCTAGAGTAGTCAAATCTATGAAGACAAAGTGGATTAGTTGCAGCATACAGATGAGCAGGATGAGGTTATTGGGGTGATGGCTAAAAGGTATGGATTTTATTTTGTGAGTGATGTAAATGTTCTAAGATTGATTGTGAATATATTGAAAACCATTGAATTGTACAGTTTACATGAGTGAATTATATCTTCGTAAAGCTGTTACCAAAAGCATTTTTTAAATCTTAGAGAATGTAAGAAATGAAAATATTTGCTAAGTGCTTAATGCAGTGCCTACCACGTAGTTCATTAGTTAATAAATGGTAGCCATTGTTGAATTCATACCACTTTAATTTTACACAGTAACAAACAGATTGAGTTAGCAATACTGTTTGAGCACTGATTTGATCAGGAAAAACCAGTTGGATACATCATGATTAAGATGAGACAATGCAGGTGTCAGCTAAGGTGATAGGAGGCATGGAAACGAAGAGGCAATTTCTAACAAGTAAATAGTGACATTTTATAGATAAAGCATAAACGTAAAATCTATAAGGTTTGGTTACTGATGGTGATGGGCAAAGTGTGATATATCTATAGAATCAACTCAGGACAGAAACCACACTGTAATAAGTGACACAAAACTTTCCAACTTAGTAGACTGGTGGTGATAGTACATAAAAGTCTAACTGCCTAGCTTCATGCTAAATGCTGAGAAATCTAAACTGGTTTCTGCCTGCAGATCAAGAGGTCCCTGGTTCATATTCGGGTGCCCCCTCCAAAAAAAAAATAATAAACTGGTCTCTGCCCTTAAAGTGTTTATAGTTTAATAGAAGACTGACAAACAAGAGCAATATAGTAGAGTTGTATTTTCTAACTTAGCGAATGAAGTGAAAAAAAATTGCATTTTTGAAAGTTTTGTGAGAGAGAGCAAGCATGCATGCTAGCAGGGGAGGGGCAGAGAGCAAAGGAGAGAGAATTCTAAGCAGGGTCCATGCTGGTCAGCATGAACCTGACATGGAGCTTGATTGTACGAAGGGTGAGATCATGACGTGAGCCGAAATCAAGAGTTGGACGTTCAACCAACTGGGCCACCCAGGAACCCCCCAAATTTGCATTTTTAAAACTATTGAAAATCCCTTAGGCTAGCACTACATTGGTTTTTGACACATCTTTATCTCAGCAGGTCTATCAGAGCCATTTTTGCTTCCAGTATTGGACATTAATCTCTGCTTATTTGATTACCAGATTAAATGTTGGCTTGGGTTTTGGGGGCCTTGTTGCAGTCAAATATTTATTGAACATTTATTACTAGACTCTATATATAGAGATATTCCTGTTCTCAAGGAGATAACATTCTAGTGAGAGGACAAACAATAAACATACAAAATTTCAGATTCTTTTAAGTGATACAAAGAAAATAAGAAGTGTATAACTGATAGTGGTGTTGGTGGCATTGGTGACTCTAATGCTACAATGTTCAGGGAATCCCCACCTCTGAGGAGATGGTTGACATTTGAGATGACGCAGTGGAAAACGTTCCTAGTAGAAGTAATAAGTGTGAAGATCCTAAGAATCTCTTATGTGTTTGGGCACAAGCTTGGTATGTTTGTCTGAACATAAGGCCACTTTGACCAGAGTTTGATGATTGAGAAAGGAGGTAAAGACAGATGAGATCAGAGAGGTAGGCGGTGGCCAGACTAGATAGGGCCTTTTGGACCATGGCAAAGAGTTTGGATTCCACTGGGAAACTATTGGAGGAGTTGAATCAAGGGAATGACATGACCCAATTTATTCTTTAGAAAAAAGATTTTAAAGAGTTTCTTAATCTCAGCACTATTGACCTTTATGTGAAATAATTCTTTGTTGAAGGGGGCTGCCTAGTACACTGTAGAATGTTTAGTAGTATCCCTGATCTCTACCCATTAGATATTGGTAACACCTTGCCTCCCCCAGTTGTGACAGTCAAAAATATCTCCAGATATTGCCAAATGTCTCCTGGGGGACAAAAATTACTGCTTTAACTGTACAAAAAATGTATTTAAATATTGGACTGACACAGTGGAATGTTCACATTAGGGGAAGTATAATGGCTCCTATTTCACATGAACTCTGGTTCATATAATGACCTTCAGAGTTGTTTTGTTTTTGCTAATTTTTTTTTTTAAGATTTTGTTTTTAGGTAATCTCTACACCCAACAGGTTTTGAACTTAAATCCCAAGATCAAGAGTTGCTTGCTCTTCCAACTGCGCCAGCTAGGGGCCCTTGATTTATTAAGTTTGTGTGGTTGACTACAAGTAAGTTACATGCTCATGTGCTATGACTCCACTGTTAAATATACCACAGTGGACATCTAGAAAAGGTCTATTTGGGGACAAAAAGGGAGTAATTACTTACCTAAGGGAAAGTAAAGAAAAGGACAAGAAGGTCAGGAAAAGTTTCTTGAAGCAGGAATGATGCATGCAATCTTTGAATCAAGTCTTAATAGATAAATAATTGTTGAAAGGCAGGCAGTACTTTCTAGGCAAAGGAAAGGCTCTTTGATCCTAGAGGTACTGTGTGTCAAGCAAGAAGGACAAGCTGAAAGGATCAAGTGGGAAATGTAGTGTCTGAACAGACTATTTGGTATTTGGGCTTATAGCTCAGGAAAATAGGCTGGAAATAGAAGATGTGAAAAATATCTACTTAAAGGCAATAGTTAAGGCAGATGAAATCATCAAGGACTAGTGTGGGACAAAGAAGAGTATGGGTAGTCTGAGGCACCTGGGTGGCTCAGTTGGTGTAAGTGTCAGACTCTTGGTTTGGGCTCAGGTCTTGATCTCACAGTTTGTGGGTTGGAGCCCTGTATCAGGCCCTGCTTGGGATTCTCTTTCTGCTCCTTCCTTGTTTGTGTGCTTTCTCTCTCTCTCTCTCTTTTTCCCCCTCCCCCCAAAATAAATAAACATTAAGAAAAAACAAAAGGACAGTCTTCTTAGGGAACACTTAAAATCTGGATGTCTATGGGGGCAGATTGGACAGAGGCCCATTATTTGTCAAGTAGTGACACTGGTAGGAACTAGGGAATGAATCAGGATACCCAGAGTGTTGTGCGGTTTTGTTTACATTTGGCAGTGACCTTCCTCAAGAACCTCACTTCACTTTTGGGGCTTAAGTATATTTTGCCGTTCCCACTTAAAATTTAATTCACCCTATTCCACCCTTATGAGGAACCTTTTGGGTAGAAAAGCTTGAAGAGTAGTAAATTGATGGGGCTCAAACTTAAGTGTGCGTTAGAATCAGCTGGAGGGCTTGTTAAACAAATTGCTGGGCTCCACTCCTAGAGTCTGGGTCGCAGGGAGGGCAGTATATCAGAGGCGGAGAGGCTTCAGCCGGCCTCCCAGTCACTGCCCTTCTCAGCCGCCCTGTCACTGAAAGGTCTCCGGGATTCCTCAAAACCTCTGTGATTTGAGAGAACCCCTACGGGATTGGGGATGGTCCTTGGGACCGAGAAACGTGATAAAACCGGCTAGTCCACCTGAAGGGAGCTTCTCTTCCCGCAGGTGGAGCTACTAGGCGCGGACTAAGCGAAAGCCCGAGCCGGGCTGAGCCGAGCACCGGCCCCTCCTGGTCCAAGGGCGTTCCCGGCCGCCGCGGCTCTCCTAACGGGCTCCGGCGGCGGCCGCGGCGCCCCGCCTTCCCGGCCCCGCCCCCGGCTCCATCTTGCTGGCGACTAGGGTTGGGCTGTGACGCTGCTTCCCCCGGTCAGGTGAGTGACGGCGCCCCCTACCCTTCCTGCCCCTGTCCCCCGGGTCACCTCGCTCAGGCCTGCCCTCAGCCTCGCCGTGCGGGAAGTGGCGGGGTCCCGCGTGCGTCCCCGCGGTAGGGCTCGGCGGAGGTGCCTGTGGGCCTCCGGGGTGGCGGGCGTCTCGGCGTCGGTGTCTCGGGACCCTGGCTGTCCGGCGGGCGCGTTTGGGCGGAGGCGCATTGGGGTGGGATAGGTCCGGCGGCCGGCCAGTCCGGCAGGAAGGCGGGAAGACCTTTCGCCTTCCTCTGGGCCACTCGGCTGTCCCGAGATTAGAGGGAGCAGTGACATCCTGCGCTCAGGCAAGTGACTACAGGTGGAGGGAGGGAAGCCAGAGGATGACCCACCCTACTGAAGCGACCTCAAGGAGGACTGAGTAGGGAAACCAGCGAGAAACACGGAAAGCTGTCTGGCTGGTAACTAGACTTTACGGTGACACAGCAAATTTAGGGAAACTTGGGAAATTTGTACCCCGCTTAGCGAACCGTAGGACAGAATGCCTACGCCTAAAATTGTACATTGGCTCAGGTTTATAATTCTTAGAAACTATTCTAGGAAATCGCTTTCCAGATTTGATACCTGTTCCCTGAACAGCAACAAGTGTGCTGATTAACAGCCCGTCCTGAGCGAACACTTCCGATACAGAGAGAGATGATAGATGTCCACCTTAAAGTGACAAATGAAAAGTCGTCCAACTGCCTTTAAACTCGCTAGTATCTTCTATTAGATAGGGAGCTGATCTGATAAAGTAATCTGTCCTGGTTAGAGCTTAATGAGTTACCTTTCAAACACTTAAGGAGTTTCAGTCACTTGATAGGTAGAAGAAACAATTTTAGTCAGTCCGAACTTAAGCTGCTTTTTATTCCTCACTGGTGATGGTTGCCTACCCTGTGCAGAAAGTCTGGCTGGCTGTGACTCTAGTTCTTTATATGGAGGCTTTTGCTGGCTGATTTAAATAGTCCTTCCCGACCAAGAGGCAGGTTTTGGAAAATTGTAGTATCTCCTGTTGACCGTTTTCATTTGCCCTTCCTGTTCTGTTTCATAAATCTGCAACAGCTGCCTCTTGTGCTCCTGGGCTTGATGCCATCTTGAGACTCCTATAGTGAGACCCACCCCTTTTAGTAGCTGACTCACTGGGTGGAGGTGGTTTGGAGAACCAAGAATGACTTCTAGTCTTTTAAAAGTAGTTGCTGATAGAGAATGATAAAAAGGAAGTAAAAGCTCTTGTTTACACATTACAGTTTTATTATGTCTTGGGCAAAATGAGTAATTTGTTGAGTCACCATAGGGTTTAGTTCTTTATAAAAGCTTTTTAAATCTAGCTTTTGAATAGATACATGCATGACTCCAAAAGGGCTAAAGGTACATTGAAAATTAAGACTCCATGGGGAAGCGGGGTGGTTCAGTTAAGCATCTGACCTTTTTTTTTTTTTTTTTTAAATGTGTATTTATTTTGAGAGAGAGAGAGTTCAAGTGGCGGAAGGACAGAGAAAGAGGGAGACACAGAATCAATCCCAAGCAGGCTCCAGGCTCTGAGCTGTCAGCACAGAGCCCGATGAGGGGCTTGAATTCATGAACTGTGAGATCATGACCTGAGCCGAAGTCAGCCACCCAACCAACCAAGCCACCCAAGCACCCGTCTCACTTTTGATTTTGGCTTAGGTCACAATCTCAAGGTTCCTCAGTTTGAGCTCTGCATCAGGTTCTCTTGGGATTCTCTCTCTCCCCCCCACCTTCCCCTGCTTGTGTGTGTGCTCTCTCAAATATTGAAAAAGAGGAAGAATGTAGAAATAGGACTTTGTCACTGAAACAGTTCTTGAGATTTAGAAATTTAAGTTACTTATGTAGTCTTTATTACTGTAACTACTTGTTGCCTTTAAAATCATTATTAATTTTCTCATAAACTATTATATATTCCCCCTTTCTTTTGACACTGACCTTTTGCCCTTAGTCCATCTGACTATTTCTAAGATGTTGTTGTCCCTCTTTTACTCATTATACCAATCATGTTCCTGTTCCTATTTTTACAGCTGGGCCTTTGGAGTCCAAATGATTATTTTAAAACTGACTGGATCAGTTTTCTTATTATCTTTATTCTTATGTTGTAACTTTGACTCAATATATGCCAATTCTCAATTTGGTGTTTTTAGCTTCTTGTACTTGAATTATAAAAACGTACAATTTAAATTTATTGCCTCATTTCCTTTACTGTGTACTCTTTTTTTTTTTTAATGTTTATTTTAGAGAGAGCATATAAGTAGCAAGGGGGGTGTCGTACAGAGGATATGAAGCGGGCTCTGAGCCGACAGCAGTGAGCCCAATTCAGGGCTTGAACTCACGAACAGTGAAATCATGACCTGAGCCAAAGTCGGCCACTCAAACAGCTGAGCCACCCGGGTGCCCCAGGATACTGTGTACACAAAAGGCAGGATACTTTTCTCCCTTACCCTTTCTATCAGCACCTAGGACAGTACTTACTACATAATGGGCTTTTATTATGATGAATTGGATTTGTTTGGGGTCTTGATGTAAAAGAAATACATAATCATTTACAGCCACAGTGGGGAGAAGAGCCAAGGCACATTGAAAAATGTGCAAATTAGATGGAGGATCCAGAACTACTAAAATATTCTCGTACTAACATATGATTCAGAGACCAGCAGTATCAGTATCACCTGGAAGCCTAGTTAGAAATGCAGAATCTCATGCCTCATCTCAGAACTACTGAAACAGAGTCTGCATTTTAACAAGACCCTCAGGTCATTTACATACATATTAAAGTTTAAGAAGTACTTATCTTGCACATTGTTCAAAGAAGGGAGAGAGAAGGGGCACCTGGGTGGCTCAGTCAGTTGAGCGTCTGACTTCGGCTCAGGTCATGATCTCACGCTTCATGGGTTTGAGCCCCGCATCGGGCTCTGTGCTGACGGCTAGCTCAGAGCCTGGAGCCTGCTTCAGATTCTGTGTCTCCCTCTCTCTGACCCTTCCCAACTCGTACTCTGTTTCAAAAATAAATACACATTTAAACAAGAAAAAGGAGAGAGAAGATTTGAGCTGGATAAGTCAGGAAAGGTGAGTGACCCAGGCATGAGGGCCAAGTCATTTAATAACAGTGGGTTAAAGCAGAGGCACATTGGGAATGATTTAAGTGGTAGATATTTCTCATTGGAGGTTAGGTACTGTTAGGAGATAAATGAGTAGATAGAGCCAGTACTGAGGAGACCTGATTTTCTGGTCTATAAATTTTCATTTGATATTACAGCATTAGTCTCTGAAGAGGTTTGACCTCAAGTCACATGCTGAAAGAGGAGCATTTTAGGAAAATTCATCTAGTGATGGTACCCAGGAAAATTATAAGTGTGAGAGTATATGCAAGACGTAAATAGAAAAGTAATTTTACTAAAATAGGCATCAAATGGTGAAAATCTGGTCTAAGGATGTGGCCTTGAGAATAGAAATGACAGGAAGAATAGGAGAGGCATTGCGAAGGAAAAAAAAAAAGAAGTATTGGGTTACTTATTGTACTTAGTAATAGGTAATTTAAGCAGTGGTACTAATAACAGTTATGGGATTTTTTTTCCCCAACTTTTTATTTAAATTCCAGCTAATCAATGTACAATGCAATAGGAGTTTCAGGTGTAGAATTTAGAGATTCATCACAACACCCAGTGTTCATCACAGCAAGTACCCTCCTCAATACCCATCACCTGTTTAACTCATCCATTCACCCAGCTCCTCTCCAGTAACCATCAGTTTGTTCTCTATAGTTAAGATGTATTCTTGGTTAGATATGGGATATTAAGATTGATCTGATGGGGAATGATGAATATTTAATTCCATACCTATGCTGAAGGCCTCTTAACTGGCTTCTATCTTAATCTACTTTTCACTGTGTTTTGATGATTGTCTATCTTAAAATTATATACTATCTTTTGCCTTGCATATGACATTGTTGTTCAGCTTCCCTACTAATGTATCCATCACCTTTTAAAACTTAGGTTAAACTTTTGATATTTCTGTTAGTCTCCAATCTTAGTACAGTGTTTTATGGTAGATGCTAAATAAATGATTATTTGTCTTTATATAGATACACTTGCCAGGCATATTATTATATTTGATCACCAATAATTTTTTAGATATATATTTTTAAACGTTTATTTATTTTGAGAGAGAGAGAGGGGAAGAACACAAGTGGGGGAGGGTTGGGGGGAAGACAGAAAATCCCAAGCAGGCTTTGAGCTGTCTGTCACCACAGAGCCCAGCGTGGGGCCTGAACTCAAGAACCCTGAGATCATGACCTGAGCTGAAACCAAGAGTCAGACTCTTAGATGACTGAGCCATCCAGGCACCCCTAAATATTTTTTTAGGAAGGAAATCTTGCCATTTGTGACAACATGAATGAATCTTTTTTTTTCTTTTCAAGTTTATTTATTGAGAGAAAGAAAGCTAATGCGTGTACATGAGTGGGGGAGTGGCAGAGAGAGAGAGGGGGAGGGAAAGAGAATCCCAAGCACCTTCCTCACTGTCAGCACAGAGCCCGAAATGGGGCTCAATCCCACAGACTGTGGGAACATGACCTGAGCTGAAAGCAAGAGTCAGATGCTTATGGTTAAGCCACCCACATGCCCCAGTTTTTTAGATATGGTCAGGCTATGAAATGGTATTGTTTTGAATATTTGTTTTCCCCTGTGTTTTATTTGCACTTCTTTTACGTTAGTAGTGTTTTCTTTAATTGCAGAAGGCACTTACACTGGACATATATATGTATATATTTGTGGGGTTTGGGTTCACATTGGCTGCATTTGTTTCACATGAATGGTCTGTAAAAAATTTTTTTTAATGTTTATTTATTTTTGAGAGAGAGAAAGAGATAGCGGGGGAGGGACAGAGAGAGAGGGAGACACAGAATCTGAAGCAGGCTCCAGGCTCTGAGCTGTCAGCATAGCCCAATGCTTGGCTCGAACTTACGAACTATGAGATCATGACCTGAGCCAAATGTCTGGGATTTACTTCAGAATAATCCAGTGGAGTGGTGGGGAATGAATGAGTGGATTAAAAAAACAAAATTGGCTGTAAGTTTGTAATTACTAGAGCTGAGCATTGAGTCTTTGGGGTTTCTTCTACTCTTTTAAGTTTGAAACTTAATGAAAAGTTTATAAAAAGGTGTATGTGACTACAGAATGTTAACTCTTAACCATTGTTTCCCATAATGTTACATCACCAAGTAAGGGGATTTCTGTGGCATTTGGAAAACATTTATTTTAGTCTTAACATTTTAATGTTACCTTCTCTTTGTGACAAGAAACTATTGCAAGTTTTCCACATATGGAAGTGGTATAAAATAGATTTAAGTGAAAAATTAATTGGCTTAAAGATATTCCATAAATAATAGTACTGGTAGGATTAAGACATAACAAAAATTGTATGGGGAGAATGAAGTTGTAACATTTACTGTGCTATACTGACTCCATTGTTATGAACGGGGAAATGAAGAAGTACTTTATAAACTTTGCTTATACCTCTCATATTCACATGTTGAATGCCTGACAGACTCTTTTTGAAAGAAGATAGATTTTGTATAAAACCCTTGATGATATGTATCTTTTTTTTTTTAATATTTTTTTTAATGTTTTATTTATTTCTAGGAGACAGAGAGAGAGAGACAGTGTGAGCAGGGGAGGGTCAGAGAGAGAGGGAGTCACAGACTGAAACAGGCTCCAGGCTCTGAGCTGGCAGTCAGCACAGAGCCCGACGCGGGGCTCGAACCCACGAACTGTGAGATCATGACCTAAGCGAAAGTCGGACGCTTAACCAACTAAACCACCCAGGCGCCCCAATATGTATCTTTTAAGGACTTAACCTTTGTAAAAAAAAATTACAGAGGACATTTTTTATTGTTACAGAATGTCATACCCAGGCTACCCCCCAACAGGCTACCCACCTTTCCCTGGATATCCTGTAAGTATTGCCACTTTTTTTTTTTTTTTTTTAATGTTTTTTTTATTTTTGAGAGAAAGAGAGACAGCATGAGCAGGGGAGGGTCAGAGAGAGAGGGAGACACGGAATCTGAAGACAGGCTCCAGACTCTGAGCTGTCAGCGCAGAGCCTGACACGGGGCTCGAACCCACAAACTGTGAGATCATGACCTGAGCAGAAGTCGGACGCTTAACCGACTGAGCCACCCAGGCGCCCCAAGTATTGCCACTTATAATAGTAAAATAACTCATGTACTTGGAACAGGTATATAGGACTAGTACATGACAGATTTTACACATGTGTTAGAACAGGGGTCATAAACTCAGTTGCGCAGAGGTACTGAGTAGAATAAGTGTGTGAAGTCAGAAGTTGGGAAGGAAGGAGAGGGCACTTGCCTTGTGTATGGAAAGCCAGCAGCTATTCAGCTTCAGCCCGATGTGGCCGTGCTGTGATGCAAACTTAATGTTGCTAGATATTCCATTTCTTCAAGTAAAGCCAGAAACATGGATTTGATGTGAATTGCCCCAACTTTTTAAATTGGGAAATTAATTTTTTGTTAAATGTTTTATGACCAATAAAACATGTATGTAAGCTAAAATCATCCGATGAGTCACTGGTTTTTAACCTTTGTATTAGAAGGTTTAAAATAATTAAGAAGGGCTTGACTCAGAGATAACAAATTGCAGTGGATTAGAGGCCTCTGCTTTAGTAGTTCTGATAACTTCTAGTATTTGGAGTACATTTTATAAATGTGCTACTAAGTTCTGCCTTGTTGATGTCTCTACTGTGAGGACTAAACTCCTAGCTGAGGTATTTAAGTAAGAATTACGCATTTCAATTTTATATTCATAAGTGTATAAGGCTTCTTTCTAACAATGGGAGAATAGAAAGAGGTCTATGCAGATTAATGATAATGTGTGTACCCTTATGTAAAATGAATATATAGCTGTCCTGAATTTATCATAGGAGAGAAGAGAATTATGAATATGTTCCTAGGCCCCTATATACTAAACTGGACTCTAGCTACCATTTCAGTCATTATAGACTAATTTCTGAAACAGACAACCCCAACATCTGAGTGACATAACACAATAAAAACTCTTTTCTTGCTTACTTTAGTCTCCTAGAAGTCGGTGGCAGGGGGCGGGAGGCTGAGGAGGTGAGTGGGGTATCAAGGAGATTTTGTTCCATGTAGTCTTTCAGGTTACCAGGCTCCTTCCACATATTGGCTTTGTCATTCTCTAGTACCTTGGATTCCTCCACTAGATTCTCAGCTTCCAGCTGGCAGATGAAGGAAAAGAGGAAGAGAGTGTAGAGGATTGGGCAGGAGGTTTTTAGGGGCCAGATTGGAAGTGGTGTACATCACTTCTGTCTCTCTTCATTCACCAGTATTCAGTCATATGGTCCTACTTAACTGCAAAGGGGTCTGGGAAAGGTAGTCTAGCTTTGTGTCCAGGTGAGAAAGTTTAGTGAACATGTAGCAGTCTCTGCCACTCTTAGACATTGTCTAGTCTGAACTAGGCTCCAAATGTCACACCCTGTGTTGACTCAGGTCACTCTTTTGTTCCTGTTATGCAACAGGTTCAGGTGTGTTGAAAGAGAGTCATAAATTCTTCTCTTTAGGGTAGAGAACTGTGTCTTTCTAATATTTCCAGGTGCTAGGAAAATGAAGGAACTAATGAGCTTTGATAGTTTTTCCTGAAGCTTTGAGGTTTCTGAAGAGTCTGGTTCTCAGTCCCAAATAGAGAAGCAGACCCCTCTTGTCTGACACAGGTAGAATTAAATGTAACTGAGTTCTGAAAAACAGGTGTCTTGACAAACTAGTGTACAGGTAAACTAGTAAAAGATACCAAGACTTTTAATGGGACTTGTACTGTATAAAAGAAAATTTAGGCCTTAACAGTTACCTCTATTTGTTTGGTGGGTCATGTTTCTCTGTGATTACATTCATATGAAAAATTTTCTGGTTTTTTAGCCTGCAGGTCAGGAGTCAACTTTTCCCCCTCCGGGTCAGTATCCTTATCCTACTGGCTTTCCTCCAGTGGGAGGAGGTGCCTACCCACCAGCCCCAAGTAGTGGCTATCCTGGGGCGGGAGGCTACCCTGCCCCTGCAGGATATCCGGCCCCTGGAGGCTATCCTGGTGCCCCACCACCAGGGGGAGCTCCATCCTATCCTGGAGGTGAGTAATGGATTGTGGCATTAGTGATGATTTGGGATTGCTGTATCATTTTTCTTTCTCTCTCTGTCTCTCTCTGTCTTTTATCCTTTTCATTCTTGCTTGTTTTGTATGAGGTCAGAGATGCTCTTAGCCTGTTCTCTACCAAAGACCATAAATCTAGCTGGCAAGATAGAGGGATAAAGGTTCTTGGGGGCATGAAAGCTGGGAACATTCTCAAAAATTCTGTTGTGAAAAGAATTAGAATAAATCTCATGGTAGTAAAGGACCAATACATAACAGTTTACTTATTTGTAATCATAAGAATTGATCATGATATTTCACTTAGCATAATTGTGGCCTTTAGGACAGCTTTGTCCAAAGGCCATAAATCTTAGCACTTTTGTTATTATAAGTTAGGCAGGTGAATGAAGTAAAACTTTTTTAATTGATTTCATAACAGAGAGTTGATAAGTTGAATTTAGACCAAAAGAGACTGCTATTACAGCATTAATTGTATATTTTTTCCACTTTTCTTAGTAGATATTTTCCTGAAGTTTACTCTTTAATCATGAGAGCTGTCACTGTATTTATTCTTTTTTTCTAGTTCCTCCAGGCCAAGGATTTGGAGCCCCCCCAGGTGGAGCAGGCTTCTCTGGCTATCCACAGCCACCCTCACAGCCTTATGGTGGTGGCCCAGCACAGGTCCCACTACCTGGTAGGTACCAGAGAAGAACAGTAGTGTGCTACTTAAAATTTTTCAGTTGCCCCTGAGAGAACTTAGTTATGTTTGTGATAGTCTTCAGTAAACTTTATACTAAGTACTTTTATAAATATATATTCTTTTAGTTTTAGAGAGTGTGCATGAACAGACGAATGGGGCAGAGAGAGAAAAATAATTTAAAATACATGGTTTCATGGGGCGCCTGGGTGGCTTAGTCAGTTGAGCGTCCGACTTTCGCTTAGGTCATGATCTCGCGGTTCATGGGTTCGAGCCCCGCGTCGGGCTCTGTGCTGACTGCCAGCTCAGAGCCTGGAGCCTATTTCAAAGTCTGTATCTCTCTCTCTCTCTGACCCTCCCCTGCTCACNGCGGTTCATGGGTTCGAGCCCCGCGTCGGGCTCTGTGCTGACTGCCAGCTCAGAGCCTGGAGCCTATTTCAAAGTCTGTATCTCTCTCTCTCTCTGACCCTCCCCTGCTCACACTGTCTCTCTCTCTGTCTCCTAGAAATAAATAAAATATTAAAAAAAATACATGGTTTCATGAAATGCATTAATTTGATGCAAAAGTTTAATCAGTAAGATGGAAATAAGGACCCACTTTTTCAATTACAAAAAAAGTATTACAAAGCCAAAAAAACCCAAAACCTTCAGGCGCATCCGTGCTCACTCCTATACCATTCCTAAACCCTCAGAACTATGTCCTGGCATCCTTTCCACAGGGAATCAGAATTTAGTTTGGATCAAGTGTTAAAAAAAAAAAAAAAAAAGTATTATTTGTTAGGAAACTGTAGGACATGGAATATTTATTTTATTTTATTTTTATTTTTATTTTTTTAAATTTTTTTTAATGTTGTATTTATTTCTAGGAGAGAAAGAGAGAGACAGCGTGAGCAGGGGAGGGTCAGAGAGGGAGGGAGCCACAGACTCTGAAACAGGCTCCAAGCTCTGAGCTGGCTGTCAGCACAGAGCCCAACGCGGGGCTCGAACCCACGAAATGCAAGATCATGACCTGAGCGAAAGTCAGACGCTCAACCGACCAAGCCACCCAGGCGCCCCGGACATGGAATATTTTAAAAGGTTCTTGTGACCAAAGTTGGTTTTAGATCAGTGAATTATAATATTAAAAATTATCCTATTGAATAAACATGGTGTGAATGTTCTCCTATGTTTCCAGATTCGTAATTGTCAAAGCTGCTTTGAAAAGTTAAATCCTATAAAATCTGTTTACTGTACTTTTTTTTTTTTTTTTTTTTAAACATGTAGGTGGCTTTCCTGGAGGACAGATGCCTTCTCAGTATCCTGGAGGACAAAGTCCTTACCCAAGTCAGGTATTTCTGCTCCTGTTTTTAAATTTAGTCCAGTTTAATTAGATAATGCCAAAGAAGGGTACAACTCCTTTGCTGACATTAGAGGTTTCCATGAAGTGGGGTATATGGTTTATTAAAGTCACTTAAGATTCTGCTCTTTGCTTCTGATAGACTTGATCCTCTCTTTGGTCCATCTGCTTTAAGTGGTATCCTGATTACTTTAATAAGACAAGCATAGGTCCCTTCTCACAGGTGATAATACTCATAACTTCTTCATAGAGATTCACTTGGGTTCTTGGCATTGGTTTTAATTCTTCTTCACTCACTGATGGTTACAACTATGAACCTGGGTAACTGAGTAATTGTTATTTTTGGCGGTGTTTGATAAAGTGTGGTTTTGACTTCTATTTTTACCTTTATAACTTTCCACTCTTTTTTCAGATCAGTACAGAATCCTTTCCTTCCTATCCTGTTTTCTCTATTTCTTTGGATTATAACACTGAAGTGAGTAAGGTTTTCTAATGTTTACTAATTACTATATGTGCCTGTGTGTCCCCTGTATGTGCCTTCTTTACTTTCTAATTTCTCATGTATTGATCTTTCACATCTTCCTTAAAGGATTCAACTATATCTTTTTTTTTTTTAAGTTTTTTTTTTTTTTTTTTAGTTTATTTCTGAGAGAGAGAGACAGCGTGAGCAGGGGAGGCTCAGAGAGAGAGGGAGACACAGACTCTGAAACAGGCTCCAGGCTCTGAGCTAGCTGTAAGCACAGAGCCCGACACAGGGGTCAAAGCCACGAACCCTGAGATCATGACCTGAGCAGAAGTCGAACACCTAACCGACTGAGCCACCCAGGTGCCCCTCAACTGTATCTGTCGCATCATTATGTCCCTGTTGTGCTTGGCAGGGCTCTGACCATAGTAGTCAATTAATATATGTTGAATTGATTTTTCAATAGCCCTACGTCTCCCATGTATGAAGTCTTTGCCTCATCTCTGTATAGCCCCTTATTTTAATATTAAGTGTTTTTTTTAATTTACATCTTATACAAGTTACAAGGAACGCAAGCAGTATACTTTTATGCTTATCTTTATCTTGATTTTCTTATTTATTTCCATACTCTTTAATTATAAAAATCTAGCATTATCAAGCTTTTTTTTTTTAATGTTTTTGTTTTATTTCTTTCTGAGAGAGAGAGAGAGAGAGAGAGAATCCAAAGCAGGCTCCAGGCTCTGAGCTAGCTGTCAGCACAGAGCCGGACGTGGGGCTTGAACCCATGAACTGTGAGATCATGACCTGAGCCGAAGTTGGATGCTTAACCGACTGAGCCATCCAGGCGCCCCGTATCAAGCTTATTTTCAGCTGAAATGGGAGAGGGATTAAAGTATTGAAAGAAAAACACTTTAGCTATTTTCTGGCTTACTTTCTTGATTTGAGGAATTTGAGCTCCAGAGATATTAAGAAATTTGTCCAAGGCCACACACCTAGTAAAAGACTAAGCTGAGACTAGAACTAGCTCTTCTGACTCCCAGACCAGTGGTCTCCCTTTGACATAATGCTGCTTTGCTGGTACTATAAATGATATTCCTCCAAAGCACATAGGGAATTGCTTTCAATCCTTCTTTTTTAATTGTTGAAGTTGATTGTTAATCATATTATGTATCTGTAGCTATTTTAATCATGTATGAGAATTTTGATTTTATTTTAACTTAAGTATGCATGTAGTTTGAGAGACATAGATTTTATGACTAAGTATAAAGAAAGATTTTTGGGGTGCCTGGGTGGCTCAGTCTGTTAAGCATCCAACTTCGGCTCAGGTCATGATCTCACAGTTCATGAGTTTGAGCCCCGCGTCAGGCTCTGTGCTGACAGCTAGCTCAGAGCCTGGAGCCTGTTTGAGATTCTGTGTCTCCCTCTCCCTAACCCTCCTCTGCTCATGCTGTCTCTGTCTCAGAAATAATTAAAACGTTAAAAAAAAAAAAAAAGATTTTCAAACATAAAACACAAAAATGAAACCTACATATGCAACTTATGTGTAACAATCACTACCTTAAGATAGAACCAGTAAGTGGAAGTTAACAGAGTGGTAAATTTTGGAAAATCTTTTAGATGGGAATGGAACAGGCTCCCTATGAGGAATGAGCTCCCTATCACCAAAAGTCCTCTGGTAGATGGTGTGTGTGTGTGTGGGGTGGGTGGGTGTGTGTGTGTGTGTGTGTGTGTGTATGTGTATGTGTGTAGGAAGATGGAAATTTTTGGCTTGGTTGGGCAGCTGGGCCAGGTGATTCTCCTGATTGATAGAATTTTGTTTTTTAGTAGGGAGGTTGTTATCAAATGCTATCAAATGGGTTGTGCTAAGAAATCTTCCCTAGTTTGAGTTTTGACCTCTTGAACATGGACTCTGATTTCTTTTAATTCAATATAGTGCCTGGAGGATGACAGTATTTTTGATGAAGATTCACTTCCAACTTAGACTTTCAACAAAGAATAAAACAAATCCATTTTTCCTAAAGATGAAAAATGGAGTAGTTTTTGTTTTTAAGAAAGAAGAGGATGACGGGTGCCCGGGTGGCTCAGTCAGTTGAGTGTCTGACTTCGGCTCAGGTCATGATCTCACAGTTCGTGGGTTCGAGCCCCGCATTGGGCTCTGTGCTGACATATCAGAGCCCGGAGCCTGCTTCAGATTCTGTGTCTCCCTCTCTCTCTCTCTCTCTCTCTGCCCCTCCCCCATTCATGCTGAGTTTCTCTCTGTCTCAATAATAAATAAACATTAAAAAAAAAAGATGACAGAAAATGAGGATCATCAAATCATAGATTTGAAGATTAGTTTCTCTTACTGTCTAGTCCAGTGTATTGTAAACAAAGGCTTTTGCCCTACTTAGAGTTTTAATGAAGGTGGTTATATCAAAGGAAACCTTAGTTTCACAATACCATCAGGTTCATGTAAAGGCTTACGTTGAAAAAAGATTTATATTTGTGTATTTGCTACAAGTAGAATTCATTTTTTTCTTAAAGCCACTATACAAATATTTGTCATTTGTTAGTTCTCTGCTTACATTCTTGGCTTAGAAGCTTCATAGTGCAGGATGGTGGAACCAGTGTAGGATGGTTGTTAGAAAGAAGAAAACATTGGTGTGAGAGTATTGGTAAGTGGGAGAAATTATTGACCCCAAAAATGTTTAGGCCTAAAAGATGGTCTGGTCCTCTTCTCCTCATTTACTTTACTCCACAGTTTCTGGCATATTGCAGTATTCAATGAGTGTAAATAACTTTTTATTTTTTTTTAATTTTTTAATGTTTTTATTTATTTCTAGGAGAGAGAGAGAGAGAGAGACAGCGTGAGCAGGGGAGGGTCAGAGAGAGAGAGAGAGTCACAGACCGAAACAGGCTCCAGGCTCTGAGCTGGCAGTCAGCACAGAGCCCGACGCGGGGCTCGATCCCACGAACCGCGAGATCATGACCTAAGCGAAAGTCGGACGCTTAACCGACTAAGCCACTCAGGCGCCCCTCAATGGGTGTAAATAACTTTTAAATGCAGTTTCAGTTGCCTAAAAAGCAATTGAATCATTTTATATTTTGGAATGGTGTTAGATGCATCTTGAAATGCTATTTTAGGGGCGCCTGGGTGGCTTAGTCGGTTAAGCGTCCGACTTTCACTTAGGTCATGATCTCGCGGTTCGTGGGTTCGAGCCCCGCATCAGGCTCTGTGCTGACTGCCAGCTCAGAGCCTGGAGCCTGTTTCAGTTTCTGTGTCTCCCACTCTCTCTGACCCTCCCCTGGTCATGCTGTCTCTCTCTCTCTCTCCTAGAAATAAATAAAACATTTAAAAAAAAAAAAAAAAAAAAAGAAATGCTATTTTAGAGATAATGGGTTAAATAAAATATATTATTAAAATTCAGTTTAAAAAATGTAGTGGGATATCATCTTACTTCATCCCATCTCTCTTAAGCCCTGATTTGAATAGTTTAAGAAAACTATTGAAGGGGTGACTGGGTGGCTCAATAGTTAAGTGTCTAACTCTTGATTGTGGCTCAGGCCATGTCATGATTTGTGATTTTGAGCTCCACATTAGGCTCTGAGTTGCAGCACAGAACCTGCTTGGGATTCTCTCTCTGTCTCTCTCTTTCAAAATAAATAAACATTAAAAGAAAAAAGAAAACTTACTGTTTCCTAGCTGCGTTAAAATTTTCTTAAAATTTTGTAATAATTTCAGACTTAAAAAAAGGTATAAAAGTTATAGAATTCCTGAATACCCTTTACCCAGATCCTCCAGTGTTAACTTCTCATATAAACACAACAAAATGATCAAAAGCAGTAAATAACATTGATATAAGACTATTACCCGAACTATACATCTTATTCAAATTTTATCATTTGTCTCAGTAATGTCTTTTTCTGGTTCAGGATCAAATCCAGGATGAAACACTGCATTCATTGTCCTGTCTCTTAAGTTTTCTTGTTTTTTTAATATTAATTTCAATTTCATTTCATTTGTTTTATTAATCTCTGCCCACTGTGGAGCTCGAACTTACAACTTTGAGATCAAGAATCACATGGTCTACTGACTAAGTCAGCCAGGCATCCTTCTTAAGTTGCCTTTAATTTGATACAATTCTTCTGTCTTTTTTGTTTATGACCTTGACGCTTTTTTTTTTTTTTTTTAATGTTTTATTTATTTCTAGGAGAGAGAGAGAGAGACAGCGTGAGCAGGGGAGGGTCAGAGAGAGAGGGAGACACAGACTCTGAAACAGGCTCCAGGCTCTGAGCCGGCAGTCAGCACAGAGCCCGACGCGGGGCTCGAACCCACGAACCGCGAGATCATGACCCAAGTGAAAGTTGGACCCTTAACCGACTAAGCCACCCAGGCGCCCCAGACCTTGACGCTTTTAAAGGGTACTACCAGTTATCTTGCAGAAAATTCCTTAGTTTGGGTTTGTCTGATATTTATTTCCTCATGATTAAATTCATGTTTGGCCATTTTGATTAGGAGTACCACAGAAATGATCTTGGATCCCCAGTGCATTATTATATCAGGAGGCACTTACTGTTGACTTATTCTGTTATTGGCAATGATTAATTTTGATCACTTGTGTCTGCTAGGTACAAACTATGTAAGTATCTGGGTTTTCATTGTACTTTTACTCACCAATTTTAGCATCCATTGATGATTCTCTCTGGAAACCATTATTACTATGTATTTGTTATAGTGATTTTTAAATTTCCCCATAGATTTGTTTTATTTTTTTTATTTAAAAAAATTTCTTAAGTTTATTTAGAGAGAGAAAACATGAGTTGGGCGAGGCAGAGAGGGAGGGAAAGAGGGAGAGAGAGAATCCTAAGCAGTCTCCACGCCATCAGTGCAGAGCTCAATAAGGGCTCAAACCCCCAAAACCATTAGATCCTGACCTGAACCTAAATAAAGGCGGACACTCAACTAGGTACCCCAATTTGTATTTTTAAACTATAGTCCCTGTTGTGCTTTCTGGTTTCTTTCCTATATAATCAATGAAGAATGTTCTACCACCCAGAATTTCTAGTCATTGCTTGTTTTCGTTTTGTGCTTTTCTTATTACAAAATGTTTTATTTCATGTTTTTCATTGTTTATTTTTGAAAGAGAAAGAGCATGAGCAGCGGAGGGGCAGAGAGGGGAGTGGACAGAGGATCCAAAGCAGGCTCTGTGCTGACAGTAGAGAGCCCAACGTGAGACTTGAACTCCTGATCTGTGAGATCATGACCTTTGCTGAAGTTGGACACTTAACTGACTGAGCCACCCAGGCGTCTCTATTTCATGTTTGATAATGAAGGCCTGTGGAAACATATTGCCAAAATTATATTGGTTATTTGAAACCTCATTGGGCAATTCAAGGTCCACCTAACTAAAGCCCTTATTATATTATTGTATTTACTTATTTATCTGTCTATTTATTTTGAATAAGAGTGGTGAGTTTGGAATTTTTCCCTTGTTACCAATCTAAGAGAGAAACCATCCAGTCTCTTTGAAGTGTGATGTTAACTGTAGTTATTGTGCATGTGCTCTTTAAAAGAAAATTTTTTTTAATGCTTGTTATTTATTTTTGAGAGAGAGAAAGACAGAGCTCAAACAGGGTAGGGTTAGAGAGGGAGGGAGACACAGAATCTGAAGCAGGCTTCAGGCTCCAAGCTGTCAGCACAGAGCCCAATGCGGGAATCAAACTCACAAACTATGAGATCATGACCTGAGCTGAAGTCAGATGCCCAACTGACTGAGCCATCCAGCCTCCCCTGTATTATTGTCTTTAAGTCAGACACTGCTGTTCATCTCACACTATCCAGGGATCAATATCTTTTTTCCCTCCTATTCTACTGGGAAAGAGATTGAGGAATAGGAAGATTGACTGATATCACAAGCTTAACTTTTTGTCCCCTGAAAGTTTGGAGTTAGCGGTCTTTTGACAGGAAGGGGATAGGTCTTTCTTGCTTGTTTGAGAATGAGTCCTGAAAATAAAATGCTCATATCCTTTATCCTAAAACTTAAACATGGCCTCCTTGCCTAAGAGTGATAACTGGGGAAGTCTTAAGTTGTCTTCTTGTCAGCAGAGAATCCTGATGGCATTTTAAAAAATTTATATTTCTTTCACTAAAGAAGTTGAACATTTTTACATTCACCCCTCCCACCCACCCACCCCGGCAGTTTTATTGAGGTATAAGTGACATATAATATTGTATTAGTTTTAGGTGTACAACATGATAATTTGATGTATTTTTATATTACGAAAGGATTACCACAGTAACTGACTTAGAATTTATGCTTCTCGTTTCAGCCTGCCTCAGTGACTCAGGGAACTCAAGGTACAATCCAACCAGCTGCCAACTTTGATGCCATGAGAGATGCAGAAATTCTTCGGAAAGCGATGAAGGGTTTTGGTAAGGAAAACAGGTTTTTATCTTATTTATAATTTTTAGTGATTGAATCTAAAGTAAAAATAAACTTTATATTATTAATCAAGTTTATATGTCCACCTGTGCACATACCTTAATTTAATCTGGCACCAGTCACCTTGTAAAGCAACCAAGAGATGTCCTCAAGGGGTACCCAGCACAGACTTCATCCTTACTTAAACATATATGGTTCTTCCAGGGACAGACGAGCAGGCGATTGTGAGTGTTGTGGCCAACCGTTCCAATGATCAGAGGCAAAAAATTAAAGCAGCTTTTAAGACCATGTATGGCAAGGTATTTATATTTTTTTTTCTGGCAGTGGCCTTGTAGACTCTGCCTTTATGTGAGGTTGGATACTATCTTTTTATTAGTACTGGTGATATAAAGTAGAGACAGACTCCAGAGACCCCAGGAATGGTGTGTTTGCTATGTATTTCTCTTAAAAGACTTTCTAATTCTGGAGTAGTCATTCATCTCATAATCATACCTCATACTATGTCTGATATGTGATAGATGCTCAGTAGAAAACAGATTATGACCACAGTATTATAACTGATAATAGATAATTTTATATATAAAATAGATAAATAGTATAATAAATAGTTTGGTTCTCAGTCTGTCTTCTCTTTACGGTGGGATTCAAGGACTTATATAGCCCCTGCTTATTCTTGGTGTTTGTCATCATCTTCCACTTCTCTCTCTCCCTCTGAGTATATCCTGTATTATGCCCGTGTGGAACTTCTTGCCATTCCCTGCACACATCATGATCTTTTATACCTCTGTGCTTGGTATATGTTGTTCCCTTGGCCTAGAACACCTTTTCTTTTTCTTCATGGCAAACAACTTCTTCAGGATTTGGGTTAGATCAACTTCTCTGTGAAGTTTCTCTTCTTGCTCTGGGCAGAATTTAGCTGCTTCTGCAATAGCATTTTGTAAAATCTCTGCTATAACTGATCTCACTGTGCAGTCCCCAAAACAGTGAGCTCCCCCAGGCTAACCATGTCTTAACTCATTTGTACATTTTTAGCACCAAATACAGGAATGATAATAAATAGCCACTTAAAAAATATTTGCTGAATGGATGATCAGTAACAAAATCAGCAAGATTCTTTGGCTAAAAAGTGCTGCTACTTCTTAGATATGAAGGGGAAGACGAGGTAGCATTGGTTTGCCATTTAGATAGGAATCCTAAGACTTCATAGCATTCTCTGGATCTAGTTTACTTTTCTCAGAATGGGATAGAAGTTCGTTGGTTGGTCCCACTTGACCTATTTTACTCTGCCTTACCCTCCCTCCTTGGCCCAGGTCCACATGCCTTAAAGCTAATTAAGCAACATAAACTCTAGATTTTCTTTAGGGTTCAACATCAGACTCACTTCTCTAACAAAAGTATTTTCCATATTATGAATTTCTTTAGTTCATGGATAGCTTGTCCTATGCTATCCTGAATTTTCTTCTATATCAGTTTAGAATTAAAACTAAATTCACAGCGTATATTTTTTTATTCCTAGCCATCTTTTCTCCGAGGTTCCTATTAATTAATAAAAATATATTCATAGGTGGTTCAGTCAGTTAAGCATCTGACTGTGGGTCAGATCATGGTCTCTTGGTTAATGGGTTTGAGCCCGGTGTCGGGCTTCGCTGATGGCTCAGAGCCTAGAGCCTGTTTCTGATTCTGTGTCTCCCTCCCTCTCTGCCCCTCCCCCGTGCTCACTCTCACTCTCTCTCTCAAAAATAAACATTTAAAAAAAATCATCCTTCTAGCTTGCTGTGGAGTTGTCCTTGATTCCACTTTCTTCTTTATCAGTCATTGGATACTTATTCAGTGCCTACTATATGCCAGGCACTGCTTTGTCCTAGCATCTGGTTATTGACTCTGTCTTGTTGATCTAATATGTAAAAGGGCTTTTTAAAAATGTATCTTCTATCTCAAATCTGCTACTCAAGTCCAAGCCTGAATGAATTCTTACTTTAATATTCTAGTAGCCCTAATGTTCTTATCTATAGTATCTTTGTCATTGTAGTCCATACTGCCTATGGTTCCCATTTCAATGTCATTTTTTTTGTGTCGAAGTTTCCAGTGGCTTCTCCCAGCATGCAGAATCAAATCCACATCCTTTAGTTTGTGTTCAAGGCAATGATCCAAGTATAACATTACAACTCTGTCTCTCTAATCTATGAGAACGTTTCCCTCTAACAAAATTGGTTGTCACATTGGTTCATTAAAAAGGCTTTGCTTGTTCTTGCCTCATACTGGTGATTCCCAACCTTAGCTGAGCTTCATAATTTCCTTTCATACTTAAAAACACATGCAGAACCTCTGAGTATTTGTCCTTGACATCAATGTGTTTTTCTTTTCTTCTCCCCTCTCCCTTCTTTTCTTTTTTCTTTTCAAAAGATTCCACAGATGATTTTAATGTATAGTCAAGCCTGGGAACCATATTTATGTTTCTCATTTGTGTTCCTCCTTCTTGCCTGAAACATATTTCTCTTTCCTCTTTGCTTGCTAATTTTATATACTTTTCAAGATCTGGACTAGAAGCTTTCTCTGGGCTTTCTAGCCCACTTTAACTTCTCTTGTTTCAGCTTTTTTCCACTGTTTATTTATGTGCTACTTAAGTACAGTCTGTCTTATATTATGACTTTTTAGGGGTTTACCTTATCTTTCCACAGAAGAACACAATGATGATTCCTATTTCCACACAGAACAAGTTTCTTATACTAAGTAAATATCTGCTTATCATTTTGTTTGAGCGATTTTTAATTTCATGTATCTGTCTTTGTAACTGGTATAGTGGTGGAACTATAGTAGGAATTTGTTACTGTTTCTTGGGAGAGTGAATAAAGTACATCTACTTTAAAATATAAATGTTAAATGTATATATTTACTTGTTTCTTAGTATGTACAAATTTGAAATTTGGTCTTCATAAAGCAATTCAGTTTCACTTTTCCAAATATTTCTTAAAAAATTTAAGCAGCAAAATTTGGAGAGCACACATACTTTGTATTTGTAATTAAACAGGATTTAATCAAAGATCTCAAATCAGAGCTAAGTGGAAATATGGAAGAACTAATCCTTGCCCTATTCATGCCACCTACATATTATGATGCCTGGAGTTTACGGAATGCAATGAAGGTACTATGTTATTTACTTTATATATTTTATCTTATTGTAAATGTAAAACCCCACCAATAATGGCAGTTTACAGTGACAGCTAAATCAGTACATTGTATCCTATCATCTGAATAAATACAGCTTTTTAGGTTTGGAGGCCAAAATGAACTAATAAGATTTAATTATTTTCTGTGATTTTTGTTTTTCTTTTGTATAATTGTCACTTTCTCCATTTAACATAGGGAGCAGGAACTCAGGAACGTGTATTGATTGAAATTTTGTGCACAAGAACAAATCAGGAAATCCGAGAAATTGTCAGATGTTATCAATCAGAATTTGGACGAGACCTTGAAAAGGACATTAGATCAGATACATCAGGACATTTTGAACGTTTACTTGTATCCATGTGCCAGGTGAGTATAGTATGAATATATATTGATGAAGGAACATTCTTCACTTTGTATTATCAGTGGCATTCTTTATTCCTTTTAATATTTAGCCCACATGGAATCTTGCCATCTTTAAAAGGGGTAGCACAGATTTCAGTGTTCAAATTTCTTTGTCTTCACTATTGAGATTTATTTCTGCAGATCTAGCTTTGTAAGGGATTAGAAATTAACCTTTTAAGGTTATATGGAATCAGAAATCATCTTGGCTCTTTGTCTTAGGCTGGGGATGAATCTTTTTTTTTTTTTTCTTGAGAGAAAGAGGCAGTGAGAAAGGGGGACAGAGGATCTGAAGCAGGCTCTGCACTGAGAGAAGAAAGCCCAGTGCGGGGCTTGAACTCATAAACTGTGATACCATGACCTGAGCCGAAGGCAGACGCTTAAGACTGAGCCACCCAGGTGCCCCTGAATTTCATACTTACAAGTTTAGCGTTGTATTGCCAGTTAAATTGGGCCATCCACTGAAGACGTGCAGGACTGCCATGGAAGCGCTATAAGAGGTGAAAACTGTGTGAGAAGAGCCAGAGATGCAGAAACATTTCTCAGTAGTGTGATTAGCACCTTCTTTATTCTGATTCCCCAAATGTGTTGGAGAAGTGACGGAAAATTTTTCAGATAGTGTATTTGGAATGATACTATAAACACACTTAGAATGAGATGATGAGGTCTATTTGAAAAGACCAGCACACTGATTCAGTGTCAAGAGTTATTGGCTATCCTGCTAGTATACAAGATTGGATAGTTTTGAGGGATAGGAAAGCAGAGGTCAGGCTCTTCAGAGCAAAGGGAGATAGTTGCAGAAAACATAGTATGCCAAAGTGAGTGAATGTGGAAATGAGAAAAGAAAGCAAATGGGTGGGAAGAAATTGAATTTACCTACAATGGAATAACAAAGTAGGAGAGTAGATTAGAATTTTAAAACAACAAGAAGAAAAACAATAGCAAGAACAACAGGGATTTAATGCTAAAAAATGATTATTAAGACTTTACATGAGGGGTACCTGGCTGGCTCAGTTGGTAGACCATGTGACTCTTGATCTCAGGGTTGTGAGTTTAAGCCCCATGTTGGACATGGAGCCTACTTAAAAAAAAAAAAAAAAAAAAAGGTATGAGGTGCCAAGTCTCTTTATGCAGCAAGCTCAAGGCTCTGCTGTTTTACGAAGTAAAGAGACCTATTGAAGGGAATGAGCAGAAGAATGTCTTCTCAGGAAAATGAGACGGGTTTTTGTGTGTTTGAATCCAGAGTCAGTCATCTGGGAAATTTTTCCTGAGCATCTTTTCTTGTGTTCTATCTTTAGTCTCTCATTTAGAATATGCTACTGGGGGTGCCTGAGTGGCTTAGTTAAGCATCCGACTTAAATTCAGGTCATGATCTCACAGTTCATGGGTTTGAGCCCCACGTTGGGCTCTGTGCTGACTGCCAGCTCAGAGCCTGGAGACTGTTTCAGATTCTGTATCTCCCTCTCTCTCTGAACCTCCCCTCCTCATGCTGTCTCTTCTCTCCCTCTCTCTCTCTCTCAGAAATAAATAAAACATTTAAAAATTTTAGAATATGCTTCTGTTTATTTCTTGGGTCCATTGCTCTTTAAAATATTTCTCACCTTTAAGGAACACCTCTCCATTGTGTTCCTCAGACTGACATCAAGACTCTAGAGGGAAGCCTTTCCTTCATTTGGGTTCGTTTCTGTTTTTAAGAGAAACCAAATGCCCACCTAGGCTTTACTCTTGTTTAGGCCCACAGCTCTCTCCGTCTCTCCCCCCTCCCCCTCCCTCCTCTTCCCCCCACCCTCTCCCTTCCCCCCCTCCCCCCTCTCTCCTTCCTTCCTTCCTTCCTTCCTTCCTTCCTTCCCATCCCAGTGAAAACTTTGGTATACAAATTGGCACAGTCTGTCAGAACTTGAGTTATTTGTAGCTTCTTCATAAAAGCTCTTGTGTCATTTTTATGTATACATTCATAATAAAGCTTAAATATTAAGATTTCACTTGGCTAAAGGAAAGGAAGTTCATGAAGCTCCATATTATATACACCCTCCCTTGACATAAATTCTTTGAGGGCTGGGACCTTGTCTGTCTTGTGTCTCTACCACCTTGTGCATCCTACTGGTTCTCTTAGTCTGGAGAACCCTAATACAGCCTCACACAAAACAAGTGCTCCAGTCCTTTCAGCTGCATAAATGAATACAAAGTGGAACTCAGTATAATGCATACTGATCTTAAATCCCAGCTAAGGAGAATTAGAATTTCTTCATTTGAGTGGTAGTTTATATATCCTAGTAGAGATGTTTTTCTTTTTTGGCGGGGGAAGGAGTGGCGGAGCGGGGGGTGATTTTAATAGAATTTGTATCACATCTTCAGTTCTTGCCTTTTTCTTTTGCAGGGAAATCGTGATGAGAACCAGAATGTTAACCACCAGTTGGCTCAGGAAGATGCTCAACGTCTCTATCAAGCTGGTGAGGGGAGACTGGGGACAGATGAATCTTGCTTTAACATGATTCTTGCCACAAGAAGCTTTCCTCAGCTAAGAGCTACCATGGAGGCTTATTCCAGGGTAGGAGCTTTTCTTTTGAAGATTTGGCTTGTGTGTGTGTGTGTGTGTTTAATTACATCCAAGTTATTTAGCATATAGTGCAACAGTGATTTCAGGAGTAGATTTCTTTCTGCCCCTTAACCCATTTAGCCCATGCCCCCGTCCCACAACCCCTCCAGTAAACCCTCTGTTCTCCATATTTAAGAATCTCTTATGTTTTTGTCCCCCTCCTGTTTTTATATTATTTTTGCTTCCCTTCCCTTCTGTTCATGTTTTGTATCTTAAAGTCCTCATATGAGTAAAGTCATATGATATTTGTCATTCTCTGACTAATTTCGCTTAGCATGATACCCTTTCCTCTATCCAGGTAGTTGCAAATGGTAAGACTTCATTCTTTTTGATTGCTGAGTAATACTCTGTTATATGTATATACCACATCTTCTTCATCCATTCATCTCTCGGTGGACCTTTGGGCTCTTTCCATACTTTGGCTGTTGTTGATAGCCAACAACTATCAACAACAACATTGTCCCATTGAAACAGCACACGTTTATCCCTTGGATAAATACCTAGTAGTGCAATTGCTGGGGCTTCTGTTTTTAAGTTGTGAAAATATTTTAGCCCCTGTGTTTTTTGTTTGCAGGTGGCTAATCGTGACTTGATAAGTAGTGTTGCCCGTGAATTTTCCGGAAATGTCGAAAGTGGTTTGAAGACCATCTGTAAGATACTTTTATGTTTTGTTTTGTTTTGTTTGTAAATGAATGGGGCTTTGACTAGTTGTTCCCATTGAGTGACCTGGGAATCTGCTTAGGCAGAGGCTGAGCTAATCCTTATGTTTTACATACAATTCCTTATGAATGGTGGTGGTGTGATCAAATAGGGTTGTTTTGGAATTAGTTGGTCTTTATTCCGTATGCCCTTCATGAGGATTAAGCAGGAATATACAGTAGATGTAGCAGTTCCGTTAAAGTGAATAGGAAAGCCCTAAGGAACTACAAGTGACACCACACAAAGTGTCATTTTGAGCTCCCAGAAACATCTTTCAAATACTCAATCCAAAGACACGCTTTACCCTTTTGAAATCAAAAAGCTAGTTTCTAGTGTTCTTTGAGATATCCGATGAAATGGAAATTTAATTCTCCTGGAGAATGTATGACTAAAGAGAGTGTTAGTAACACACGTGTATTAGCAATTGAGTGTCTTACATATATTGCTGTAGTAATTATAGCTAAAGTAATAATGTACAGTTAGTATAGCTCTACCATTTGCAGGAAAAGACTTTGCTAAGTTAATTTTCCTAAGAGAAAATGTGTCAGATTTACTCTCATCCTCAGATCTTGCCTCAAACCTGTTTTCTTTTTCATACCAGAATGTATCTCCTATCCTTCTGTCAGCCAAATGATAATATTTTACTTGTAGAATTCAGAGTTCAGTCATTATTCCTTTTTAAGTAAGATATTATTGGGCACAGCTGCTATAGATGTTCTCCCTTGAAGGGAAAAAATGTAGAGTGTAAGCTGCTGCATCTATAGAAAGAAGATGGGATTTATTGGCTAGAGGGAATCCTCTAAAATTGAGGGTAGCCTATCTGATGTGGCTAGAAAGATAGGTGGATTCTGAGAAAAATCAAGAGGGAGACCATCACCTCAGATTTCTCACATAATTATAGAGAAAATGATCAAAGGCAGGCTAGAAGTTATAAATGAAGCTGGAGCATGGATACCTTAGTCAAGGCATCATTTGTGAAGTATCTCTAACTTGCAGTGCAGTGTGCCCTGAACCGCTCTGCCTTCTTTGCTGAGAGGCTCTACTATTCTATGAAAGGTGCCGGCACAGATGACTCTACCCTGGTCAGGATTGTGGTCACTCGAAGTGAGGTGAGGCTTTTTTTTTTTTTTTTTTGTCTGATCTTCCTTGATTTTGAATGTTAATTTCCTGAATTTTCCTCAGCAGGGTGTCAGTCCCTCAGGAATGTTAAAGAAAGAGTTCCTTTGTCACTACTGGTAGAGGCTGTATAAAGCACAGCTTTCATTCTCCTCATGCCATGAGAGAGGCTTGAGTTGGTGAAACAGACCACTGTGTCTCAGTGTAGCCAGTGCCAAGAATTTTTCCTACTTGAGAAGGTCTGCGTAGAATACTGTTTTATATCAAGTTGTAAAATGTTTATCTTTTCGTTTTCATTTTGCTAATGTAAAAAATTATATAAAAGATTAATCCTATTGGATAATAAAATTCTTGACAAATAGCTTTTAATTATAAAATAACTTTTAAGTTTACCTTTATCTCTTTATCTAAATGTACCTCAAATGTTTTCCTTTCTTCGACTTTGTATATTTATTAGAGTTCTTTCTTAATTGAAAGAAAACACATGCCACTAAATTATACTAGAGAAGGTAAATCATTTTTAAAAAGACAACCGTTCTATGGCTTTTTTAAAAAAAGTGTGTGTTTGTATTTAGACCTAAATTTTTTAAGCGTGATCTTTTCTTTAAATTGTAATAAAATATATGTAACATAAAACTTACCATTTTAATCATTTTAAAGTGTACATTCCAGTGGCATTACGTACATTCACATTGTTATACAACCATTACCACCACAACTTTTTCACCTTGCAAAACTGAAAATCCACACTCATATTAAACAATAATTCACCATCCTCCTTTCTCCCCAGCTCCTGCCAACCACCAACCACCATTCTATTTTCACTTTCTAGGAGTTTGACTACCCTAGGTACCTTGTACAAGTGGAATCATACAGTATTTATCCATTTGTGACTGGCTGCTTTCACATTAGCATAACATTTTCAAGGTTCATCCATGTTGTAGCATGTGTCAGAACTTCTTCCCTTTTTAAGGCTGACTAGTATTCTATTGTATGTACACACGACCTTCTGTTTATTCATCTGTCACCTGTTAACAGGTGGCTTCCACCTTTGGCTATTATGAACACTGGTATACAAATATTTGCTGAGTCTTTGCTTTCACTTTTGTGTACATACCTGAAAGTGGAACTGCTGTATCATATGGTAGTTCTATTTTATTTTACTTTTTGAGGAATCACCATATCTTTTTCTACATCCACTGCACTGTTTTACATTCCTACCAGCAATGCACAAGGTTCCAATTTCTCTACATCCTTGCCAACACTTGGTATTTTCTGTTTTTGATAATAACCATCCTATCAAATGGTTTTATTATTTTTTAAATGGTTTTTAATATTTTTGGGATAATAGATGAGACTTGTACCACCCTTATTCAATATTATTACAGAACAGTAAATTAGCTCTTCACTCGGTGATGCTAGCAGTGGTATAAATGCTAGCTGTCAAATGTCACTTGGTTTTTTTTTTCTCTCTGCTTTGATTGTAATTATATTTTTTTCACTATTAAAGAACAATTCTAATAAATACCAGTTTTCTCTTAACAGCTTTTTTCTAACATCAAAAATATTATCTCTTGCATGCAGATTGATCTTGTACAAATAAAACAGATGTTCAAACAGATGTATCAGAAGACCCTGAGCACAATGATTGCAAGTGACACAAGTGGCGATTACCGAAGGCTTCTGCTGGCCATTGTGGGCCAGTAGGAGGGATTTTTAAATAAACGAAGCTCTTCACAGCATATCCTTCAAAGCAGTGGCTGATCTGTATGCAGCAATATCAACCATCACCAAACCAAAAGAGCTTTATACTAAGGGTTGTGCCAGGGTATTGTGCTTGGTTTGCACATATGGCTATTGCCTTAATTCCAATGTTATTTTTTTCTCTAATACAATCAGTATGAAGCCATATCACAATGATGTAGTAATAACGAATGTCTGTAAGGCATAATTCTCACTGTTCTTATTCTAATCAAGATCCCAAATTAAATAAAAATCACAGCAGTCTCTAATTCTGTGTAATAATGCTGAATAAAAAAAAGTTGCTGAAATTCTGCCTTCCAAAGCCCTTTAAGTCCATTGGACAGTTATAGTTGGTAGTATATCAAAACTATATTTTTTAAAAATTCAGCTCTTTTGGCCTAGAAGAGTAACTTGCATCTTATTTTACATAATTTGGTATTAGTCTATATTTATAAATACCAAGCTTTCCACACAGAGAATAGATGAGTATTGCCTGTAACAACTTTTTAAAAGGGGATTATATGTTTATATGCATAAAATATATAGCCTACTTGTTTTGTCTACTAAAACTCCCTAAAGATCTTTATTGGCCCTTGGTTTTTTTAAAAAAAATTATGAAAGTCTAAATATTGTAATTTAATCATGATTCAAGAAAGTGAAGCTTCACATTAGGAGGTGTTCAGTTAATGAGTGAATGAAGCTTAAAGCATCGCTGGGAAAATTAAATGCTAGCAGTTCAGAGAAGTGTTCAGGAGCTCAGTTAGTGGTATAGCAGGATGATTGCAACACCCATTGGTTTACCCCCAGTACTGAGTAATTACTTACTGAGTATATTGAGCATTATTATAATAGGTAGTTAGGAGAAATACAAAGGAAGGAGCTTTGTAATATACTGGGGGTTCTAAGTAAAAATTAAAATACCAAAAAAGGGCAAATGTTAGATTATAACTTCTCTTGAGGATGAGAACCTTATTTGATCTTTGTGTGAATTTCCCTGGCACAAAGCAGAAATTTAATACAGATTTGATGAATGATTGTATAAAGAACTAAGAAAAATTGTAAATAGCAGTTATAATTCAGTGGACAGTTTTGTGTAAATACCAAGGGGCATATAAGGGGCCATAAGTTACAACCTAATTCTTAGATAGACCTCTGTACAAACTGTAGTGTAAGGCAAGATACATGGGTAGAAGGAAAATGGGTTAAGATGGCTGTTAATTACTTTTTAAAAAAGTATCATTGAGGATTGCCTAGGTGGCTCAGTCAGTTAAACATCCAACTCTTGATTTCTTCTCAGGCCATCGTCTCCTGTTTCGTGGGATTGAGCCCCACATGGGGCTCAGGACTGACAGCATGGAGCCTGCTTGGAATTCTCTCTCCACACCTTCCCTGCTTGCACTCATTCTCTCCCTCTCTCTCTCTCAAAAATATATAAACAAATTTTAAAACTATCATTGAAAAAGTTCAGTTTTGATATAGGTTTTAAAAAAGTAACAGTAAAGAGAATTTGGTAAAGAGAAATTGGGGTAAGGTATTAAGGAAAGAAAAGAGCAATAACAAATTTTTAAACTATGAAAATTGAGATATAATTCATATACCGTTCACCTTTTTAAAGTGTACAACTCAGTGGTTTTTAGCATATTCACAAATTTGTGCAATCATCACCATAATCCATTTTGAACATTCTCATCACCCAAAAAGAAACTTTATACTTATCAGTAGTCACTCCTCATTTCCCCTCCTGTCCAGCCACTGGCAATCACTAATCTACTTTGTGTTTCTAGGGACTTGCCTATTTTGAACTTTTCATATGAATAGAATCCTTGAATATGTAGCCCTTCGTGTCTGGCTTCTTTCAATTAGCATACTGTTTTTAAGGCTCAACTGTGTTGTAGTGTGAATCAAACTTCATTCTGTTTTAAGGCTAAATAATCCACTGTAACAAGGATATACATTTTTTGTCCATCAGTAGATGGACATTTGGGGTTTTTTCACCTTTTGACTATGAATAATGTGTAAACATTTATGTACAACTTTTTATGTGGACACATGTTTTCAGTTCTCTTGGCTATGGAACTAGGAGTGGAATTGCTGAATCATATACTGTCTTTATATTTGGCTTTCTGAGGATCTGCCAAACTGTTTTCCAAAGAGCTGCACCATTTTACAATCCTAGCAGCAGTCACCTCACTTTCCAGATTTTTTTCCCATAAATTTCTCTTCATCCTTACCAATACTATATTAATCTGTCTCTTTGATTATAGCTATCCTAGGGGATATGAAGTGACCTCTCCTAGTGGCTTTGATGTGCATTTCTCTTTCTTGTGCTCATTGGCCGTTTGCATATCTTCTTGGGAAAAATGTTTTCTAATACTTTGTCCATCTTAAAATTGGGTTATTTATATATTCTGTGTAGTAGACCCTTATTAGATATGATTTGATTTTGTATGCTTTTATGGAAAGGTCAGTTTAGGTTCAACCACAAGAGGAGACACAAGAGAGGCTCAAGAAAACAATTTATTATTTTCAAACATCTTAGAGACAAAAGGCACTGCACACCCACGGCCACATCTCAGAGAGACCACGGTGGTCAGGAGGCCAGGGTGGTGAGGGGGCAGGGGAAGGCTGCTTAGGCCATAATCTTTATTGGGGTTTCTGAGGGAAAAGCAAAGCAGGACAGGACAAATAGTTCAGTATTGGCTAGTTTGAATAATTTTGGTAATCTTTGAGCTATATGTGTGGTCTCTAGTGTCCTCTTAGTCCTCTTACCTGTCCCTAAGATAATTAAGATAGAGGAATATTGCCTCTTTGGTACAGGACCAGAAGTAGGAGGCAGGGCTCTGGATTGATTAGTTTGCATATCAAAGGCATGCTCCTAGCTGTGGCCTTTGCTTTCTCTAAAAGGGCTAACCAGGGAGAAGGCAGTCACTCCCCAGTCAGAAAAGTTTTTTAAGATAAAAAACATAATACACAAAAAATGACATACTGACACAATAGAGATTTACAAAGATTTTCTCCTATGGACTGCCTTTTTGCTTTTTTTAACTTTTAAGTAATCTCTACACCCAACATGGGGTTCAAATTCATGACCCCAACATCAAGAGTTGCATGCTCTACAGACTGAACCTGCCAGATGCCCCCTTTTTACCTTCTTCCTGGTGTTCTTTGATGCACAAAACTTTAAAAATTCTGATTCCAGTTTTTCTGTTCTTTGGTCGCTTGTACTTTTGATGTCTAAAAAACAATCGTCTAATGCAAGGTTAACGTGACTTACCCCTATGTTCTCTCTTCTAATATTTTAATGTTTTTAGCTCTTACATTTATGTCTTAGTTCATTTTTATATATGGTGTAAAGGTATCCAACTTCTTCCTTTTACATTTTGTTATATGGTTACCCCACCATCATTTGTTGTAAAGACCTTTCTTTCCCCCTTGAATTGTCATTGCACTCTTGTTTTAATTCTGAACTCTCAGTTGTATTCCATTTGTCTATATGTTTATCCTTATGCCTTGATTAAGCTATACTTAATACTTGATAATTGTAGCTTTGTAGTAAGTTAGAAATTGGGAAGTGTGAGTCTTCCAACTATGTTCTTTTTCAATAGTGTGTTTGCTATTCTGTCTCCTTTGCATTTCCATGCGAATTTTATTTTATTTTTAAATTTTTTAATGTTTATTTTTGAGAGAGAGTGTAAGCAGGGGAAGGGCAGAGAGAAAGAGGGAGACACAGAAGCTGAAGCAGGTAATAGGCTCTGATCTGACAGCACAGGGCCCAACGCGGGGCTCGAACCCACGAGTTGTGAGATCATGACCCAAGACGAAGTTGGATGCTTAATCAACTGAGCCACCCAGGTGCCCCTCCATATGAATTTTATTTTATTTTATTTTTATATTTTATTTATTTTTGAGAGAGAGATAGAGACAGCATGAGCAGGGGAGGTCAGAGAGAGAGGGAGACACAGAATCTGAAGCAGGCTCCAGGCTCTGAGCTAGCTGTCAGCGCAGAGCCCAATGCAGGGCTCGAGCCCACAAACCGTGAGATCATGACCTGAGCTGAAGTCAGACGCTTAACCGACTGAGCCACCCAAGCGCCCCCATACGAATTTTAGAATCAGTTTCTCCACTTCTGCAAAATATCCATCTGGGATGTTGATAGTGATTACTTAGACTTTGTAAATCAATTTGAGGATGAGCAGTATATTTGATTGTATTAATGAATGTCAGAAATAAATGGACTGGAAATAGCAGATTCACTGATTAGAAGCCCGCCCTTTGCAGTAATAAGAAAGGAATTTGTTGGGATAGTGGATCATTTAGTGGAGGTCTTTGAAACCCAAACTAAAGAGTTTGAATTTTATTAGATGATAGAGCTTTTTTTGCCCCCAAATTGGTTTGTATATGTAGATGACCTAATTCTGATTCTCAGTACTACTGTATTTTCTGTAGCACTAAAAAGGGCCTTATCCATGGTTTTTTGTGAAGTTGATGTTTTAAATCAGTAAAAAAAAAAAAAAAAAAAAATTTGAATGCCTTTCCTTATAAGGATTGTAGAAAATTCAGAGTGGTCATTGCTGAGCAGTCCAGGAGAATAAAAGAACTATATAACACAATGTTTTGACCTTAGGCATTCTACAGTCTAGTGACGGAGGTTAATTATGCTTCAGGAAGTGACAACTGTTACTCTTTCTTGCCTTGGCATCATGAGTGATCTAGAACAGTTCCCTAGCAAAGACCTGGTCCTAACCTTTGCTTATTATGTAAAATATTTCATATACAAGGTAGGATGGCTATCTCAGCGCAAATTCATTTAGACCCCTCACCTGGGAAAAAAATCCAGAGAGAATTGATTTACTCAGTAGTTTCATAGGTCTATTTTTTTTTTATTACTAATAACACTGCAACCTTTAAAAGATTTTTTTTTCTCAATTTTTATAATTTTAATATGTTTATAGCGGAAATAAAGTTTCTTTTTAAAAATTGGCTCTGGTAATTTTGTATCCTAAGAAGTTTCCAATGAGAGTAGTATGTGTGTGTGTATAGTTTAATAAGTTTTGAAATAATTTTAAATGTACAGGAAAGTTGCCAAAACAGTGCAAAGAATTTCCATGTCTTCCCCAGATTCTCATATAGTTCATATCTTATTGCTTCACTGATCACTTTGTGTATATGTGCATATGCATACATTCCTTATTATTAGTTATTTTCTGGACATTTTGAGGGTGGATAAAGCAAACTACAGACTTGATTTTCCATTATTCCTAAACACTCGTGTCTTTTCCTCTAAATAGGGACAGTCTCCTATAAGAGCAAACAAACTTCCCTATCAGGGAATCAGTTTTGGTACACTACCATCCCATCCATTGAGCCCATTCAAATTTTGCCCAGCATCACAACGATGTCTCTTTTCTGGTCTAAAATACTATATAGGAATACATATTGCATTTAGTTGGCATGTATCTTCAGACTCCTTTAATTTGGAATAGTTCCAGTCTTTCGTGTCTTTGACAGGTTTAAAGAGGACAGCACTTATTTTCAAGAGGGTGGCTTAAAACCTGAGTCTGCTTGGGGCGCCTGGGTGGCTTAGTCGATTAAGCGTCCGACTTTCGCTTAGGTCATGATCTCACGGTTCGTGGGTTCGAGCCCCGCGTCGGGCTCTGTGCTGACTGCCGGCTCAGAGCCTGGAGCCTGTTTCAGTCTGTGACTCCCCCTCTCTCTCTGACCCTCCCCTGCTCACGCTGTCTCTGTCTCTCTCTCCTAGAAATAAATAAAAAACATTAAAAAAAAAATTAAAAAAAAAAAAACAAAACCTGAGTCTGCTTTGCTTTTCTCAGTGAGTCTCCTCAGGAGGCATGCAATGTAGACTCTCCCAACCCTGGTGATGTTAACCTTAACCGCATGATATTGTTGGTTTCATTTCATGATTTCCCCTTTGATTAGTATTCCAAAATCATGCCAATATTCTCTTCTCGTCAAACCTCTCACCAACTTTAGCGTCCACCTCTATAGTGGGTGCCAAATGGTAATTCTCTATTTCTCATTTCCTTATTGGGCTGGCATGCTGTTAGAAGCAGCTTTCTTTTCTTTTCTCTCCATTTATTTATACCAGTGTGAACTTGTGTATTCCTACTTTACTCAATGGACTGTAATCCATTATTATCATTTACTTTTTTTTTTTTTTACAAATAGTTTATTGTCAAATTAGTTTCTACATAACACTCAGTGCTCATCCCCAAAGTGCCCTCCTTCATGCCCATCCCTCCCTCCCCCCCACATCCATCAGTCCTCAGTTTTTGTCAGCATTCAAGAGTCTCTCATGGTTTGCCTCTCTCCCTTTCCCCCACCATTTCCGCCCTTCTTCTCCCCCTTGGTCCTCCGTTAATCCTCCTATACGTGCAAACATATGGTATTTGTCCTTCTCTGCCTGACTTATTTCGCTCAGCATAACACCCTCAAGGTCCATCCGTGTTGCTACACATATCATTTACTTTTTAAAATAATTGTCACCTGCGTTTTTCATGGAGAAAGATTTAAATGACCTGTTTTCAAAACCGTGTAATAAAGGCTTTTATCTTTAAATTTCCTCTTGGTTTTCCAACTATTTATGTACGGATACTGGAAAAAAAAAAAAAAAGGTTGAGAAAACAAAATCCAAAGTTAGAAAACGTTGCACTTAAAGTCAGGCAAAGCTGCACCGGCGAACATAGGGACGGAAACTGCCGCTCAGGCGCATAGTTCCTGGAGCGCAGGCGCAGAAACTCACCTTGCCAACAGCGGTTTCCCTACCAGAAACCATTATCGCGAGTCTTGGGATAAACTTGTGGAGAATGCCAGAACTAAGTTCTCGCGAGAGGTAATCGGTTGCTATGGTTGCGGGTAACGCAATTGCGGCTGCCTCAGGTAAGACGGCTCTCATTCCTCCGAAAACCCTCTGCCCTTCGTCTCCCCTCCGTGGCCCTGCGACCACACCCCGTTACCTTAATCTCTTCTCTTCAGCTGCAGCCAGAATGAAACGCAGGACCGCATCCCAACACAGTGCACTCGGGTACAGACCTAAATGCCACCGGCCCTCCCAGGCGCGGAAGCTCCCACTAACCCCAGACCTTCCCACCTGAACCAGGTTTAGACCCCCTTCCGGCTTTGCGCGAGGTCCCCGCAATAATCGGGCGTTACACTTCCGTCCCCAGACCACATCCGTCGCATGGTTTCCTTCATCAAACCTTTTCTGATTTGACAGTTACCTTGCATTTTCTTAGGTGCGATATGACAAAAAGTGTATGCCTCCTGGGGGCAACAGGAGCGTCTCCCGCCCCCCACCCCAACCGCCCTCCACTGACTGCGCTGACCATAACTTGTAACTAGCCAGATCTCCTGCAGTCATTATTCAGTAAATACGCCTCTAAGACACGGCATAGTGTCGGGCACTCAGGGAGGGACTGTAAATATGAGAAATTCCTCGTATGTAAGGGATTAATTGAGCATTTAGGAAAAGCAGTGCGTACTAATAATATCACTTGTGCGGTGCTTCATAGGTTAAGCAGTTTTAGTGGATATTCACAACAACCATCAGGAGTTAAATTATCTCTTTCACAGAAGGTGAAACTGAGGCTCAGAGAAATTAGGCTTTTGTCCAAGGTCCGGATAGTGACGGCTTGTAATACTATTGGAAAGAAGAAAACTGATATAAAAGGTCATTTTCAAATGTGAACTTGATAGGAAAATTGTCAGGGTCACTTAGGCAATGATTGAGCCTGAAGACATGGTGAGATGTTTTGATGACTGAAGGTTGAGGGAGTAGCTGAGAAGAGGCAGAATCATTATAAAGCCTGGGGACGCTAGGTAGCTCCTTTTTTGTACCACCACTCCTAGACAGAGCATAGTATGTTCTCAGTAAACATTTGAATTCCTTAACTTCCGCTTTGAATTGAGTTGGAAAATCTTATGCATATCCAATTTATTTTTGAAATTGTGTCCTTAATGTAAAATAATTTAAAAATATCTTTTACTAAATAAGACATATGTCAGGACTTTTGCTAATGGACTAGCCGTTATTCCATGTGGCTGTTTCTTTCCTGTTCTCAAAGTATATTTTTGTAAAAGTGAGAGATTAAGGAACCATTGAGGGGAACTTTGCACATCAAAAAAAAAAAAAAAAAAGTCTACCAAAGAACAGTATGGACGATGTGGGATAGTGGGGGGCGGGGGGGGGAGTAAGGGAGATGGCATACCTACCCTCTATGTCTTGTGATGATTTGTGCTTATGAGTTAGTTACATGCATAAGGATCATTTTGTCACTAACTGGTACAATCCTCCCTGTGAACAGCTCTGTAAAACACTGCCTATCTAGCTGGAAAGGTTGAAAAGGGCACAAAACAGTGCTGGACTATGGCATTTTCCTAGGTTATCCCCTAGTATTGATGATGATATAATATGGGTACTTCTACAGCTATGGTACTTGAGGGGAAAGGCTAATTCACTATTTTTACAGAGACCAAAGAAGACCAGAGGGACTTTGCCCAAGTGCTGATATGGAGCCGGTGTCATCAACAGGCAGACCTGTGCAGATCACTGTGACAGATGGATATGACTTGGTAATGTCATTTTTGGAAATCTGAGAAGGCCTTAGTTTATTCGTTCTTCTTGAAAGTACATTTGTCTTTGAGTTCAGGTTTCCCTGTCAAACATGCAGGTTGGGGGAAGATGTGTTGGGAACACCAGTGGGAGAAAATGGTTTTGCACCCTCCTATAACACCTGACCAGCTGGTCTTAACATTGCACTGGTACTTCTTTCTCAGTTTTCCTTTTTGTTCAACTGTATAATCAGCAGGTCATATCACTATATGCATAAAATAACTGGCAATTTGAATATTAAATTTAACTGGTGAAAACGTGCTGTTTTCGTAGAGACCAGGTCTTTTCTTCTGAAAAAGATCTGAATTCGTCCAGAGTTTCTCTTGTGATTAATTTCCTTTGGTGAATTTAAATAATAAAACTACAATATGAGGTAACTAAAAATTACAAAAATAATGAAATGGCAAATATTCATTCATTCACTGTTATGAAGTCAAAAGCTCATTGCAAAACAGGATGTAATGAGTGATGTTCTACATTGTTTTAAAAGATATGTATAAAAGATGTATGTATAAATGTCCATATTTGTATATATACATACTTGCATATATATTCACTGGAAAGCACTAGAAAATTTATTCTAAAGTGTTAATAGTGCTTACATACTAGAATGAAGTTACAGGTAATTTGTTTTCCTGTGTGCTTTTCTCACCTTTTCAAATGTTTTACAGCATACTTTTATAATCATGTAAACACAAGAAAAGTTATTTTTAAAAGCTCCAACATAAAAGCATTTCAATAGAATGTTGCAGTTAGCTACAACTAGATTTTTTAAATGCTTCTCTACCTACCTACCCTTTTTGTATATGTGATATAGTTTGTTAGGAAAACCTGGAAAATGCTAGTTAGGTCAAGTCAAAATAAGTTGCGAGATGTATAGCAAAATTCTCTATTTGAGTATAATTGTAAAGTGGCATCCTTCTGTCAACAGAAAGGTTTTAAAGGAGATACTCCAGTTACTTTTATTCGTTCAGAATTCAATCAAGTGGTTCTGGGAGACTCTGCAAAAGTTGCGGTTTCTCCAGAAGGAACTGCAAAATACAACTTCACTAGCAGCTTTGAATTCAATCCTGAAGGAGGAATTACTTTGGATGACCTCGCCCACAAACCTGTGTTCTGTAAGTCCTTGTGGTACTAAAAATGTTATGTAGGTTATAAGGAGGTTCCGAGGTATTTAGTAGCTGTTTTGGGGGGAAATGAACACACCTTACATTCTTAATCTAGGAATAATGCGTTACACTTTGAGTCCTAGCTGCTTTTTGGCAGCAGTCTCCATGGCCTGCTAATTCTAATCAGTTTGTATCAAAGACCTTTTGACATTTGACTGAACTTTGCAGCCCTTATCGCCTAAGCTGGGTTGAGAGCTTTTACTAAATATTCCTATATTTAGGGTTGCCAGATTTAGAAAAGAAAAAAAAAAACCCGAAAAACAAAATTTGGGATATACTTATATTAAAAAATTATCCGTTGGTTATCTGAAATTCAAATTTAATTAGGCATCTTGTGGGGCACCTGGGCAGCTCAATCGGTTAAGCGTCTAAGTCTTGATTTCAGCACAGGCCATGATCTCACAGTTTGTGATATTGAGCCCCATTTTGGGTTTCATGCTGAAGCCTAGCAAGGAGTCTAATTGGGATGCTGTCTTCCCTGCTTTCTGCCCCTCCTCCCACTTGTGCATGAACCCTCTCTTTCGAAATGAATAAATAAACTTAAAAAAACAAAACAAAACTGGACATCTTGTATTTTACCTGGTAATCTTATCTGTACTTCTGTACACAGTACTTCTGTATACTTTTTTTGAAGTTCAGGTTTGTATCTTATTTATTTCAGAATATCTAGCTCCTATAAATATATAGGACATAAAAGGGCTCAAAAAGTGTTGAATGAATTAATGGATATATGATTTCTGTATCCACACACTTTTACAGTTTCTGAGTACACAGTATTATCTAGGGCTACTCTGTTCTTATACCTGTATACTAGTTTTAAGGCTTTTAAAAAAAAAAACCTATACTCTTAATTTTTGTTTTGTTATTTTTTTAGTGGCAGCCTCTCCTATGGTTCCTGCCAAAACCACAGATTCTAAGGTCTCAGACTTAGAAGAAGTGGGGCCTGGGAATTATAAAGTACTCTAGACTATTGCTTTCTTTTTTTTTTTTTATTTATTTTTTATTTCTTTTTTCTTTTTTTTTTTTAAATGTTTTTTTTATTTATTTCTAGGAGAGAGAGAGCGAGACAGCGTGAGCAGGGGAGGGTCAGAGAGAGAGGGAATCACAGACTCTGAAACAGGCTCCAGGCTCTGAGCTGGCAGTCAGCACAGAGCCCGACGCGGGGCTCGAACCCATGAACCGCGAGATCATGACCCAAGCGAAAGTCGGACGCTTAACCGACTAAGCCACCCAGGCGCCCCTAGATTATTGCTTTCTAAACCTTTTTTTTCCATAAGAGTCACCTGAGGCTCTGGGAGAAACTAGTCTTCAGAGTCCCACCCTAGACCACTAAATTCATGATTGCCAGGAGAGGAGCCCAGGAAGCTGCACGTAGGAACAAACATCTCAGGTGACTCTGGGAAGCACTGCTCCGGAAAAGTGATTCCTAGCTCTTGCCTAGCTGGAAATCAGTCACCCATGGAAGCATCCATCTGATCCACACTCTCTGACCACTTCCTTCTACTTCTTTCTCTGCTCTGTGCTTCTCTGTCACTCCCAACGTCAAATAGGAGTGTCAAATGTCCTAATTGCCTTTCTCCCTGACATGTTAAATGGGAAAAGCAGAACTGGAACGTTGTTTTAAATGTGCCACTGAATTCATGAGAAAGAAAGGGCAAGCCCTTTGTTCTAGAAGCAAAGCAGGAACTGAGCCTGGAACTCTTAACAGTTGCTATTGGTGTATGATGGTGTTGGGGGAGAAGACAGTACTCCAGAATCTTGGGGCTTGGGTTTTAATGCTCTTAGACAAAGACCTTGTGCTGCTATAGATGGGAGTTGAGACTGAGACTACCCCCTTTACCACAAGCCAAGACTCTCAAAAAGAAAAAGAAAGTCCATTCCCTATCAAATGCGTCTACCATTGGATAGATGAAAAAAGTCTTTCCTAATAAGTAGTAATCATTGGATTATGGTATTCATTAAATAACGTATATTTTCTTAAAACACACAAGGAACATTTATACAATAAAAATTGGCCAAATACTAGGCAATAAAGCAAGTCCTACCATATACCAAAGAATCAGTGACATACAGACTAAGTTTTCTGAGTAAAATACAACAGTCAACAAAATTGGAAATCTATAACAAAAACAGAAAAAAAGAATCCATTTGGAAATTTTAAGACGTACTTAAGTATAACTCATGGGACAAAGGATAAATTATAAGAAAAACTGTAAAGCATTTAGTCAATTAATAGTAAAACACCAAATATCAAAACTTGTGGGATATAGCTAAAGTAATACTTAGAGATCATTTATGCTCTCAAGTGCGGTCATTAGCAATCAAAAAGAATTTAATACAGAACCTCTGGAGTATATATACTTTCCCCTATTCCTCTCACTAAAGACAGGTGCAAACCCTGGACTTTATATGTAAAACAAACACAAGGGACTCAAAGGGAGAGAGAAGAAGAAAACTTGAGGGGCGCCTGGGTGGCTCAGTCGGTTAAGTATCTGACTCAGCTCAGGTCATGATCTCATGGTTTGTGGGTTCAAGCCCTGCATCAGGCTCTGTGCTGACAGCTCAGAGGCTGGATCCTACTTTGGATTCTGTGTCTCCCTCTCTCTCTGCCCCTCTTCTGCTCATACTCTGTCTCTCTCTTTCTCTGTCTCAAAAATAAACATTTAAAAAAATTTTTAAGTCATGAGAAAAATGGTTTTAGTGAGCAATTGCAAACAATGAAAAAATAGAACTCAGCAGAGAAATAGGTCTTAGAAAGAAATAGAAGTTATAAGCCTGTTTCAGTCTGTGACTCCCTCTCTCTCTGACCCTCCCCTGCTCACGCTGTCTCTCTCTCTCTCTCCTAGAAATAAATAAAACATTAAAAAAAAAAAAATGGGCCGCCTGGGTGGCTTAGTCCGTTAAGCGTCCGACTTTCGCTTAGGTCATGATCTCACTGTTCGTGGGTTCGAGCCCCGCGTCGGGCTCTGTGCTGACTGCCAGCTCAGAGCCTGGAGCCTGTTTCGGTCTTTGACTCCCTCTCTCTCTGACCCTCCCCTGCTCATGCTGTCTCTCTCTCTCTCCTAGAAATAAATAAAACATTTAAAAAAAAATAGAAGTTATAAAGAAGAAATTAATAGAGATTTTAGATCAGAGGGATGCCTGGGTGGCTCATTCGCTTGAGCCTCAAGCTCTTGATTTCAGCTCAGGCCATGATCTCATGATTTGTGAGATCAAGCCCTGTGTCACATTCTGTGCTGACAGCACAAAACCTGCTTGGGATTCTCTCTCCTTCTCTCTCTGGCCCTCCCTGACTCATTCTCTCTCTCTCTCTCTCAAAGTAAATAAATATACTTTAAAAAACAAAGAAATTTTAGATCAGAAAAATACAATAACTTATGAAAAGCTCAGTGGATGGTCTCAACAGCAGAATGGAGGAGACAGAGGAAAGAGTCAGTGAATTGGGACATAGAACGATAGAAATATCCAATCTAATATAGAGGAACTAGTCTAAAAAGATAGGAACAGATGGGCTCCTGGGTGGCTCCGGTTGGTTAAGTGTCTGACTTCAGCCTAGGTCATGATCATGCTGTTCCTGAGTTCAAGCCCCTGTGTCTGTGCTGACAGCTCAGAGACTGGAGTGTTTCAGATTCTGTTTCTCCATCTCTCTCTCTGCCCCCCCCCCCCAACTTGTGCTCTGTCTCTATCTCTCAAAAATAAATAAACATTAAAAACATTTTTTTAAAGATGTGAACAGAGCCTCAGAAGCCTATGGCATTATCACAAAAGATCTAACACTGTCATCAGGGTCTTAGAAGGAGAGGGGAAAGAGGATGGGGCTGAAAAAGCATTCAAAGATGTAAAGCTTGAAAATTCCCCAAATTTTTGAGAGACATAAACCTACACATTCAAGAAGCTGATCAAACTCCCAGTAGGATAAAACCAAAGAAATGCATATTAAGAAACATAATTAATCTCCTGGAAACTAAAGACACAGAACAAAAGCTGAAAACAGGAGGAAGCAATTAGAATGACATCAATTTATCATCAGAAACCATGGAGGCCCCCAAGGAATGGCATAATATTTTTAAAGTGATAAAAGAACTGTCACCCAGGATCCAATACCCAGAGAAAAGATATGAAGGGGAAATCAAGATCTCAGATGAAAGATGGCTGATGGAAGTTCTCTTAAGAGAACTGAAAATGATAAAAGAAAGAACCTAGGAATACCAGGAAGGAAGAAAATATGGTAAAAATTTGGATAAATTAAGCTTTCTTTCTCTTTGAGTTTTCTAAATTGTGTTTGACACTTGAAACAAGGTATAACACTGTCTGATGCAGTTCGAAAAGTATACCGAGAAAATATTTTAGGCGATTAAAAACAAGGAAGGCAAAGGGACAAAAGGGAGATAACATTTCTATATTTCATTCAAACCAATTAAATGACACCAGTAAGTAAGAAGTAATGTATATATAATGTAATTCCTAGAGAAATCACCAAAAAAGTATACAAATAGACACATTTAAATGTATTATACATAAAATGAAATTCTAAAGAATGTTCATGTAATCTACAGAAAAGCAGAAAAAAGAAAACAAATAAAAAAGAGGACAAACAACCCCTAGCATACTTAAGCCTTAATATATTAATAATTACATTAAACCTATCAAGAGATAGATTGCAGAATGGATTTAAATAAACACGACCTAACTATATGCTGTCTACAAGAAACTCAAAATATAACCATATAGTCAGGTAAGATGTAAAAGGATAGAGAAAGATGTATTATATGCACATTCATCAAAAAGTGGAAGTGACTATATTAGCATCATATAAAGTAGACTTAGCAAAGTCGATAACCAGAGACAGATAAGTTCATTATATAATGATAAAAGAGTCAACCCACCAAGGAGACATAGCAATCCTAAATATGTATGCACCAAACAACAGAGCTGCAAAATATGTGAAGCAAAAACTGATAAAACTGAAAAGGGGTGTAGACAAATCCACAATTATAATTGGGGACATAATTTTCTGTCTCACAATTTATAGAATAAATAGATAGAAAATCAACAGACATAGGGCACATGGGTGGCCCAGTTGGTTAAGCATCTGACTTCGGCTCAGGTCATCATCTCACAGTTCGTGGGTTCGAGCCCCACGTTAGGCTCTGTGCTGACAGCTCAGAGCCTGGAGCCTGTTCAGATTCTGTGTTTCTTTCCCTCTTTGCCCCTCCCTGACTTCCACTCTGTCTCTCCCCTTCAAAAATAAATAAATAATAAAAAATCAACATGTATAGGAAAACTGAACAGCACCATTCGCCTACAAGATCTAATCAGTATTTATTGAACACTCAACAATAGCAGAGTATACATTATTTTCAAAAGCCACAGACCACATACCAAAATCATACTCTGGGTCATAAACGTAACCTCAATAAATTTAAATGAATTAAAATAATGTGTTTTCTGAAAATAACAGTATCAAGCTAGAGATCAATGATAGAGAATAGGAAATACTCCAAACACTTGAAAACAAAAAGACACACGGGTTTTCTTTAATATTTTATTTATTTTTGAGAGAGAGAGAGAAAGAGCATGAGCAGGGGTGGGGCAGAGAGAGAGGGAGACACAGAATCTGAAGTAGGCTCCAGATGTCAGCACAAAGCCCAGTGCCAGGCTTGAACCCAAGAACCATGAGATCATGACCTGAGACAAAGTGGAATGCTTAACTGATTGAGCCCCCCAGCCCCCCAAGACACACTTCTAAATAATCCCTGGGTCAAAGAGGAAGTCTCAAGGGACATAAAAAAAATACAGTGTAACAAGTTTGCGGGACATAGCTAAAGCACTACTAAGAAAATTTATAACACTAAATGCATACATTAAAAAAGAGGAAAAGTCTCACATCAATAATCTAAAATGCCACTTTAAGGATTTAGGAAAAGAAGAGCAAAAATAACCCAAATCAAAGAGAAGGAAGAAAATAATAAAGACAAAAACATAAAGAAATGAAATGAAAAACAGAAACAAAAGGGAAAAAAATCAATGAAACAAGTAACATAACTGGTTAATTGAAAATAACAAAACCTACAAACCTCTAGTAAGACTGACCAGAAGAAGGAGGTGGGGTGAAGAGAAGAGGCACTCCATGTTATCAATATTAGAAATGAAATGGGATAACATCACAGTACAGATATTAAAAGAATAACAAAGAGATATTATGAACAACTCTACATACATAAAATTGACAACAAAATGGACCAGTTTTTTGAAAAACACAAACCACAATTCATCCTATAAATAAAGTTGTCCTGTCACTATCAAGGAAACTGAATTCATAATTTGAAATCTCCAGGACCAGGTAGTTTCATTGAAGAATTCTACCAAAAATTAAAATAATAACTAACACTAATTCCACACAATCTTCCAGAAAATAGAAGAGGAGGAAACACTTCAATTCATCTTATGGTGCTAGTGTTACACTGATACCTAAACTAGACAAAGACAGTACAAAAATAGAAAACTTAAGGCCAATATTTGTCATGAATATAGACACAAAAATCCTAACAAAATAATAGCAAATAGAATTGAGTAATATTTTTAAAAAGTTATACACCATGAACACAATGATATACACCCATATACACAATGAAATGGGATTGATTCCAGTATTTGAAAATTAATCAGTGTATTTTATGTTCATAGTCAAAAGAAGAAAAAGCATGACAAAACAACAAAAGTATTTGACAAAATTTAATACCAATTCATGATAGAAACTCTCAGAAAAATACAAGTAAAGTGAACTTTATCAACCTGATAAAGGCTAACATTATACTTAATGGTGAAAGGTGGACTGTCGTACCCCTAATGTCCTGTTTCCTAGGACACTTAAAAACAACTGTAAATAAAGGGAAAAGTTGAATGTTACCATGCATGTCCAGGGAAAGGCTCAGAAAAGACCTGAAAAGATCTTATTTTCATACCTCGGGCTGACCCTCAGCACAGAGACAGCCTACAACAATGACAAAAATAAAAAACAATAACTAAAAACAGTATACCCTGGGAAGGGGGGAGAATCTAATTTCCAGAGTTATCCCATTATTAGATTCAAATGTCAATGTTCAGTAACAACAACAGCAAAATAAGGTATATAAAGAAACATGAAAGTATAGCCCATTTAAATGAGAGAAAAAAAACCTCACAAGAAACTACAGAGCTGGTGAGGATGTGTAGAAGAAACTCTCATGCACTGTTAGTGGGAATGCAAATTGGTGCAGCCCCTGTGGAAAACAGTATGGAGATTCCTCAAAAAATTAAAAATAGGGACACCCAGGAGGCTCAGTTGGTTATGCGTCTGACTTTGGCTCAGGTCATGATCTCGCGGTTTGTGGGTTCGAGCCCCGTGTTGGCCTCTGTGTTGACAGCTAGCTCAGAGCCTGGAGCCTGTCTTCGGATTCTGTACCTCCCTCTCCTTCTGACCCTCCCCTGCTCATGCTGTCTCTCTCTCTCTCAAAAATAAATAAAAAGATTTAAAAAGTTAAAAATAGAATTACTATATGACCCAGTAATACCACTATGGGGCACCAAAGAATATGAAAACACTAATTCAAAAAGATATATGCACCCCTATGTTCATTGCAGAATTATTTATAATAGCCAATATATGGAAGCAACTCAAGTGTCCATCAGTAGATGAAAGGTTGAAGAAGGTGTGGTATATATATATATATATACAATAGAATATTACTCAGCCATAAAAAAGAATGAAATTTTGCCATTTGCAACAATATAGATGGATCTAGAGGATATAATGCTAAGTGAAATAAGCCAGTCAGAGAAAGACAAATACTATATTTCCTCACTCATGTGGAATTTAAGAAAGAAAAAAAACAGACAAACCAAAAAACAAACTCTTAACCCAGAACAAACTAGTGGTTACCAGAGGGAGGTAGGTGGAGTGATGGGTAAAATAGGTAAAGGAGATCAAGAGTACACTTATCATGATGAGCACTGAGTAATGTATAGAATTCTTGTACCACTATATTGGTGTTTTGTTTTGTTAAATAGTTGTTTATTTGGGGGTTGGGGGAGTCAGACAGAGCAAAAGGGAGAGAGAGAATCCCAAGCAGGCTCCACATTCACAGCAGGGCTCAATCTCATGACCCTGAGATCATGACCTGAGCTGAAATCAGGAGTCAGATGCATAATTGACTGAGCCACCTAGTGCCCCTGTACCACTATATTGTACATCTGACACTAATATAACATTGTAAATTAATTATACTGGAATTAAAAATAAGTAAATAAAAATTTAAAAATAACAAAGAACATCTCAAATCAACAGTCTAACTAAACAACTTAAGGAACTAGAAAAAGAAGAACAAAACTCCAAAACTCACAGAAGAAAGGAAATAATAAAAACAAGCGCAGAGGTAAGCAAAATAAAGAATAAAAAAACAATGAAAATCAATGAAACCAAAAGTCATTTTTTTAAAAAAAATCAACAAAATTCACAAACCTTTAGCTAGATGGACTAAGAAAAAGAGAGAAGATTCATATAACAAAAGTTAGAAATTAAAATGGGGCTATTACCAATTACACAGAAATTAAAAGTATAAGAGGGTACTATGAAAAATTGTTCACCAACAAATTAGACAAACTAGAAGAAATGGACAGATTTCCAGGGATGTAAAACTACCACACTAAATCACAAAGAAAGAAAATCTCAATAGAACTATAACTAATGAGATTAAATCAATGATTAAAAAAATCTCTCAACAAAGAAAAGTTCTGGGCCTAAAGGCTTCACTGGTGAATTCTACCAAATACTTGAAGAACTAATACCAATACTACTGAAATTTAAAAAAAAAAAAAAACTTGAAGAGGAGGGAATATGCCAAGTGTTATTTTTTCTTGGAATACAAGGATGGCTCAACATATAGCTCTGTCAATGTAATAAATCAACAGAATGAAGAAAAACCCACATGATCATCTCACTTGATACAGAAAAAGCACTTGACAAAATTCAGGATCTTTCATGAAATAAACATTTAGCAAAGTAAGAATAAAGAGAAACCAACTCAAATGATAAAAGATATATATAAAAATTTCTCAGTGAACATTATATTCCAGTGGTGAAAGACTGAAAGCATTTCCTCCAAGATCAGGTACAAAAAAAAGATTCCTGCTGAGAACAAACTGAGGGCTGAGGGGGCGTGGGGGAGAGAGGAATGAGGGTGATGGGCATGGAGGAGGGCACTTGTTGGGAAGAGCACTGGGTGTTGTATGGAAACCAATAAACTATTTAAAAAAAAGATTCCTACTTTCACTACTTCTTTTCAAAATAATGCTGAAAGTTCTAGCCAGTAAAAAAAAAGTAAAAAAAATTTTTTAAATTAAAAAATAACAAAATAATAAAAAATAAAAAAGATTAAAAATTTAAAACTTAAAAAAAAAAGTTCTAGCCATAGCAATTAGGCAAGAAAAGGAAATAAAAGGTATCCTAATTGGAATGGAAGAAGTAAAATGATCTCTGTTGAAGATTATATGATCATATATGTAGAAAACAAAGATTACATACACATACACACACAAATAGACACACAACTGTTAGAATAAATGATTTTGGTAAAGCAGCAGGATACAAATTCAGCATACAAATATCAGTTGAATTTCTATATACTAACAATGAGCAACATGAAAAGTGAGTTATAAATCAATTCCATCAAAAAGAATAAAACATCTAAGAATTAACTTAACCAAGAAGAGGAAAAACTTGTATAATGAAAACTATAAAACATTGCTGAAAGAAATCAAAGATGTTACAAATAAATTGAAATACATCTCATATTCATAGATTGAAAAGGTTAATATTGTTAAAATGTCAATACTACCCAAAGTGATCTACAGATTCAAGTCAATTGCTATCAAAATACCAATATGGGGTTTTTTGCAGAAATAGAAATTCATCCTAGAATTCATGTGCAATTCAAGAGACCCCAAATAACCAAACAATCCTGATAAAGAGCAAAACTGGAAGCCTCATACTTACTGTTTTCAAAACTTACTACAAAACTAGAGTGATCAAAAAATTATGATATTGGCAGAAATAGAGACATATAGAACAATGGAATAAAATAGAGAGCCCAGAAATAAACCCTCACACATATGGTCAAATGATTTTTGACAAGGATGCCAAGACCATTTAATAAGGAAAAGGCAGTCTTATCAACAGGTGCTAGGAAAACTAGACATCCACATACAGAAGAATGAAGTTGGACCTAACCCCATATGTAAAAAGTAATTCAGGATGGATAAAGAACCTAAATGTAAGACCTGAAACAATAAAATGCTTAGAAGAATAGAAAGAACAAAACTTCATGACGTTAGATTTGGTAATGATTTCTTAGATAGGATATTAAAGGCGTAGGTAACGAACAAAAAGAAGGAAGGAAGGAAGGAACGAAGGAAGGAACGAAGGAAGGAACGAAGGAAGGAACAAAGGAAGGGAAAGAAAAAGAAATTGGACTTTATGAAAATTTAAATATCTTGAGCCTTAAAAGACCCTTTCTACAGAGTAAAAAGGCAGCCCACAGAATGGGAAAAAATATTTGCAAATCATGTATCTGATAAGAAATTAATATTCAGAATATAACAACAAAAACTAACCTGATTCAAAAATGGACAAAGGACTTGAATAGACATTTCTCCAAAGATCTACAAGCGGATAATGACCACATGAAAAAATGTGCGACATCACTAATCATTATAGAAATGCAAACCAAAGCCACAATGAGATATCACCTCTTATATACTGGTTTCTATATTTAAAAAACAACAGAAAACAAGCGTTGACAAGGATATGGACAAATTGGAATCTTTATTTGGTCAGAATGTAAAATAGAACAGTCACCATGAAAACTGGTAGTTCCTCAAAAAGTTAAAAAAAATTATCATATGATCCAGCAATTTTACCTCTGGGAATATAGCCAAAAGAATTGAAAGCAATGTCTCAAAAAATATTTGTACTCTGATGTTCATAGCAGCGTTATTCATAAAAAGTAAAATGTGGAAGGAATGTACATATCTATTGACCGAATGGATAAGCAAATGCAGTTGCAATATTATTGTAATATACAATTGTATATATTATTGTATATGCAACATATAATATTGCATATTATATTATTCAGCCTTAAAGAGGAAAGAAAGTCTGACATATGCTACCACATGGATGAAATTTGAGGACGTTTTGCTAATTGAAAGAAGCCAGTCACAAAAAGACCAATGCTGTATGAGGTACCTAGAGTAATCAAATACATAGGAATGGATCCTCTGTCCAAGAGGAAAGGAAGAATGGGAATAAGTGTTTAATAGATACAGAGTTCCAACTTTAGAAGATGAAAAGAGTTATGGAAATGGATAGTGGTGATGGTTGCCTAAAAGTGTAAATGTGTTTGGGGCACCTGGGGGGCTCAGTCAGTTGAGCATCCAGCTCTTGATTCCAGCTCAGGTTGTGATCTTGTAGTTTGTGGGATCAATCCCCATGTCAGAGTCTGTGCTGACTGTTTCTGTCTCTGTCTCTCTCTCCCACTTCTCTGCACATGTGTGCACACACTCCCAAGATAAATAAACATTGAAAAAAATGTAATGGGGCATCTGGGTGGCTCAGTCAGTTGAGGGCTCAACTTGGGCTCAGGTCATGATCACACAGCTTGTGAGTTCAAGCCCCACATTGGGCTGTCTGTTGTGAGAGTGGAGACCGCTTGGAATCTTCTGTCCCCCAAACTCTCTGCCCCTACCTCATTCATGCTCTTTCTCTCAAAAGTAAATAAACATTAAAAACACATTACCGTTATAAATAATAATAAAGTGTGAATGTGTATAATGCCATTGACTGTACACATATGGGTAAGATGGTAAATTTTATGTAATGTGTATGTTACCACAATAAAAAACAGACATTAAGAAAAGAATATTTTGCCATTACTTTTGAAAACAAAGATCACAGAGTTTGATAACATACTACCTAGGCATGTATGTTATCAAATTGTATTATCTTTGCTAAAAATGGCCAAAAATACTGAAGATGAACCTAAATCTACAGGAAACAAGAACTGAGAAACAAACACCATGGAAAGGGGGAGGAGACAAATCCAGAAAATGAAACATTCTATAAAACAATTGGCCTGATGTCTTCAACAAATCAGTGTCAGAAAAAAAAAGTATGTGGGAGGAAAACTGTTCTAAATGAAAAGAAATATAAGAAACATAAGAACCAAATGCAACATGTGGTCTTTGATTGGATCCTAGTTTGAATAAACTAGCTACAAAACAAATTTTGGAATAATTGAGAAATATTAAATGTAGACTGGGCATTAGATGAATTAAGGAATTACATTTAATTTATTATACACTTGCTAGATTGATAAAGTTACTGTGATTATGTAGGAAAATGCCATGTTTCGAATTTGTATACTTTAGTACTTAGGGGTAAAATATCATGATGTCTGTAATTTACTTGAAAATATTTCAGCAAACAAGAATAGATGAAACAAATATGACAACATTTAGCTATTGTTAAATCTAGATGATGATTATATAGTATTCATTCAGTATACTAATCTCTCTACCTTTTTATGTATTTCAAATTTTTCATAACAAATATTAAGCACATACACAGAGTAATACAGCGGTGAAAAACCTGGTCCACACCTTGTGTGCTCTGTAAATTACTCTAAGGTCTGCTAAAACCATATGCTAGGCAAAATGGGAAGATCTAGAACAGTATTGTTTAAACTGCAGATTGCAACTTTCTAGTCATTACTAAAATCAATTGAAGGGGATTGTGTCCAGTATTTTTTTAAGCTTATTTATTTTGAGAGAGAGAGAGAGAGAGAGTGCGTGCGCACGCACGTGAGTGGGGGAGGGGCAGAGAGACAGGAGAGAGAAAGACAATCCCAAGCAGGCTCCACACCTTCAGCATGGAGCCCAATGTAGGGCTCGAACACACGAACTGTGAGGTCATGACCTGAGCTGGAACCAAGAGTCAGACCCTTAACCACCCAGGCACTCCATGACCAATAATTTCTTGCACATGAAATAGAATAGAAAATATCTAAGGGTTTTCAGCTAGTAAGGATGAATATTACATGGAACTTTGTTTTAATCATATGTATCAGTTACTTTCATATGTATGTGTGTATATGATTATGATGTAAAGTGCATTTTTTACTATAACTTATATGCAAAAGTTTAATAGGTTGCTTGAGTGGCTCAGTATTTTCCACCGGAAGTCACCAACGATGGTGTCTTCTCGAGTTTCAAGTTAATTTCTCTTAAATTTCTTTGACAATGCTTTGTTAGCTGCACTGTGCTTATCCGATAGATGACCCAGACATGTTCTCATTTTCTTTGTTTTGATTTTTCTAGTAACTATGACTGAAGTTTTACCAAAGGAGAAGAAACAGAAAGATGAGAAGACCTTAGTTCTTGGTCAAGCTGTGGTGGACCTTCTTCCTTTACTGGAAGGTCAGATGTGTGATTTGCTCAGTAGCAGATATAGCAAAGTTTATAAAATTTAGCTCCAGTGAAGTCCCTCAGTGAATTTGAGGGACTTGATAAAAAGATGAGCACATTAATATCTGCCTAACTTTTCCTTCTATGACTTGACTTTGCCTTCTTTTTGCAGGAGAGAGTTCATTTGAAACAATAATCCCCTTGCACCCTATGCCAGGCTCGCCTTTAGAATCTCTACGGTCAGGTGCTAAGGTAATCAGTTTTAAATCTCAACTTTCAGCTAGCTGTTCAGTCTACCAAGTCTATTTGCTATAAAGGTTCAATTTATTTGAGTCCAGTTCATCAGGTGTCTTCACAGGCACACATAGTGCTAAATTCTGGGAAACAAAAGATGAATAAGGCAGAGCCCTACTTTAGGAGTCCATAATCTACACATCATGGATTATAATCAGTGTGATTAAATGGTGGAATGAGGCATGTGGGCACAGAATAGTTATTGGTTACTTTGCCCAGGGGTATATGTAGGGAAGGCTTAACCATGGAAATGCCTCTTAAGCTATGTCCTGATGGATTAAATTAAATAATATATGAATGCACCTAAAACATTTTCTGGCATAGTGAGCCTCAACTGGTAGGCTGTGCCACTGGTGTCTTCTGGGCTTTGTTTTCCATTCTTCCTGGGAATTAGTAGCTTCTTGGGGCATTACTTTTGCCACTGTGGTGCAAATGCACTCACTTTCCACAGATACCACAGCTGCCTTCTGCTTTGCACAAGTAAAAGAGAGAGGAGGGCCCAAATGACCGTACTATTTCAATGCAGTTCCCTAATTAACCATCGCTGTAGGTCCTTCTTGCTTCTTGTTGATTCCAACCTTGGAGCTGCCACAATCCACTCCTGCATCTCCTGTGGTCCTTTCCCTCTCTTATTTTAGGCTGTGGTTGGTTTTCTCCTCAGTTTTTGTTTGTTTGTTTTTGTTTAAGATCTGATTTAATTTGCTTCCTGTCTTTCTAGGATTACTAACCCTATGTAGTCTAGTGATGGCATTTATTATTTTCCAAGGATATTATAGCACTATCCTTTTATTGGCTATAAAGATATAATTGAGTATTTTTCTGTCATTCCATGTGATTTGTGCTAGAAAGAGGTATATATTGAGCTCAGTCAGCCTTTCTTGGTTCAATATCCCTGCCTGTGTACTGTTGATTTTCCTTACATATCTTTAGAAGAAAAGTTAGTCAAATGGATTATTAGTCCTGAAGATATTTTCTCATAGTATTCCTGTGCTCACTTATTTTACACACTCAGTGAAAAAAATATATGACACTTAATTTCCATTTGCTTGAGAATTCTCAATTTATTTATTACGTTTTATTTAGTTAAGTAATCTCTATGCCCAACATGGGGCTCAACTCATGGCCCTGAGATCGAGAGTTGCACACTCTTGTGACTGAGCCAGCCAGGCACCCCTAGAATTCTCACTAATTTTATATTTAAGCATTACACTGGTAATTCTCAAGACTCAAAGAGTAAATGATATAAACCTGTTCTTGGACAAGAAGTTCCAATTCATCTTCAAGTATTCCCTGTCTTGATTCAGTGATACAATTTAGAAACCTTAGAGACATTTTACTTATTCTTCCAGAGACGTATTGATTGATTGGATATATCATATTCTTAAATGCCTCTTTGTTAAAATCTTCTTCCCTTTGCCTAGGTGGCTCAGTTGGTTAAGCCTCCAACTCTTGATTTAGGTTTAGGTCATGCTCTTGCCATTTGTGAGATGGAGCCCCTTGTTGGGCTCAGCACTGACAGTGTGGAGCCTGCTTGGGATTCTCTCTTCCTCTCTCTTTCCCTCTCCCTCCCTCCTCTCTCTGTCTCATGCACATGTGCATGTGCTCGCTTGCTCTCAAAAAGTAAATAAACTTAAAAAAAAGTTTTCTTCTCTTTGATGCTCTCATTTCTGGTTCACTGACTGTACCTTCTCAGATTCCTGCCCCAGATCTTTTCCCTCTGCCTATGCCTTAAGTAGGAAGGTTCTGTCCTTGGCCACCTTTTCATCTTAGTCTATGATCATATTCCTGGGTTGCAGGGAGGAGGTTATTCATGATTTTAATAGTTACCAGTATGAGTGCTCCTTTGGACACAAAATACAACCAATCCAAAAATCTGCCTTTTAGCAAATCGAGCCTCTTTATCTTCTGAATGCCTCTGGACTGTCCTTAGCTTTATTCCCACTCTTTATTGCCTTATTATCTCTCATTGGAACATTACAAGCAGCCTTGTAACTACCCTTGCCTCCCCCAGTTTTGCCTTCCCACTGCTTGCAGGGTGGCTTACAAGGGAATATGGTCACATCTCATCCACTGCTCAGTACTGTGTAGTTCATGGATCCCCCCACTGCTTACATGTTAAGGTCTAGATTCCCTAGCAGTCATGCAACAGCTTTTATAATAGGAGTCTGACACTTGTTCAGTCTCATCTCTCAGACTCCCCTCCTTATGCTTTATATTATAAAATCCTGAGCTACTTACATCTGAACTAACTATATCATGCTGTTTCAATCCTCTTTTACAAAAATTCTTCTTTTTGTTCAGAATTATTTTCTCTTCTTTTTGTGCTTATCTAAATTGCAAACTATTATTCATTTTGTAAGTCAATTTAGACATCACCATTTCTCACTCCTCCCCACCACAATAATTAATTATTCACTTCCTCCTTGGTGCTCCTTAATTAGGGACTAGGGCATTTTATACAGGTCTCTTTTATAGCATTTATCTTAAATCGTGGAATTATAGTATGAATCCCATAATAAAAGGGGCCACATCTTGGGACATCTGGGTTGCTCAGTCGGTTAAGCATCTGACTTCGGCTCAGGTCATGATCTAGCTGTTCATGGGTTCCAGCCCCGCGTCGGGCTCTGTGCTGACAGCTGTGTCTCCCTCTCTCTCTGCCCCTCCCACACTCATGCTCTGTCTCTCTCTGTCTCAAAAATAAATTATAAAAAAATTAATTTAGGGGCGCCTGGGTGGCTTAGTCGGTTAAGCGTCCGACTTTCGCTTAGGTCATGATCTCGCCGTCGGGCTCTGTGCTGACAGCTGTGTCTCCCTCTCTCTCTGCCCCTCCCACACTCATGCTCTGTCTCTCTCTGTCTCAAAAATAAATTATAAAAAAATTAATTTAGGGGCGCCTGGGTGGCTTAGTCGGTTAAGCGTCCGACTTTCGCTTAGGTCATGATCTCGCGGTTCGTGGGTTCGAGCCCCACATCGGGCTCTGTGCTGACTGCCAGCTCGGAGCCTGGAGCCTGTTTCAGTCTGTGACTCCCTCTCTCTCTGACCCTCCCCTGCTCACGCTGTCTCTCTCTCTTTCCTAGAAATAAATAAAACATTAAAAAAAAATTAATTTAAAAAAGGGGCCACATTTTTATCTTTATATTACTTTTTTTTTAAGTTTACTTATTTTGAGAGAGAGAGCACGTGCATGTGTGGGGAGGGGCAGAGAGAGAGGGAAAGAGAGAATCCCAAGCAGGCTCCATGCTGTCAGTGTAGAGCCCTATCAGGGGTTTGATCCTGCCAACTATGAGATCATGACCTGAGCTGAAATCCAGACTTAGATGCTGAATGACTGAACCGCACAGGTGTCCCTAGATTTATATTCTTAGTGCTGTGGTAAACTGCCTGGCATGTAATTAGCAACCAATACACATTTTGTTTTATTTTGTTTTGTTTGATTTTGTTTTATTTATTTTGTATGGAAGGCTTCATGAATTTGCATGTCATCCTTGTGGAGAGGACATGCTAATCTCTGTATCATTCCAGCCAATACACATTTTAAAGCTACTTTTTATTGTATCCTGTGTGAAAATATCAGATATATACGTATATATCTATATCTGTATCTGTATCTATCTATATATGGGTATATATATATATTTGAAAAAAATGTTTTCTTATTAAAAAGCACATTGCCAAATCAGAATTTATATTGGAGATATAACTTGGAAATTTCTCATTAGCAGAATACATAATTCTTCGACACTATTAATTATTCTTATTAATGTTGATTCCTAAGACATAAAATAAAAATTAACAAATTATTTTTCTCCTCTCTAAAAAAGTGACAGTCCTACTTGGATACATCACTAACATCAAATCCTTGGCAGCTCTTCTGAAAAATTCATTTTTGAGCTTGTTCATGTGGCCAAGAAATATTTTCTCATCTGTGAAAAATAGAAATATAGTAAAGAATGTGATTTTCCTCTTTTCCTTTGGCGCGCCACTGAAGATCTTGGTGTTGCCATAGGCCGCCGCCCCACCCGGTGTTACTGGTATTGTAAGAACAAGCCATATCCAAAGTCTCGCTTCTGCAGAGGTGTCCCCTATACCAAAATCCGCATTTTTGACCTGGGGTGTAAGAAGGCAAAAGTGGATGAGTGCCCACTATGTGGCCACATGGTGTCAGATAAGTACGAGCAGCTCTCCTCTGAAGCCCTGGAGGCCGCCCGTATTTGTGCCAACAAGTACATAGTGACAAGCTGTGGCTAAGATGGTTCTCATATCTGGGTACTACTCCACCCCTTCCATGTCATCCCAACCAACAAGATGTTGTCCTGTGCTGGAGCTGACAGACTCCAGGCAGGTATGTGGGGTGCCTTTGGAAAGCCCCAGGGCACAGTGGCCAGAGTTCACATTGGCCAAGTCATCATGTCCATCTGTACCAAGTTGCAGAACAAGGAGCATGTGATTGAGGCCCTGCGTAGCACCAAGTTCAAGTTTCCTGGCTGCCGGAAGATCCACATTTCCAAGAAATGGGACTTTACTAAATCTAATGTGGACCAGTTTGAAGACGTGGCGGCTGAAAAGCAACTCATCCCAGATTGCTGTGGGGTCAAATACATCCCTAATCATGGCCTCTTGGACAATTGGTAGGCTCTGCACTCATGAGAGCCTCAGCAGTGCCCTTCCCATTCATGCCAACCAATAAGTCCTATCCTGTCTAAAAAAAAAAAGAATGTGATTTTCAAATACTTGGTAAAAAAAAACTAAATTTTTAAAAAGTACTACATTTAATTTACAAAAATAGTCATAGACTATAAACTAGCAAAAACAGGTAGCTGAATCCCACTCATATGAAACTACTATTAACATTTCAGTATAGAACCTTCTGATTCTTGTATATGTATTTGTATACGTGTGACTTGAGTATGGTAGAGGGGAAAGGCCTCTAGTTTAGGAATAAGATTCTCATCTTGGCTATAGTCGTAACTCATGGGACCTAGAGAAAGTTATTTGAAGCTCCTATATGGAAATAATTAAACTTGACCTTCTTATCTTGAACAGTGATATGAGGTTCAAATGAGATAATGAGAAAAAGGGGAGTGGGGAGGCCTCTGGCATTTGCAAAATGCTGCATAATTTTATTCTTTTCTAGCAGTGCAGTCTTGAAGTTAAAGTATTTGTGGCAGAGCCCTTATTAACCACAGCCCAGACTTCAGGAGGCAATCTACTGAAGGTCACGTTGGAAGCTGCCTATTCTGTGCCTGAATCTTTCATACCAGTAGGGCCTCAACAGAACTACATGGTTGGTCTGCAAGTTCCATCATTTGGAGAGGTAAAGCCCTATAGCCAGATATGTATATAGATTTAAACACTCATATAGTCATCTCTTCCTCACCTGCTATCATTCAAACCAAGCTCTATTAATTGCAGAAATTTATTTTAGGCTTAAAAAAATAAGGCTTCCTAATATTTTATATATAGATATCTATAGTTCACATGTTATATATAATATACATTATATATAATTCATATCAATAAATACATATTTATGGTGGAAAACATGAAACATTTAAAAATTGATAATTTTTAATGCATTTTTGCATATTAGTTTTATGTATATATTTTGTAGATTTTATACAATGTACTTAATTATATAAAACTCTCTCCTAATTTCAGGTTGTTTTCTTAGTCCAAATTTCTAGCGAATAATTGGATTTTTTGAGGTTTTTGATATTTCCAAGTTGCTTGCCATCTTCTTTGGGGAAATGTTTATTCAAGTGTTTTGCCCATTTTTGAATCCAGTTGTTTTTTGTTGTTGAGTTTTAAAACTACTTATATATTCTAGCTGTTAATCCCTTATCAGGTATGTGATTTGCAAATAATTTCTCCCATTTTTTACTTTTTTGTTAGTATATTTTGCTGCATAAAATTCTTAATTTTGATGGAGTCTAATTTATTTATTTTTTTTTCTTTTGTTGTCTGTGCCTTTGGTGCCATAATTAAGAAATCATTGCTTAATCCAGTGTCATGAGGTTCCCCCCCCCCCGTGTTTTCTTCTAACAGTTGTACAGTTTTAACTCTTAGATTTAGGCCTTTGATCCATTTTGAGTTAATTTTTGTATGTGGTTTAAAGTAAGGGTATAAGTTGATTTTTTTGCATGTGGATAATTAATTTTCTCAGCACCATTTATTGAAAAGACTATCCTTTCTACACTGAATGGTCTTGGTATGGTTAATTTTGAAAATTTTTGTCAGCATTCTCGTTTCTTTGGAGGAGCAGATTTTCAGATGTTCTTACTCTGCCATTCCAGAAATGCCTTTCCTTCATAAAAGTTTTTTTAACCTAAAGAACTAGAATTGTTGAATTATAGGGTATGACAATTTTAAATTTACTGGAGACTACAAAATTGCTTTTCACAGTTATACTAATTTATCCTTCCATTAGCTATGTATAAGAATACCATACCCTTCACAATATTGCCAGTGCTTGATATTTTCAGACTAATTTTGCCAATCTGTGGTTTAAAATGACATTTCAGGGGCGCCTGAGTGGCTTAGTCGGTTAAGCGTCTGACTTTCGCTTAGGTCATGATCTCGTGGTTCGTGGGTTCGAGCCCCGCGTCGGGCTCTGTGCTGACTGCCAGCTCAGAGCTTGGAGCCTGTTTCAGTCTGTGACTCCCTCTCTCTCTGACCCTCCCCTGCTCACGCTGTCTCTCTCTTCTAGAAATAAATAAAAACCTTAAAAAAAAATTTAAAAAATAAATAAATAAATAAAATGACATTTCATAGCTTTAATGTGCATTTCAATTATTATTGATATCTAGCATGTTTTTATTTAAACATTGGATTATCTCATTTCCCTTTATACAATTGCCTATTTATATCTTTATTAATTTTCTTTTGCAAGAATATATTAGAGAAATTATAGATAGGAAAGTTCCTATATTGTTAACCCTTTGTCAGATTTAAGTTAGTTATTAAAAAGGTAATTTTTTAAAAGGCATATCATAACTCATATAAATATAAAATGACAAAAAGGTTTTAAACCAGTTCAAAAAATTGGAAGAAATAACCCATATATAAGCAATCAGGAATGTTGAAATGAATTTGCTAATAATTCTAAACTCATCATCAGTCACAGGTCAATAAATTATTATATATCCACTGGACAAAATATGTTTGCATATCTATGGACAAGAATAATTTGCATTATTACCCTTTTTTAAATAAATTAAAGAATTATAAAATAGCACAAAGACAATGAAGGACACAGGCTTCTCTGTAAAATCAGATAATCACAAAAGGAAGGGTCTGTTAGATAACACCCATCATTACATTGAAAAGATACTTCAATAAACATTTTTGTTCATTTCAAAAGTCTTTTACAAAACTTCCTGATGTATGATAATTTATTCTGTAGAAAGACTATCCCATTTTGTTCAAGAATGGAACTCTGAAGATTGGAGGAGAAAGAGAACCTGTTCCCCGGCCCAAAAAATGGCCAATTGCCAACATTCTGGCCCCAGGAGCTAATAACATTCCTGATTCTTTCATTATTGGTGGACCCTATGAGGAGGAAGAAGGAGAACTCAACCGCCCTGAGGTGAGAGCATTATGTACTTTTTTTGAGACAAACTAAGTGCACAGACAAATGGTAAGACTTTTTTTGAATCACTCTAATTTATATACATCTGCTACTTGTTAAAATAAAACAATTGTCTAATTCTGATGAAATTGTCTCCTGACTTCTTAAATTCAACAAACAAAATAATTTATTAAAATCAGATTTACTTTTTATTTTTTTAATGTATTGATTTTTGTGTGGGCACTAATATGGCCATAATGCATATAAAAGCAAATATATATGCTCAAAGAAAGGAAGGCTCACAAACAAAAATATTTAGAAGAGCCATGCTTCCTTGCAAAGAGTGCTAAGGAATAAGATTTCAGAAAGACTGACTCACAGATATCAGCATAGTAAAAGTAAAGGATAAAATAGGAAGTGCAGATTTATAGAAGTATTCAAAATCTTGTTATTTTCAGAACTAGAACCTGTCAAGAAGACGCTGCTATTTTTGTTTTGTCTGAAGATGTAAATTAATTAATTAATTAATTAATGTATTTATATTTTTAAGTGTTTATTTTTAACAGAACATAAAGTGCTTAATCATATTGAAAGCAGGGGAAAATGTAGGTTTTGATTTATATACACACATATGTACATACAGTAAATATATGTATTCTTTCCTTATTGGTGGCATACTCACATTGTTTTGCAACTTGCTTTTTAGTAGTAGATCTTAGTGATTTTTCCACATTACTACCTAAAGAGCATTTTCATTCCTTTTCTTTCTTCCTTCCTTCCTTCCTTCCTTCCTTCCTTCCTTCCTTCCTTCCTTTCTTTCTTTCTTTCTTTCGAGAGCTAGAGTGCAAGTGGGGAAAGGGCAGAGGAAAAGAGAGGGAGAATCTCATGCAGGCTCCATGCCCAGCTCAGAGCCCAATGTGGGGGCTTCATCTCACCCCCATGAGATCATGATCTGAGCTGAAATCAAGAGTTGGGCACTTAACTGATTAGTGACCCCGACACCCCATCATTCTTTTTCTGTCTTTATTTGCACTTACTATATGACATGACATTGTATGGACACTTAAATTTACTTAACCAGTCTCTTATTGGTGACCATTTAGGTTGTTGAAATTATTCTTTTCTTTTTATTCTTTCCTCCCTCCCTCCTTCCATCCTTCTCTATTTCCTCCTTCCTTCCTTCTTTCCTTCATTCTTTCTTTTTTTATTTTCTTTCTTGGTTTCCTTGTTTCTTTCTATTTCACTGCAACTTATACTTGTCAAGAGCATAGAAAACGCTGCAGACATACTGGCAAATGTTTCTTGAATGAGCTAATAATCATTAGTGGAAACATTCAATAAAATAATTTGTGAAATGAGGATGGTTGAATTATTCTAGGGATTTGAGTGAATATTTTAAATAATTGAAATAAATCTGCCAACATTTGAAAAACTTTGTGCAGGGACATTGGGGTGCCTCAGCTGGTTAAGTCTCTGACTTCGGCTCAGGTCACGAACTCACAATTCGTGGGTTTGAGCCCCGTGTTGGACTCTGTGCTGACAACTCAGAGCCTGGACCTGCTTCAGATTCTGTGTCTCCCTCTTTCTCTGCCCCTCCTTCACTTGTTCTGTTTCTCTCTCTCTCAAAAATGAATAAACATTAAAAAAATTTTTTTTAAAAACATTGTGCAGTATCTTCTTTTGTCATTATGATTAGTGAATATTCATACTGCTCTTTGATTTATACTTTCATTTAGATAGATACTTTATTTTAGATATTTAGATCTTATATTTTAGTTTATTTTTAAATTTTATTTGTTTCAAGTTTTTATTTAAATTCTTCTTAGTTCACATATAGTGTAGTATTGGTTTCAGGAGTAGAATTTAGTGATTCATCACTTACATATAACACCTAGTACTCATCACAAGTGCCCTCCTTAATTCCCATCACCCATTTAGCCCATGTCTCACCCACCTCCCCTCCAGCAACCTTTAGCTTGTTTCTATGGTTAATAGTTTTGTATGGTTTTCCTCCCTCTCTGTTTCTTTTCCTTTCTTCCCCTATGTTCTTCTGTTTTGTTTCTTAAATTCCACATATAAGTGAAATCATATGGTATTTGTCTTCCTCTGACTGACTTATTTCACCTAGCAAAATACACTCTAGTTCCATCCATGTCATTGCAAATGGAAAATTTCATTTGTTTTGATGGCTGAGTAATAATCTATTGTATATATATTTTTTAGTTTAGATCATTAGTCCTCAAGCCTGGTTGCTCATTTGAATCATTTGGAAAGCTTTTTAAAAAAAAAAAAAAAAAGCAATGGGCTCCTGGGTGTCTTAGTCCATTAAACATCTGACTTTGGCTCAGGTCATGATCTCATGGCTGGTGGGTTTGAGCTCTTTCTTGGGCTCTGTATTGACCGCTCAGAGCCTAGAACTTGCTTCAGATTCTGTGCCTCTGCCTCTCTCTGCCCCTCCCCCACTCACACTCTATCTGTCTCTCTCTCTCTCAAAAATAAATAAACATTAAAAAAAAACTACCACTGCCCCGGTGCTGATTTTTTTTAGAAGCTCCCAGATAATTCTAATATGCATTCAAGGTTGAGAATCAGTGATTCAGGTTATATGAGTGAACATTTGGAACTTAGTACTGAATTAATGTGAAGTTAATATAAATTATCTTATGTACTTTAGTAATAGTAAAGTACCCTAAAATTTAAGATATAGTAGTAGTTACAGTAGTAGTTGTAGTTATAATAGTAACAGTAATAAAAGTGTTGTGATAAAATCTTTTAAAAGAATGACCCACAGATTGAGCAGGATGAAGCCATGGCACACTGAGAGAACAAAAATCTCTTATTATTTTACAGGACAGGGAATTTAGGAACCAAGCAGAGTGCATAAAGAAAAGGATTGTTTGGGACTTGGAGAGTCGCTGCTACCTTGATCCTCCTGCAGTGGTCAGGTAGGAAGAGGAAGGAATTATGCCTAAGCAGCAACTGTAGGTGGGAAGAACTGTTACTTTTGTTAATTTTATATATATTTTGAGGTAAGGTGATCTGAGAATATCTGCTTCCACCAAATCTGCTAATAACAGAGGCTTTTAGTGATCATGGTACTCATGGTGAGTTCTGATTTCTTTTTCATATAAAACAAGTCCAGAGCTAGTATAGATGGTAGCTCCACAGTGTTAAATCAGGTATCTAGGCTCCATCTTTATTTTTGCTCTACCTTCTTTAGCATGTGCTTTCCATCCACAAGGTTGTTTCATGGTTGAAGATGGCTGTTGGAACTCTATCCTGCATATTCACATTCCTTACAGAAAGTTGGAAGGGGCAAGCATTTATGAGTAAAAAAGGGACACATGCTGGGTATCTTAGACCTTCTTTTAGAGCCTTCTTAGAATCTTACAACCTCAATTTATATCTCAATGGCCATCTCTAGATGCAAAAGAGGCTAGAAATTATGTTTTTGTTAGATGCATTGTCATTCAGACTAAAATCAGGAGTTAGAGGGGAACCTGGGTGGCTCATTTGTTTGAGCATCTGACTTTGGCTTAGGTCATGATCTCATGGTTCGTGGGTTGGAGCCCCACGTTGAGCTCTGTTCTGACAGCTCAGAGCCTGGAGCCTGCTTCAGATTCTGTGCCTCCCTCTCTCTGCCGCTCCCCTGCTCATGCTCTCTCTCTCTCTCTCAAAAGTAAATAAACATTTTTTAAAAATCTAACTCAGGAGTTAGATACTTAAAGAAGAATAGGAACTTGATATGTGGGTAAGTACCAGTCTCTGTCACAGTTACCTGGTGGTTAGGGAGTGAAATAAGAAACTATCAAAATATGTATAATTAGAATGAGCATCTCTGGTTTTCTTTTCAACTTATAGGCTGTTTTTAAGAAGAGTCTTAGAAATACAGAAAAATTGAGAAGACGTTTCCGAGAATTCCTATATACCTCCAATTCCCCACTTGACTGGTATATAATATAAATATACATTGTTGGGGGTGCCTGGGTGGCTCAGTCAGTTAAGTGTCTGACTTTAGCCAGGCCATGATATCATGGTTCATGCTTCAAGCCATGCATTGGGCTCTCTGCTGTCTGTGCGGGGCCTATTTTGGATCCTCTGTCTTCTCTCTGCCTCAACCTTGCTCTCTCTTGCTCTCTCTCTCAAAAGTAAATAAACATTAAAAATATTAAAAATGTAAATGTACATTGTTGGGTTTGACTTGCTGATATTCTGTTAAGGAGGCATTGTTGCTATTATTACTTTGAGCCATTATCTTTTTGATCAATTAAAAATAAGAAAAATTTGAAAATTTATTTTACCTTAACTTTGTTCTCTGATTCTCCTTAATGTGGATCCAAATTTCTGACTCATATAATTTTCCTTTTCTCTGAAAACTTTTTGCATGTCCTGTGAGTCAGATCTACTGGCCACAAATTCTCTCCACTTTTGTTGAGAAAGTCTTTATTTCTCCATTTTTTAAAAGATTTTATTTGAGTTTATTTATTTTCAGAGAGTGAGAGAGAGGTCACAAGCAGGGGAGGGGCACAGTAAGAGGGAGAGAGAATCCCAAGCAGGCTCTGCAGCATCAGCACAAAGCCTAACACAGGACTTGATTTCATAAACTGTGAGATCATGACCTTAGCAGAAATCAAGAGTCAGACACTTAACCAACCAAACCACTCAGGCACCCTTCCTTCATGTTTGAAGGATAATTCTCTGGATACAGAAATCTAGTTAGGCGGTGTGTTTTTTCCCTGAAACTTTGAATATTTCACTCCATCCCTTATTGCTTACATGGTTTTGGAAGAGAAATCCAATGTAATTCTTATTCTTGTTCCGCTATAGGTAAGGTGTTTGTGGTTTTTCCCCCCTCTGTATTCTTTAAAGATTCTCTTTTTTCTGTGGTTTTCTGTAGTTTGAATATGATATACCTGGCTAGAGATTTTTTTTTTTTTTTGGTATATATGATGCTTACTCTTCTCTGAGCTTCCAGTATCTGTGGTTTGGTTATCTATCTTTAATTTAGCAAAATTCTCAGTCATTATGATTTCACATATTTTTTTTGTTCATTTTTCTCTTTTTTTTCTTCAGGTATTCTTGTTACACCTTTTTTAAAAAATGTTTTTATTTATTTCTGAGAGAGAGAGACAGCGTGAGCAGGGGAGGGTCAGAGAGAGGGAGACACAGAATCCAGAACAGGCTCCAGGCTCTGAGGTAGCTGTCAGCACAGAGCCCACTGTGGGGCTCGAACCCACGAACCATGAGATCATGACCTGAGCCGAAGTCAGATGCTTAACCTACTAAGCCATCCAGGCACCCACTTGTTATACCTTTATAATTGTTCTACAGTTCTTGGATATTCTATTATGATTTTTTTCTATTTTTTTCTCCTTTCTATTTGAGTTTGGGCAGTTTTTATTGACATATCTTCAAACTCACTGATCCTTCCTCAGCCGTGTTCAGTCTACTAAGTCCATCAAATGAATTCTTCATTTTTGTTGCAGTGTTTTTGGTTTCTAGCATTTCTTTTTTAATCTTTCTTAGGGCTTCCATCTCCCTGCTTACATTTCCATCTCCCTATTACATTATTTGCAGTTTGTCTACTTTTGCCAATACTGCTCTTAACATATTAATCATAATTATTTTAAATTCCTTATATGATCGGAGCACCTGGGTGGTTCGGGCAGTTGAGCATTGGACTTCAGCTCAGGTCATGAACTCAAGGTTCATGAGTTAGAGTATCCCATTTGGCTCACTGCTGTCAGTGATCTGCTTCAGATCCGCTGCCCCCTTCTCTTTCTGCCCCTCTCCTTCTCACTTGCTCTCTCTCTCTCTCTCAAAAATAAATTAAAAACATAAAAAAATTCCCCATATGATCATTCCAAATTTTGTGTATATCTGAGTCTAGTTTGTGTCTCTTCCATATTTTTTCTTGCCTTTTAGTATTCCTTGTAATTTTTTATTGAAAGCTAGACATTATGCATTAGGTAATAAGAAATGAGGTAATTAGGGTTTTTAGTGTCAAGTTTTCTGTTAATCTAGCTTGGAACTGGGCTGTGTTTAATGTTTGCTGTAACTTTAGGTGCTAGAGGCTTCAGTTTCCTTTTTTGCTCCTCCCCTGTTGTCTTTGGGTTTGCCTAAAATAGGCAGAGTTTGTGTTTTGTAGCCTCTCAAATCCACTGTTCTTATACCACAACCCTGGTGGTGTGGTGATAAGGTGTTTGGAAGGGGAAGTATTTTAAAATACTGTGATTAAACTCAGTATTTTAATGGGTTTGACTCCCTGGGCTGTGACATTCAGAAGTGTTTAACAGCATTTTTTACTCCTTATGTGAAACAGGAAGGCTAGACAGAACTAGAGTTGTCTAATTGCCCTTCTCCTGCATCAGATAAGACTCTGGTAAAATAGTTTCCCTTAAAGAGTAAGCATTTATTACGGGTAACACTCCAGGCATATTTCAAAACACTTACTTTTCCCTTCTTCCTGCAAGAAGATTTTACTCCTATCTTCACCATGAATATCTGATAGGACTCCTTGTTTTAAAGCCAGAAAAGTGTGGGGACCCCCTAAGACTGGGCTTCTGGCTAATCCAGCCTCCAGCAATTTGTCAAAATTACCATTAAAGCGTTTCCACAAGTTACTGATTCCGTTGCTTCTTCCTACCTGTAAGCTGACATCAGCTCTGTACATGCCTGTCTCTCCAAATTTCAGGGTGGTGACTTGCCTCACGAACTTAATTCCTAGATGGCTCTAAGAAAGGTCCTTGATTTTTCAGTCTGACCTGCATGTTATTGTTATGAGGACAGGAGCAACCACTTCTAAGCTCCTTACATGTCAGATCTGACATTAAGTCCTACTCTATTTTCACAGTATAAATAAACATGTTTTATACTATTTGCATACTTATCTGATTATTTCTTTAGAATAAATTACCACAAGTGAGATTTCTGGGTCAAAGATTATGACCATTGTAAGGCTTTTGATTGATATTGCCAAATTGCTCTCAACAATATATAGTTTGCCTCTGTTAGCAGTACAGTAGAATTATTTTTGAAATTTTATGAATTTGGGAAGCTTAAAAAAAACCCTACCTAATAAAATTTTTTTGTATATGTGTGCATATTCCATTACTTTTTAAAAGAGTTTTCCCAGGGTGCCTGGGTGGCTCAGTCAGTTAAGCGTCTGACTTCGGCTCAGGTCATGATCTCACGGTTCGTGGGTTTGAGACCCACATTGGGCTCTGTGCTGACAGCCAGCTCAGAGCCTGGAATCTGCTTTGGATTCTGTATCTCTGTCTCTCTCTGCTCCTCCCCCTCTCATGCTCTGTCTCCCAAAAATAAATAAACATTAAAAAATTAGAAAAATAAAAATAAATAAAAAAATAAGTCTTCCCTTTAAATTATACTAATCTCATTTTTTCATATAATTCTAATGGGCTGATTATTTTTTATAGTTTATGGTCAAGTTGGTTTCCATATAACACCCAGTGCTCATCCCAGAAAGTGCTCTCCTCCATACCCATCACCCCCCTTCCCTCTCTCCCACCCCCATTAGCCCTCGGTTGGTTCTCAGTATTCAAGAGTCTCTCATTTTTTGCCTCTTTCCCTCTCCCCAACTGTTTTCTCCCCTTCTCCTCCCCCATGGTCCTCTGTTAAGTTTCTCCTGATCCACTTATAAGTGAAAACATACGGTGTCTGTCCTTCTCTGCCTGACTTATTTCTCTCAGCATAACACCCTCAAGGTCCATCCATGTTGCTACACATGGCCAGATTCCATTCTTTCTCATTGCCATGTAGTATTCCATAGTATAGATAAACCACAGCTTCTTGATCCATTCTCTTTCCGTGATTTGGCTATTGTTGAGAGTGCTGCTGTGAACATTGGAGTACATGTGCTCCTATGCATCAGCACTCCTGTATCCCTTGGGTAAATTCCTAGCAGTGCTATTGCTGGGTCATAAGGGAGTTCTGTTGTTAATTTTTTGAGGAACCTCCACACTGTTCTTCAAAGGGGCTGCACCAGTTTATATTCCCACCAACAGTGTAGGAGGGTTCTAATGGGCTGATTTTTATTTGCAGTTTTCAGAAGCGAATTGCTGATTGCCGATTTTGGCCTGTAGAGATCACAAGAGTTCCTCTGACTACTGTACCCAAAGGGAAAGCTGCAAAATTTGATAAGGTAAATTTGTTTGCTTAATGATAGTTATATAAGAAATGCCTGATCAGACCCAACCTATTATTCTGATTCTTTATTTTAAAAATGTTTTTAATGGTTATTTATTTTTGAGAGAGAGAGAGACCCAAGCACAGGCAGGTAAGGGGCAGGGAGAGAGAGGGAGACACAGACTCTGAAGCAGGCTTTTGGCTCTGAGCTAGGTATCAGCACAGAGCCCAGTGTGCGGCTTGAATCCATGAACCACAGGATCATGACTTGAGTCCAAGTCAGATGCTTAATCAACTGAGCCACCCAGGCCTTGAAGGAATGTGTGAACTGACGTAGATGCTCTCTAGGGTAACCACCTTAACCTGATTTGCCAAGTAGTTTCCTGGTTTTAGCGCTGAAAATCTCATGTCCCAGGAAGATCTCCTGTCCCTGGCAAATCAGGATGACTGGTCACCCTAACTCCCTATTGTCCACTAAAAATTGTTTAGGCCTTATTCCTAGACATCCTATTTCCCTTTAGCTCTTTAATATAGTTTTACCATAGGTAAACCCACACAAAATAGCCATTTTTATTTTATTTATTTAAAAATATTTTTTTAATGTTTATTTTTGAGAGACAGAGACAGAGTGCAAGCAGGGGAGGAGCAGAGAGAGAGAAGGAGACACAGAATCTGAAATAGGTTCCAGGCTCTGAGCTGTCAGCACAGAACCTGACATGGGGCTCAAACCCACTAGCCATGAGATCATGACCTGAGCCAAAGTCAGACACTTAACCAACTGAGCCACTCAGGTGCCCCCAAAGTAGCCATTTTGATAGGTCAATATAGTTAAATATTGGCAATATGACTCAACCTAATACATCTTCATGAATTTCTTTTAGACATACGTACTTAAAATGTGTTAGCCTACTGATTAGAGTAATAGGGTTCATCAATGTACCATTATTCTGAAAAGATCTAGCTTTGTGAGCCTAGCACAGGTTCTCTGTTGTTTTATTTGTGCATGTCTGGTGTTTTCTGCTTGTACACAAACTCGCTGAGGATAGGAGTCCTGTCATAGACTATTTTGTATCCTTTACAGTACTAGCATGATTCATATACAGCAGACAATTAATAAGTACCTAAATTATTTTGATTTTTAAAATAGACTCTTGTCCCTTTGTAATATATAGTATACATTGGCTAACTTTCCTTAACAAGACAATGTTATTACTTGTATATAGGACTTTTAAATCTATTTAAAAAATTTTTTCTTTTTTAATGTTTATTTATTTTTGAGAAAGAGAGAGACAGAGCCTGATCTGGGAAGGGGCAGAGAGGGAGAGGGAGACACAGAATCTGAATCAGGCTCCTGGCTCTGAGCTGTCACCACAGAGCCCAACATGGAACTCGAGATCATGACCTGAGCCGAAGTTGGATGCTAAACCAACTGAGCCACCCAGGCGCCCCAAATCTAAATTCTACTTATTATTATCATATGTGAAATCAGAGAGATTACTTTTAATCTTGTGAGAATTAAGTATGTTTTTTTTTTTTTTTTACTAAATCAATTTTTTCCCTGTGAACGTTTTCTATGACAAACCCTCAGCCGTTAAAAAATTATGTTGTTATATTTATTAACATGTTATTCATCTTTGTAATGGGGGCTTAGATAAAATTAGAAATGGCAAATACACAATGGCAGACTATCACTCATCCTCCCTCATCCATGGCAGATATTACTGATTAATCAAAACATTGTTTCTTTTGGAACCCAGATAAGAATATGTAATCTTTCTCAACACAGTACTCTGAAAGAAATCCACCAATTTATTAGAATTTAGGCATAATTAAAGTCTATTTGTCATCACTGTCCAGGTGATTTGTAAGATCCCTTTCATTTATAAAACTCTGTAAGCAAAGCTATAAGCCACATCTTCTGATTTCTTTTGCATTTTTGTTGTTGTTATTATTTTACAAAGGTTCATTTTTCCTAAGAAGCAATATGGTTAAGTTGACTTTTTTAGTTGAATACCAATTAATTTGAGTATGTGCTTATCCAACTACTGTCTTTACTATTAACACTGTTTATATGCATTACTTCAGTGATTGTGGTATTAGTAAACCAATTTTGAAGATAAAGAAATGTAGATCTAAAATATCTATGTACCTGGCCAAAAGTCAAATAGTTGAGTAACATAGCTAGTTCCTAAAGACAAGTCTTTAAAAAACTCTATATAAGTCAGAGGTCTATACCTTATGCTACGTGGCTCTATACCACTAACAGCTCTCTGGTTTTATTCCTTTAGACTGATGATGAAAGTCAGCTTTCATTTCATGGTGTGGCTTATGTAAATATGGTCCCACTGCTGTATCCAGGTGTGAAGAGGATTCGGGGAGCTTTTCATGTTTACCCTTACGTAGATAGTACAGTCTATGAAAAGGTAAGAAAAATTGTATAGGAGGTATTATCCTAATTTATCCTTTATATATGTGTTTAGTTACATCGTTAGCATACACATCTTTGCAACTGAAGTTTGAAACTGTTGATTACTGGGGTAGTAAATATAGCACCTTGCATTCTGTCATTGAACCTTAAAAACTTTAGGATAATGAGGGGCACCTGGGTGGCTCACTCTGTTGGGCATCCAATTTCAGCTCAAGTCATAGTCTCACAGTTTGTGGGTTTGAACCCTGCATCAGACTCTCAACTATCAGCACAGAGCCTGCTTCAGATCCTCTGTCCTCTCTCTCTCTCTGCCCCTCTCCAATTCGTTCTCCCTCCCCCCCTTTCTCTCAAAAATAAATAAAATATTTAAAAAATTAAGATAATAAAAAGCCAAAAACTGGAAACAACTTAAATCTCCATCAATAGGTAAACAGAAAAACAAATTTTGTGGTATATTTATATGATGAAATACTACTCAGTGATAAAAAGGAATGAACTATTGATACATGCAACATGGATGAATTTCAGATGCATTATGTTAAATGAAAGAAACCAGATAAAAGAAAGTACATAATGTATATTCCATTTAAATAGAATTCTAGAAAAATAATCTGTGGTGACCTAAAGCTGACCAGTGGCTGCTTAGGAACAAGAATAGAGAGAGGACTGGATTACAAAAGAATGTGAGGAAAGTGTTAGGAGTGATGAAAATGTTGGTTATCTTGATTGTGGTGGTTTCACATGTGTATACATAAGTCACATCAAAATTAATAACATTGTATACTTTAAATATGTAGTTTATCATATTTTGATTTTACTCATACAGTCAGATACATAATCTTTAAGATAAGGAAAGAAGTCTGTTGTGTTAAATATATAAAACTTAAATCCATGAGCTGATTAATGAGCTACAATACGGTTTTTTCCATTTTCAGGTGTTAAAATGTTAAAATCATCCATCTTTTTATCTATCTATATGTCTATATATAAATATAGACTATATATGTGTGTGTATTTTTTCCCAAACAAAAAGTCAGTTTTACCATGTTTTTTCTTAGGATAAAGTGGGTCTTTGTAAAACATAACAAAAATAATAAAAACATATTACTATTTCATCATTATTAGGACAGCTATTTTTCAATAATAGAGCCACGAAAGACCTATCATCTATTTGCAAACCAATTGAGTAGTAAACTCTTTCTATATATTATTTATTTTTGAGAGAGAGAGACAGACAAAGCATGAGTGGGGGAGGGGGAGAAAGAGAGAGGGAGACACAGAATCTGAAGCAGGCTCCAGGCTCCAAGAATCAGAAATGCTTTGAATCAGAAATCACACTTATAGGGATGTATCTTAAGGAAATAATTTAATAGGATCAAATATGCACCCATATTCAACCCTCAGTTCTAGTCTCTAGAGCTTTCTCATGTTCTGTAATATAATTTTTAGCATTAGAATAGATTTGGCAATATTAAATGGTTTGCCTTCCTTTCTGAAAGTGTGTGAAGTATTACAAAGGAAAAGATATTCATGGATTATGAGTACAAATAAAAATCTATGTGTAGTGTTTCCAATTATTGTAATTACTGGCAAGAGTGTTAAAAATATTTTCTAGAATACAAAGAGGGGAAGCATCATAATTTTCAGTTTGTCATCTGTCTACAAATACTATAAATCTTAACTGTCAGTCACAGAAATGTCTATCTATTTTACTTATACTATTTGTTTTTCTTTGAAAACATCACATGTGCAGAAGTATCTGGGTTGGATTTGGCAGAGTGGAAAAACAAGTGACACTGGAAAAAGAGCTTGCAGTGATGAATGTTGGCAGTGTGTAAATTAAATTCCTAATGACATAAAAAAACCCAACTCTATATTCAGAAAAGCCTCTTGGTATCTATAATAGCAAAAATTAAAAATATTTTAAAGGGCAAAGTACATGAAATAGCGCTTCACAAAAAAAGAAATGCCCATGGCCAATAAATGGAAGAAGAAGAAACATTTGGCCTTATTTAAAATCAGATGACTGCTAATTAAAATTAAAAAAAATATCATTTTACCTGTAAAATTAGACAATTCTTTAAAATATGATAATGCTCTTTGTTGTCAATGGTGTGATAAGACAGCTCTCATTCACTGCTACAAGTGTAAATCAGTACAAACTGTGAAAAAAAATTTGTCACTATGTATTAAGAAGCTTAGAATACTTATATTTTTTCCTGTAGTATTCCTACTTCTAGGAAACTATTTTAAAGGAATAAGTAGAATTGTATCCAAATTTTAATACATGAAGATATATGAGGGAAATAGTATATTATAATTGAAAGGTTATAGGCCTTGATGTCAGTCAGCCTCTAATTTGAAATCTGGAATTAACCAGCTGGGAGACTTCAGGCAAGTGACTAAGTTTCTCTCAACTTTAATTTATATATTCATTTATTATAAATAAATGTATTTATTATAAATGAAGACAATGTTTGTTTCCTAGAATTGTTTTACGTATTAAATGAAGTAAAATATGTAAGGTACTAGAGGTTTAGTACTAGGGGTATAGTAGGGGTGATTGGAGACTATTGTATATACATTAAAAATAATCCTTATGAAAAAATTTTAAACATGAAAGGATGTATGTGATAATCTGTTAAATGAAAAATCAGGATATAAAAGTACATTGGTTACAACTTTTAAAAAATATATGATCAGAATTATATTGGAGAGGAAATCTTTCTGGCTATGAGTGAGAAGGTTGTCAGATATTCTTACCCCACAACTATAAAGCTGGACAAATTGACAAAAAACCATTTAGCACTCTGGAAATTAACCAAAGGCATCAATAAACTGAGAAGTACTAAATGCATGAAAAACTATGGAGTCTGAAGATTTCTTGCTTAGGGCTGTTCCTAAAACTTTGCTGAGTTCTTCCCTACTCCATTTCTTTAGCTTAATCAGTGCATTGATTCTTCTATGGCAAGATAGGCTGTGAGAACCAGAAACTGCTGCCATGGAAAAAGACTCACACAATTTGGAACAGCAGATGAAGGACCTATGCCCAGCAATGTTGTTGGTTGAAATGTAGGTTTATGCAGAGCAATTAACATAATTGAAATGAGAGTCCAGGAGAGAAGAGAGTAAGGGGCAGAAAAGATACACGACAAAATGATGTCTAGAAACACGACAAAATAATGTCTAGAAATGTCTCATGTTTGATGAAAACATTAATCTACATATCCAAGAAGCTGAGAGAATCCCAGATAAGATAAGCATACAGGCATCCACAACATAGACATTAGAGTTTACTGTTGAAAGACAAAGAGAAAATAATGAATTCAATAGGAGAAAAATAACTCATTGCTTATAGGGGAGCACCAAAGTAATTTAACAACTGATTTTTCTTCTGAAACAATGGATCCAGGAAGCAGTAGAATAACATATTCAAAATGCTCAATGAAAAAGTTAGCAATCAAAAAGGAAGGCAAGATAAAGACATCCCAAGATAAACAAATATAGAAAGAATTTGTTGCTAACAAATTTGTCTTGAAACACTACTGGAAGTTCTTCAGCTTGAAAAGATGTGACACTGATTGCTCACCTGAATCCACCAGAAGAAACAAAGAACACTAGAAATGGCTAAATTTAAGTTAATATAAAAGATTTCAGAAATACAGCATATTTTTTTCATTTTTACTCTTAATTTCTTTGAAAGACATTATAGAAAGCATTAATTCTATTGTTGGAGTTATAACATGTATAGATTTAATGTATATGATAATAGTAACATAAAGAGGAGGAAGGATAGAATGGAACTACAGTGCACTAAAGTTTCTACATTATACCAGAGTTAAGTTAGTATAAATGTGATATACATTGGGGCGCCTGGGTGGCTTAATCGGTTAAGCGTCCGACTTTCCGACTTTCGCTTAGGTCATGATCTCGCGGTTTGTGGGTTCGAGCTCCGCGTCGGGCTCTGTGCTGACAGCTAGCTCAGAGCCTGGAGCCTGCTTCAAATTCTGTGTCTCCCTCTCTCTGACCCTCCTCTCCTCACGCTGTCTCTATCTCCTAGAAATAAATAAAACATTTTTTAAAAATTTGATATACATTGTGATTAGTTAGAATGGCTAAGAAAATTGTGTGTGTGCGTGTGTGTGTACATATACGTATTTAAACATAATAGAAGGTATTTAAAAGAGGAACAGAGGAACAAAGAAGATATATAGAAAATAAATAGTAAAATGGCAGACATAAATGTAAATATTTCAACAATAACTTTATATGTAAGTAGTGTTAAACACTCCAATGAAAGGATAGAGATTACAAGACCACATTTTTTAAAAATCAAGATTTGAGGAGCCTGGGTGGCTCAATCGGTTGAGTGTCCAACTTCAGCTCAGGTCATGATCTCATAGTTCTTGGGTTTGAGCCCCATGTTGGGTTCTGTGCTGACAGCTTGGAACCTGGAGCCTACTTTGGATTCTGTGTCTCCCTTTCTCTCTCTTCTCTCCCCCATTCACACTCTGCCCCCCTCTGTCTCTCAGAAATGAATAAACATTAAACAATTTCTTAAAAATCAAGATTCAATAATATGCTATTTAAACAGACACACTTAGATTCAGATACACATAGATTGTAGCAAATGGTTGGAAAAGATACTGTAAATAGAAAACATAACAGAGCTGAGTGGCTATATTTATATAGACAAAATAGACTCAAGACAGGAAATATTACTAACAACATAGAGTAGCATATCATAATGATTAAAGGGTCAATTAATCAGAAAGACAGAATTTACAAAGTATTTATATTAAACAAATGTATAAATTATAAATGTATACACACCTAAAAACAGAAACTCATTATAGAAGCAAAAACTAACAGAATTGAGAGATAGATAATCTGACATTTAGAAATGTCAATACTTTGATATCAATACTTGGTAGAAAAACTATATAGAAATTATATATTAAACATTAACTTAGCATATAACCCACAAAATCATTTTTTCAGATGTTTACTTATTTATTTTTGAGAAGGAGAGAGGTTGCCCAAGTGGGGGAGGGACAGAGGAACAGAGGATCTGAAGTGGACTCTGCTGACAGCAGCAAGACTAATGCAGGGCGTGAACTCATGAATCATGAGATCAGGGCCTGAGCCAAAGTCAGACATTCAACAGACTGAGCCACCCAGGTGCTCTCCTCAACAAATTCATTTTTAGGAACCTACCCAAGAGCACTGAAATCCTGCCTTTATGCAAAGACATGTGTATGAATATTTATAGTACATCAGTGAAACTATCACCACAATCAAGATAAGGCAAATATCCATTACCTGCCCCTCAAAAGTTTTCTTGTGTCTGCTCTTATCGTCTCATACCTCTGACCAGTCTTCTCCTCTTGGTTTTTTGGTCTGGCTTCTTTCACTCAGCATAAATTGTATTTAGACTTCAACCATATTGTTTAATTTTAAAAAATATATGATTCTTCTTCAGTCATCTATATTTTGAATTTACCCATGCAGTTTTTAGTTTGAACTTTAAATTTGCCCTATTTTTCCAATTATAGTTGAGAGGCCAGTAGTAATTAGATAATATTTCTTATGCAGAAATAAATTCTACCTGTCACAGATTAGGAGTCCTAAATTCTCTCTTGTCTGGCAAAAGAGCAGATGCAGAAATGAAAATGAGAGAGGCTAATGTCTGGGAGGAGACAAGAGCTTCCAACAAGGATTTCGTCTCCGTATTATTGAGCTCTCAACATTTTACATATGTGGTGAACGTGCAGAAGGAAACACTTAGATAGTAATCATTAACTTGTATGTGTACGAAGCAAAGGGTTTTGGGGGCAAGTGGCATTTGAAGTTGTGGTCAAAGCACAATAATATATTGGCATCAGATGGAAAGTAGTTTCCTGTAGGCGATACAACGAATTAGCTGTCTTCTTTAAAATTTAAGACTGATGTAACATGCGGCTTTAAAGATAACAAGTTACTAGTTAGCTAGTCTAGTTAGCTAACCTTGGGGGCTTTCGCCCTGCAGAGACTTTCCGCCCTAAGCCCTTTTAACCCAAGTGTGAGGAATTCTTGAACCTATTTCCCACATCTACCATTTAAAGTCAATCTGAAATTACGTATCAAAAATTAAAAATTTTCTAGGAACAAGAGTTATGAAACACCAAAATCAAGTGAGGTTGAACAATCTTATTGTAATAATTTAATAGGGTGGATAGCTAATTTTCTATGATGGCTTTACCTATGCAACAAATATGGCAATTCAATGAAGTTTTTCTTTTCCCTATTTCCCTCTTATTCTACAATATTGAAATTATCTAGAAAACTAAATATTGTTAAAGAATTATGTGAGTTTCTTTCAAATTAGTCTCTTCTGCCTGTGATTCATTGCATTTTTTTTGTTGTTGTTGTTTCTTTTCAGACCAAATGTTTATTTAGCTTTTTCCGGGATACTGGTCATCATCTGCTTCAGAATAATAAAATAGGAGGAATTAATTCCCCATTGTCTAAATCAGTTGTTTCAAAGAACCTGAAAGAAGATAAAGTAGTCAAAGAAAAGGATATAGACGGAAGGCCTAGGCCTGGGGAGATGGTAGGTTGTTGAAAAGGTGATGATTTTGCTAGTTTTGTTATATTTCACAGGCCTGTGCTGATTATTTGGTGAATTGCATCAATTTAGTTTGCCTTTTGTTGCAACATAATGATCATTTTTCCTGTCATTGGGAAGACCACATAAGAATTCAGTTTTTGAGGTGTGTTCATTTTCTTTCAGCAAGCACCTAGTATAAAATCTCAGAGCTCAGATAATCCTTTGGAAACTGAACCCTCTCTAAGCCACAATCCAGAAGGACAGGTAACTATGCATAGAGTTGGAAAATTAAGTTTAAATTCATCAGTCCTTTACTGAGTAAGATAGTATGGTATTGTGAAAAATGCTCATTATCTCAATGACCATCCCATATTTGCCATGAGTAGTTTATGACTTTGGTAAATTTCTTTGTCTTGTTGAGACTCTCTAAAATGAGCAGGTAGTACCAAATTAACCTTAACAATAAAAATAACAAAACTTTTTTAACTATAAAAAATTATGTGTTTTAGTAATTCTACTTTATTATATACTAGGAAGTATGCAGAGATGCATCATCTGTAGCATTTACTTATCTGCCCTCATGACAGTCAACAGTCTGGTGGGCAAAACAGATTGGTACATAACTAACCATAACACAGAATTTTGATGAATGTTATAATAGAGGTACAAATAAAAGTGCTGTTTGGGCTTGGATAGGACAGATTAATCACTCCTAGGATAAAGCAGTCTCAGAAGGCTTCATGGAAGAGGTGGCATTTGAGTTAAGTAGTGAAAGATGAAGAGGATAGTTTGCCAGAGGAAGATGAGGGGGTTGGCATTTGAGGGCTAGGGAATAGCCTGATTCAGAGCACAAAGAAGGTAGCAGAATTTAGACTGTATCAATTAATTTAGTGTATGAAATAGAGAAATGAAAAGAGGAGAATTTCTAGACAGAGGTGAGAAAGGAGAGAGAGGCTGTGTTGAGTTGTAGAAAGACTGAAAGATTTGCTAGAAAGTTTCATTATGTAGGTGATAAGGGACTCTTGAGCTTCATCTTGAAGACTCATATGAAAGGTTTTTAAGTCATGTAGAAATAAAACCTCCCATGTATTTCATGGCAGAACTCTTGCAAGGAAGTGAAACGGAGAGAATGAAGTTGGGGTAGGGGCTTCAAATATTGGTATAGGTTTTTCTAATTGTACAGATAAGTGTTGATGATAGTTTGATTTAGGGAAGAGGTTGTAGTAAAGAAAGTCAGAAACTTGAAGAGGCAAGATCTGGAACTGGGGAGCTTTAAGTGTGCTGAGGAAGAAAAGCTAAAGATAACTCAGGTTTCAAGCCTTACTTTCGAGAAGGATGACAAAATCGTTAAGAGATAAGTCAAAGAGAGATCGATATAAGGGAAATGATAAGTTCGATTTTGGACATGTTGTATTTAAGATGCTGGCAAAAATCTGGTTAGAAATGTCCACCAGGCTGCAGTTGATAGATGGTGACATGGATTCTGTGAATGGTAATGTCAGAATGCTTCTGCTTGGAAATATTTGGATTTGGAAGGTTTGGTGGTAGAAAGAATAGCATTCACTTAAAACAGTTACAAGAAAAGTATTGAACAAGTTAAATGGTGCATCAGCTGAGATAGAAGTTTCCAATAATAAAATTTAAAACCGCTTTATGCCAGAGATAACCACTGTTACTATTTTTCTTTGCAGTTATTTTTCCGATATTAAAAATATTTTGACAGTCAAGATCACACTATATATATGTATATATATAGTATATATGCAATTTTCTTACTTATATTGTGAATATTATCTTATGTTACTAAAATTTGTTCATAAATATCTGTTCTTCATGGAAAGAAATGAGAGAAAAATATCTTTACAGCAATATGTAGAAGCAGGGACATACATTGTGTTGGAGATTCAGCTGGACAAAGCCTTGGTTCCAAAGCGAATGCCAGAGGAGCTAGCCAGAAGGTGTGTAGCAATAGCTCTTACACTTTTTTTGAAAAAACATTTTATATATACATAAAAGGAATTCAGATTGTCCCTATAAATATAATTTCCCTGGACTAAGCAGCGGAAAGTTTTCTGGTTTTTATCCCACATTAGTTTTCTTTTCTTATAGTTGTCTTCTTATTACAAAAACAGTATATGCACAGTATAAAAAAAATTGAGGGGTGGACTGAGAGCTTTCCCCCTGAGATCAGGAACACGACAGGGATGTCCACTCTCACCACTGTTGTTTAACATAGTGCTGGAAGTCCTAGCATCAGCCATCAGACAACAAAAGGAAATCAAAGGCATCAGAATTGGCAAAGAGGAAGTCAAACTTTCACTCTTCGCAGATGACATGATACTCTACATCGAAAACCCGACAGACTCCACCAGAAGCCTACTAGAACTGATCCAAGAATTCAGCCAAGTTGCAGGGTACAAAATCAACGTACAGAAATCGGTTGCATTTTTATACACCAATAATGAAGCAACAGAAAGAGAAATCAAGAAACTGATCCCATTCACAATTGCACAAAAAACCATAAAATACCTCGGAATAAACCTAACCAAGGATACAAGAGATCTGTATGATGAAAACTATAGAAAACTTATGAAGGAAATTGAAGAAGACACAAAGAAATGGAAAAACATTCCATGCTCATGGATCGGAAGAATAAATATAGTTAAGATGTCATTACTACCTAAAGCACTCTACACATTCAATGCAATTCCAATCAAAATTGCACCAGCATACTTCTCAAAACTAGAACAAACTATCCAAAAATTTGTATGGAACCACAAAAGACCCCGAATAGCCAAAGTAATCCTGAAAAATAAAACCAAAACGGGAGGTATCACCATCCCAGACTTCAGCCTCTACTACAAAGCTGTCATCATCAAGACAGTATGGTATTGGCACAAAAACAGACACATAGACCAATGGAACAGAATTGAGAACTCAGAAGTGGACCCAAAAGTATACAGCCAACTGATCTTTGGCAAAGCAGGAAAGAATATCCAATGGAAAAAAGACAGCCTTTTTAACAGATGGTGTTGGGAGAACTGGACAGCAACATGCAGAAGAATGAAACTAGATCATTTTCTCACACCATGCACAAAAATCAACTCAAAATGGATAAAGGACCTGAACGTGAGACAGGAAACTATCAACACCCTAGAGGAGAAAGCAGGAAACAACCTCCTTGACCTCCACCGCAGCAACTTCTTACTTGACACATCCCCAAAAGCAAGGGAATCAAAAGCAAAAATAAACTGTTGGGACCTCATCAAGATTAAAAGCTTCTGCACAGCCAAGGAAACAACCCAGAAAATTAATAGGCAACCAACGGAATGGGAAAAGGTAGTTGCAAATGACATATCAGATAAAGGGTTAATATCCAGAATCTATAAGGAACTCACCAAACTACACGCCCGAAAAACAAACAACCCAGTGAAGACATGGGCAGAAGACATGAACAGACACTTCTCCAAAGAGGACATCCAGATGGCCAACAGACACATGAAACGATGCTCAGCATCCCTCCTCATCAGGGAACTACAAATCAAAACCACACTGAGATACCACCTCACGCCAGTCAGAGTGGCTAAAATGAGCAAATCAGAGAACTCTAGATGCTGGCGAGGATGTGGAGAAACGGGCACCCTCCTACACTGTTGGTGGGAATGTAAACTGAGACAGCCCCTCTGGAAAACAGTGTGGAGGTTCCTCAGGAAACTAACAATAGAACTCCCTTATGACCCAGCAATAGCACTGCTAGGAATTTACCCAAGGGATACAGAAATGCTGATGCATAGGAGCACATGTACCCCAATGTTCATAGCACTCTCCACAATAGCCAAAACATGGAAAGAGCCTAAGTGTCCATCAACAGATGAATGGATCAAGAAGATGTGGTTTATCTATACCATGGAATACTACATGGCAATGAGAAAGAATGAAATCTGGCCATGTGTAGCAACATGGATGGACCTTGAGGGTGTTATGCTGAGCGAAATAAGTCAGGCAGAGAAGGACAAATATCATATGTTTGCACGTATAGGAGGATTAGGAGGAACTTGACGGAGGACCAAGGGGGAGAAGAAGGGTGGAAATGGTGGGGGAAAGGGAGAGAGGCAAACCATGAGAGACTCTTGAATGCTGACAAAAACTGAGGACTGATGGATGTGGGGGGGTGGGGGGGATGGGCATGGAGGAGGGCACTTTGGGGATGAGCACTGAGTGTTATGTAGAAACTAATTTGACAATAAACTATTTGTAAAAAAAAAAAAAAAAAATTGAGGGGTACCTGGGTGGCTCAGTGGGTTAAGTGCCGACTCTTGATTTTGGCTTAGGTCATGATTTAATGGTTCGTGAATTCAAGCCCCAAATGGATCTGTGCTGACATTGCAGAGCCTGCTTGGTATTCTCTCTCCCCTTCTTTCTCTGCCCCTCCCCAACTCTCTCTCAAAAATAAATATATAAACTTAAAATAATCGAGACTTTGGGAAAATTGAGATCAGCAAGCATATAAAAACACTTAGATTTCTACTCACCCAGTGATAACTACTTTAAAAAGTTTTAAAAAATGTTTATTTATTTGTTTTGAGATATAGAGAGAGAGCAGTTTGGGGAAGGACAGAGAGAGAAAGAGAGAGAATTCTGAGCAGGTTCTGCGCTGTCAGGCCCAAGCCTGACATGGGGCTCATTTCCATGAACCGTGAGATCATGACCTGAACCACCCAGGTGCCCCAAACAAGTAAAGAGGAGTTTAAAACCAGAAGTACAATAATACTGACTATCATATTTACCTTTACCAGTGTTCCTTATTTCTTCAGTTACCTTCCAATTACTGACTAGTGTTCTTTCAGCCTGAAGGGCTCCCTGTAGCATTTCTTTTTTTTTTTAAGTGTATTTATTTTTTTGAGAGAGAGTTTGGGTGTGCAGAGAGAGAGGGGACAGAGGATCTGAAGTGTGCCCCATACTAACAGCACTGAGACCCATGTGGGATCAAAGTCACAAACTGTGAGATCATGACCTGAGCCGAAGTCGAATGTTCAACTTACTGAAACTTTCTGTTTCCTGATTTCTCTTAATACTTTGTGGTTTCCTTTAGCTGAGTAAGTTGCTTTATTCCACATCTTTTTGTAGCAAGTCTAATGTCTGGGCTTCTTCGGGGACAGTTTCTATAAACTTATTTTTTTCCTTTGAAAGAGCTGCACTTTTATGTTTCTTTGTACATTTTGTGATTTTTTGTTGTTGAAAACTGGACATTTGGATATCATAAAATGTGAAGAACTTTGAAAATCAGATTTTCCCCTTCCCCAGGGTTTGCTGTTTTTAATTGTCGAAGTTGTAGATTGTGTTCAGCCAATGTGGGTTGTTTTTTTTTTCAGCCAATATTTTGATTGAGATTTCCTTGAATGCCAGGATCTTAAGATAATCAAACAAATAAAAATAAAACAAAAAACTGTTTCTTTTGCCCTTGCAAATGATTCCATGCTGGAGCATTCTTTTAACACTTAACAAGCCTATTTATAATTCTGCCTCAGCCTTCATTTCCTGTTTGCACTGGGACTATAGGTCAGTCAGTGGTGAAAGCTTGGGGTCTTCTCTGGTCTTTTCTGAGCATGTATCCTATCCTGAGCATGTGTGCAGCTTTCATGTTTAACATAAGACTGTCAAGGTTCATCCATACTGTAACATATATCAGTATATGGATGTACCACATTTTTTCCCATTCTTTAGTTGATGGACATTTGGATAATTCTTAATATAGCATTCTATAATGATTGTGTTAAAATGGAGATAAACTCATGTAACTCCTCTGCTCAGAAACTACCAGTGACTCCCTGGCACACTCTGAATAAAAGTCAAAGTCCTTTCTATGGCCTACAACTACCTACGTATTCTGTAGGTACTTTGTTCTCACCTTTTCAGTCCACGCATACTTGCCTTCCTGCTATTCCTCACACGTGCCAAGCACATTGTTGCAGCAAAGCCTTTACACTTTCTGTTCTCTTTGCCTGTACTTTTCTTATCCCAGAAATCTACACAACTTGCTTCCTCACTTTCCTGAGGTCTTTCCTCAAATGTTACCATCTCAGTAAAGTGTCTTGATGAAATATGCTTCCCTACTTCACCACCCTAGCTCCCAGCATAGTCTGTTTGCCTTCTTGCATTATTTTTCTTTACAGCACATATCACTAACATATTTTTCTTAATTATTGTCTTTTCTTTCCCACTAAAATGCAAGCTCCATGAGGGCAAGAATTTTTGTCTACTTTGTTTCATGCTCTATGCTCTATCTCCAGCACCCAGAAAAGTGCCTGATGGATAATAGGCTGTCAGTATATATTTTGAATGAGTGAATAGGTAATTTTGTCTCTGGAGAGGAAATTGGGTGCCTGGAAGATAAGGCTGTCAAGAAGGCTAATAACAAGGAGACAGTTTAGTATATGTTGTTTCATACCTCATAAGTTCTGAATAATATGGATATATTACCTATTAAAACAAATAAAATTAAAATTAGAAATTAAAAGCACAGGTATATAATTACATATCCCCTATTATAGACAAATTGAATTTGTGAATTTGATTATAAACTTTAAAGAAGTACGATATAGTTCAGCAGGAATCTGAAACTCTAAGGAGGAAGAGATAGAACTTAATTTCCTCTAGTTTTTGTAAGGTTTCCTGAAAATGGAAAGTCATAACACCCATTTCTTTACAACTCCTGAGTCAAACAGTCTCTTGAGTGCATTAGCAGTTTTTAAAAGTGTGTAAGAGTAAAGCCAGGGCTCAAATTAGCCAAAAGTACAACTTAATCACTTTCTGAGTAGCTGCTTCCTGGCTTCTTCCCTATCTAGTCCACAGCCATATATTGTTCTATGGTTCACATCAAAGCTTTTGCACAGTGCTTGAGTGTGATGTAGGAACAGACCTTAGATCTCCCCCAGATAGGCCCTTTGAAGGTATGAATAAGAGAACATACATCTGCAGATAATTAAGTTTATTTTTTGTTGTTTTTTTCTGGTACAGGGTCAAAGATATGATTCCTCCAAGGCCGCCTCTTACCCGTCGGACAGGAGGAGCTCAAAAGGCAAGTGCCAAAGCTAAGGTGAATAAAAAGTAATAACATGTTGAGTGCATCCATTTGAAAATAAGGCTTGGACTCTTCAGTATGTTTTCCAGAAGAGGCGAGAAATTGTAGCTTCATGTATTCCCCTTCCTGGTTTTGTTTGTGAGCAGTGGCAGACAGTGAATAGTGTGTAGTGGTTAGTCTTTGGCTAATCTCTGAGCTGAAAAGGGCAATTAATACCTAATGCAGTATTGAATGTAAAATCCAATCCAGTTTCAGACTTCCATTACACATCTTGATCTCTCTGAGGCCTTTTTCCAGACATTTTGTATTTTCGTAGGCGGTGAGTGACTACCACATGCAAATCAAAAATATTTCTAGAGCCATTCTGGATGAGTATCACAGGATGTTTGGAAAACAGGTGACCAAACTAGGGAGTGATATGGATAGTGAAACCCTAGAGGAACAGAAGTGCCAGCTCAACTATGAACTTAACTGCTCTGGAAAATACTTTGCTTTCAAAGAACAACTCAAGGTAAATATTCATTTAATTATTCCATGGATTTTTATGAAGCATCTTCTCTACATTCTTAATTATTAGTTTATCTCTGGTCATGTCCAACTATGCTTCCACTATTCTTGCTACCTATGTTCCCTATGATAGAATGTCATAAGCTCCAATTGTATAAAGCCTTGGAATGGGTCAGTAACCATTCCAAGTGTAACCATTCCAAGTGTGAGCGTTTAAGAAACTAAGTCTTTACTTAAGGGTAGGCCAGATTTTGAGACAGGATTCATGTTGCTGTAGCAGGCAGAAACTCTGTACCTGTTACTGATTCCACGACTACTCTGTCTCCCATTACCAACATTTCTATAGTCCACAGAATCACTAAGATTTGAGAAATATTTACACAATAATAATTTCCCAAATAATAATGGCTAACATTCATTGAGTGTTTGCTGCACACCAGACAAATTTTTAAATGCTTCAAATTTTACTAATTTAATCCTCACAGCAACCCTATGAGGTAGATATTCCTCATTTTACAGACAGAGAAATGCAATATTAATTGGTTAGGTAATTTCCCTAAGATCACAGAGGTAGTAAAGGTTAAAGATGGGACTTAAATTCAGGCAATCTTGCTCCAGAACTCATATTCTTAACAGCTACACTGGATTGCCTCTCTGTGCACATTTACCATGTGTCCTGTCCTGTATTAAACAGATAAAAAGAAAGCACATGGAAGTAATAAAGTGAAAAACAACTGATGCTCATGGAGGTGAAACGCTCTTCTCAGTAGATGGCATGATCACAACTTAGTTTAATTCCTGGTTCTACCATTACTAGCTGGATGGTCAAATGACTTTATTTCTTTGAGCTTTAATTTCTTTGCCTAACAATAAGAGAGAATACTATCACATGGGTTCATTATTAGAATTAAATAATATAATGCATGGAAACTGCTTAGTATATAACCTGACAATAACATTAGTTTAGGGAGGAATAAAAGCCACCATTGCTATAGCAATATGTTATTTGTACAGCATTTTAAAGCTTCACCACTTACCTGTCATCTTTGTTTGGCTTCTCAATCATCTTCTGAAGTAAGATAATAATACCAGAAGCACACATTCATAGGGGTATTAACTGTAATTTTTGAGGTTGTACAGTGGCAGGATTAGAACCAAAATTCCATTCTCTACACTGTCAAATCAGACCTTTTTCCCTTGTATGTGGCCATGATGAGAGATGTAATACATAAACCTAATGAATGCTGAGGTCTTCTTTATGACTCTCTTCACATGATAGGAGTTCTGCATTGACTGTATTAGTGATGATGTTAAGAAAAGAAGTCATGCAGGGGTGCCTGGGTGGCTCAGTTGATTAAGCGTCCGACTTTGACTCAGGTCATGATCTCACGGTTCATGGATTTGAGCCCCGTGTCGGGCTCCATGCTGACAGCTAGCTCAGAGCCTGGAGCCTGCTTCAGATTCTGTGTCTCCCTCTATCTCTCTGCACCTCCCCTACTCATGCTCTGTCTCTGTCTGAAAAATAAATAAACTATTAAAAATTAAAAAAGAAAAGAAAAGAAAAGAAGTCATGCAGAGTATGTTGATTGGGGTAAAATCAGAGAGCTGACACTCAATCAGTCACTAAGGGAGAAACTGATCACCGTCTGAAGTTCTGATGAGCCTTACACCAGAAGCTCTAGGAAGGCCTGTGTTGTCAGCACAGTACTGGACTCTGTATTCAAATGGGTGATCTGTGCCTCTTAACAGCATGCTGTAGTAAAGATTGTGAGAGAGAAGTATTTGAAGACGACACCATTTGAAAGCCAAGAGGAACTGCAGACATTTATTAGTGAGCTCTATGTGTTCTTGGTGGATCAGATGCATGTGGCCTTAAACCAGGTAGGTGCTCAAGAACTAAGAGCCCTTCCTTTTCTCTTTAAGGCATCAAGGTCTCTGAATGATTCCCTCCTTCCTTGCTTCCTTTCTTCCTTAATTCAGCAAACATAAATGTGGTTGATTTAAAAAATAAAATCGTCTAATGCAAATTGTAAAACAAAAACTATCATTTTATTTATTCTGCGACTGTGTATAATTTCTCAACTTGCTCTCTGATATTAGCAATCAAAACCAAGAAAAATTATGAGATTTCAGATATTGAGCCTAAATGACAATGATGCTTCAAACGTGCCCTTTCATTGGACTGGTAGCCTGTTCTTCTCCCATTTGTCTGTTTTTGTTTTTTTTTTAAGTTTATCTATTTATTTTGAGGGGGGAGGGGCAGAGAGAAGGAGAGAGAATCCCAAGCATGCTCCATGCTCAAAGTGGAGTCCAACACAGAGCTTGATCCCACAACCATGCAATCATAATCTGAACAGAAATCAAGAGTTGACCATTTAACTGACTGAGCTACCCAGCCTCCCTAACCTCCCATTTATCTATTTATATCTGTAGTTGCACATCTTGCATTTTGCCTTCATTTGCTCATTTTTAAATGTATACAGTTGTGGTTTCTTTGAAAACTATGACAAAAACCAAAGTCTTTTTGTCCTATTAGTAGTTGCTAAGCAGCTGTGCTTCCTCAAACCCTCTATCTTATTTGTTCTTTCCTTCACTGTTATTTTCTTCTCTGTCACCATCACTCTTTCTTTCAATTTGTCCAGTCTTTCTGGAAGAGGAGGGTGAGGAATGTCCAGTATCCTAGCATTAAGAGAACAATCCTACCTTGGGCACAGATGACTTGGATGAATTGCTTTGAAAATTGAGCGTTAGGTGGCAATTGCTGTTGCTTATGCTCCCAAAGAATCCCTGTCTAGTAGATGAGAGAGACATAAAATATAAATAAGTGTAGCAGAGTTAGGCAAATGCTGTAATGGGGTGGTAGAGCAGGTTAGGGAATGCTTAAATAGACAGTAATCAACTTCACCCTGAGACTTGTCAGGAAAGGATTCACTGAAGAGCTGTGGCTTGAGCTTGAAGTCTAACAAGTTCTCGAGGTGGAGGATTCAGAGGATTTGAGTCATAAGTAACACCACAAAACTTTGGAAGCTTGGAAGCATAGGGGATATACAGAAACTGCATATAGTTCAGGATCAGATGCTAAACAGGTTAAGGGACAGAGAATTGGAGGTGAAGCCAGGGATCAATAAGTTCATGATAAGAGAGTTTGGAATGTGGATTGAGACCTTGTATACCACACAAAGAAGTTTTGCCATTTCTATTATTAGAATTTTGGAAGCAATAAATTTAATTATTTTACACTGGGGAATAGTATGATCAAATCTACATTTTATGAAAAACACTCTGATAGCGGTATATAGGATGGGTTAGATATGGTGAAACTGGTCATGTTAACTGGTTCTTACATAGTAAGGAAGAAAAGGGGTCAAAGGGTCTTAAGTTTAAGGCTCAAAGACTGGGTAGCTGGTAGTACCAGTAAGCAGGACAAGAAATACAACACAAGCAGATTTAGTGGGAGGCAGGTGATGTTGAAATTACTTTTGAACATTAGTTCTTGTGGGATTTTTCTCAAGAGTGAGATCTGAGATGGAGATGAGATCTGAGGAGCCATGAATATATATAGGCAAACCTTGGAGACACTGAAGGTTTGATTCCAGACCACCACAATAAAGCAAATATCAAAATAAAGCAAGTCAAATTAATTTTGTGGTTTCTTAGTGCATATAAAAGTTATATTTACTCTGTATTATAGTCTATTACATTTATAATAATAGCATTGTATCTAGAAAAACAATGTACATACCTTAATTAAAAAATACTTTATTGCTGGGCACCTGGGTAGCTCAGTTGGTTGAGTGTCTGACTCTTGATTTCTGCTCAGGTCATGATCCCAGGGAAATGGGATCGTGTCCTGTGTCAGACACCACACCTGCTTAAGATTCTCTCTCCTTCTGCCCCTCTTACTGGCTCACACACACTGTCTCTCTAAAACAAAAACAAAATCTAAAAACTTTATTGCTAAAAAATGCTAACCATCATCTCAGCTTTCACTGAGTCCTAGTCACTGATTACAGATCACTGTAACAAATATAATTAACAATGAAAAAGCTTAAAATATTGTGAGAATTACCAAAACATGACACAGAGACACAAAGTAAGCAAATGCTATTAGAAAATGGTACCAATAAACCTACTTGACACAGAGTTGCCATGAACCTTCAATTTGTAAAATAAATAAATAAAATTTTAAAAAGTAATATCTTTGAAGCTCAATAAAACAAGATATACTTGTAGATGCTAGTTAAATTATGGTTATAGATGATGCAGCTGAGAAAAACATGAGTAGATAGAGAAGCAAGCTGGTGGTAGAACACAATAGAAGCACCAACATTTAAGGAATGGATGAATAAAAGAATTAATGAAGGAGATAAATGAATTGTTAAAAGGGCAAAAGAACCAGAAGACAGGGGTGTTACAGAAGCTAAGAAAAGAGAATTTTAAGAAGAAAAAGTAGTTAACATTGTCAAATATTCCTAGGAGTTTGTTGAAAAACAAAAGCTGAGGAATGGGGAGGGGAAATTGGAAAGAGGTGGTCAAAAAGTACAAACTTCAAGTTACGAAATAAACAAGCACCAGGGATATAATGTACAGCATGATGACTATAGCTAATACTGTTGTATGATATACTTGTAAGTTGTTAGGAGAGTAAATCCTAAGAGTTCTTATCATAAGAAAAATATTTTTCTTTTTCTTTTAATTGTGTCCATATGAGATGATGGATGCTAACTAAAGTTACTGTGGTAATTATTTTACAATATATGTTCAGTCAAACCATTAAGCTGTATGCCTTAAACTTACACATGATATACAACAGTTATATCTGATAACTGAATAAAACTGGAGAAAAAAATTTTTGAAAAATTTTCATCGGATCGGAAACTAAGGAGGTTATTAACTTTTACATAGCAATATCATTGAATTAATGGAGTGTGTTCAAATTATAATGAATTGTGGAATAAATGAGTGATTAGGAAGCAGATAAATATAAATTCAGGAAGTTGGGGGGTGGTGCCCGGGTGGCTCACTTTGTTGAGTGTCCAACTCCTGATTTCTACTCAGGTCATGATCTCAAGTTTCACCTGAGATCGAGCACCACATCAGATCTCTCTCTGCTTAAGATTCTCTCTCCTTCTCTTTCTTCCCCTCTCCTGCTTGTGCTCTCTCTCTCTGAAAATAAGTAAATAAACTTAAAAAAAAAGTTGGAAGATGAAAGGAAGAAGTAGGAAAATAGAAGTTAGAAATTATACAGGTTTTCTTTTTAAGCTAGAAATGCCTTTAGCATGTCCATAGGTTTGGGAGTCAGCATACTGGGAGAAATTAAAAATAGAAGCAAAGAGAGAAAAATTGATGGCAAACTCAGGATATATACAAATGGGAAAGGATCAAGTGTTTAGATGGAAAGGTTAGTCTTGCAACAGAGAAGGATGTGATGCTTCTTCAGACTGAAAGTAAAGAGATACAATGGATGCAGAAATAAACTATTTCAGTATGGTGTTCAAAAGTTGAGGTATCTCATGGTTTGCCTCCCTCCCTCTCCCCAGCTATTTTTCCCCTTCTTCTCCCTCATGGTCCTCCGTTAGCTTCCTCCTAATCCACCTATATGTGCAAACATATGGTATCTGTCCTTCTCTTCCTGACTTATTTCGCTCAGCTCTTGAATGCTGAGAACAAATTGAGGGCTGATGAGGGTAGGGGAGAGGGGAAGGGGTGATGGGCAAGGGGGAGGCACTTGTTGGGATGAGCACTGGGTGTTATATGTAAACCAACTTCACAATAACATATTTAAGAAAAGAAATAAATTTTTAAAAAGTTGAGTTATCTCGGCCTAATGATTTCCATTCTTTACTGGACAGTGAAGGGAATAAGGGTTGAATGAAAAGCTTAAAGAAAGAGAAGAAAATTTAGATACTGCATCATAGCATTATAGAATATGTTGTTAAACAAGGACAAATACATAAATTGCTGAGTATTAAAGGCCTTTAGCTAAGACTGAATGCCAAAGAATCTGTGGCAGCTCAGATATTTCTGTGTGTATGTAGTTTTCCTCAGGACCAATTAGCACCTCCTGTAGGATTGTTTTAATTTGGGAGTTTTCAGACCAAGTGCAGGCAAAGGACAAGGATACCTGGGACCTGAGTTTGTTGGGGAGAGTAGTGTGAGTGGATGATCATGGGGCCAGGATTACCCAGTTGGGAAAAGATAGGCATATTGGAAATGAAGGAAATAAAGACAGAGAGTAGTTACTTTAAGGGGATTCAAGTGACAAAAAGACTGAAGGCTTGTAACATAGGTTCTTAGAGTGGGATATTAGAGGTAGAGTATTTCTGGTTTGGGCACTGTAGTGTGTTGCTGGAGGGATCTGAAGGTCAAGATCATCAAAATTAAAAGAACAAAGAACAGAGGCATTAATTTGTAACCAGGAGCTCTCTTTGGCCCATCTCAAATTTAGCTTTACTCTCTATGTCCCTTGGCAACTCTACTTGTTAATGTCACTGATAATTTTTTTTAATTCTAATTAAAGAATTTGAGGAGGCCTTCCTTGGCAATAGCTTCTGATCCAGGAGATTACTTATTATGCTAGAACTTCTTTCCTTGATGGTATATACAGCATAATATTTTTTTGGGTTTTTCCCTACCGTTATGGCTATTTCTGAAAAATTTCTTTTTGGGATATGGGATGTATTTATATATCCCCCTGAAGGTACAGAGGTAACTTCCAAAGCTTTATCCTTAGTCCCCTATTTTTTTGTTTTTGATGTTTGAAGATTCTAGATAGTCCTTACCAACCCTTTTCATGCCATGGCACCTAAAAATGATAATATTTGTTCCATATACAAGAGAAAATGAAGGAAGCTGTTTGAGGTCAAAGGAAGCCTACTTAGGGATTTTGACTGCCCTAAGTGTTGAAGAGGAAGTCTGTCCTAATTAATTTTTACTCACTTCCATGAGCTTAGATTGTTGGCATTCAGATATCTGACCTTCTCTTTCATCCTTGATATTTCTCTCTTGGTTCACCCTCACTTCTTACTATATTGGCAAGACTGTAAGAAACTCGAATATCATTTTCAGCCTCACGACTTATGTCTCACATCTAGTTTATCCTTTTAAGATTCTCTACTTGTAATTGCTTTGTTTTGTCTAACTAAAATCTTGATGTTGATAAGACCATGCCAGATGATGTCCAAGGCACTGTTTCAACCATTTATACAAGTGATGAACAGCTTCGACTCTTTGCATTTGAAGCAGAAGTCAATGAGAACTTTGAAATGGCAGCAGTGTATTATGAAGAGGTAATTAAAGGTCCTTCTAGTAGTTGTTGTTATTATTGTTTGTATAATATTGGTATAACAATTAGTAGTTTTTAATTATTTAAAACCCATCAGGACTGATGAAAGGATAGACACATAAATCAATAGAGTCTATAAATACGTCCATACAAATTAGGCCATTATTGTTTTTTACAGAGGTGTAAAATAAATTCAATGGAGAAAGGACAATATTTTCAAAGAAATGGTTTTAGAACCATTGGTCATCCATATCCAAAAAATGAACTTTGACTTAAACCTTAAACATTGTAAAAAATCAACCTAAAATGGAGCACAGATCTGAATGTAAACCATGAAACTATAAATATTTTAGAAGAAAACAAAGGAAAAAGTCTTCATGATCTGGAGTTAGGTAAAGAGTTCTTGGACATGACACCAAAGCATGATCCATGAAAGAAAAATATGATAAATGAAACTTCATCAAAATTAAAAATGTGTGCTCTGTAAAAGACACTATTAAGAGAAAGAAAAGGAGAAAATATCTGCAAGACATATTTTTGACAAAAGGTTTATTTGTATCCAGAATATTAAGAACTCTTAAAATTCAGTAATAGAAAAACAACTAAGTAAAAAATTGGCAAGAGATTTGAACAGATATTTCACTAAATATGATAAATAAGAGTATGAAAAGATATTCAACATAATTAGCTATTGTGGGATGCAAATTAAAACCACAATAAGATGCCACTACAACTTATTAGAATAACTAAAATGAAAAATGCTGACAATACAAGGTGCTAATGAGGATACAAAGCAACTGGACCCATCATACTTTGCTGGAGCAAATGCACAATGATAAAGTCACTCAGGAAAAGAGTTTGGCAGTGTCTTATATATTCATTCACCTTATGACCTACTCCTGGGTATTTACCTTAAAGAAGTAAAATCTTATGTACATAATTGCTCAAATGGAAGCAACCCAAATGTTCTTTAAAGGGAATAAATAAACTATGGCTTATCCATATAATGAAATACTATTCAGCAATAAAAAGATGAATTACTAATACAACAACTTGCATGAATCTCAAAGGCATTATACTGAGTGAAAGAAGCCACTGTCAACAGGTTACATACTATATGGTGTCATTTATATGACATTCTTTTTTTTAATTGAAGCATAGTTCATAGTTCAATACAATACTGTATTGTATTAGTTTCAGGTGTACATAGCGATTTGACAATTATATATATTACAAAATGCTTACCACAATAAGCATAGTTACCATCAGTCACCATACAAGTTATTACAATATTATTGAGCATATTCCCTATGCTGTACTTTTCATTCCCATGACTTATTTATTTTATAACTGGCAATTTTTATATCTTAATCCCCTTCATCTATTTCACCCGTCCTCCCCCACTCCTCCGTCTGACAACTACCAATTTTCTATATTTATGAGTCTGTTTCTGGTTTTTTCTTGCTGTTTATTTTGCTTTGTTTTTGATTCTACATATAAATGAAATCATATGGTATTTGACTTTTTCTGTCTGATTTATTTGACTTAGCGTAGTGCCTTCGAGGTCCATCCTGTTGTTGCAAATGACAAGATTTTATTCTTTTTTATGGCTGAATAATATTCCATCACTCACACACACACACACACACACACACACACACACACGATTTTCTTTATCCATTTATCTATTGATAGACACTTAGATTGCTTTCATATCTTGGCTAATTGTAAATAATGTTGCAGTAAACAGGGGTGCATATCTTTTCAAATCAGTGTTTTGGTTTTCTTCAAGTAAAAACTCAGAAGTGAAATTATTGGGTTGTATGATATTTTTATTTTTAATTTTCTGAGGAACCTCCATAATGTTTTCCATAGTGGCTGCACCAATTTACATTCCCAATTTACATTCGACAATGCACAAGAGTTCCTTTTTCTCTACATCCTTGCCAGTACTTGTTATTTTTTGTCTTTTTGGCAAAAATAGACTAGCTATTCTAGTTTCATTTCCTTGAAGATGAGTGATGTTGAGCATCTTTTTCAAGCATCTGCTGGACATCTGTACATATTCTTTCAAAAAATGTCTATTAGGTCCTCTGTCCATTTTTATTCACATTATTTGGTTTTTTGGTTTTCAGTTGTGTGTGGATGGGGGAATGGGCAAAACAGGTAAAGGGAATTCAGAGGTACAAACTGACAGTTATAAAATAGCATGTCTTTCCATGTTTTAGCTATTGTTTCGGACTCTCTCCTTTTCCCCTCTCACTCCATCAACAGATGAATGGATCAAGAAGATGTGGTTTATCTATACCATGGAATACTACATGGCAATGAGAAACAATGAAATCTGGCCATGTGTAGCAACATGGATGGACCTTGAGGGTGTTATGCTGAGCGAAATAAGTCAGGCAGAGAAGGACAAATATCATATGTTTGCACATATAGGAGGATTAGGAGGAACTTGACGGAGGAACAAGCAGGAGAAGAAGGGCGGAAATGGTGGGGGAAAGGGAGAGAGGCAAACCATGAGAGACTCTTGAATGCTGACAAAAACTGAGGACTGATGGATGTGGGGGGGAGGGGGGGATGGGCATGGAGGAGGGCACTTTGGGGATGAGCACTGAGTGTTATGTAGAAACTAATTTGACAATAAACTATTTGTAAAAAAAAAAGAAAAAAAAATAAAATAGCATGTCTTTAAAGGTCATTCATGTCATAGCATGTATTAGATTTTATTCCTTTTTATGGCTCAATATCATTCCATTGTATAGATATAGCACATTTTGTTTATTTGTCCGTTAGACGATGGGTATTTGACTGATTTCTACTTTTTGACTATTACAAATAATGCTTCTATAAACATTCATTTATAAAGTATTTAAGTTTTATATGGACATATGTTTTTAGTTCTCTTGGGTGTATATCTAGAAGCGGAATTACTGGGTCATATGGTAACCCTATGCTTATCTTTTTGAGGAAATGCCAAACTGTTTTCCAAAAGGTTGTGCTATTTTATCTTCCCACTAGCAATAGATGAGGCTTCCCTTTTTTCATATCCTCACTAATTCTTATTATTATACATCTTTTAAACAATTACAGCCCTTCAAATGGGTGTAAAGTGGTATCTCATTGTGTTGTGGTTTTATTTTGCATTTCTCTAATATCTACTTATTTTGAACATCTTTTCACATTTATAGTTTTTTAATAGGAAAATATGTTCCAGAACTTTGGAATTAATGTTCTAAATTAATTGACAAGGGAACATTTAGACTACAATGACTTCAAAACATCAATCTATATAAATTATATGTTATGTCCTCTTGTGACTAGCTTATTTCACTTTGCATATGTCCATGTTGTGGAGCATCAGTCAGCATTTTCTTTCCTTTAAAGGCTGACTAGTATTCTATTGTATATATATATACTACATTTTGCTTATCCATTCATTTGTCAGTGGGCACTTGGGTTGCTTATACTTTTTACCTATTATGAATATTGCTGCTTTGAACATGGATATACAAATATCTCTGAAAATATCTCTTTGAAACTCTGCTTTCAATTCTTGTGGGTATATACACAGAAGTTGGATTGCTGTATCACATGGTAATTCTAGTTTTAGTTTTTTGAGGAACCACCATCTGTTTTACAAAGTGACTGCACCATTTTACATCCCCACTCTTTGCAAGAGTTCTAATTTCTCCTCATCCTCAACAATTGTTATTTTCTCTTTTGTTAATACTGGCTCTCTTAATGGGTGTGAGGTGGTATTTCATTGTGGTTTGATTCCCTGATGACTAGTAATGTTGAGCATCTTCTCCTATGTGTTTTGGCATTTGTAGATCTTCAGAGAAATGTCTACTCAAGTCCTTTGTCTATTATTGACTCAGGTTGTTTAATTTTTTTGTTGTTGAAGTTTAGTAGTTCTTTATATATTCTCAATATTAACCCTTTACCAGATATATGATTTGCAAATATTTTATCCCATTGTATAAGTTACCTCTTTACTCTGTTGATATTTTCTTTTGATGTACAAAAATTTATTTTAATTAAAAGAATTTTTTTAATGTTTATTTTTGAGAGAAAGAGACAGAGCACGAACACGGTAGGGGCAGAGAGAAAGGGTGGGGAGACACAGAATCTGAAACAGGCTCTAGGCTCTGAGCTTTTAGCACAGAGCTTGATGCAGGGCTCAAACCCACAAACCATGAGATCATGACCTGAGCCCAATTCTGATACTTAACTGACTGAGCCACCCAGGCACCCCTGATATACAAAAGTTTTAAAAAAGTTTTTGATGAAGTCAAATTTGTCTATTATTTCTTTTGTTGCTTGTGCCTTTGGTATCATATCTAAGAAATCATTGCCAAGTCTAGAGTTATGAAGTTTTGTGCCAAATTTTCTTCTCAAAGTGTTATAGTTTTGGGTCTTAACATTTAGGTCTTTGATCCATTTTGAATTAATTTTTGTAAATTAAGGGTCCAAGTTCGTTCTTTTACATGCAGATGCAGATATCCAGTTTTCCTAGCACTTTTTGTTGAAAAGTCTGTCCTTACCTATTGAATGGTCTCAACCCGTTTGTCAAAAATCATTTGACCATATATATGAGGATTTATTTCTGAGCTCTCTATTCTATTCCATTGTTATATATATATGTATTTGTCTTGATACCAGTACCACACAGATTATGTAGTTTTGTAAGTTTTTAAATCAGTAAATATGAGTCCTCCAGTTCTGTTCTTTTTCAAAATTGTTTTAATTATTCAGGGTCCCTTGAGATTCCATGTAAGTTTCAGGATGGGTTTTACTGTTGCTGCATAATATATCATTGGGACTTTAATAGATTATTATGAATCTGTAAATTGCTTTGGACAGTATTGACATCTCAATAATAGTAAGTCTTTCAATCCATGGACATTGGATGTGTTTCAATTTATTTATGTCATCTTTAATTCTTTCAACAATGTTTTGTGGTTTTCACTTATGAGATGCTTTTTTTTTACATATTTGTACTTAAATTTAAATTTGCCATCTCAAAACTATGACAAAAATTATTATAGGTAAATCTTTAAAATGAACTATAAAATGAATTTAGGTTTCCCAGTAATTGGATGAGCTTATGGTAACCAGAACATTGACATTAGGAAATAATGACTTGAAAATTTAATTTTTAAATCATTCCAATAATTACTTATTCATCACATATTATGAGCCAGAATGGTGACTGTGCTAGACATTCAGAATGCAGTGGCAAATAAAAAATGACATAGTTTCTGTTTTCATAAAACTTATGGTATTTATGGCTTTATGTGCATAAAAATATGACATAGTGTACAATAATCTTGGTCTTCCTAATGCTTCATGCGATAGAGGTTGGTCCGTGAGCCCCAGAACCTGGATCACTGGTTGGACTATGGTGCCTTCTGCCTCCTAACTGAGGACAACATCAAAGCACAGGAGTGTTTTCGGAGAGCCCTTTCCCTCAACCAGAATCATATCCACAGGTATGGGTGGAAGGGATATGAAGAATGAGTAGAAGAAGATAGGCTTCTCTATGATATTTTCTTGGTTCCATGACTATGACATGGGACCATGTTGCTAATCATGTTGCTGGTCTCATCTCAGCTTGTTGCTGTGTGGTGTCCTGGCTGTCTTGATGGAGAACTATGAGCAGGCAGAAATTTTCTTTGAGGATGCTACTTGCTTGGAACCAACCAATGTTGTAGCCTGGACTTTACTTGGTATGGTATTTCCTGCGATATGAATGTGTTTTCTTCCATTATGAGTCTCTCTTTCTCTTTTCATTTCCTAATAACTCATCATATAGTTCTTTTTTTTTTTTTTTTTTTTTTACAAATAGTTTATTGTCAAGTTGGTTTCCATATAACACCCAGTGCTAATCCCCACAAGTGCCCTCCTCCATGTTCATCTCCCCTCTCCCCCCAACACCCATCAGTCCTCAGTTTGTTCTCAGCATTCAAGAGTCTCTCATGGTTTGCCTCTCTCCCTCTCCCCCACTATTTCCCCCCTTCTTCTCCCCCATGGTCTTCCGTCAAGTTCCTCCTAATCCTCCTATACGTGCAAACATATGGTATTTGTCCTTCTCTACCTGATTTATTTCGCTCATCATAGCACCCTCAAGGTCCGTCCATGTTGCTACACATGGCCAGATTTCATTCTTTCTCATTGCCAGCTCATCATATAGTCCTTAAACTTTGGCAAAAAATTGGGAAAGGCAAGTGACATGTTGCAGTTCTTCCGTGTATGGTGGTAGAAATAGAAAACCAGTCACATTTATTTTAGCATCTTTCTTTTCTCAGGTTTGTACTATGAAATTCAAAACAATGATATTCGAATGGAAATGGCATTTCATGAAGGCTTCAAACAACTTCAGGCACGAATGGTTCAGGCACAAGTAATGAAGCAGGGAAGCACTGGTATTGTAGAATACATTGAAGAAGGAGGGAAAATGGAATCCAGTTTAGGCCCTTGGGGAATAACTAATAATTCTACAACAGCAATGAAAGTGGAAGCCACAGCAGGTAGGACCAGGAAATGGAGATGATGAGTGACTATTGGGAAAATTCCACACCTTATGAATAGGACCTGGCATATAGTAGGTACTTAGTAAATATTTATTAAACGAATCAGTAGATAGCTTTTTGAGTTGTCCCATGTATACCAGGAAAGACTCCTAAATATTTCCTCATTCATCTGATTGAAAGTATGAAACTTTTACTATTGCTATTCACGGTTTTGAATTAGAGAATTTACTGGCTCTGTGTATGCATAAGAGGGGTACCATTGTAGCAGAGGAAATTTCTTTCATTGTCCCATCACTTTCTTTTCCAACATCTCAATCCCTCTCTTGTGGTTCTTAAGTTTAGTTATTTATTTACACACACACACACACACACACACACACACACACACACTCCATTTTTCCCCTGTTCTTCATTGCCGTTCTCCTTTCCTCCATTTAGGAAATCAATCATTCTAATGTGTTTAATTTAATATGTGTTTTTGTTTATGTGTTTCTTGCATATGTTATTTTGTTTATATGTTGTTGCATATATTGTTATTTTTTGTGCACAAACTAAATTTTCAACAGTTTGTCTGAGATATAGTTGACATTCACAAACCACATGTATTTAACACATATAGTTTGATATGTTTTACATACGAACACACCCATGAAAACATCACCACAAACAAGGTAATGAACATATCTCAAATCTCCAAAAGTCTCCTTGTGCCCATTTGAATCTCTCTTGCCCCCATTTCCAAACAACCACCAAACATCTCTCTTGTCAGTGAATTTGCATGTCTAAAATACTGGAATTCCAGGAAATTTCCAGAATTTTCTTATTTTTTCTTTACCAACTTATATATTATTTATCAACTTATATAATTGGAATAGATTTTACTTAAAAGTTTGACAGAATTCAACCATAAAACCACAAGAGCCTGGGTTTTTGTTTTGTTTTGTTTTTCTGGCAGGAAAAGGTGTCTGACTACTATTTCATTTACTTAATATTTAATTTATTTGTGTTCTGTATTTCTTATTGTGTTATTAATGGTATTTTATACTCTCTAGGAATTTATCAATTTCATCTAGGTTTTTAAATTTCATTTAAATTTTTTATATTAATCAGCTATTTTTTAATAGATTTTATTTTTTAGAGGAGTTTTAGGTTCATAACGAAGTTGAAAAGAATATTTACAGATTTTTCATATACTCCTTTCCCCTACACATGTGTAGTCTTTTTATTAACATTCCTAATGACATTTGATGAGGAGTATCTTATCGTATGCTGATGTGCCAGTTATATGTCTTCTTTGGTGAGGTATATATTATGATCTTTGGCCATTTTTTTGTTTTTACTTTTTTATTTTTGAGAGAGAGCATGAGAGCAGGGACGAAGGGCAGAAGGAGAGAGAGAGAGAGAGAGAGAGAGAGAGAATCTTAAGCAGGCTCCACATTCAGCATGGAGCCTGACATGGGGCTTTAACCCACAATCCTGGGATCATGACCTGAGCTAAGATCTACTCTCTTAGCAACGTTAAAATACAATAGAGTATTATTAACTACAGTCACCATGCTGTACATTACCTGACTTGTTCATTTTCTAACTGGAAGTTTGTACCCTTTGACTACCTTCAACCATTTCACCTACCTCTTACCCTCTGCGTCTGGCAATCACCAATCTATTCTTTGTATCTATGATTTCAAGGTTCTTTTTTGTGTTCTTGTTTTTTTAAATTTAATATTCCGCATGTAAGTGAGATCATATGGGGTTTGTCTTTCTATATATCATGAAGATACAATAGCATAATAACATGCTAATATTATATAATAATATTCTCCTGATCCATCCATGTTGTTGCAAATGGCAAGATTTTATTCTTTTTATGGCTGAATAATAATTCAATTGTATATATGCACACCACATTTTCTTTTTTTTAAATAGTTTATTGTCAAGTTGGTTTCCATATGACACCCAGTGCTCATCCCAACAAGTGCCCTCCTCGATGCCCATCACCCCCCTTCCCCTCTCCCCCAACCCCTATCAGTCCTCAGTTTGTTCTCAGAATTCAAGAGTCTCTCATGGTGTGCCTCCCTCCCTCTCCCCAACTATTTTCCTCCTTCTCCTCCCTCATGGTCCTCAATTAAGTTCCTCCTAATCCTCCTATACGTGCAAACATATGGTATCTGTCCTTCTCTGCCTGACTTATTTGGCTCAGCATAACACTGTCGAGTTGCATCCATGTTGCTACATATGGCCAGATTTCATTCTTTCTCATTGCCATGTAGTATTCCATTGTATAGATAAACCACATCTTCTTGACCCATTCGTCAGTTGATGGACACTTTGGCTCTTTCCATGTTTTGGCTATTGTTGAGAGTGCTGCAATGAACGTTGAGGCACATGTGCCCCTATGCATCAGCACTCCTGTATCCCTTGGGCAAATTCCTAGCAGTGCTATTGCTGGGTCATTGGGGAGTTCTATTGTTAATTTTTTGAGGAACCTCCACACTGTTTTCCAGAGGGGCTGCACCACTTTACATTCCCATCAACAGTGTAGGAGGGTGCCCATTTCTCCACATCCTTGCCAGCATAGAGTCTCCTATGTGTTCATTTTAGTCACTCTGACTGGCATGAGGTGGTATCTCAGTGTGGTTTTAATTTGTATTTCCCTGATGATGAGGGACGCTGAGCATCATTTCATGTCTGTTGGCCATCTGGATGTCCTCTTTGGAGAAGTGTCTGTTCATGTCTTCTGCCCCTTTCTTCACTGGATTATTTGTTTTTTGGGTGTGGAGTTTGGTGAGTTCATTATAGATTTTGGATACTAGCCCTTTGTCTGATATGTCATTTGCAACTATCTTTTCCCATTCCGTTGGTTGCCTATTAGGTTTGTGGGTTGTTTCCTTTGCCGTGCAGAAGCTTTTAATCTTGATGAGGTCCCAATAGTTCATTTTTGCTCTTGATTCCCTTGCCTTTGGGAATGTGTCAAGTAAGAAATTGCTGAGGTTCAGGTCAAGGAGGTTGTTTCCTGCTTTTCCCTCTAGGGTTTTGATGATTTCCTGTCTCACATTCAGGTCCTTTATACATTTTGAGTTTATTTTTGGGTATGGTGTGAGAAAGTGTTCTAGTTCCATTCTTCTTCATGTTGCTGTCCAGTTCTCCTAGCACCATCTGTTACAGAGGTTATCTTTTTGCCATTGGACACTCCTTCCCGCTTTGTCAAAGATTAGTTGGCTGTACATTTGTGGGTCCAATTCTGAGTTCTCTATTCTATTCCATTGGTCTATGTGACTCTTTTTGTGCCAATACCATACTGTCTTGATGATTACAGCTTTGTAGTAGAGGCTAAAGTCTGGGATTTTGGGGCCTCCCGTTTTGGTTTTCTTCTTCAATATTAGTTTGGCTATTCGGGGTCTTTTGTGGTTCCATTCAAATTTTAAGATAATTTATTTTAGTTTTGAGAAGAATGCTGGTGCAATTTTGATTGGGATTGCATTGAATGTGTAGATTGCTTTGGGTAGTAATGACATTTTAACTATATTTATTCTTCTTATCCATAGGCATGGAATGTTTTTCCATTTCTTTGTGTCTTCTTCAATTTCCTTCATAAGTTTTCTATAATTTTCATCATATATATCTCCTATATCTTTGGTTAGGTTTATTCCTAGGTATTTTATGGGTTTTTTTTTTGTGCAATTGTGAGTGGGATCAGCTTCTTGATTTCTCTTTCTCTTGCTTCATTATTGGTATATATACATGCAACCGATTTCTGTACATTGATTTTGTACCCTGCAGCTTTGCTTAATTCATGGATCAGTTCTAGTAGGCTTCTGGTAGGGTCTGTTGGGCTTTCTATGTAGAGTATCATGTCGTCTGCGAAAAGTGAAAGTTTGACTTCTTCTTTGCCAATTCTGATGCCCTTTATTTCCTTTTGTTGTCTGATTGCTGATACTATGACTTCTATATGTATATTGCTATACATAGACTTCTAGCACTATGTTCAACATCAGTGTTGAGAGTGGGCATCCTTGTCCTGTTCCTGATTTCAGGGGGAAAGCACTCAGTTTTTCCCCATTGAGGATGATGTTATCTGAGGGTTTCTCATGGATGGCTTTTATGATGTTTACATAAGTTCCTTCTATCCTGACCTTCTCAAGGGTCTTTATTAAGAAGGGATGCTGTATTTTGTCAAATGCTTTTCTGCATCTATTGACAGGATGATGTGGTTTTTATCTTTTCTTTTGTTAATGTGAATACATTGATTGATTTGCGAATATTGAACCAGCCCTGTAACCCAGGAATGAATCCCACTTGACCATGGTAAATAATTCTATGTGCTGTTGCATTCGATTTGCATAATAACATGCTAATATTATATAATAATATTCTCATGATCCATCCATGTTGTTGCAAATGGCAAGATTTTATTCTTTTTTTTTTTTTTTTTTACAAATAGTTTATTGTCAAATTAGTTTCCACATAACACTCAGTGCTCATCCCCAAAGTGCCCTCCTCCATGCCCATCCCCCCCTCCCCCCCACATCCATCAGTCCTCAGTTTTTGTCAGCATTCAAGAGTCTCTCATGGTTTGCCTCTCTCCCTTTCCCCCACCATTTCCCCCCTTCTTCTCCCCCTTGGTCCTCCGTCAAGTTCCTCCTAATCCTCCTATACGTGCAAACATATGATATTTGTCCTTCTCTGCCTGACTTATTTCGCTCAGCATAACACCCTCAAGGTCCATCCATGTTGCTACACATGGCCAGATTTCATTCTTTCTCATTGCCATGTAGTATTCCATGGTATAGATAAACCACATCTTCTTGATCCATTCGTCTGTTGATGGACACTTAGGCTCTTTCCATGTTTTAGCTATTGTGGAGAGTGCTGCTATGAACATTGGGGTACATGTGCTCCTATGCCTCAGCATTTCTGTATCCCTTGGGTAAATTCCTAGCAGTGCTATTGCTGGGTCATAAGGGAGTTCTATTGTTAGTTTCCTGAGGAACCTCCACACTGTTTTCCAGAGGGGCTGTACCAGTTTACATTCCCACCAACAGTGTAGGAGGGTGCCCGTTTCTCCACATCCTCGCCAGCATCTAGAGTTCTCTGATTTGCTCATTTTAGCCACTCTGACTGGCGTGAGGTGGTATCTCAGTGTGGTTTTGATTTGTATTTCCCTGATGAGGAGGGATGCTGAGCATCGTTTCATGTGTCTGTTGGCCATCTGGATGTCCTCTTTGGAGAAGTGTCTGTTCATGTCTTCTGCCCATTTCTTCACTGGGTTGTTTGTTTTTCGGGCGTGGAGTTTGGTGAGTTCCTTATAGATTCTGGATATTAACCCTTTATCTGATATGTCATTTGCAACTATCTTTTCCCATTCCGTTGGTTGCCTATTAATTTTCTGGGTTGTTTCCTTGGCTGTGCAGAAGCTTTTAATCTTGATGAGGTCCCAACAGTTTATTTTTGCTCTCGATTCCCTTGCTTTTGGGGATGTGTCAAGTAAGAAGTTGCTGCGGTGGAGGTCAAGGAGGTTGTTTCCTGCTTTTCCCTCTAGGGTTTTGATGATTTCCTGTCTCACATTCAGGTCCTTTATACATTTTGAGTTTATTTTTGGGTATGGTGTGAGAAAGTGTTCTAGTTCCATTCTTCTTCATGTTGCTGTCCAGTTCTCCTAGCACCATCTGTTACAGAGGTTATCTTTTTGCCATTGGACACTCCTTCCCGCTTTGTCAAAGATTAGTTGGCTGTACATTTGTGGGTCCAATTCTGAGTTCTCTATTCTATTCCATTGGTCTATGTGACTCTTTTTGTGCCAATACCATACTGTCTTGATGATTACAGCTTTGTAGTAGAGGCTAAAGTCTGGGATTTTGGGGCCTCCCGTTTTGGTTTTCTTCTTCAATATTAGTTTGGCTATTCGGGGTCTTTTGTGGTTCCATTCAAATTTTAAGATAATTTATTTTAGTTTTGAGAAGAATGCTGGTGCAATTTTGATTGGGATTGCATTGAATGTGTAGATTGCTTTGGGTAGTAATGACATTTTAACTATATTTATTCTTCTTATCCATAGGCATGGAATGTTTTTCCATTTCTTTGTGTCTTCTTCAATTTCCTTCATAAGTTTTCTATAATTTTCATCATATATATCTCCTATATCTTTGGTTAGGTTTATTCCTAGGTATTTTATGGGTTTTTTTTTTGTGCAATTGTGAGTGGGATCAGCTTCTTGATTTCTCTTTCTCTTGCTTCATTATTGGTATATATACATGCAACCGATTTCTGTACATTGATTTTGTACCCTGCAGCTTTTCTTAATTCATGGATCAGTTCTAGTAGGCTTCTGGTAGGGTCTGTTGGGCTTTCTATGTAGAGTATCATGTCGTCTGCGAAAAGTGAAAGTTTGACTTCTTCTTTGCCAATTCTGATGCCCTTTATTTCCTTTTGTTGTCTGATTGCTGATACTATGACTTCTATATGTATATTGCTATACATAGACTTCTAGCACTATGTTCAACATCAGTGTTGAGAGTGGGCATCCTTGTCCTGTTCCTGATTTCAGGGGGAAAGCACTCAGTTTTTCCCCATTGAGGATGATGTTATCTGAGGGTTTCTCATGGATGGCTTTTATGATGTTTACATAAGTTCCTTCTATCCTGACCTTCTCAAGGGTCTTTATTAAGAAGGGATGCTGTATTTTGTCAAATGCTTTTTCTGCATCTATTGACAGGATGATGTGGTTTTTATCTTTTCTTTTGTTAATGTGAATACATTGATTGATTTGCGAATATTGAACCAGCCCTGTAACCCAGGAATGAATCCCACTTGACCATGGTAAATAATTCTATGTGCTGTTGCATTCGATTTGCATAATAACATGCTAATATTATATAATAATATTCTCATGATCCATCCATGTTGTTGCAAATGGCAAGATTTTATTCTTTTTTATGGCTGAATAATATTCCATTGTATATATGCACACCACATTTTCTCTATCCATTCAACCATTGATGTAAATAGAAGACATGTATTTCCATGTAAATAGAAGACAACAACAAAAACAACCAAAAAAAAAAGCTAATATTCAAAACGTTCACTTCTTTATTATTTTACTGTCATCTATGCTGTTGAAGTTATTTATGTCTAATTTTTTTATATGTAGAAATATTATATAATGTTATACTATTTTGCATCTCTTCCTAACTCTTCATTCAGTGATGTAACATTGGTTGCTTGAAATAAGCAATGATAGTGGAATTTATATCATGGAAATCAGCAAACACTACAAACCAGCCTTCTTACATATCCAGAAGCAATTTACCAGCTCATGACTTGATATATAGGAAAAGTTCAAGTATCTGTAATTTAAACAATGCACTTCTAAATAACCCATAAATCAAAGAAGAAATCACAAAATAGTTTGAACCAAATATAATGTGTTTCACTTTGTTCAAAGGAGCATAATGAATCTTGTGAAAAATGAATTAGATTATACAATAAAGTTTTTAGTACAATTTTTGGTACACTTCCTGGCATACAGTCATGCTCAAATATAGCTACTTGTAATGATGATGGTGGTGATTTCTGAACACTGAGATAAGATGAATAGAATTCCTATCCTTCAAGAGTTTTAATTTAATCTAAAAATATATTAACCTTCTCATTTAGATTCCTGACATTCTGGGTTTAGCAAATAACTTTTATAATAGGTATTCCTTTGACATTATCAGGACTTAGGCGAGCAGCAGGATTGGACTAAGGGTCATAGTTATAGAAAGCTGTGCCATCAGTTTAGCTTGTACTCTTCAAATTCAGAAATGTGAAAATTCTGAGACACTTGGCTGGCTCCATCATGGAGTATAGGATGCTTGATCTCAAAGTTGTAAGTTCAAGCCCCCTATTAGATCTAGAAATTACTTAAAAATAAAATCTTTAGGGGCACCTGGGTGGCTCAGGCAGATAAACATCCAACTTCGGCTCAGGTCATGATCTCATGGTTTGTGGGTTCGAGCCCCATGTCAAGCTCTGTGCTGACAGCCAGCTCAGAGCCTGGATCCTGCTTCAGATTCTGTGTTTCCTCTCTCTCTGACCTTCCCCTGCTCATGCTCTCTCTCTCTCTCTCTTTCTTTCTATCTCAGAAATAAATAAAATATTTTTTAAAAATTTTAAATAAATAAAATAAAATCTTAAAAAAATAAATATAAAAAGTCTGCAAAAGAAGTCTGTGCTTGCAATATTTAGGAAATATGTTTCTTATGCTTTGAAAATAATTATATTTTATCTCTTTAATAACCTTTTAATATCCAATGTAGGAAGGTGTTTTTTTTTTTTCATTAAAGTTTAATCTATTTAGGACCAAGAGATCCATCATACATTCCAGATGACTTTCTTGAAGAATCCTCCAAACTGCAGGCTGGTTCACAAGAATGTATTTTGTCCCTACAAACTCAAGATCCAATTATCAACCAAAAACCATCCAATATGCTTCTCAAAGATATACCAGCAAAGAAAGGTACTTAGGAATAAAGATTTCCAATTGAAAGAAAGGCATAAACAAACTAAACAGTGATTACCAAAATGGCGATCTTAACTTGTTTGAAGTGGATTAGTTCGCATATCACCTAAGTTCCTTCATATGAGGCTAGACTCTGATAATCCAAACTGAGTAAGGTAGCTCTTTCTCTAAGCAAGAATTTATATTTATCTCAGAGAAGTAGCTAACTACAAGCTTATGATTTTCTTTTTTTTTAAAGTTTATTTATTTTGAGTGAGAGAGAAAGAGAGGGAGGGGCAGAGAGAGAGGTAGAGAGAGAATCCCAAGTAGGCTCTGCACTGACAGCATGGACATGGTGCTCTGTGGAGCTCAAACCCACAAACCATGAGATTATAACCTAAACTGAAATCAAGAGTCAGATGCTTAACCAACTGAGCCACCCAGGTACCCCAGACTTAGGATTTTCTAACAACGGTCATTTTTAGAATATCTACAGGTTGTGTTTCACATTCAGGATGATCTGAATACTTTAAAAACCCATTTCATTTGGTTGTGACTTGCATTTGGAATCACCAGTAGACAACCCTGAGAACTTTTCAGATCTTTGGGGACCATTGCTATAGAGGAATCTATTGCTTTTCAGGTTATAATCTCTCTCATAGATTAGAATAGTCTCCTTGCTACGTTGGTATGTCTGAGTTTCCAACATTCTTTTCCTTTACATCTAATCACCTATCCTTATAATATTTTCAGAGCCATCAAAATGTCAAGATTCATCAACCTTTTTGCATCCCGGCCCTCATGGTGTTTCCCAAACTCCTGCCACTATCTTCATGGAGACCATACGCTTCTTGATGAAGGTCAATGCTGTGCAGGTCAGAATATTTGGAAAAGGGCAAGTAGATAGAAAGATTTTAGTGAAGTTCTTATTCAATCCACAGTGGTATCTTTCCATGCTTTAATATTTGATACAGAAATCAAATATGCTTTGAGGGAATGCATAGGCCCAATGGTGTGAATATCCAAATATAAACCACTCTCTACAGAGAGCATCAGAAGACCTCACTGTATATCTGCTCCCTTCAGAATACCAGCAGAGCAAAATCAGACTCTAAAGGCATATGTAGCCTAATGTCACTTTATTATCAGAATTCATATTATATGAGTTTTGGGGATTCATAGGAGTCTAATTATACCCTTCTTCCTTTCTAGGTTGTAAACAATTGGAAACAGATACATGGTATTATGTGGGGAATAAAAATTTTTTATTTGTAAAATTGGGCTGGAGGGCCACCTAGGTAGCTTAGTCGGTTAAGCATCGACTCTTCATTTCGGCTCAGGTCATGATCTCACAGTCATGGGATGGATTGCTGCTCTGGGCTCTGCGCTAAGCATGGAGCCTGCTTAAGACTCTCTCTCTCCCTCACCTTCTCCCTCTGCCCCTACCCTACATGTGTGAATGCAGTTTCCTCTCTGTCTCTCTCTCAAAATAAATAAATAAAATCTTTTTAAAAATGGGCTAGAGATGTGACTGGTCTCAGATTTGACTTACCCATGCAGTCACTGGTAGAATTACTGGAGAATTACCCCCTCCTCCCAGAGAAGAGCATCCTGTGAGGTCTGCCTACCACCTGAGAAATAAGAAATATATCCGTGAAGCAAGGAGTAGGAGAGAGAGCAAGATCCAGGAGCCAGTAGAGTTGGCCCTGATCCTGCAGAGTGTGTGTTCCCCTTGAGGATAGGCAAGCTCAAGAAAGGGCAAGAATTATGAACTGGCTGGGAGGGGGCCAAATGAAATAGGAACTTTTAACACATTAACCTTTCCCAGTAGAGAAACAGGCTTTCTGTGTCCTAGATTAAGTAAGTCACTATCATCCCATGGCAAAGAGCCAGAAATGCAGGTAGAGGGAACAGCTACAAGGCCTCCTCCCACTGTTTTCCTAAGAAGGTGTAAGTATTAGTGGGAGTTTCTATATTATAGGCTAAGATGGGAACAGAGGGAGAAGAAAAGAAGGGGTTTCCCCTCTGCTTAGCAAGTACATCTGACTGTCAAATTTGCAGGCCTCATATAGTATTAGAAACAAAGAAGAGCCCAAAGTATAAAACTGGCAAACATAAATGAGAGTTTGTCAGTTATAGACATTTATGTTTCCAAGATATTGAGTCTAGAATTTTAGAAAGGGAGGTTTTGCTTTACTATAAGTTTCTTTAGTAATTACAGCTGCCCTGAAAATGTTACCTCATGTATAAATGGAGTGATTGATGAAGTGCTTTTGTCTGCTACTTAACAAATACAGGCTAAAACTCATCTAGTTCAATGACCAGAAAGACCAGAATGTCAACATTTGGTGACTATGTGAGTAGCTGGTAATGGAACCATGATGTGCTGAATTTTTATAATTCACCTCTAACTTTTTGAAGTTGATAATCATTTCATTCTATAATGTTTCTTATTAGTTTTTATCAGGGACATAATATTCAACTGCAAGAGCTATGGAACTGACACAATACAGTTATTTACATATTCCTTATAATCTGATTCTTCCTTGTAGTATGTGCACAGAGTGCTTGCACATGAGCTGTTATGCCCTCAAGGAGGCCCCAGCTGTGAGTATTACTTGGTGCTGGCCCAGACACACCTTCTCAAGAAGGACTTTGCCAAGGCAGAGGAATACCTTCAACAAGCAGCCCAGATGGACTACCTGGTAATAGCTTTGGCTAGAACCTCTTGAGTTTAGTTTAGAAGAGGGGCAAGCAGCCTTTCTTAAAGGTGGTGATGCCAAATCATGGGTAGATTTCTGGTTACCAGAAGTAGAGGTCATCAACTGTCAGTAAACTCGTGTATTTGCTTCCATTTGTTTTTCTCAAACAGTTATGCATTTTGCAAAAGGCAGAGAAAAGGATAAGTATAACCCTTTAGCGGATAGTTGATCTATTTCAAGTTTTCTGGACTTCCTCTCCTTTCTCATTGTGAACATTCTCTTGATTACATTTTAATGTTTTTCTTAATATTTACCCCAAAGGCAAAATGGTTTTGAAAAATGCAAGAAAGGAATGAGAGAGCAGACCTAGAAAAATATCTACCAGTGCAACTGAATGGCCCTCTTTCTAATTGAATGCCATTAGAAAAAGAAAAAAGGACTTAATCTAATTTTAAATGTTAAACAAAAATCATTAACCACCTCATCCTAGGTACTACTTGTTCTTTACTTTCTCAGAATCCTAATGTCTGGGGCATGAAGGGCCATCTCTATTTTCTAAGTGGAAATCATGGTGAGGCCAAGGCATGCTATGAGCGAACCATTAGTTTTGTGGTGGATGCTTCTGAGATGCACTTCATCTTCCTGCGGCTGGGGCACATCTATCTGGAAGAGAAAGAGGTGAGAGATACAGGATGGGGAGTAACTATGTAAATAAATCAGTTATGGCCTGTGACCTGACTACAGTTCAAGCATTAATATCTATCTCTGTGGACTAAACATAGTAATATAATAATGATAATTTTACATCCAAAGGTAAAGTGACTTGGCCAACATTAGATAAACCAGTAATTTAAAAAGCTGGATTGGCACCCAGGCAGTCTAATACTAGAGTCTGTGGTTTTAACCATTATGATACTAAAAAGTTGTATCATAAATGTATACATTTATACAATAAATGTTATTATAGTTACTATTTAAGCAAACTTCCTTTTATTAACTGTATAAAAACATTCTTCACTTGACTTTATTAATGGAAAATATTAAAAGACCTTCTCTAAACTTCTTAACACAGAGGTTTATAGTTCATTTGGCTGAGGCTAGCCCCATTCCACAGGACACTCTGACCTCTTTAGTAATTACTCTCCATATCTTAGGAATCACCCCAAGACCTTCTAAAAGAAACTTTCTGTTATGGAAAATTTCAAATACATATAATATAGACAGAATAGTATACTGAACCAACATGGGCCTGTAATCCCATATTAACAATTATCAACTTTTTGCCAAAGTCCTTTTGACTCTGTTTTTGTTTTGACTTCATTCCATTTCTCCCCCCAGCGCACCCAATTCTTGTCCTATATAAAATAAAACAACAACAGCAACAAGAAGTTTCAGTGTCTTATAATTTAAGTATGATGGCTCACATAGGCTTGAGAGAGAAAAATCACTATCCCATTGCAGTGTACTTCACTGAAAGAAAAAGTTTCCTGTCTGATATCATTGCAAGCTGCATCTGAATAGAGATTCTGACTTATATAGTCAAGGCAAGCAATTCTTTTAAAAATTTTTTAATGTTTTATTTATTTCTGAGAGAGAGAGACTGAGTGAGTAGGGGAGGGTCAGAGAGAGAGGGAGACACAGATTCTGAAACAGGCTCCAGGCTCTGAGCTGTCAACACAGAGCCTGACGCGGGGCTCGAACCCATGAACCGTGAGATCATGACCTGAGCCCAAGTCGGACGCTTAACCAACTGAGCCACCCAGGCACCCCAAGGCAAGCAATTCTTAGGCTATTTCTGAGGCTTACCTATAATTGTATCTTTCACTTTGGAGATACAAGACAAGAAGTGGTCTACTTTTAAAGCTTTTTTTTCCCCTTTTTCCTCAATGTTTCCTGTATCACTCAGTGCTAAGAAGAGATAAGCTAGCAAACCATGAAGAAACATAAAGGAAGCTTAAATACATATTACTAAGTGAAAGCAGTCAATCTGAGAAGGCTACATATTGTTTGATTTCAACTGTATGACATTCTGGAAAAGACAAAACTATGGAGACAGTAAAGAAATCAGTGATTTCCAAGTGTTGAGGAAGGGAAGTGATGAATAGATGGAGCACAGAGGATTTTTAGGGCAGTGAAAATACTCTAACAATTGGGCGCCTGAGTGGCTCAGTCAGTTAAGTGCCTGACTTCGGCTCAGGTCATGATCCTACATTCATGAGTTTGAGCCCTGTGTCAGGCTCACAGCTCAGAGACTGGAGCCTGCTTGATATTCTGTCTCCCTCTCTCCCTGCACCTCCCCTGCTTGCACTCTGTCTTTCTCTCTCTCTCAAAAATAAATAAACATTTAAAACAATTTTAAAACTACTCTAATAATGGATACATGTCATTATACATTGGTCCACACCTATGGAATGTATAAAAGAAAATGCAAACCTTAAGGTAAACCATGGACTTTACATGATGATGATGTATTAGTGTAGTTTCCTCAGGTACCACTCTGATGGGGGATGTTAATAATGGGAGAGATTATGCATGTGTGGCAGCAAGAGATATATGAGAAATCTCTGTACCTTCCTCTCAATTTGGTGTGAACCTAAAACTGCTCTAAGCAGAACTTTTGTCTTAATAAAAAGCAATTTAAGGGTTCCTTTAACTTAGATTGGTCTTTGGTACAACTACAGATGCCTCATGACAATCTTAGCAATACAGCATTTGAAACTTCCAGTAGAACAATAGCTTAAGGGTGCTTTCTTTCTACAGTATGAAAAGGCAAAGAAAACCTACCTGCAAGTCTGTAAGAGATCACCTTCATGCCTTACCTGGCTAGGACTAGGAATCGCCTGTTATCGGGTAAGGATGAAGGCTCAAGCCTGTGAATACAGCTGACCTTGATTCCTTGGTCTTTCAAGCACCTTGGAAGTTTGTAATAATGGTGGGAAAAGTTACTTTTCAAAGGTGTTCAGTAAACTAAACAGTCAACCTGTACTATAAAAATGAAACATTCTTTCAAAAATCACACAAAAAACTGAACTAGGAAGCTAAAAATTTCATGTCATTTGGTACAGAAACTCAATTTTATGATATTATCTGTAAGGGGAAAGTTATATGATAAATGAAGAATCTATTCAATTAAATTACAGAAATTGATTGATACTTATTAAGCTCTATGACCCTCTGTATTCAAAAGGAGCTGCTACAGCTTCTGGTAGATTTTTTGCTCCATGACCCCTAAAAACTCTCCAGTCACTCTTTCCTTCTGTCTTGCAATTTTTGAAAGAGGCATGCATCCTGCTGTTCATGTCTAATTTCTTCAATGTATTTTTCATTTTCTCCTAATAACTTACTCTGTTATTTTTTCTTTTTCCTTGATTTACATTTTTAATCTTTCATTCTCAATCAACTCTTTCCTCATACTTTCCCCCTTCTTATTAAATGACAGTGATAACAAGCAAGGGAACAAGGGAATTGTCTGTATCCCCGGTCTCCTCTTCCTTATTGCTGATTTTTTTAAGCGTGAAAGTAATATAAGTTTATTATAGAACATTTGGAAGATACAAATTGTGAAGAAAACATAAAAGCATCTGTAATCCAACCACTCAGTGATAAGCACTGTTAACATTTGAATGTATTTTCCTCCAGTCTTTTTCACATATATATGAACATAATTTTAATGTATAAAATTGTAAATAATATATGTACTGCTTTGTAATCTTTTTTTCCATTTAAACAGTATAGCATTGATATCTTCTCACATCACCAAAGAGTCTATAACATGATTTCTGACGACTTCATGGTGTCCCCTGTTTGGATGCATAAATGAAGTGACCATGTAATTTGTCATATTAACCAGGACACTTCAGAGAATGGAAAGGGTGATATTAATAATTATACCGAAACACATAATCATTTATACATAAGCCATGCTCTCCCCTGTTCCACCTTCCCAGAAAGAATGTAAAACATTTCTAGCTGTTAGAAAACTGACAGCTCTGTCAAAAGTACAAGAAACTAGTTGTACAGACTATTCAACATAAGTCATGCTTCTATTTGTTTTGAGTAGTGTAAACAATATTTTCATTGAGATAGAAACTAAAAAAAGAAAACCTCCTTGGGTTAAGCCATGCCACTAAGATGTTTAAGTAATCCCTGCTCCCTACCAGTGTTTTATTCATCCTATACCTGTGTGGACATACCATAGTTTATTTGATCAGTCACTCATAATTGGACATGTTGTTAGTTTCTACAATTATACTATTATAAATGAAGCTGAGATAAATGTTCTTGGACATAAATCTCTGTGCTTAATTCTGATTATTTCCTTAAGATACATCCTTAAAGAATGTAGAAGATTTTATCTTTAAATTACAGTATCAATGTGCCCCTAGAAAGGGTATATACTGATTTATACTCCGCCAGAAGGTATGAGAATACATTTCATTGTTACCTCATTGTAATATCATTTGCCAATTAGATAGGTATCTTAATTTGCATTTTCATCATGAATGAGGTTGAAATCATGTGATGCTTTTATTTCTTGTGAATTATCTGCTCATATCCCAGGTCCCGTTTACCTTTCACTTCATTGCAATTAGGCTTACCACTTTACCACTTTACCCTTACCAACTTACTGACACTTCTGACAAAAGTTCCCTATAACATCCTAATTGCTAAATGTCATAGACACTTAGGTGCAGTCTCCCTGCTGCTTAACTCCATTGACTGCCTTCTTCCTGAAGCCCTCTCCTCCGTAGATCTCCACAATACTTCATTTGCATCCTTCCAGTTCTATGCCTTTCTGATATCTCTTTCTCAGCTTTTTTTTTTTTTTTTTTTTGCCAGCTTCTAGTCATTTAACCACCATATTTGTCAGGCTTCCCATTCCTCTGGGTTCTAGAGTCAGCCCTCTTCTCCTGTCACCATATTTATTCACCCTAAGAAATAACATCTATTCCATTGGCTTTAACTACCACTTGTGCCCTAATGATTATAAGCCTTTAATGCATAATACTTTTCAAGTTCTGACCCTTACATCAAACAGTGTAACAGACACTTCAAAATGTGTATGACTGAAATATAACCTATCTCTGAAGGATTCTCAAATTCTGAAAGCCTACCCAGTCTCCTGTATTCCATGTCTTCATGAAGGGGACTGTAATGAACCCAATCAACCAAGCCATAAACTTAAAAGCTATCCTAGTCTACTTCTCCTATTACTTTTAATTAGGCATCAAATATGTTACTGATTTTGTCTCCTAAATGTCTCTGGAGTCTGTTGTCTCCTCTCATCCCTATTTTTACAGCTCTAATTCAAGCCTCATCCCTCATATGCCAGGGTAACCTGTCTTCCCTCATTTTATCTCCCACACTGTTATCAAACCGGTTTTTAAAATCTGGAAATACTGGGGCACCTGGGTGGCTCAGTGGGTTAAGCATAGTGGGTTAAGCGTCTGACTTCGGCTCAGGTCATGATCTCACGGTTCGTGGGTTCAAGCCCCGTGTCGGGCTCTGTGCTGAGAGCTAGCTCAGAGCCTGGAGCCTGCTTCAGGTTCTGTGTCTCCTTCTCTTTCTGATTGTCCCCTGCTCACGCTGTCTCTCTCTCTCTCAAAAATAAATGAAACATTAAAAATTTTAAAAATAAAATAAAATATGGAAATACTATGTTATTCCCCTACTTAAACCATTCAATGGCTATCCTTCTTTCAGAATAAAACTCACATTCCTCTGAATGAATATATATGATTTGGTCTCACCTAATTCTTTAGTTTAATCTTCTTACTAATCTCTTTCTCTTTTCTCCAGACACAAGCATACTTAAAAGTTTCCTGACCACACCACACCCCCTTGTGTCTCCATGCCTTTGCATATGATATTCCTTTCACCTGGAATGCCTTTCTTTACCTTGTACAGCTAACAAACCCCTTTTTATTCTTCAAAATTCACTTTAGCAATGTTTCTTCTCAGAAGCTGCCCTTTAATTTCAGGGCAGAAATATTCCCATTTTCTTATGTCCCTCCAATAGATCATATATATGCTTTTATTACAGAAATGTTTATTCTGTATTGGAAATATGTATGTGTTTGGGCTTATGTTTTGTTTTATTTATTTTTTTACATATATGTCAGTAAACTCTTTGAAGGCAAGGGTTGTATGTTATCTTTTTATTCACAGTACCTGGTATACTCCTGACACACAGAATAAATCATTAACAAGTATAATTGATTGAATAATGTTGGTTGAATTATAAATCAATACATTGATTGAATATTGAATCAATATCTTAGAGACATTTAAGGTGTAGACCAAAGTCTGGGTATTGCTTAAAGGTCATTCTTCATATTGTTTTGGGCCTGGAAACCCATAATTTTTTTTCTAAAATAGAAAAAAAGAAGAGCTACTTTACTGGGGAGAAGAGTGACTTATTTCTTCCTTAGGTGACCTTTTGGAAGATTTTACAAAGCAACCTCACTTTTAGGAAGCAGCAATGATATCCATGTGTCCAGAGCTCAGGGAGAATTCTAGAGTCGGAATATTGTATTGATTCCTCAAGATTGTGCAATTAATAACTAATATTAGGGGAAAGGAAGTGGTCTGAACAATAGTATTTTGACAGGCTAAAGGGACTTTAAGAAAGGGATGCAGTTAATAGAGGACTATGCGGGAGAAGAAGGGGAAAAGTAGTTGGGGAGAGGGAGGGAGGCAAACCATGAGAGACTCTTGAATGCTGAGAACAAACTGAGGGCTGATGGGGGTGAGGGGATGGTGGACACGAAGGAGGACACTTGTTGGGATGAGCACTGGGTATTATATGTAAACAAACTTAACAATAAACTATTTAAGAAAAAAAAAAGAAAGAGATGCATGATATAAAGGAAGAAACTACAAATGTGTCTGACAGCCTACTATGTACGGGAAAATCCCTGAATGATACACACACAATAGTGAATACTTCTGATTTTCCAATCCTGGTACCTGAAACTCCATGGCTCATGGATGCCCTGATGGGGCTGCTGTAGAGGAAAGGAGGAAGAGAGGGATGTAAGTTGAGAGCCTAGCAGGCAGGACTCCAGGTTTCCCTACCTGGCTTTTTAATCACAGCAGTTCTGCTTTTAACAGGCTGGGCTACCACATAAGATTTTGTTTGAAGAAAGAGTTCTGCTGCTAAAAGTTTAAAAATTTGAAAACTGCTTTTATAGGTCACACACACCAATGTTATTTGAACATAATGTTTTCAGCTACACTGACTCCAGCTGACTTAAGGGAAAACTGCTTTGACTTAACTCATACTTTTCATTTTTCTATCAAGCTGGAGGAGCTCACAGAAGCTGAAGATGCTCTCTCTGAAGCCAATGCATTGAACAACTACAATGCTGAAGTATGGGCATATTTGGCTCTGGTCAGCCTAAAAGTGAGTATTGATTAGTCTTACACAGTGCCCGTTTAGGGCAATGAGGTGAGGAACTAAGTAAAGCAAGAGATATGTAAATGGCCATTAATGCATGATAGTTGAGGTTTAGTGAATTTCAGATTTGGTTATCATACTTATGAGAAAGGAGAGGCCAAGTCTGAGAAGCTGCTACTTGGAATGTGCTTAAAAATCATATATTCAAGTGTATTTGTATGGAAAGGAGATTCTAAAAATAAGAGCAAGTCACTTGGGCTTGTTGGTCATAGGCGAGCAGGAGTGGGGTGAGCCAGGACTGATTGTAAGCCGGTGTTCTGGGTTGGGTGGTCTCTCTGTGGCACTTTTAAGCTGCTCTGTAGTCCCTGGGCAAGGTGTGCTAACCAGCCCAACTCTGTGCATCCTTTTCTGCAAGACGAAGGGTATGGTAATCAGAGTCTAGAGTTGGGATTAGGAATGCTGAATGAGGAGCTGTGTGAGAGCAGTGGTTGATGGTACAGTGGGATGGCAGATGATACTAGTGGCCATTCTTCCACTGATCTCCTTGATGCCTCTTGTCCTGCCTGAGCTCTCAAGCCTAGGACATTGGTAAGCATTCCTTGTATAGTCATTCAAATTACGAATCTACAAAAAATTCCTACATATCCTCTCTGTTCTCCCCCTTTGTTAGTTGTGTATGACCTAGAAGAGCTATAGAAGAACCTATTAATAAAAATAAAGGCTGATGGGGGCGTTTGGTGGCTCGGCTGGTTGAGTGACCTCTTGATTTCTGCCCAGGTCATGATCTCATAGTTTGTGAGATGGAGCCCCATGTTGGGCTCTGCACTGACAGCGGGGAGCCTGCTTAGGATTTTCTCTCTCTCCTTCTCTCTCTTCCCCTACCCTGCTCACTCTAAATAAATAAATAAATAAATAAATAAATAAATAAACATTTTTAAAAAATAAAGGCTGATGATAAAGGTGCAAACATAAAGGCATTACCAACAAACATAAATAGATTATTCTACAGAAATCTCTGATACACTAGAGCGATTTCTCCCAGAGAGTCCATTGTTTTCTTTTCTTTTCTTTTCTTTTCTTTTTTTTTTAACTTTTTAATGTTTATTTATTTTTGAGAGAGAGAGCACAACCAAGGGAGGTGCAGAGAGAGAGGGAGACACAGAATCTGAAGCAGGCTTCAGCTCCGAGCTGTCAGCACAGAGCCCGACATGGTACTCAAACTCATAAACCGTGAGATCATGATCTAAGCCAAGTCAGCTTAACTGACTGAGCCGCCCAGGCATCCCTAGAGTCCATTGTTTTATTTTTATTTTATTATATTTTATTTTTATTTTTTTTTTACAAATAGTTTATTGTCAAATTAGTTTCCACATAACACTCAGTGTAGAGTCCATTGTTTTAAAAATGCATCTGATAACTACAAAATATCTTCTTTGCAATTGTCTCTGATTTTTTCCTCTGAGACCAGAATCTGGGATAGATAGTCTAGACATTTACCTGATACTAATCAGTAAATATATGTTATTTATATTTAAAAGGTGTTTATATTTAATGACTTCACTCCTGAGTTCCCTTTTCATTAAAGTTGTTTTCATTTCAAAAAAATAAATACATTTTTAAAAATGGGAGTGCTCTTGTATCAGAATATAAACAAGGCAAAAGACCAGTGAAGGATATGCTCTACTAGGTTTTCTGAAACACTCCTTTCTGTTAAACTGTGGCCCAACCGCACTTATCCTTGACATATATGGGAGATTAGGAAGGGTGTATTATGGGAGCTGTGATCACTGCTCTACCTATAGAAAATAACTCTCCTGTAATTAAATAACTTGCACATCAGTCTAAGATCAAATGTGGAATAATGAGAATGTCTCTTAGTTTTCCAATGGCCAATATGACCTCAAACTGACAGAGAGTATTGTGATTGTAAGAGAAATAAATAAAATTAAAATTACTGGATTTTTCTCTTTGGAATAAACATCTTGAATGTCAATATGTGAGATACCTGACTTCCCCAACTCTGCCACAACTAACCATAGGATACTGGGCAAGTCACCTAAAGTTGCTGGACTTCAGTTTCTTTATCTTTAAACTAAAAGGGTTAAAATGGAAGATTTCAATACATGTCTTACAGAAACTGCTAGGTCAAATAGGAAAAAAATTGGGGATATGTAAGACTTGAATAAAAAAAAGAATATTGACCTCAAACACCAATATAGAACTGTGCACTTGATAATTAGAAAATACATATTGTTTTTCTATGCAGGTACAGATGAGTTGTTCATAAAAGTTGACCATATGCTAGACAACAAAGAAAGATTCAACAAATGCATATAGATCACACTACAGTGAAATTAGAAGTAAACAATTAAAAGATATGCCAAAAGACATAGATACATTTATAAACTTATATTAATACATGTAGTTAACTCATAGATCAAAGAGAAAAATCATATGACAATTTCTCGTGGTGGGTAGAGTTCTAAAGATGACCCTTCCTGCAAGATTATTCCATCAAATAATAATATAGGTACTGCTTTCAAGGGATTTTACAGATGTGCTTGCTGTGCTGCTGCCTTTCTAGCTCCTTTAGCTGTAAGGTTAAGTTGTATATTTAGGACTTTTCTTGAAATGCTTCTTGAAATAGTCCTGAATTGCAATGTATTTTCCTCTTAGGACTGCCTTTGCTGCATCTCAAAATGTTTGGACTGTTTTGTTTTCATTTTCATTTGCTTCTATATATTTTTTTTCTCTTCTTTAATTTCCCGGTTAATGCATTCATTCTTTAGGAGGATGTTTTTTGACCTCCATGTTTTTGGGGGCTTTCCAGATTTTTTCTTGTGGTTGATTTCAAGTTTCATACGTTGTGATCTGAAAATATGCATGGTATGATCTCAATCTTTTTATACTTGTTGAGGGCTGTTTTGTGACCCAGTGTGTGATCTGTTTTGGAGAATGTTCCATGTGCACTCAAGAAGAATGTGTATTCTGCTGCTTTTGGATCAAATATTCTGAATATATCTGTTAAGTCCACCTGGTCCAATGTGTCATTCAGAGCCTTTCTTTCTTTATTGATTTTCTGCCTAGATTATCTATCCATTGCTGTAAGTAGAGTATTAAAGTCTCCTACAATTACAGTATGATTATCTATATATTTGTTTATACTTGTAATTAATTGATTTATATATTTGAATACTTCCACATTGGGGACATGAACATTTAAAATTGTTAGCTCTTCTTGATGGGTAGACCCTTAATTATGATATAATTCCCTTCTTCATCTGCAGTCTTTGTTTTATTTTTTTAATTCTTCATTTATTTTTGAGAGAGAGAGACAGCATGAGCAGGGGAGGGTCAGAGAAAGAGGGAGACACAGAATCTGAAACAGGATCCAGGCTCTGAGCTAGCTGTCAGCACAGAGCCTGACACAGGGCTCGAACCCACAAACTGTGAGATTGTGACTGAGCTGAAGTTGGACGCTTAACTGACTGAGCCACCCAGGCGCCCCTACAGTCTTTGTTTTAAAATCTAGTTTTTCTGATATAAGTATGGCTACTCTGGCTTTCTTTTGACATCTATTAGCATGATAGATGGTTCTCCATCCTCTCACTTTCAATGCACAGGTGTCCTCAGGTCTAAAATGAGTATCTAGTAGGCAGCATATAGATGGATCTTTTTCTTTTCTTTTCTTTTTTTTTTTTTTATCCATTCTGATACCCTATTGTTCCAGACTTTGAGTCTGGAGTTCTCTCTTGTCCAACAAAAGAGTGATTCCAGAATTGAATACGAGAGAGGCTAGTGTCCAGGAGGAGACAAGAGTAAAGGTCCTTTCTGTGTATTTATTAGGATCAGAAGGCTTACATACATGATGGACATTCAGAAAAAGACAGTAAAACAGTGGTCATTAACTCACGTGTGTGAGAGAAAGTGGGCTTTGAAGGTATGTGGTGTTAAGGATTAGGATCAAAACAAATCAAAGTCCTGGTGCCAAGCGATGGCCATTTACTGCAGGCATAGGCACCATGTCTGTGTATCTTAAGTTTTCTAGGGGCTACGACAGATAGAGCATGCTACCTCCGGGTTAACAAGACACTTTTCTTGCTAATTATCTCTGGGGCTTTTGCCCTGCTGCAGGGGCTTTCAGCCTCTACTTGTTCTCACTTTCATTCTGTGGAAATGGCTTTTGGCTCTATGCTTTTGTTCTAAACTGGGAGCTTTTGCCCTGTGGCAGCTTTCTGGCCTAGGCCTTGTTAACCCATTGGTGAAAGCTCAGAGAATTCTTCAACGTATTCCCCAAACCCTATGTCTTTTGATTGGGCACTTAGTTCATTTACCTTCAGAGTGAAAGATATGGATTTAATGCCCTTGTGTTATCTGTAGGTTTCATGTTTGTGGTGATGTCTCTGGTCCTTTGTAGTCTTTGCTGCTTTCTACTCAGAGTCCCCCTTAGAATCTCTTGCAGGGCAGATTTAGTGGTCATGAACTCCTTTAGTTTTGGGTTTTCTGGGGAAGTCTTTAATTCTCCTATTCTGAAGACACCCTGCTGGATAAAGGATTCTTGGCTGCATAGTTTTCCTATTCAGCACACTGAATAGTTCCTTCCACTCCCTTCTGGCCCGCCAAGTTTCAATGGACAGGTCTGCTACTACCCTTATGTGCTACACTTGTAGGTTAAGGCCCATTTGTCCCTAGCTGCTTTCAGAATTCTCTCCTTACCTTTGTATTTTGCCAGTTTCACTATGTATGCTGTAGTGTTAACATGTTTTTGTTGATTTTGAAGGGAGTTCTCTGTGCCTCTTGGACTTGGATGCCTGTTTCCTTAGGGAACTTCTCAGCTATAATTTGTTCAAATAAACCTTCTTCCCCTTTCTCTTGCTCTTCTTCTTATGGAACTTCTATGTTATGGATATTATTTCATTTCATGAAATCACTTAGCTCTCTAATTCTCCCCTCATGATCTAGTAATTTCGTTTCCCTCTTATTTTGAGCTTCATCATTTTCCATAATTTTATCTTCTATTTCACCTATTGTCTCCTCTGCTTCTTCCATCCTCACTGTCCCATGCATCTGATTTATAGCGTTTCTTAATTCATTGTGACTATTTCTTAGGTCTTTGATCTCTGCAGCAATAGATTTCTGTCTTCGATACTTTTTTCAAACCCAACTGTTAGTCTTATGGCTGTTATTCTAAGTTCTTGTTCAGATATATTGTTTATATCTGTTTTGAGCAATTCTCTGGCTATCAATTCTTTCTGGATTTTCCTTTGAGGAGGATTCTTCTGTTTCATCATTTTGGCTAGGTTTCTGTCTTTTACATGTTTTAATAGCTTCTTATGTGTTCTGTATGTTCAAGTTCTACTGTATTAAAAAGGGGTCATACACTGTCCAGGGCCTGGCATTTTAGGAAGTGTTTTTGGAGTGTGTTGTATACACTCTGTTGTATTTTTGCTGCTCCATCCCACTGGTCAGTCCTCTGCAAAGCTCCTCCTTGCTTTTAGTGGTGGAGTGTTTGGACCTTCTACCAGGTGTGCTTTGATTTGTTCATTGAAACAACTGTTTGTCAGGTTTAAAGATTTCCTTAGTGAAATTCTAATTGAAGAGACTCAAGATGAGGCCTGACTGGAGATTTGGGGCAAAGGAAAGTGCTGGAAGAGACTTCAGAACAAAACTAGCATGAAAGCTACTACCAACCCCTAAGGGATTTTGCAAATGTATTATACAGAGATTATCCAGGTGGGCCTGTGTACCAATCTGGTGAATCTTTTAAAAGCAGAAAGTTATTTTCTGGCTGGGGACAAATAGGGAAGTCAGAGGAATTCAAAGCACAAGAAAGATTTCAATACACAATTTCTGACTTGAAGAGAAATTCAAGTGGTGCTCTATGGAGAGGGACCACATATCAAGGAATGTGGGTGGCCTCTAGAAACTAAAAATGCTGACTGCTCACAGCCAGCAAGGAAATAGGGACCTCCATCCTACAAGTACAAGGAACTGAATTCTGTCAGTAACCTGTATGTGCTTGGAAGTAGATTCTAGATAAGAACCCAGCCCTGCTGATACCTTGATTTTCTGGCTGGGGGCCTTGTGAATCTAAGCAGAAAACCAGTTGAGCCATGTCAGGCTCTGACCTATGGAAACTGTGAGATGAAAAATGCATATTGTTTTAAGTCACTAAATTTATGGTAATTGGTTACACAGAATTATAAAACTAATACAGGCCTTTCAGTAGATTTCTCCCCAGTTTTATTGAGGTATAATTGACATATATCCCAGTAGATTTTTTTATAATAATGGCCCACATTTAATTATGCTTTTCTGCCCACCCCCTTTGCAGTGTGATATTGCCACTCTCCTCCCATCAAGAGGTGGGTTCTCCTCATTTCTCAACCTCTTAGTATTTTGGTGGCACTTGTGACTTTCTTTGACTAGTGAAATATGATAGAAGTGATATCGTGTGAGTTCTCAGAATCTACACCTATAGAAGTCCTGCAGCTACTGTTTTTGTTCTCTTAACACTCTGAGACCATCAGCTGTGAAGAAGCCCAGTTTAGCCTATAGGTGGTTCAAAGACTAGCTGGAGAAGAACTGAATCACCCCAATCAATAGTTAACCTCTCTATTTGAGTGAGGCCACCTTGGACCTTCTAGCCTTAGCGAAATTTTCAGATGACTAGAACTGCATGAGTGATTCCAGAAAAAACCAGCAGAAGAATGGCCCAGATTGTCCATAGAATGGTGAGAAATAATATATTGTGTTTTAAGCCATTAAGTTTTAAGGTGAATTTTACATTTCAGTAGATAATTGAAATGGGAATGAAAAAACAAAACAAAATCATTATATATTGGAATTATGAGATAAAATTTCAAGTGAAAGGAAGAGTTGCATATCTATCACTTTAAATCAAAAGCTAGAAATGATTAACCTTAGTGACAAGGCATGTCAAAGCTGAAATAGGCTGAAAACTAGGTCTCTTGTGCCAGCTAGTCAAGTTTGAATGCAACAGAAGAGTTTTTGAAGGAAGTTAAAAGTGCCTTTCCTGTGAACAGATGGATAATAAAAAAGCAGAACAGCCTATTACTAATACAGAGAAAATTTTAGTGGTCTGAATACAAGATCTCCCAGCCACAACATTTCCTTAAGCCAAAGACTATTCCAGAGCAAGGCCTTAACTCTCTTCAGTTTTATGAAGTCTGAGAGAGGTAAGGAAGCTGCAGAACAAAAGTTAGAAGCTACCAGAGGTTGGTTCATGAGTTTTAAGGAAAGAAGCTATCTCCATAACATAAAAGTGCAAGGTGAGATAGCAAGTGCTTATCTAGAAGATTTAGGCAAAGTAATTTATGAAGGTGACTACACTAAACAACACATTTTCTTTAAAATTTTTTTAACATTTATTTATTTTTAAGAGACAGAGAGACAGAGTGTGAGCAGGGGAGGGTCAGAGAGAGACACACACAGAATCCATAGCAGGTTTCAGGCTCTGAGCTGTCAACACAGAGCCCAACACGGGACTCGAACTCACGAACTGCAAGATCATGACCTGAGCTGAATTCAGCTGCTTAATCGACTGAGCCACCCAGGTGTCTCTAAACAACACATTTTCAATGTTGATGAAAAAACTGTATCTTGGAGGAAGATTCCATCTACGACTGTCATAGGTAGTGAGAAGTCAATGCTTGGCCTCAAAGGACAGCCTGACTCTCTTGTTAGGGGTTAATCCAACTGGGGATTAAGTTGAAGCCAATGTTCATTTACCATTCTGAAAAATTCTAAGGCCTTTGAAAATGATGCTAAATCTATTCTGCTTATGTTTAAGAAATGGAACAATAATACCTAGATGACGTCTGTTTACAACACAGTTTACTGAATATTTTAAGCCCACTGTTGAGAACTGCTGCTCAGAAAAAAAAAAAAAAAAAAAAGATCCCTTTTAAGGGGCACCTGGGTGGCTCAGGGGGATTAAGTGTCTCACTCTTAATTTTAGCTCAGGTCATGATCTCATGGTTGTGAGATCTAGCCACACCTCAAGCCCTGCAATGACTCAAAGCTGGATGTGGAGCCTGCTTAAGATTCTCTCTCCCCCTCCCCAACTTATGCATGCACTTGTGTGTTCCCTCTCTCTCTTAAAAAAAAAAAACAAAAAAACCAATTAGGGATGCCTGACTGAATCAGTTGGTTGAGTGTCCAACTCTTGATTTTGGGTCAGGTCATGATCTCATAGTTCATGAGTTTTAGCCCTGCATTGGGCTGTGTGCTGACAGTGCTTGGTATTCTCTCTTGCTCTCTCTTTCTGCCCCTCCCCAGCTTGAGCACACATGTGTGTTCTCTCTCTTAAAATAAATAAACAAACAAAATTTTTAAAAATTCCCTTCAAAATATTACTCCTCATTGACAATGCACCTGGTCACCCAAGAGCTCTGATGGAGATGTACAATAGATTGGTTTGTTATCCCTGCAAACACAATATCCATTCTGCAGCCAATAGATCAAGGAGTCATTTTAACTTTCCAGTCTTATTATTTAAGAAATCCATTTTGTAAGGCTATAGCTGCACAGATAGTGGTTCTTCTGATGGATCTGGGCAAAGTAAATTGAAAACCTTCTGGAATCTAGGATTCATCATTCTAGATTTCATTAAGAACATTTGTGATTCATGTGAAAAGGTCAAAATATCAACATTTACAAGAATTTGGAAATTGACCACAGACCTCATGGATTATTTTAAGGGGTTCAAGTCTTCACTGGAGGAAGTAAATGCAGATGTGGTAGAAATAGCAAGAGAACTAGAATTAGAAGTGGTACCTGAAGATGTGATTGAATTGTTGTAATCTCATGAAAGAAAAACTTTTACAGATGAGGAGTTGCTTCTTGTAAATGAGTAAAGGAAATGTTTTTTTAAGATGGAAACTACTCCTGGTGTAGATGTGAAGGTAGTTGAAATGACAACAGAAGATTTAGAATATTACATAAAGTTAGCAGTGGCAGGGTTTGAGGGGGTTGATTCCATTGTTGGAAGAAGTTGTACTGTAGGTAAAATGCTATCAAATAGCATTGCACACTACAGAGAAATCACTCATGGAAGGAAGAGTCAATTGATGTGGCAAACTTCATCATTGTCTTAAAGAAATTGCCACAGCAACCCAATCTTCATTAACCTTCACCTTGTTCCATTAGCAGACATCAATATCAAGCAGGACCCCCACCAGCAAAAAGATTATGGCTCACTGAAAGCTCAGATGGTGGTTAACATTTTTTAGCAATATTTTTAAAAATATTTATTTATTTGTTTTTGAGAGAAAGAGAGTGCATATGGGGAGGGGCAGAGAGAGAGAGAGAGAGAGAGAAAGAATCCTAAGCAGGCTTAGCACTGTCAGCACAGAGCCTGATGTGGGGCTCAACCTCATGAACTGTGAGATTATGGCCTGAGCCGAAATTAAGGGTCATTCACTTAACTGACTGAGCCACCCAGGCACCCCAGCAATAAAATATTTTTTAATTAAGGTATATACATTGTTTTTTAAAACATGATGCCATTATTGCTCACTTAATAGACTACAGTATAGTATAAACATAACTTATATATGTACTAGGGGACAACACTTTGTTGTGATATTCACTTTATTAAGCTTGTCTGGAACAAAACCTGCAATATCTTTGAAATAACCCTGTATACTGGAGGTTCCCCCATGGCAACAACACACATACACACCCAAAAGAAATTGGAGGAAAAGGATTAAAAGGGAATCTACAAGCTGAAAGATGAATAAAAAGTTTCACTACTAAAAGAGTAGACAAAAAAAAGAATGGTGGTTATTGTTGGGGGAAGTAGTTGGGAACAGAGTGGATAGGCTCCGGGTGGAAGCAAGACCTTTTAATATGTATCTTATAATATCCTTTTGACTTTTAATTATGTATATCTATTATCTGTTCAATAAAGATGAACACAAGTAGATTTGCAAGGTTGCTGGAAAAAAGATTAATATAAAAAATCAATATCATAAAAATCAAAGATCATCAGGAACAATCAATTTGAAAGTCTAACTTAAAAAAATCTCACTCAAGATCTGTATGGCTAAAAGTGTAAAACTTTATTGAAGGGCATAAAAGATCCAATAGGGGTACTATCTATGTTCATGGCCAGGAAGTTTCAAGACCATAAAATTGAAAATTTTCCCACATATCTAATTTTAATGCAATTCCAATAAAAATAATAAGTGTTTTTTAAGGAACTTGATCAAGTAACCCTAAAATTCACTTGCCCAATAAAGGCCAAAAATCATCTTGACAATATGGACAGAGTAATAAAACATGAAGACTTTTGTACCAAACAATAAAACTTATTGTGAAACTCTGATAATTAAAACTGAGTGATATTAGGGTAGGAATAGGTAAGTGGAACATAACTGCTGAACAGAAGTAGACCCACATATGTGTGGAAACTTGGGTTTTAATTAGATGAATTTTAAAAACGATGGAGCTTCCTAGCAATCTTCCCTGAAACTCTTCCTCCAACAACTAAAAACTACACATGCACAAGATAGTTATTACAGTATTATTGCAATTGCAAAACATTGGAAACAACATACATAGGGGAATATTTAAATAAACTATGGTATATCCACATAAGGGAGTGCTAACTACTGAAAAAAATAATGGAGAAGATCTCTAGGAACTGATGTGGAGTGATTTCCACGATATATTGTTCAGTGAAAAAACTAAAGTGCAAAATTTCCTATAGTATACCACATTTTGTATAAAAAGGAAGGAAAAAGAAGAATTCATACACAGATTGGCTCATTTGTGCCAAAAAAGCACAGGAAGGAAAAACCACAGATTAATGAGACTGGGTCCTTTAAGACATGGGCAGACATAGAGTAGAAGGGAGGGAATGAGTGGATGACACTCTGTACCTTTTTGTACAGATATGACTTTTGGAACCATGTTAATGTTTCATTTTTTTAAAGAAATAAAATCAACAAGAAACAGTGAGATTGTATAATTCATATCATAACAATAACAACAAAACTATTTCCCATAAATAACAACACTGAAGGTGGGAAAAAGAGAACTCAAGATACCTTGGGGGGGGGCCGGTGCCTGGGTGGTTCAGTCATTTAAGTGTCTGTCTTTGGCTCAGGTCATGATCTCACTGTTCGTGGGTCAAGCCCAGCATCGGGCTCTGTGCTGACAGCTCGGAGTCTGGAGCCTGCTTCAGATTCTGTGCCTCCTTCTCTCTCTACCCTTACCCTGATCACTCTCTGTCTCTCTATCTTGCAAAAATAAATAAAAATATTAAAAAATTTTTAAAAAGATACTTTTGAAAAATTATTTGAAACATATACTCTCAGACTAAAAAGGAAAGAAAAAAAACCCTCTATACAAATATTGGACTCCAGTTAGTAAGCTTCATTTTTGCAAAGCCATGAGTTAGCAGTTCTGAAATTACTAAGTATGCTATAATTTACCAAATAAGAGATTATACTGTGGAAAATGGGAGGCAGGTTTCTTACTTTCAGAGAAGTTATAAATATAGAAGCCAGGAAGATAGAATGACCTTGTAGTTGAAGATTAGAATTGAAGATACTGATAGATACTCATGATCTGACAGATAGATTTTATAAATCGATATTATATATAGTTGAAGGGTGCATGAGTACACTTAGTGATCAGGTCTTGAAAAACTAAAAATTGATATCCATTAAAAGGAACTAGGGCATTTGTTTGGTTTAAAAATAATAAATCAGAGGCTTCTTGGAAATGGCTGATTCTAAGACTGGGATAGAGAAAGTACAAAATGAGAATGGGATATCTTGTTGGATCAAAGTGAAATGTGCTCAGAGAAATATTGAGACATATCAAAAACACATAGCAAAAAAAGAAAAGACAAAGGAACTAGCTTAAAGTGGAGCCCCCACTGGCCCTAGTAATATCATTGAACAAACAAATGAATGGTAGACAAGATAGCTTAAAGTAGAAGGCCAACTATTTTTCTTTTTATTTATTTATTTATTTATTTATTTATTTTTAATGTTTATTTATTTTTAAACATTTTTATTATTGAGAGACATAGAGAGATAGAGCATAAGCATGGGAGGGGCAGAGAGAGGGTGAGACAGAATCTGAAGGAGGCTCCAACACAGGGCTTTAACTCAGAAACTATGAGATCATGACCTGAGCCAAAGTCAAACGCTTAACTGACTGAGCCATCCAGGCACCCTAAAGGCCAGCTGTTAAATGAATAGGAATTAGCGAAACTCACAATTTGGAAACCACCATAATTAAGGGAGTTAAGGAGATATTTACATAGTCTCAAAATATTTCTCCACAACATTTATTAATTACAAAGGGAAATATAGTAATGCTATAGTAGAAAGACCTGGCAGATAACAATCTAAGCAAATGATCAAAGTTACCATCCAATATTCCAGTATTGGAATAAACAGCATGTGCCTCCTGATAGGATGAATCACAACATTATTCTTGTAGTATTCCTGCCAAAAGTTCAAAACCTGATACAATCATGAGGAAATATCAGATAAACATAATTGAGGACTATTTTACAGATACTGTCCTGTATTCTCTTCAGAAATGCCAGTGTTATGAAACACAGACTCAAGAATATTCCAGGTTAAAAGAAAGGCTGATGACATGAATATTAAGTGCAAAACATGATGCTGGATTTTATTTTGATATGAAAGACATTTTTGAGACATTTGGAAAAATCAGAATGAGATATATATAGATATAATATAGAATATAGAATATTAATATATATTAGATAATAGTATTATATTTATACTAATCTGCTGATTTTGATAATTATACTGTGGTTGTGTAAGAGACTGTCTTTGATGTTAGGAAATACATGCTGAAATCTAAAACTGCATCATTCTGGGGTACCTGGCTGGATCAGTGGGTAGAGCATGGGACTCCTGAAATTGAGGTCATGAATTTGAGCCCAAGTTGAGTGTGGAGCCTACTTAAAGAAAAAATAAATAAAATATTTTTAAAAAATAAGTAAAATTGCATCAGTGTGCAATTTACTCTGAAGTGGTTCAGGAAAAGTTAAAATGTGTGAGTGTGTGTGTGTGTGTGTGTGTGTGTGTGTGTGTACACAGAGGGAACTGTTCCTGGAACTTTCTTTAATCTGAAATTATGTGAAAAAATTTAAAAGGTAATTCATTAAGATAATGCAAATTAACACTATGCTACATATTCACTAGAATGGCTTAAATGAAAAAGACTGACAAAATCAAATTTTGAGGATATGGAGAAACTGGGACCCTCATACATTGTTGGTGGGGTTGCAAATTAGTAAAGCCACTTTAGAAAACAGTTTGGCAGATTCATAAAAAGTTAAACATACACTTAGTATATATCCCAGTGGTCACACTTCTCCATATCTAGTCAAAAAAAGTGAAAACATATGTCCACACAAAGATTTCTCTATTTCATTGCTGCATTTAATAATAGCCAAAGACTGGAAACATTCCAAATGTCTATATGTGAATTGATAAAATGCTGTATATGTACACAGTGGAGTACTACTCAGCAATAAAAGTGAAATTCTGGGGGCCCCTGTCTGGCTCAGATGATAGAGCATGTGATTCTTGATCATGAGGTCATGAGTTCAAGCCCTGTGTTGGGCATGGAGTCTACTAAAAAAAAAAATGAAATTCTGGTTTATGTAATAATATAGATGAGCCTCAAAAACATTATCTCAAATGAAAGAAGCAAGGCACAAAAGATTATATATATATTTTTTAAATGTTTTATTTATTTCTAGGAGAGAGAGAGAGAGAGAGAGAGACAGCGTGAGCAGGGGAGGGTCAGAGAGAGAGGGAGTCACAGACTGAAACAGGCTCCAGGCTCTGAGCTGGCAGTCAGCACAGAGCCTGACGCGGGGCTCGAACCCACGAACCGCTAGATTATGACCTAAGTGAAAGTCGGACGCTTAACCGACTAAGCCACCCAGGCGCCCCCAAAAGATTATATATTATTTTATTCAATTTATATAAACTTAGGAAAAATATTGCTAGAAAAATAGATCACTAGTTCCCTAGGGCCAAGGATGGGAATTGGGATTGACTGCAAACAGGAATGAAGGAGGCTTTTGGGAGTGATAGAAATCATCTAACACTGGATTGTGGTGGTAATAGTTGCAACAATTGAAGCTTAAAATTAGTGAATTTTATGGTATGTAAATTATACCTCAATAAAGCCAATTTTAAAGAGTGTATAGCCCTCCAAAACCAGGAACAAATGGACTATTCAATAAATACAGGTGGAGCAACTGGCTATCCATATGAAGAAAATTATTTCCTTACCTCACACCAAACACACATTTGGGCGCACACATATTTCCAGCTGGTTTAAAGGCCTAAATCTTAAAACTTTAGATTGCTTAGGAGAAAATACAGAGAATACCTCTAGAGCCTCAGGGTGTGCAAGTTTTCTTATGACTGTAAATGCACCAGCCAAAAAATAAAATACCAATAAATTATCAACTTTTTTTTAAGTTTATTTATTGTGAGAGAGACAGCGACAGTGCAAGTAGGAGAGGGGCAGAGAGAGAGGGAGAGAAAGAATTCCAAGCAGGCTTTGCACTCCAGTGCAGAACCTGACGTGGTGCATGAACTCATGAAACTGGGAGATCATGTCCTGAGCTGAAACCAAGAGTCAGTCACTTAAATGACTGAGCTCCCCAGGCATCCCTAAATTAACAATTTTAAAATTGGAAACTCATGAATAACAAAAGACATAATAAAGCTTATGGACTTTATTAAAGCTTATGGACAATAATAAAGCTTAAGGACTTTAATACTTGCAGATTTTAGAACTTATTATTACAGTTTATATAATTATATAATATAGCTATTATATAAATATGTCCTACAATAAGAAAGAAAAACCTACAAATAATCTGATTGAAAAATGGTCAGAGGATAGGAATATACAGTATGCTGAAGTGGAAATTGTAAAAGCCAATAAATGCATGATAAGTTTGCCTCACTTGTAATCATAAAAATGCAATTTAAAAGGACAATGTGACAGAAATTCACACCCATCAGACTGGCAAAAATTAGTCTGATATTATCAACACTGATAAGGATTCCCAGAATCACTAGTGGATATAAATTTGATATGACTACTTTGAAGAGCAATATGGCATTATTTACCCACGTTCTTATCCACAACTTAGCAATTTTATATCTAGATACATTCCTAAGAAAAATACCAGAAGACATGTACAAGGATGTTTATTGCAGTATTTTACATAGTAGAAAAAAATTGTTACTCTTTTCAAAATTGTTTTGGCTGTTCTGGATCCTCACATCATTTGGACCTCAGCAAAGATGAAACAAAGGTAATAGTGACAGGAAAGGAAGATGTGCTAGAAAATGCCTCTGGAATTCAATGAACTTCAGGTGAGGAAATCTTTGAAGTATACATATTATGGGAAAGCTTTTATTTTTATTTTTTTAATAATTTTTTAAAACATTTTTTTTGAAAAATATTTATTTTTGAGAGACAGAGAATGAGCAGGGGAGGGGCAGAGAGAGAGTGGGACACTGAATATGAAGCAGACGCAAGGCTCTGAGCTGTCAGCACAGAGCCCAATGTGGGGCTTGAACCCATGAACCATGAGATCATGACCTGGGCCAAAGTTGGAAGCTCAACCGACCAAGCCACCCAGGCACCCCTAGGAAAATCTTTTAAGTAATGAAAGTTTTGTGAATTAGTAAACATTTACCATGACCTGGCACTGATTAGGAATTTGGACCAGATATTTTCTAAGTTTCCTTCTAGCCTGAACATTCTGTAGTTTTCTTATTTATTTAATATTAGGTTATTATGCATATATTTCATGTTTATGTATTTCCCAAGTGACATTGTATACTCTAATTTGTTATGCACAAACTTGTTAAGTATCATAGTGAATTCATATTATTCGCATTTAACTCCTAGATGTGCTTCATGCAAAGAATAACTGGGTGGAATAGTTAGGTGTCCCCATCTCATATCCAGATCTGCATGGAAACAATTCCAATGTATGCTTTTTACCTGTCATAGAGACAGGAAAAGTGCAATATGTAAAAACTTGGTCTCTGGAGCCAGACTGCATTGTTTTAAAACCTGGCTCCTCCACTTACTAGCTTCATAACCCTGAAAAGTTATTTATCCTCTCTATGCCTAGGTATTTCTATCTGCGAGCATGGAATCATGAATAAAAGCAGTTTTCTCCTAGAATTACTTTGAGGGCTAGGAATGAAAGCATGTAAAGCAGTTAAAACAATATAGACAATTAAAACAGTGTAAATCACAAAGTAACCATTATATAAGTTTTAGCTATTGTTAACAGAATGGCTTCAATCCTGAGAGGAACAAATGACTCATGATATTTCAGGGGGGAAAAATGAGAGGCCAAATTATCTTTAAGCTTTTTAAAATGAAGAAGGGATAGTCATATGTATGTGTATATATATGTGTGTGTGTATATATATATCATACATATAGACATTATATGTATAAGAATATCTGCGTTTTGCTATCACCTTTCATTTTCCTGTTTTCCCTTTGAATTCAGAGGGTATGTAATCCTCTGTTTTGATAGAAATGTCTGTGACAAGGTACATTCTCACCATAATGTTTATGATATGTCATCATCACCTGCTGCTGCTCTTTTTTTTCAGGCTGGACGGGAACTGGAAGCTGAGCAGGCCTACAAGTACACGATGAAGGTATGATGCAGGTGCCTCTGCTGTTTGTCTGTACTGTACTGAGGTTGGGAAACTGGGAGGAAGATGCTGCCTTAACTCAGGACTTTACAACATTTCATGATGTGAATATTTTTCTAGAGGCTTTTCTTACCATCTTTGCCATTTGCTGCTGGGTGTGGAATAACCCATACATTACTATGGGGGACCTTTTTCCCACCTCTATAGAATTTGGTTTAAAGGAAAGACAGATGGCTTGGAAGTCAGGAGATCTGAATTATGGTCCTAGTTTTGCCACTAACTTTCTTGTGTTAACTTCTCTGGGCCTCATTTTCCTCATGTGTAGACTGAAGGTGTTGGTCTAGTCCACAGATCAGCATGCTTTCTGTGAAGGGCAAAATAATACTTTAGGCTTTGTGGGCCAAACTGTCTCTATCACATCTACTACACTCTTTTCTTGCAGTGCAAAAGGAGACATAGACAGACAATACATAAACAAATGAACATGGTTGTGTTTCAGATAAAAGTTTTACTTACAAAAACAGGCAGCAAGCTGGATTTGGCTCATGAGCAATATCTGCCAACCCTCATTGTATTCTATTAATTATGAACCACAGATAATGTGACTTGAAAGATAGTGGCCTAAACAAATTTGTTTTATTTTTCTCATCTCATGAAAAGTCCAGGGTTGGTTATCACAGCTCCACAATGTCATCAAAGACCCAAACTATATCGCTCTGCTCCAGTCATAGCACGCACTTCCCATCCTCTTTGTTGCAAGACAGCCACCACATACATATTTCAGGCACAATAAAGAACAAAAGGAAGCAAAGAATGAAGAGGACATGTTAGCTATTTCACCTCCCTTATAAAGCAATGACTTTACGGGGATAAAAGATATAGCATAGGGAATATGGTCAATGATATTGTAATAGTGTTGTGTGGTGACAGATGGTTGCTATACTTATGAGCACAGTGTAATGTATAGACTTGTAGAATCACTTTGTTCTACATCTGAAACTAGTGTAACATTGTGTGTCAACTACACTCAGATAAAAAAAAATAAAGATGTTTCACAGATACATAGAATTTGATGGTAAAGAAAGTCATTTCTAGAGAAGAGTATTTTGGGGGGTAAAAAAAGCAGCAATGACTTTAGCCACAATTGGTCATAAGACTACCCCTAGCTCTAAGGGAAGAAGGAAATGGAGATTTTTAACTAGCTGCATTCCTGCCCTGAAAAGAAATGAAGATTTTGTTAGTAAGAGAGTAGGTATTTAATAGCAACTAGACATCTCTGCTGCACATCTAGACTCTAAAATTAAATCTAGTATCTTTGATTCCTGTCACTTGCCAAATTGCAATATTATAGTCAAGACAGATTGGGTGATCATGTGAACTCTTTTAAAAGTAAACTTTATTAAAGTTACTTTATAAAAAAGAAATACACAAGTTGCAAATGTTTATACTAATTGAATTTTCATAAAGTAAATGTGTCCATGTAACCAGCACAATGTTCTGAGGTCTTTTAATGGAGTTACCATGTAATAGGGAATATAGGAAGAGCCAATTTCATGCCTAGGAACTATATTCTTTAACTGTGGTCCTGTAAATGAGGGGTCTCCCCAAAGGTATATCAGGCATGACATGTATCCTCCCCTTCCTTCTTCTTATGCAGCTGAAATTGAAAGATGAGACTCTGCTTGCAGAGATCCACATGGTACAGGAGACAGTTGGCTTTGGAAATCCATCTTTCTGACAGCCTTCCAGCTGAAGAATATTCTGTATGAGACTTCTTCCTTCTTTCCTTCTCAGAGAAATTAAACCCTGATTATTTCATCACATGAGGCCTGGGAATGGACAACACCATGAACAGAAACTCATTCATTTATTTCCATGGGCTATCTTACTGGATGGCCCTTACTGGATGTTTTACAAGTGACAGTAAAGTAGATGACAATAAAAAATGGAAGAGATTAAAAAATCATCAGTGTGGTTCTGGAGTTAATTAAGGTATACTGAGGTATATGTAAGAATGTAATTATTTCTATAATTAAGGCATAGTGGGTTCATTATTAAGTTTTCTGGTAAAAACTTATTAGATCACTCCTTTAGGAAGTCAACTGCTAAGGTCTCTGGCCAGGTTTGTATTAGGACAAACACATTAACCAGACCCTCTGGGTTGATTCAATGGTAAACAGAGCTGAACACAGAGGTTTTTGCTGATGGTGGGGGTACTCACTACCTCTAATTACGGGTATCTTCATGGAACTAAATCACAAGGGCTCCAAGAAGAGTCCATTACTCTATAATAGATGGAAAACTCACAACTAAGGCCATTATTCTAGGAATAGAGACGATAAAGGACCAATACTTCACTTCTTTTATTCTAGATCATTGCATAGCAAAACCAGAAATAAAGACTCCTTATCCTTAATTTTTTAAAAGAAGGTGCAAAGGAGGAAGATGGAGGAATAGGAGGGAAGGTGAAAGACATATTAATAAACACAGAAGGATAAAATAAACTTCACATCATTTACTGTTCTTCTATAGTCTCGGCTCTAACGCTACTTCCTGAGGCACCAAGGAAGTATCAGGCACGCCTTCTCTGCTCCTCCAGAACTGTATACTGACCATCTTTATCAACTCTGGTGTAGTCTCAGCGTCTCCCCCACGTAACTGTGAGCTTCCTAGGGGCAGGAACAGCGCACTTGCAGCTAAGCGTTCTAAACAGACGCCCAAAAAACGTTCCCTGGAAAGATAGATTTGAGAGCACTTTAGCAAGTCTCTTGTCCGCTCCCCCGGATTCTCCCAATATTCTTCACTCCAGCAGGAACCCACGGTCCAATGAAGACCGAGAGCGCTCACGCAGCTCGGCCTGCACTACCACCCCTGCTACACGCAAATCGCCGCGCGCCTTTTTTTGCAGGAGTTTAAGGGATGTTAGGGTTCGCAGCATTGCCTTATGGGAAGTGTAGGGCAGAAAGCGGAAGAGGCGGGGCGAGTGGACTCCGCTTCCGCCACCGGAGCGCTGAGGCTTGGGTCGCGGAGAGGTCGCGCCCCGGTTCGGCAGCGGGGACTGCTCCGTGTTCGTCGTCCGCCCCTCCCGAGGCCGTAGCGCTGATCTGTGCAGACAGCGGGACGCTGCGAGGAGCGGCAGCTGGCTCCCCAGGTCCCGGCGCACGCCGGCTGCACCATGGTCCAGTTCAGTGAGTGAGCTTCCGGGCGAGGCTGGTGGGCGTAGGGGGCGGGAGGTGGCGTAAGGGACCGGATGAAGCGCCTCTTGCTGGTGCGAGTTGGAAGCAACTCCAACCTGAGGCAGCCACTCTGCCTTACGTTTGGCCCTCTCCTCAGTTTCTCCTTTTCTCTTCCTTAAGCCATGCTGAAAAACCTATGAGAAAAATGGTATTCAGTTTATAGGTGAGGTAGCTGAGGCTCGTGGTTGCAGAGCTATTAACTGGCAGGCTGGTGTTGAGTTGGTTAAGGGATGAGGAGGTAGTCACTTCTCGTTGAAGCGCATGAAACGAGTTTCACAAAGAATATAGTATTTAAACCAGATTGACAATAACGGTTGGATGTAGAGATACTACAGTTGAGGAAGGAGCTTGTTATCTAACTAATTTTGTTTATTTTGTGTACTCAGTTCTTGTGTCTTAACCATTTATTTCTCTACAGCTTCTGTCCTCTGCAAGGCCTACCGTGGAGGCCACTTAGTCATCCGCCTTTCCCTGAGTGGCTGTACCAACCGGCCTTTCTACCGCATTGTGGCTGCTCACAACAAGTGCCCCAGGGATGGCCGTTTCGTGGAGCAATTGGGCTCCTATGATCCACTGCCCAACAGCCATGGAGAGAAAATTGTTGCTCTCAACCTGGACCGGATCCGGCATTGGATTGGCTGTGGGGCTCACCTCTCTAAGCCTGTGGAGAAACTTCTGGGTAACTCAGCTCTAGCCTTACTTCATTGAGGGGATTTTAAACTGAAGTCAGTTTCAGGGTGATAATAGTTAAGAATGATTTTCATTACCTCAGGCTGATCAGGACTGGAGTGAGAGCTGAAGTTGTGTTCTAATTGTCATTTTGAATCTGGAGACTCCTTGTTCTGTGTTATAATGAGTGAAAATCCTGTTGCTTCTAGGTCTCTCTGGCTTCTTTCCTCTGCATCCCATGATGATCACAAATGCTGAGAGGCTGCGAAGAAAACGGGCACGCGAAGTCCTCTTAGCATCTCAGAAAACAGATACAGAAACTACAGAAACTACAGAAACAAAAACGAGCTGACTTCAGCTGAGCTTGAGCAGAACACTGGGGAAAAGGTCTAAGTTCTCTTAAAATACTTGTGCAGAATACTTAGTTTTATTAGATTTAGAAGTCAATAAATGGAGTTTTCTAAGTCACCCATGCTCTTCTGGCCTGGCCTGAGCAGGGCGCAGGGAGAGATTTGTTCTTTCTGACATAGAGCTGGGTCTGGGTACTCACTTGCTTTTTTAGTCTTCATCTGGAGAAAGACAGTGACTGTGACGTGTGTTGGACTTCTGGGTTGGGCCCTGGATCTCTTGGGTAACTTTACAGTCTGCTCCCTTCCAAGACCCTTGTTTGAAAGCCCCCAGCCAGCCTGCCCATGGTCCATCAGAGTAATTCCTTCCTTAATCATTTATGGTCATCCCACTGGCTCAAGAACACAGTTACTTTGCTTATTTTTTTTTTTTGTAATTATAGATTTATATTGTCTTGTTTGACACATAATCTCAAATTTACAAAGGTAGATTTTTTTAATGAGCTTTTAAGCTATAAGAGTCTATTTTAAGAATGAGAAAATGGAAGAAAGGTAATATTGAAAAGTACCTATGTACATTCTCAGCTCTTTACAAGTAGAGTTATTTGTGAGGATTATTAGGTATCATGAAAGTGGGTAGGATTGTCTCCATCTTATTGATGGGAGGCTGAGGTTCAGAGGTGGAAACTTGACCAAAGCCACCTGTTTTCATTTGGGCAAAGCTACGATTCAGACTCTACTATGCATACCTGGAGAGCTCTTTCCAGCATATTTTAGTGTCTGGGGCAAAGTGGGTGTGAGATGAGGGATTTTTCAAAAGTCCACTTAAAAAACCAGTGTGATAGAATGAGGTTTCGGTGTCATGAATTTGGTAATGTAAATGACGGGCTGTGCCCAAAACCCAAAATGTCATTACCTCTTCCACCAGTTTGCAGGACAACCATAGACATGGATTGGAGAATTTTAGTGCACACCCTGGATAGTACAGATTTCAAATTCTGGCATGACACTATGGTGGGGAGATTTATAGAGGAGATAATAAAGTGCTAGTATGTACCAACTTACTTTATTCTCTGGGTTTTGTATTCTGAGAACAATTACCAGCCATCATTATGGTATCATCAAGTCTCTCCCAGGGTTGTTACTGGTTGGCTTCCCTTGCTTTGAGGGGACTTTGAAGTCAGGGCAGGCTGGAGAAGAACTGACTACTTGGATTTCTCTTGGATCTGGGAAAGAGAAATGCTATGAAAACCATGGGAACTCTGGAAGTTACAGATAGTAATCTCTGGATTGTTCAAGATCTTTGGATAAACTATAATTGTAGAGCGGAGGAGAATGATTCCGGAAAGTATTGACCAGTAAGGCAAACTGCTGGAAAATGGGTTAAGCTAAAATATTTTAAGCTACTGAGTTTCTGCCAATTCAGGTATTCACTTTGTGCCCTGGTTTTCCTTTGTCTAAGATCTATATACACACACTTTCTCTTTGAGCTCATCCTGTCCCTGATTTCCAAAGTTTTCTCAAGCTCTAGCCTTGCTCTGGGTCTCCCGACATAGTTTCTCACCATCTACTAGTTGATTGCATCAGCTTATCTTGCTATCACCTCAAATCCAACATGCTAAAACCCAGCTCTGCACTTAAGAAACCATTAAAATAATTAAAAACGCCTTTTCTTCAGCATCTTTATTTTTACTAAGGTGAGGGTTTGGGTCACGTTACCTTCACCAAAGTGGAAGGTGAATGGGAATGATTCTGTAATGTAAAAGTTAAAAGACCGGTATTTTGTGCTTTTGGTTAGGGTTGTTTTTCTTGCAGGAGTCAAGGGAAAGCCCTTACCCAGCAGTCCCAACGTGTAGGTTGCAAAATTATTGGGTTTGCACGTTCTGAGTACTCCTGTCTGAATCACTGAAAAGAACATGTTGAACCATGTCAAATTACCAAATGCCGATACTAATACAGTTATTTACTTAAAAAAAAAGGCAAACAAAACAGCAGCATATAAGTTCGAGTAATATGGACGTGCCATATATTAGATAAGCTTAAGCGTTGGGACACCGGGGAGAAGATAGGCGCCAGCGTCCCTGAGTAAGGGGAGGAGGGCGTCCTGGCACTGGGCGCTATCGCCGGACCAGGCTGAGGGAGTTCCCCACAGCAGAGCTTTCTGGGCTGGCCACGCCCTCGCGTTGCAGCCGCCGTAAAGTGTGGCCTCCTGGCCACGCCTCCCCCGGCGCTTCTTGTGACGCGGTCGCCCTGGGTTGTTTTTTTTTTTGCGCGGGAAAAGGAGGCAGTTCGGAGGGCTAGGCAGTGTTACCGGCACCGGCAGTTTTTGCGGAGTTTGCAGTTCGCTCCCTGCCCCGGCCGGCCATGGGGCTGCTGGAGCTGTGCGAGGAAGTGTTTGGTACTGCCGACCTTTATCGAGTGTTGGGTGTGCGGCGCGAGGCCTCGGACAGCGAGGTCCGGCGCGGCTACCACAAGGTGTCCCTGCAGGTCCACCCGGACCGGGTCGGCCAGGACGACAAAGAAGACGCCACCCGCCGTTTCCAGGTACGCGAGTCCGCGCTCCCACTGGCCGCCTGGGTTTCTCTTGGTCTTTTGGCCGCCTGGCCCCGCCCCAGCGGAGCGTGCCCAGCTCGGTCTGGCTTTTTCTAATCTTTAGTTCCCGAAGCGCGGTTTCAGTGAGGGTTGCAGGGATGACTTTTGGATTCTCTCTCCCCGCAGATCCTCGGGAAAGTCTATTCTGTTCTGAGCGACAAAGAGCAGAGAGCACTGTACAATGAGCAGGGAACAGTGGACGAAGAGTCGGATGTGCTCAACCAAGATCGGGACTGGGAGACGTATTGGAGGTTACTTTTTAAAAAGGTAGAGGATTCTGGAGATTTCTTTGTGACCGTTCCCTTCATTCATTCGACAAACGTTTATTGAATGCCTTTAAGGCACTGCATTTTGTGTTGTGTAGGAATGAGGAATTTGTTTCATTTCAAAAATACAGATAAATACATACAAGCAAGCATTCCTCAGTAGATACATATGTCTTTGAAGAAGAATAAATCTATTTAATCGTAAAACATGCGCGGTTCTACTGAAATGGGTCTTTAATTTCCTGTTGATGTAGAGCGATTGTAGTGAAAGAGGTGGTTTAATATTTTACAAGATAAGGCTTCATTTTACATATCCACATGTAAGTCCTGAGTTTTCCTGAGAAACGTCACTTAAAATTTCCTGGTCTGTAACTTAGTAGTTGTGAAGGTTGGAGTAGGGAGAACTCTGGAAAAGCTTTGGCATAGAAAATGTTGTTCCTTGCAACAGTTTCAACTCAAGCAACTGTTGTACTTGGAGACAAATAGTTCAACACCTAAATCTGGTTTTACTAGTATACTTTTTATTTATTTAAAATAAAATTGTCAGTTAAAGCTAAAACATATGTCTCTTATGTGTTCAGATATCTCTAGAAGACATTCAAGCTTTTGAAAAGACATACAAAGGTTCTGAAGAAGAGCTGGCAGATATTAAACAGGCCTATTTGGATTTCAAGGGTGACATGGATCAGATCATGGAGTCTGTGCTGTGTGTGCAGTACACAGAGGAACCCAGGATAAGGAACATTATCCAGCAAGCCATTGATGCTGGAGAGATCCCATCCTATAATGCCTTTGTCAAAGAATCGAAGCAAAAGATGAATGCAAGAAAAAGGAGGGTAGGATTTTGAATGCAATTTATTATTTCTTTATTGCTTCCAAAAAGACTATGAGAGTATTTACAATAACAAATATAGTAAGATTACTTAAATGAGAACGAGAGTTAACTTATTATATAGTTGTTGTCTAATGAAATGAGCATACCAGCTCATCAAGAGAAACTTTTTCCTAGTATGTTGTGCTTAACAGGATTTTTACTATGTGGATGGTTTAAATAACTAATATAATCTTAAAATAACACAAATATTCTTTATTCCTCAAGAGATAAAATAATGGAGTCCAAATACATAGGTTATAGATGGTGGCTCACTCGGTTAAGGGATGGTAAGAGGGTGACAGAAACTTTGTGTGGGGGGTGGCGGGGGGAGAGACTGTGTCTTGTTAATACAGATTTTCTTTTGTCTTTGCCCAAACTAATTCTTGAGTTGGACCCGGAATATACATTTCTAAACAAATGACTCAGTTTATTTTGATGCAACTGTATTCCCAAACACACTGTGAGAGGAGCACTTTTGTGGAGAATCCAGGATTATGGCCTCTCTGCCTTATTATACTTGGTATTGGTAGGGGGAGGGATGATGTCAGGGGAAAGGAGCTTTAGGACAGATGAGGTTCTGGGGGGGAGTGGATTCAAGATAGCAAGCATCTGTGTCTCTGGTCTTCTGGGGTAGTAGCCATTGTCTCAACCTGGATTTCCTAATGGGAGCTCAGTGGAAAGTAGGCAGTGTAAGATTTGGAGGTGGAGGTAGGTTTGCAGCCTTGATACAAGTACCAACTAGGGGTAAGCTGGTGGGTGTGTGTGTGTGTGTCTTGAATTCAGGCCCCACGTACATACTAGGGGTAAGCTGGTGTGTGTGTGTGTGTGTGTGTGTGTGTGTGTCTTGAATTCAAGCCCCATATTGGGCATGGAGCCTACTTTAAAAAAAATAATAATCATTTGGGCTTATAGGCTACATGTGTTTAGGCTCAAGCTGACCATTTAAGTTGGTAATCATTTTCTCTGGTGAAACTGAGCACAGCTGTATCCAGTAATAGGCTATTAGCTTGAGAAACTTCCCTAGAGTTGGGGGCAGGGGGATGGCATAGTTTTGAGAGAGACTTCACCAACTTGGATGGTGGGTACACAGTATTAAAGAAAGTATTAAGAAATAGAATACAAGGACTGAAAGTAGACCATGGAAACTCTGTCTTTTTATTGCAATAACAAAACCCTAATGTATCATCATTTCCAGTATTAATAGTGTTCATTACTGTTTAGAAAGTTTACTGGGGTTTGGGACCTATTACAGTGTTAGTTGTTGCCCTGAAATGAAGAACAAACTCATTAACATTCCCCAAGGTATTCTTGTGGTATTTTGGAATCAGTGCCCTAGGAAAATTTGGCAGAAGAAGGTGGCTTTGAAGTCAGGTAAAGAAAGGTTAAAACTGAGTTTGTTAGTATTTATTTTGACTACTTGGGAATTTTAAGCCAGGGTTACTCTCAAGGCTGCCACCAGTCACATGTAGTAAAAAGTGGGTTTCCAGAGGAGAGGAATCTGAGATGCCTTTGTCTTGACAACATTTTTGAGGGCATCCTTGGTTAAATGACGTTTCCTAGTTCTAGCATTTTGTTTTCATTCTTAACCACCATGTAGTTTATGATACCAAACTACTTGCTACCCCTAGCTAGTAGAAACGGGGGAAACTCAGAAATGCTTATTAGAATCAGAGGATCAACTGCATGCTGTCAGCTGTGTTGTCTTTTAATGAATGACATATTTGTGTAATTCTGTCCTTTTTATCTATATAATCCTCAAATGGAAAGTTTCTTATAATAGATTTGCTTTTGGGAAAGATGGTATTTTTTAGTATATGCTGAGTTGCCATGGAGTCTCACGTGAGTTTCTGTTTTAGGCTCAGGAAGAGGCTAAAGAAGCAGAAAAGAGCAGGAAGGAGTTGGGCCTTGATGAAGGAGTAGATAACTTGAAAGCAGTCATTCAGGTAAACTTGGCAGGTTGTCTTTAAAGGTTGTCACCACTTTCATATTCTGATTCTTTCTGCTTATATTTTCTTTATAGTGTGTATATGATGTGGGTGTTGTGTTTTCTTTCAAGACATAACTCGCATACCATGTTTTCATCTTTTTAAAGTGCACAATTCAGTGGCTTTTAGTGTATTCATCAAGTTGTATAATTGTTAGCACTAATTACAGAACATTTTCTTTCTTTTTTTTTTTTTAAATATTTTTATTTATTTCTATGAGAGAGAGAGAGACAGCGTGAGCAGGGGAGGGTCAGAGAGAGAGTTAGACACAGAATCTGAAATAGGCTCCAGGCTCCGAGCTGGCAGTCAGCACAGAGCCCGACGCGGGGCCCGAACCCACGAACCGCGAGATCATGACCTAAGCGAAAGTCGGATGCTTAACCGACTAAGCCACCCAGGCGCCCCCAGAACATTTTCATCACCTTAAAAACAAACCCCTTGCTCATGAGCAGTCATTCACCCATTCTCCCTTCCACCAGCCCTTGGCAACCACTGAATACTTTTGTCTCTGGATAGACTTGTGTTTTGAAAGCTTGTGTTTTAACCTCTTAAACAGAGCAGACAAAAGGATCGGCAAAAGGAAATGGACAATTTTCTGGCTCAGATGGAAGCAAAGTACTGCAAACCTTCTAAACGAGGAGGGAAAAAAACGCCTCTCAAGAAAGAAAAGAAATAATGGATTTTTTTCTTCAAAAGCCTTTAGGTGTTAATTGGTGCCCTTACAGGCAAGGTACAGTCAAGATTTCAAGACAGAAGTCAACCCTGCCCTTGCAAAGTTGTCCTTCCAGCCTAAATTATTAGATCAATGCTGTAAACCAAGCAGAATCTCTCAACCTGATTTTAGGAACCGTAGAAATCCCGATATTCTTTGAGGTCCTGTATGAAGGAATTTGGTGGTGATTTTTGAGGGAATGGGAGTAGTGTACTCGGCAGCACTTGCTTCTATGGATCTTCTATACAAAGAATTCTTACCTGGAATGTGGGTCTGTCCCATATTGCCTTTAGCAGTTGTCATTTTGGCATGCAGGAGTGTGTACACAGCTGCAGAGTATTCGAAGTGATGTGTGTGTTTATTAAAACAATAGGTCTACCTGGCTAGAAAGCCTTTAAAACACTTGCTGGATGTCTGTCTTTCAAATATTTGCAAGTTTACTCTCGGGCTTAATATTCTTGAATAGATCCCCTTTCCTTTTTGTTTTTGTTTTACTCAGCCGGCTTTTGTACTCTGCTTGAAGTAAAGGAGAAACAGATGTTCAGATTACCTCAGGCATCTTTGTAAGACTTAATACATGATGAAATAAACAAGTTAAGAAAGACTGTTAAGTTGTGGGGCCTTTAAAATGATCTCAGTGATCATTAAAAAAAATCTAACATCTAGAGAAACTATGGAAGGTATTTAGAGAAAATCTAACATCTAGAGAAACTATGGAAGGTATTTAGAGAAGAGAGAAGAAAAGTAATCCTAGTCAGCTTTGATAGTAGGTAGCCTGATTTAAGTATCATAAAGAGGAGTTATTGTCCTGCCTGTAACTGTTGAGTGTTCTTAGGTCACAGAATTTGTCTGAACTTGTTTCCTCATCTATAAAAGAGTGAGGGAGTTGGGCTAAGTGACTTCTTTAGAGGTTTCTTCTGACTCTCTAAATTTGAAAGGCAAGCCATCTTGATCTTGTGGTTTGTTACCGTGCACTCATGGTATTGATTTGTGAGAATAGTACAGGTTTTTACTTACATTTAGTCAAATTGGTATATACACATTGGAATATTTGGAAATTTTTTTTAGCAACTGTTCAACTTAAAATCTTTGATTTGTGGACTTACGTATTCAATACCATATGCATAAAACAACCTTTCTATTACTGAGCTTTATGATAACTTAGGTAAGCACATGACACGTTGTCAGTTTGGAATTACAAACAGGTTAAAAAATACTCTTGAATTGTATTGAAAATATCATTTAATGTAGGTTGTTCGGAGCATCCGTCTTCATATGATAGCATTAGTACACTTTGATATAATAAAAAAAATTACGTCTATTTATGATCACTTGAATTTACCCACTCTAAAGATTAACAATAAGATCTAAAACTGATAGGGTCATCAAAATTAAAGTTCAGTGAAATTTAAATAAAATGAATTTAAGCCATAGTTAGAACCACTGCTGCATTTATGGATGTCCTCGAAAAAAAGGTCCGTGGTGAAATTAGAAGAATGCTGAAGTTCTCTAGTTGTGCTCTTAGTATATGTTTATACTGGACCAGTTACCAGAGTTTCTGAAATTTTAAGGCACTGCTGGCTTACCAGCAGATTCTGTAAATTTTCAAGTTGACTTAGAACTTACGGAGAAAATCTGATAAGGTGAATTTAATAGTTAAAGTGTGTGTGTGTGTGTGTGTGTGAGAGAGAGAGAGAGAGAGAGACTACTAAAGTCCTTTAAGAAGAAAAGAAGCATAATCTGATACCAAGCAGACATTGTGAGGTTGAGCTGTCCTATCTGAAAATATATATACATTACGGCTTATTACATAAGTTACTTTAAACCAATGTTCAACATGTTCACCCCTTCCATACCTCTTTGCTTAGAAGATTGGACATCTAAAGAGAAAGCTTTAGGAATGACATCTGTTTGATGAGTAGCTCAGGTTTTTGACAGAACTGTCTCCTAAAAATGCCTTAAAAATGCGTACAACTCTCCAGAAATTCATATAAGCAGAAGTTTTCTGAAGCCTGTGATAGCATCATGTTATCAAACAATCATTTGCTGCTTTTTATGTGTGTATAGTCTTCATAAACTCTCACAGAATCCTATAATTGAACTGATCATTGTTAACAGACAACATGAGCAGTGATTTGGGGATAATTATTCATTTCTTTCATCTTTGGGTACAAATTCTACTGTCCAGTGGAGTAGGTTAACTTATGCTGAAAGAAGATGGTAACTGGAGAAACAGTACCCATGTAATCTTTGGCAGATATTCTTTTTTTTCTCAGTCAGTTATACCAGATTAACACTTCATGAAGATGGTTTTAAGTTGTCTCTCTTGTATACACCTTTGCATCACAAGATGACTGAACACTGATTCGTGAAATTTTCTCACTTGGTCCCTGTAGTTTAAAGCAGTTTCTTCTTATTTGCCCTACGGTCCCTGCCTGGTTCTGGAGACTGGTCCACCCCTGTTTTGAGATTTTGTAGATCCATGTAATTGAGGACCTGTCAGACAAAGATGACATCATAGAGTGACATTAGTAGACATTTTAGATTTGGTAATCTCAAATTCATACCTAAGGGCTTTTTTGCTCCAGTTATCAGTTGGACTTAAATTTGGAGACTGGTACTAAGTAGTAGAGCATATATATACCAAGGCAGTTAGAACCACATTTGCATTATTTTATCATGTAAAACGTACAAGTCTGTATTAAGATATGAAACCTAGTTCTAGAGAAGAACCCACTAATTAAAACAGACTGATATGTCTGTGTCACTTATCTAAATGTTTTAACTGGCCATCAGCATGGCTAAATGGAATAACTAGCTCAGAGGCAGCACTGCTTCTCTATGAGGACTAATCCAAGAAAAGGATCCACTGAAGGCATTCAGAGACTGCCAAACAATGCAAATAGGAACTGAACAAGAGAATTTACGTGGATGACAGAGATAATTTGATGCAGATTACTTTTTAATCTAACAGGAAACATTTCAACTGCTTAATACTTCCATACTTCACCTACAACATAATGAGAATGACCCTGATAGTGGTGAGAAGACCATTATAGGAAGATAACTTTTAAGTTAAGATATCCTTAAGTTTTCTCCTTCCCTATGAAAATACAATCTATAGAATATGACTTAGAAATCAGAAAAGTTAATAGAATAGACTCAGACTCCGCATGTCTTGATATTTTAAAATTTCTTTTCTTACTTTGGCCTAGCAGGTTAACTGACCATAGCAGTTTATTCTACAGCAGTATGGATTTTGCCTACATCATAAAACCCATGCAGTGTTTGAATGTTATAAAAATGGCTTATTTCACTTAAGTTTTTTAGATTGAAGAAAAGAAAGTACTGTCTATTTTGCCAGAGTGGTGAGAAGTTTATTTACATATGAAAAAACAAATCTGGAACTTGGCCCTGGGCAATAGAGGTCTCCTCTATCTTTATTATATGCCATTTCCAAAAGGAATTTGATTGAGGTGATTTACAAAGATGTAGGAAAACAAAATATAATAACATTTGGAGGAAGGGGAAATAAACATAGGAAACAGACAAAGCAGGGTCTTAACATAGCCACACAGTGGTAAAAATAGAGCCATGGTCCCACCTGTCACTGCAGATCCCCTGCCGGGTCGGGCCTGATGAGGATACTCAGCAACACACAAATGATGATATTGTGTATCTGGCTGCAAAACAAAAAAGATGAGACGCTTCTTACAATGGGACTTCTCCCAAAGGATGTATGTTAGTAGATTTACAAGGGAATACCTTGAAATCAGACAACATTGTAAATGGCATTGTCTGCCATCTGAGGGATAGGTTGGCTGAGTGCACTCTTAAGTAAAGAATCCCAAACCAGAGACCTACAAAGCCATTTGTTAACTTGGAAAAATTTTTAAGTTCTTTTATAAAAATTTTTTCAAGTTCTAAAATTTTATTAATATGCCATTAAGAAAATTGTAGCACTTATAAGTAATCCATATGGTTTAATATTTCTAAGTACTTACAATTGGCTGTCAAGGGAATTTTATCTAATTTAGATTGCCTGCTGACTAAAGTTTAAAACAACAGAACAGAGTCTTTTCAACATTAAACACCCATGATTTTCTCTCCATGGTTGAAATGTGACTCACAATATGAAATTCAAGCATTTCAAAATCACCTCTAGTAATTTAAAGATTTTAAGATATAACTAAAATACTGAAATGTATCAAAAAAGCTATCAATGCCATCCTGCTGATGCTTCTGAAATAAAAAACATCCCTCTCAGTTCCCTGTTGGAGCAGTGGAATCAAGACATTTCAGAAAATTTTTTTTTTTTGGTGAAGCCCCCTTTTCTTTTTTATTGGGGTCAACAAACTTCCTTTCTTTAGAGGGCCAGAAAGTAGATATTTTAGGCTTTTTGGTACATACTGCTGGAAACTGCCTACCACTGCTGTTAGAGTGAGAAAGCAGTCATAGACAGTACATAAATGAATGAGTATGGTAATTCTCCTCTAATAACTTTATTTATAAAAACAATTTTTGTGGTGAGCCAAATGGCCCATAAAAATAGTTTGTTGACCCCTAGGAGCAGAGTGCTAGTCTGGAAGTGCCAAGCCAGGAACTCGGATATAGTGCTCTTAGTTACATTGAGCTACTAGGTGTTCCCTTTGGGTGACAGCAAACTGGGAGAGACAACTAAGGTAAGAAATTCTTACTTTTATTGTTATAAACATCAGAAAAAGAAGAAACTGAAAATTATATATAAATGTTTTATAGAGAACGTAGCTGTAGAATATAATCATGAAACACTGCTTTAACAAGTGCCCTGAATCAGATTATGAGAGGACAGATTTAATAGAGGTTCTCAAACTTTCTAGGGTTCACATTGAGTAAGAATCAGAAATGGTCACATTTCCCTTTAGGTCATGTTTTGGTGAATCTCCCCCTAAATAAGTCTCCTAAGGTCTGTTGAGTTAAAGTGTCCCCTCCTGCCTCTGCCACCACAATTTATGTCCACCTGGAACATGTGGCTGTGACTATTTGGAGATAGAATCTCTGCAAATGTAATCAAGATAAGGTGAGGTCAGGTTGGATTAGAGTCAGCCATAAATTCAATGACTGGTATCTTCATAAGAGGGAAGTCTGGACACAAAAGATACAGGGAGGAAGGCTGTGTGAAGGCATAGGCAGAAGCTGGAGTGATGCAGCTGCACAGCAAGGACCACCAGGGACCACTGGAGGCTACCAGAAGCCAAGAAGAGGTGAGAAGACCCACATCCATAGAGCCTGTAGTAGAAGGAAGCATAGGTCTGCTGACACCTTGATTTTGGACTTTTAGGCTCTGGAACTGAAAGAATAAAATTCTGTTGTTTTAAGCCACCCAGTCTGGTAATTTGTTATGGTAATCCTAGGAAACTACTACAACATCCCAGTAACATTGTTCTCACCACTCTTTCAGTGAGGATAGTATATTGCTTTAGGCTGATACAGTTCAAGGCTTATAAGTTGGAATAAGTGGGCTTCAAATACCACCATCCTGAATGAAAACTGGTATTGGATGTGAGGCCGCTGGCTCCTGAGCACTGAGTGTGGCCCCATTCACTTCTTGAGGCTCTTCAAGCCCTCTTGCCACAAAGCAGATCAGATGGGGCTGAGCTCCTGGCCTACAATTGGGCAAGGTCAGTGCATGACCTCCACTACCAACTAAATTTTTTCTATTAGTTGCTTAAAAGGGCTAGTAAATGCACATTATATGGTAAGGCTATGTGAGCATCTCAAGCACCAGTTAAAGAGTTGACTTTTTTTTAGGTGATTTACCTATCCATCAGTCCACATCATAATCTGATACCAGTGTTGGTGTAACTCTGTAAGAGCAGTGTTAGAGAATGGGTTATGTTGATCTGATATGCACTGGAGTATGACATTTTTTTTATTCTCAGAAATATTTAATAATTTAATATTTAACAATTTAAATTAGAATTTGTGATTCATGTGTAAGGCATTTCAACTTATTCTTTTTATGAGTTGAATAAGTGGCAAAGACCAGTTAGAATTTCAACAAGATGTACTTCTAATGCTATTTTTATTACTAAGAACCTCAGCTTTTATTCTTGGAATTGATTAAGCTACTACGTGAAATCTTAAGTCTGCCAAACTAATTTTTTTTTCCTTTCCCCAACTGTCAAGACCATAGAAGTATGTTGCTCTACCAAAAATGACTGAGTAGTGTTGGGCCTGGAGAAAAAGTCAGGTAAAAGGAGTCTCTCCTGGGGCTGCTGATGGTTAGGCTCATCCACTACTGCACTTCGCGCTCGATTGGAGTCACTGTGGGTTTTCTGCAGAGGAGACAAAAATTTTAAGAAATAGTTAAAACAATTTGTAGCTAGAGTTGTGCATGTCCTACATCAACCCAGGTAGGTATGAAAACTACAGGCCAAGCAGCTCTAATTCCATTGTCATAAGTTAGGATTCAGTTTCCAGAATATGATCCTGCACTGTTACTGTCCATGAGGTCTTAGAAGCACATGGAAAAGGCAATAGGAGAAAGACATACCGTTTGCCTTTGCGACGCCGCAGTGCTCAAGTGTTCCACTTCAGCTGTGCCGATAGGTGGCAGGAGATTATTTCGACTCAGGGGCATTGGTGAGGGAGAGGAGAGCGAGTCCGCCGCTCCTGGGCTGCAGATCCCACCAGCAAACACCAAGATAGTAAAGCATAAAGTTATAACAATACTAGGAAACTACTTAGAACCAAATAAATAAAGGAGATGAGTTTAATGTCATGCACAGAATGCTTTAAGTTGTCTATGTTTTTACATAAAGAAATCTCAGTGAAAGGATTTTGGAAAATCAGAGTTGGGGGGGTTTTCTCATAGTATTTTCTGATTTTTGTTGAAACTTTATCCTGGGCACACAGCATTAAGTTTAGCTCTTTGTGAAATTTTCCCTGTCTGGTGTTAACACTGTTAAGCTGTTAACCTGATATGGATTTGAAATTTCATATCTGATGGAATTCTCCATAGTTCTGGGCCTTTTGATTGTCCTTTTCACTAATAACAGTAGTCCTCCCTTATCCACCCTCATCCTCAAATAAGTTTTATAGCTGTATCAATATCAACATCAATATAATAAAATAGCGAATAGGTGAGAAGAACCCTGGTGTCATGAAAGATTTGTGGTTGGTGTAGACATCTCTCTTAGTGAATCTATGGGGGACCGATGAAAACAAATTGAAAAATCAGTCAAGAAATAACATGTTGGGAGAGAAGCATAGTGACATGTGCTTAATTTAGAAGCTGAATTCAAAACACAGTTACAGCCATGTTATCTCATACCCTTGATCACGGTGTTAGAATCAAATATCCCAAGATGTTTTGTGAATCAATGACTAATAATTTTATTTTTAAAAAATGGCTTCTAAGTATTTTTTGCGTGATGAGGCTCAAAGTGAAGTAAGGGTGGGAAGAGGGAAGAGAATATGTTTAGTGTTATTTCCTAAGAAGTGGTAAGGGATATTTTTCCTGGTATGTAGGCAAGTACTTATCTGAGGTTAAAATGTTACATTGTCAATAGAATAAGCAGATCCCAAGGGTACAGAAAAATATTAAAGGAGAGTTCACTATGATTTTGGGATGAATTTCCCACTAAGGAAAATGTTTAATAAGATACATATATTTTATTCCTTAGATGAGTGTCGCTGAAGTATTCTAGCCATTTTATATGTAGAAATATAAAACTTTTGCTAGCTTAACGGAAAACTCCAATATCTGTATTGTATTCAACTTTAACCACATTTTTTTCTGTATTGAATTTAAACCATCATGGGACTATTTAATTAATTTCTAAGCATATATTTCAATCCTACATTTAAATTCATTCTCTTCATAAAATTCTTCATTAGTTTTATCACAGTTTCCAAAAATTCTGCTTTGAAACCTACACTCGGGATCCTCTGAGGATTTCTTCCACAGGCCTTGGGGTTCCAGCGCGTGAATGGCTTGTGCTGATGGGGTGAAGGGTACGTGGTGGGGGATTGCGTCTCCTGGCGGATTGCACTGTGTATGACAGAGCTGACGTACTAAACTCCAGGGCTCGATATGGCCAATTTCGGGTTGAAAGGATGGTACTGGATCCAGGTCTCATAAGTAGCTTGTCATCAAGGTCTCTAGTGGCCAAATCAGAAACCCAGAATGAAATCAAGATTGCTCTGTATAGGGAAACAGGACTCAAAGGCTTAGACTGTAAAATGCATTCAAGGGAGAAAAAGGCAAAGGAAGTAACCTAGTATATACAAATTACATCTAGTTCAGGCATGAGAATGTGTTATTTTATTTTTAAAAGTTTATGTATTTATTTTGAGAGAGAGCAACCAGTGGAGGAGTAGACAGAGGGGGAGAGAGAGAATCCTAAGCAGGCTCCACAGTGTCAGGGCGGAGCCTGATGTGGGGCTCAAACTCACGAACCGTGAGATCACGACCTGAGCTGAAACCAAGAGTTGGATGCTTAACTGACTGAGCCACCCAGGCACCCCAATAATGTGTTCTTAAAAGGACATCATTTTACTTATACAAATAATTTAATAGAATGGAGACTTCAGAAAGCAAATCCATTTTTCATCTGCCAAGACAGTGACTTCTTTAGTTACAGTGAAGGCTAACCTGAAGAGTACCTACACTAGAGTGCTTCCCAAAAGTTTACCTCATAGATCCCTACCATATTTGAGACATTCTTTGTGCTGAAGGAAAGACTTAGTTAAAAAGCAAATATTGCTGCTTGGGAGCAATGTGGCACCAGTATGGCTCCCACTCAAAGATTAAAATGCTGAGCTCATTGGAGCTTGCAGGGGTAGGGGTTCGGGTTTCTTGGAAAGCTAGAAGGAGGCAAAAGGTCCAGAGCCTCCTGCTGCCCAGGGCACCAGGACTATAGTAGATCCCTATTTGCATAAGCAGCTGAAATAACACTTTTCTGTACGTACTCTGAAAAGTAAAATATGCCCAAAAAGTTCAGTAGCTTAAACTCTACCCTACAGATTTGGGGCTTTTTATTTTGTTTTTTAAAATACAGATGAGATATATGTGCTATAAGACACCTAAAAGAGCAAGGAAATGGAGAGAATGTGAAAGAATTACACTCTGCCACATGCTCTTTTGGCTTTCAGCAAGTTCCTCAAACTTTCAGGCCCTTTGGTGTCTGTAGGGCAAAATATACCTCAGTGTTTGGAGAACTGTGAAGGGGAAATAGCCATTAAGGAATGGACTAAACCTTGAGCATTACTCACAAGAGATTTTGCTGGTCTTCCTCCCTAACCATTCACTTACTTTTACCTTTACATATCAAATTCCTTTAGGCCTTAGGTGCTCTATGCTTATCTTTATTTTGTCTTCTGGACTGCTCATTTATAATTCTGGATTCAGTCATCACCTTTAGCCAGGTGACTTCTAGATCACTTTCCAAAGCTGACCTCTTCCATGTTTCCAGTGAGATGGCCTGGCATTGTAAACTCAACACACCCCAAACCAAATTTATCTTTACTCCACAAGTTTCCCTTGAGTTTGAAATCTCTGAGTTGACTTTGATTCCTCTGCTTTTATAGAATCTGATTGTTTTTTGCTTTTTTTGTTTTTACAGTAGCTCTATAATACTCCATTCCTTTCTTATCTTTTGCTACAACTCGAGTACAGACTTTCGGCAGCTTGAACTCCTACACACACACACACACACACACACACACACACACACACTTTTTAAGTAATCTTTACACCCCAGCATGGGGCTTGAACTCAGTCCCAAGATAAAGAGTCACATGCTCTTCGAACTGAGCCATCCTGGTGCCCCTTGAACACCTATATTAATTAGACTCTTTACCTTCAGTTCCTCCTGCTTCAATCCAATCTATGTTCTGCTGTAAAATCTATCTTTCAAATACTGATTTAAATATATGTGCTCCTAGGTGAAATTCATATATTGCTGGCAGGAGGGTCAGATGGTGTAATTAACTTTGGCAAACTGTATGGCAGGTTCTTATAAAGTTAAACTTATCTATCCTATGGCACTTTATACATGCTGACCCTAGAAAAATGAGGCCATACGTCCGCAAAAAAGACCAGTGCAAGAATGTTTATAATGCCTTTAAGCATAACAACCCCAACCTGGAAACACCTCAGGTGTTCACTAACAGGAGAATGGATAAACAAATTGTGGTGTATTCTTACAGTAGAATATTACTTAGCAACAAAAGAGAAGATCATGTGCAACAACATAAATGGATCTCAAAAACATGGCATTCAAACCCCCCAGTCTGGTCCCAGCCTTCATTAATTTCATAGTACTCTTTCCCACTAATCACACCATGATATCTGTTTTAATTCTGAAAAATAATCAATGATCTTGGGTCAGAACCAATAAATTGTGACCTACTCCTTTTCTTATAGCAAAACTGGTCTGCTTTCTCTTCTGAATAGTTCTTTCTTGTTTCCAAATCTTTTCCCACACCATTCCTCCTACCTGCAATAGCATTGTTGCTCTTCTCTATTTATTCAAACTCCCATCTTTGAAGGAAAAGTTCAAACCTACAGTTATGCACCAAAATGCCTCCACTCTTTGGGACCACCATGCATTCACTCTGGGTACCACACACTTGACATTCAGTCACAAAGATGCCCTATGTGGGTCTCTCTTTACCCGTTTGTGTCTTCTCTTTCCAGTTACATTATTGGCTCCTTTAGGGTGGAAACCATTTCCTTAGATGTTTTTACTTCCCAAATTTCTCTAGTTGCTTGGTAGATACTCAGCATGCATACTGATCAACTGATGTAGCTTTCCTTTTATTTCTCAGTGTTCTATGTAAACTCTAGAATCTATTAAAACTTTATACATCTTACAGTAACTTGTCCATTAGGGAGAGATTTCTTGGCTGTAGAGGCATCCCATGAACCAAGAGACCATTCACATTTGGCTGATGACCACTTGCTGCTTGACAGAGATTCATCTACATGTCAAAAGAAAATGTTACTTGTATTGGTTGGTGAAAATACTTGGTTTCCCAACTTTGCCAAAAGATAGTATTTTCAAATTAGGAGATCTGTACTTTTTTCTCCTATGCCTCAACTTTTTTAACATCTTTCACGAGTAGCCTAGCTGGGGCTCCAAGTCCACTGTTAAAATGACAAGTCAGAGTCCTTCTCTCTTCATTTTTAAATGTCACCAGGTAAGGGAAGCCTGATCAACTGAGATGAAAGACGTTAACAGCTACTCTGATAGGGGATAGAGGACTTTATTACTATCATTATTTATATTACATTAGAAAAGAAAACAAAATATGAAATAAAAATAGAAAAAGAGTAAACTCTGACATAATCTCTTTCACCATCAAACAGTCTTACACTCTGCATAAACATCCTTTCTCTTTCACTACCTCTGGAGCAGTCAGCTATCATCATAACCTAAATTCTGAAAACTTTTATTAGAAAGAGTTAATCTTATTTGTTCTAGTGTTAGCAGGATTTAATCTTCCTTGGACTAACATTGCCACCTTGAAGTGCTTTTGATTTTCTCTGTCAGATCATCAGTTCAGTGCCCTTCCTGGCCATCTTCTTCTGCCATAGCATGCATTTTCTTCCTACTTTCTCTAAGGAATCTTTGGATTAATGCTTCTCTTTCCTTTGGTCACTAAGAGCCAGAAACATTTAAGTTAACTATTCATAACTTAGGCTACCTAACCCATAGTCAGACCACTTAAGTTAGCATGTTAGAAGTATTTTATTACCACCAAGAACATTAGTTCACCTGGTTAAGCCACCAGTGTGATACGATATGGATGGGCCTTATTGATTTTATTTTTATGTAACACATTTGTAAATCCAGCAGGACAATATCAGACCAGTATACCAACAAAGCAAACACTAGACCTGGTAGTAAAACCCAGTGATGGTGAGCGTGGCTCAAGGATTAGAATCCATCCCCCTCTCCTTTTTTTTGGCCACAGGTAACACTGAGAAACGACCATGTAGGAACTGGGACTAGATGAAGGGATGAGACCAGGCTCATCAGGCTTCTGCAAGAAATGGCTGTTCTTATGCCTGTCCACAGATTTATTTATTTATTTATTTTTGCCTGTCCACAGATTTAATTGGGACTACTTTTTCCTTTGGTTTGCTTTTTATGCCTGTTATTAATGAGACTAAACATCCAAAAGGCAAAAAAAAAAAAAAAAAATCAATAGATTCAAATACCAAAAATAAAACCCAGGTAGGCTGAGGGAAGAGGAAAAGGAGTCAAAATGGAGAAATTCAAAGAATAAGATGTTACCTTTTTCATCATATCCTTTATTCTCCCAAACAGACTTAGGCCTGCAATCAGGCAGCAATAGCTGATTCTACATTGCATAACTTATGGATGACTTTTAAAAAGAGCTGACTAAATATTAACCCTAATTTGCTATTAATTTTTTAAACTGAAATTAAACTTATCAGTGCAGAGTCACTGGATTACTGGGATAAACACATTACTGAAAACAGTCAAGTCATAAATAATAAAATTAAGGCAAATAACTCTGAGCAAGCTTCTGGCAAGAACAGTCCTAGGTTCTCCAGCACATTCCTGTATGGTGCTTACTGTATTTGAGGTGATGGACGGCACCTTTGACTGTGGCACTCGAGGTAAGACCAACGGTTGTGGTTCACTCAGCACACAGGGGCTTTCTGAAACTGGTCTGGTGTTTGCAACATTACTCTCATCATCTGAACAAAGGAATAGAATCTATTATCCATGGATATCTTTGGAGCCACAGCAAAACTGAAAAATAATTTACCCTGAGAATTCATAATCTCAAGATAAACTTCATTCATTTTTGCAGCCCAACTTAATACCACCTGCATGGTTCAAACAAAACAAAACACACAAAAAGCCCTCAAATTAAGTTAAAGTGGTTTCCAAGGCTGGTGAGGCCTGCTGGTACTCGACAGAAGGAAAAACAGCTCTAGAGCAAAGCTGTCCAATGGAACACTTGAAGTTGATGGAAATACAATACTCTACATATGCACTGTCCAATATAATGGCCTCCAGTTACATTGGCTCTAAAGCCCTTAAATCTAGCTAGTGTTATAACCAAGCAGATTTGGAAAAGAAAAAAACACTACAGAAGAGAATAGAATTGCTAAAATTAAAACAGCAGAGTAATAGATTAGATACTACTGAACACAGAATTAGTGAACTAGAAGAAAAATGTGAGGAAATAATTTTGAATTCAGTGCAGAGGAAAAGATGAAAAATATGAACTATACACTAAAAATAATTTTACTGTATGTAAATTATAGCTTAATTTTAAAAATGGATAAAGCCACAATGAAGTGTCCTTTTACATGTTGTCAAAAAATGTTGATCAATAAATACTGATGAAACTGTCAACACAGGAACTTGTGTACTTGTTAATGGACATACAGAACTGGTATGGGACAATCACTTTGGATAATTTGGTGTTACTAGTAAGTTGAAGATACATATTTTCTATGACCCAGCAACTGTATTCCTTGGTATATACCCTAAAGGAAATCTTGCACATGTGTACTAAGAAATGTTCAAGATTGTTTATAGCATCATTGATCATAATTGCAAAACACTGGATTTTGGGATTTTAGCACTTCTCACCATCAGTTATGGCTCCAAAGCTCAACTCAAGATGAGGAATCATGTTTCTGAGTAGAACTGATATATACTCTGGGTCTTCATTGTTTCTAAATCACTTCCATTATCATCACTTGGTTTTCTGTTCTGGTTTCATTCAGAGAAAAGTATGTCTTTTCTTGACAAAAATGTCCAGTGAAGCTTGTTTCCACAAGGTTAATAGCAATAATAATTATTCATTTTAATTAATTGTTTTTGTTTTAAAATATTCTTTCATGAAAAAGGAGTGCCTGGGTCACTCAGTCAGTTAAGCATCTTTCTTTTGATTTCTCCTCAGACTATGATCTTGTGTTTCATGGGATGAAGCCCCACATCGGGCTCTGAGCCTGCTTGGGATTCCTCTCTCTCTCCCTCCCTCTCCCTCTCCCCTTGCTCCCCCTAAATAAATAAATATTTTAAAAAATATTCTTTCATAATTTGGATTTTAAAAATGGCTTGATTAAAAGTTAAATGACTAGGGACACCTGGGTGGCTCAGTCAGTTAAGCATCTGACTCTTGATTTTAGCTCAGGTTATGATCTCATGGTTTGTGAGTTCAAGTCTTGTGTTGGGCTCTGCACTGACAGTGTGGAGCCTGCTTGGGATTCTCTCTCTCCCCCACCCCTTTGTCTCTCTGCCCTTCCCCCCTCTCAAAATAAACTTAAAAAAAGTTTAAAGGACTGTTAAAAATAACAAGTTATAAAAATAAATGTTTATATTTCCTCAGAGTTTTGTATACTTTGAGGTTACAGTTGACAAACCTTAAAATACCACAAGTTGTCACATGGTCCTATGCAGTTTGGCTTTGTTCCTCATGTAGAGGTAGAAAAAGTTGCTTTAGTAGTAGGGGTAGGTTTGTACTAGTATCTGCAGGTTGGCTCTGACAGCAACTATCCATCTGGTCCACACCAAAGCCAAAAATGCAAGAGTTATTTCCATATTTCAAGATGTTATTTTTAAAAAGTAGTGATAATATCTAACATTTATTACACTCTTACATATTCCAGGAACTATTTTATATACTTTAATGTAACTCATTTATTCCTTACAGAACCCTATGAGAATTAGTATCATATTAATACAGATAAAGAAACTGAATCACATATATATTGAGTCCGTAAAAATATACATCGCCACATCCATATATTTACAAGGGTTTATGGCTGCATTCAAGGGCAGAGCTGAGTAATTGCAACAGCCCAACCTTGGTAAATTGTGAAAGGTGAAATGAAAGTTTTCTCTGATATCTCCGTGGTTGATACTGAGAAATTGAAAGAGTTTATGTATTTATCACCAGTGTTTGACTGGGGCACCTGGCTGGTTCAGTGAGTATAGCATGTGACTCTTGATCTCAGATCGTGAGATCAAGCCCCATGTTGGGCAGGAAGCCTACTTAAAATTGAAAAAAAAAAAGTATTGCAGTTTGGACATGACTTTATAATTTATCTCATAATATCAAAAACTTAAACTCATAAACCAGTTAGTTATTTGTTTTGTTTTTAGAGAATGGAGAAAGTGCAGAGAGAGGGAGAATCACAAGCAGAGCTCCACACCTAGCACGGAGCCCAACATGGGTCTCCATCTCCACTCTGAGATTATGACCTGAGCCAAAAATCAAGAGTCAGGTGTTTAACCAGCTGAACCATCAGGTGCCCCTAAACCAGTTAGTTTTTAAAGGGTGTTGGTTCTAAACTCTAATACTAGTTTTAAAAGAGAACTTGACAGGCATACAACAGAGTGGCTTAAAAAAGAACCCACATAGACAGTATCAAATAGAGCAAACATGGAGCAACTGGAACTTTCATACAATACTGAAGAGTGTAAATAGATGCAACCACTTTGGAAAATTTTTTGACAGTAGCCACTAAAGTTGGAATAACATATGACCATTAGTGCTACTTTTAGTAATCTAGTACATACATAAAAGACACATACAAGAACATTCCTACCAACACTATATGCTGGTAAACATAAACTGCAAACTACTCAAATGTCCATCAACAGTAAAATGTGATACAGTCATAAAATAGAATATAACAATGAAAATATTGGGGCACTTGGGTGGCTCAGTTGATTGAGTGTACATCTTCAGCTCAGATAATGGTCTCATAGTTCACAGATCCAAGTCTTCTGTCAGGCTGTGTGCTAACAGCTCAGAGCCTGAAGCCTGCTTCGAAATCTGTCTCCCTCTCTGTTCCTCCCCAACTCTCTTGCGCGCTCTCTCGCTCTCTCTTGCTCTCTCTCAAATAAAGGTTAAAAAATGTTTTTAACCAATGAAAATATTACAAGCAGAACAGTTGAATTTAGCAATGTTGAGTTTAAAAAGATGCAGAATGGTATAGACTGTAGAAATGCACTCTTATAAAGTTATAAAAAATAAAAAAGACAAAATTAATCCTAATAAGTTAGAATAGGGTTACTCTTAGGGATGTAGGAGTTTAGTAAAGTGACTGAGAGAAACCATGAGAGGGTCTTGTGAAGTTTTGGTAACGTTTTATTCTTGGTCTGGGCGCTGGTCATAGTGCACATCTACATCCTTGCCAACTCTTGCTATTTTGTTGTTTTTTAAATTTCTGTCTGATGTGGAGCTCAAACTCAACCCTGAGGTCAAGAGTCTCATACTCTACTGACTGAGCCAGCCAGATGCTCCAGCTCTTGTCTTTCGATACTAGCCATTCTGACTGGTGTGAGGTGATACCTCATTGTGGTTTTGATCAGCATTTCCCTGATGATTAGTGATATTGAGCATCTTTTCATCTGTCTGTTAGCCATCTGTAGGTCTTCTTTGGAAAAATGTTTATTCAGGTTCTATACCCATTTTTATTTTTATTTTTTTTTTATTTTTATTTTTTTTTATTTCTAGGAGAGAGAGAGACAGCGTGAGCAGGGGAGGGTCAGAGAGAGAGAGGGAGTCACAGACTGAAACAGGCCCCAGGCTCTGAGCTGGCAGTCAGCACAGAGCCCGACGCGGGGCTCGAACCCACGAACCGCGAGATCATGACCTGAGCGAAAGTCGGACGCCTAACCGACTAAGCCACCCGGGCGCCCCATCTATACCCATTTTTAAATCATTGTTTGGTGTTGAGTTGTGGGAGTTATGTGTAGATTTTGGATATTAATCTCTTACTGGATATCATTTGGAAATATCTTCTCCCATTCAGTAGGTTACCTTTTTGGTTTTGTTTTGTTTTTTATAGTTTCCTTTGCTGCACAAAAGCTTCTTAGTTTGATATAGTCTCATTTGTTTAGTTTTGGTTTTGTTTCCCTTGCCTGTGGAGACATATCCAAACATATTGCTAAAGCTGATGTCTATGAGTTTACTGCTTCTGTTTTCTTTTAGTAGTTTTATGTTTTCAACTCTTTACATCTTTAATCCATGGAGTTTATTTTTGTGTATACTATAAGTGGTCTCATTTCAATCTTTAACATATAGTTATCCAGATTTTCCAACACCGTTTATTGAAGAGACTGTCTTTCCAACATTGTATACTCTTGTCTCTTTTGTCATAGATTAATTGACCACATAAACATGGGTTTATTTCTGGACTCTTAATTCTGTTCCATTGATCTATGTGTCTGTTTTTGTCACAATACCATACGGTTTTGATTACTGTAGCTTTATAGTATAAATAGAATTCTGAGATTGTGATATCCGACTTTGTTCTTTTTCAAGATTGCTTGGGCTATTCAGGGCTTTCTGTGATTCCATACAAACTTTAGAATTTTTCATTCTACTTCTGTGAATAATGCTGTTGGTATTTTGGCAGGGATTGCATTGAATCTGAAGATTAATTTTCATAGTATGGATACTTTAACAAATTTAATTATTGCAGTTCATGATCATGCTAGATCTTTCCATTTATGTGTATAGTCTTCAATTTCTTTTATTAATGTCTTGTAGTTTTCAAAATACAGGTCTTTCACCTCCCTCAATAAATGTATTCCTATGTATTTTTATGTAAATGGGATTGTTTTCTTAAATTCTCTTTCTGCTATTTTTTGTTTTGTTTTTCATTCTGCTCTTTTGTTATTAGTGTATAGAAATGTAACAGATTTCTGTATGTTGATTTTGTATCTTGCAACTTTACTGAATTTATTTATTCTAACAGCTTTTTGCTGGACTCCTTAGGATTGTTATTATTATTTTTTATTTGTAATATGTCATCTGCAAATAGTGATAGTTTTCCCTCTTTCCAATTTGGATGCTTTTTTTCTCTCTTGTCTAATTGCTGTGGATAGGACTTCAAGTACTGCATTGAATATAAGTTGTGAAATGGACATCCTTGTCTTGTTTCTGATCTTAGAGGGAAAGCTTTCATGTTCTTTTTTTTTTTAATGTTTTATTTATTTTTAGGAGAGAGAGAGAGAGAGAGAGAGACAGCGTGAGCAGGGGAGGGTCAGAGAGAGAGGGAGTCACAGACTGAAACAAGCTCCAGGCTCTGAGCTGGCAGTCAGCACAGAGCCCGACGTGGGGCTCGAACCCACGAACCGTGAGATCATGACCCAAGCGAAAGCCGGATGCTTAACCGACTAAGCCACCCAGGTGCCCCAAAGCTTTCATATTCTTACTACTGAATATAATGTTAGCTATGGGTTTGACATATGTGGTATTTATTTTGTTGAGGTATGTTTCTTCTGTACCCACTTTGTTGAGAGTTTTTTATCATGAATGGATGCTGGATTTTGTCAAATGCTTTTTCTTTTTTAAAATTTCTTTTTTTAATAGTTTATTTTTGAGACAGAGACAGAGCATAAGTGAGGGGGAGGCAGAGAGAGAGAGGAGACATGGAATCTGAATAAGGCTCCAGGCTCTGAGCTGTCAGCACAGAGTCAGTCTAACGAGGGGCTCAAACCCACAAACCGTGAGATCATGACCTGAGCCGAAGTCGGACACTTAACCGAGAAGCCACCTACGCGCCCCCATCAAATACTTTTTCTATATCTATTGAGATGATCATATATTTTTATCCTCCATCTTGTCAATGCGTTGTATCACCTTGATTTGTGGATGTTGAACCATCCTTGCGTCATTGGAATAAATCCCACTTGATCTTGGTAAATGGTTCTTTTACTGTATTTTTAAATGTTTATTTATTTTAAGAGAGAGAGAGAGAGCACATAAGCTGGAGAGTGGCAGAGAGAGAGAGGGTAGGAGAATCCCAAAGATCTTTGCTGTCATTGCAGAGTCAGGGACTCAGTCTCATGAACTGTGAGATCATGACTTGAGTTGAAATTAAAAGTTGGACACTCAACCAAATGCGCCACTTGGGTGCCCCTGTTTTAATGTATTTTTAAATTCAGTTAAATGAATTTCAGCTAATGCTAATATTTTGTTGAAGATTTTAGTATCTATGTTCTTCAGATATATTGTTTTTGTGTTTGTCTTCTTTTGTATCAGGATAATTCTGGTCTTATAGAATGAACTTGGAAGCATTCCTTCCTCTTCTGGTTTGTTTTTTGGTTTTTGGGGTTTTTTTTGTTATGTTTTAGAATAGGTTGAGAGGGATAGATCTTATTTTTTGTTTTTGTTTTTCAATTTCTAGGAGATAGAGAGACAGCGTGAGCAGGGGAGGGTCAGAGAGAGAGGGAGATAAAGACTCTGAAACAGGCTCCAGGCTCTGAGCAGGCAGTCAGCACAGAGCCCGACGCGGGGCTCGAACCCAAGAACCGCGAGATCATGACCTAAGCGAAAGTCGGACGCTTAACCGACTAAGCCACCCAGGCGCCCTGAGAGAGAGGGATAGATCTTAACTTGTCTTTAAGTGTTTGCTAGAATTCACCTGTGAAGCATCACGTCCCAGACTTTTCTTGGAAATTCTTTTCTTACAAATTCAAAATATTGTTACTAGTAATTGATCTGTTCAGATTTTCTAGTTCTTCCTGACTTAGTCTTAGAGAATTATATGTTTCCATTAATTTATCTATTTCTTCTAGATTATCTAATTTGGCATATGATTTTTGATATAGTGTCTTACTATCCTTGTATTTCTTTTTATTCTTCTCTTTCATTTCTAATTTTATTTGAGCCCCTTTTTTAATGGTGAGTTTGATACTAAAAGTTTATCAATTTTAATTTTCTAAGAAACAGCCCTTAGTTTCAGTGATTTTTTTGGTAATTTTTTTTAGTCTCTAATTCATTTGTTTCCACTAAAAGCAGGATTATTTTTTTCCTTCTGCTAATTCTAGGCTTTGTTTTGCTTTGTTCTATTTTTCTAGTTCCTTTATGTGTAAATTTTGAAAGTTTCAGACTTTTCTTGGTTTTTGAGATAGCCCTGTATTGCTATAACCTTCCCTCTTAGAAGCACCTTTGCTGTGTCCCAAAGATTTTGAACCATCATGTTTTTATTTTCATTGTATCCAGGTATTTTTTAATTTCCTTTTCAATTTTTTTCATTGGCCGTTTAGTAATATGTTGTTTAGCCTCCATGTGTTTGTATTTCTTCCTGTGTTTTTCTTGTAGTGGATTACTCATTTCATACCATTGTGGTTGGAAAAGATACTTGATATTATTTAAATATTAAATTTATTGAGACTTATTTTGTGGCCTAACATGTGATATATCCCAGAGAATGTTTCTGCTATCTAAATGATCTACCCATAAATGTATATGGTGTGTTAAAGTCCCCTAGTATTATTGTATTATACTGTCCATTTCTCCCTTTATGTGTGTTAATATTTGCTTCATATATTTAGGTGCTCCTATGCTGGATGCATAGATATTTACAATTATATTCTCTTGGATTGATCCCTTCATTATTATGTAATGTTTCTCTTTGTCTCTTATTATACTCTTTGTTTTAAAGTCTGTTTTGTCTGATGTAAGTGTAGCTAATCCAGGTTTCTTGTGGTTTCCATTTGCATGAAATCTTTTTCTATCCCTTCACTTTTAGTCTCAGTGTGTCCTTAAATCTAAAGTGAGTTTCTTTTAGGCAGCATACATATGGATCTTGTTTTTTTATCTAGTCACCAAATTTCTTTTTATTTTTGAGAGAGAGCATGAGCAGGGGAGGGGCAGAGAGAGAGGAGGACAGAGGATCCAAACAGGCTCTGTGCTGACAACAGTGAGCCTGATGCCAGGCTCAGACACATGAACCATGAAATCATGACCTGAGCTGTCAGAAGTCAGATGCTCGGGCGCCTGGGTGGCTTAGTCGGTTAAGCGTCCGACTTTCGCTTAGGTCATGATCTCGCGGTTAGTGGGTTCGAGCCCCGCGTCGGGCTCTGTGCTGACTGCCAGCTCAGAGCCTGGAGCCTGTTTCAGAGTCTGTGTTTCCCTCTCTCTCTGACCCTCCCCTGCTCACGCTGTCTCTCTCTCTCCTAGAAATAAATAAAAATATTAAAAAAAAAAAAAAAAAGAAGTCAGATGCTCAATCAACTGAGCCACCAGACACCCCAGTCATCAGACTTCTTTTGATTGGAGCATTTAGTCCATTTACTTAAAGTAATTATTGATAGGTATTTACTTATGGCCATTTTGTTAATTGTTTTCTTGTTATTTTTACATTCGTCCGTGTTCCTTTCTTCTTTTTTTGCTCTCTTCCCTTGTGGTGTGATGTCTTCCATTGTTATTTTTGGATTCCTTTCTCTTTTGTGTGTGTATCTGTCATAGGTTGTCAGTGTGGTTACCATGAGGCTCATTTATAACATTCTTTGTATATATAGCAGTCTATTTTAAGTTGATGGTTGCTTAAGTTTGAATATATTTTGAAAGCACGAGATTTTTATTCCTTCATGTTTTATGTATATGATATCATGTTTTACATCTTTTAATTTGGTGTATCTTGACCAATTTTTGTAGGTATAATACATGTTATTACTTGTAGTAGCTTTATAAATGATTGGTTACTACCATTACTATCTGTTTGCTTTTAACAGTAAAATACTTTTCTTTTAAAAATTTTCTTACTTGTAGTTATGGCTTTTTCATTTCCATTTAAAGAAACCCCTTTAACATTCTTTGTACGTTTGGTTTAGTAGTGATGAACTCGAACTTTTGTTTGTCTGGGAAACTCTTTACGCTTTCATTTCTGAATGATAACCCTGCCAGGTAGTATATTCTAAATTGTAGGTTATTCATTTCAGCACTTTAAATATAGTATGCCACACCCTTCTGGTTTGCAGTTTCTACTCAAATATCATTCCCCTGTATGTAACTGTTATCTTTTCTCTTGCTGCTTTTAAGATTTGTTGTCTTTGATTTTTTTAATGTTTTTTTGTTTATTTCTGAGAGAGAAAGAGACAGCGTAAGCAGGGGAGGGTTAGAGAGAGAGGGGGATACAGAATCTGAAACAGACTCCAGGCTCTGAGCTGTCAGCACAGAGCCCGATGCAGGGATTGAACCTACAAACTGTGAGATCGTGACCTGAGCTGAAGTCGGATGCTTAACCGACTGAGCCACCCAGGCACCCCATATTTGTCTTTAATTTTTTGCCATTTTAATTATTATGTGTCTTGGTGTGGACTTACTTAAGTTCATCATATTTGAATTTCTCTATGATTCCTGGGCCTGGATGTCTGTTTTCTTCCCAAGATTAGAGATGTTTTGGCTATTAGTTTTTCAAATAAGTTTGAAGTATTCTTCAAATATTGTCTTTTCTCTCTCTCTTTCCTTCTGTGATCCCTGCAATGTGAATGTCATTACACTTAGTGTTATCAGGGAGGTCTCTTAATCTATTCTCTTTTTAAAATGCTTTTTCTTTTTGGTGTTCAGTTTGGTTGCTTTCCATTACCCTGTCTTCTAGATCACTGAACCATTCTCCTGCATCCTCTAAACTGTTGTTGATTTCCTCTGGTGTATTTTTCACTTCAGTTACTGTATTTTTCAATCTGACTGGTTTTTTTAAAAAAATATTTTCTATACCTTTCTATCCCCCACTGTTCTCTCAAGTCCAGTGAGTATCTTTAAACTCCTTAGTAGGTAGATTGCTTATTCCCATTTCATTTAGCTCTTTTTCTATTGTTTTGTCTTGTTCTTTCATTTCAACCTATTCCTTGGTCTCCTGAATTTTTCTGACTCAGTGTTTGCTTCTACATATTAGGCCTGATTTTGAAAGTGGTTGTCTTATGTAGAAGGTGTCCTGTGGTGCCTTATAGTGCATTCACCCTGGTCACTGGAACCAGGTGCTGCAGGGCTATCCCCTGTGTGGGCTACCTGCACCCTCCTGTTGTGCTTGACCCAAGACTACTGTGGGAGCTCTTGTGGGAAGTATTTTCCTCTTGAGCACCTCACTGAGAGGCCTGGCTGAAACTACTGTAGGCTTAATGGTAGGTGGGACTAGCCCTCAGCCTAGCTGTTGCAGTGACCCACTGTGACTGCTGCAGGTGCAGTATTTGGCAGGTCTTGCCCCTGGTGTGGCTAGCTGAGAGACATAGCAGCAGTTACTGTCGACATTCTGGTGTGTCACTTTACTTTCCCCACTTCCCGGGGCAGGCATCACTTTGTAGATGAGCTGCTCATGGCCAAGGCTGACTGCCAGGTGTGGCAGGGTGCCAGCCACTTTTGGAAGCAGCTGCTGAGTTGGTAGGGTTGGCTGGGGTGGTACCACAGGGGAATGCTAGAGCAGAGCAAGTAATCCCAACATGATAGATGGAGGTGTCAGAACTGGCTCCCACAAGTGTCTGGCTATCTTTGCTGGGTTAGGAAAGGATAATGGTATCTGCAAGTACTTCTCTTCTTAGAGAAAGCTGCCACATATCCCTGCTTCTCTGGCACATGTCCTAAAATTAGTCAAGAAATTGCCAGGAAGATGATGGAAAATACCTAGGCTCTTTTTGCCCCATGAATACAACTAGATAACTATCAAATATCTAAGAAATAACCTGAGGACTGACAGAACAACTCTACAACTGAAGACAGAAGAGGCCACACTGAAGAAGGTAGGAAGTGCAGAGATGTGATTTGGGGGGAAATGGATCTCAGCTGATGTGGAGGAGTGGGAGCAATGAATGCAGAGAAGGGTGAGAGAGAGGGGAGCATACAGGGAAATACACAAGGAGAACGTTTCCCCATAGCCACTGGCTTAGAAAATGGGCTGAATTTCATGAGTTCTTGCAACCAGTGGGGCTTAAAGCCTGGAGTTTTAAAGGTCAGCAGGCTTGGCTAGGATAGAGCAGAGGGCACTGCACTGTTCTTTCAGAGAAGGTGGGCAAAGAACCTGGGAGCATAGAGGGTGGAAACGGCAATCTGAAGAAAGCCTGGCGCACACAGTAGGGGGATTATCTGTTCATCTTGGAATGTGTTCCTGAGAGCATTCACAGAGACACCACTCCAAGAACAAAGGAGCTGGCCCCTTTGTTCCTTCCCCATCCCTCAGCATAAACAGTCTCCTGTGGGAAGAAGCACAGTGCACACACCAGCTGTCTAACTTGCTTATACTGAGCCCCACACCCTGCACTCCAATGGAACTGTCCTTCTCAGTCATCTAACTTTGTCCCAGTGTGGCAGGACCTTCCCCAGAAGACCAGCACAAACCCTGCTTATACCACATCTCCCAAACAGTTTTACAGGGCCTCAGGTCCAGTGGAGGTGGTGACAGGTCTCATTTCACAAGCACATCAGAACATACCTAGTTTTAATTCACCACATCGAGGCTTGGGACCATACACTTGCCCACTGCAGGCAAGGCAAGCCTCTGCAGATGACTGACATGAAGGACAGTGCAGACAGAACACAACAGCATAGCATATGCAGCACACGCATGGCCTGAAGCGCCAGGCCCTGGGCACTAGATGACCTCTTCTTCATAAGGCCATTACTCTCAGGAACAAGAGATATAACTGGCTTTTCTAGAACACAGAAGTGGGCAGAGACTTAGTCAAAATGAGAAGACAGAGGAATTTATCCAAAATGAAAAAACAAGATAAGGTCATGGCCAGAGATCTAAGTGAAACAGATATAAGTAGCATGCTTGATGGAGAATTTAAAGCAACAATCACGAGGGCACCCACTACACTTGAGAAAGGAATGGAGGAGATCAGTGAGACCCTTACCACAGAGATAAAAGAGTTAAAAAAGAGCCAGGGATGAAGAGTGCAATAAACAAGATTAGAAATATGCATGATGCAAAGAACAGCAGGTTGAAAGCAGCAGAAGAACAAATTTATGACATACAGGACAAAATGATAGAAAGCAATGAGGGTGAACAAAAGAGAAAGAAGAATTATGCAAATCAAGAATAGACTTAAGGATATGGGAACCAAATTGACAATAAACTATTTTAAGAAAAGAATAGACTTAAGGAACTCATGACTGTATCAAACATTATATTTGTATTCTAGGAGTCTCAGAAGAGGAGAGAGAAAAGGGGCCAGAAAATTTATTTGAAGAAATAATAGATGAAAACTTCCCTAATCTGAGGAAGGAAACATATCCAGATCCAGGAGGCATTGAGAATTCCAATCAAAGTCAAAAAAGGCAGGCCATACCAAGACATATTGTAATTAAATTTGCAAAATAAAGTGATGAAGAAAGAAATTTAAAAGCAGCAAGACAAAAGAAGTAATTAACTTACAAAGAAAACCCATAAGGCTTGCAAGAGATTTGTCAACAGAAACTTGACAAGCCAATAGGGAGTGGCATGAAATATTCAGAGTGCTGAATGGGAAAAATCAACAACCAAGAATACTCTATCCAGCAAGGCTGATTCAGAATAGAAGGAGAGTGGGAAGCTTGGGTGGCTCAACTGGTTGAGAGTCTGACTGTAGGTTATGATCTCCTGGTGCTTGAGTACAACCCCTGCATTGAGCTTGATGCTGTCAGTGCAGAGCCTGCTTTGAATCCTCTGTCTCCCTCTCTCTCTGCCCCTCCCCTGTTCATGCTCTCTCTCAAAAATAAACAAACAAAAAAATATAGGAGAGAAATAGTTTCCCAAACTAACAGTTTGTGACCACTACAACAGCGCGGCAAGAAATACTAAAGGGGACTCTCTGAGTGGAAAGATTGACTAAAAGTGACAGTATAAAGGCAGAAAAAACAAAATCAGTAAAAATGAGCATTTCTATAAAAAATCAGTCAAGAAACTTACAAAAAAAGGATATAAAATATAATATATACTTAAACTGTGGGGAGGAAAGGAAAAAATGAATGGGCTCAAACTTAAATGACCATCAACTTAATATAGACTGCCATAGGCAGAAGAGGTTATATACAAACATGATAGTAACAAGATATCAAAATCCACTAACATGCCAAAAGTATAAGAAGGAAACCCAGATATATCACTAAAGAAAATGCCAAAACATAAAAAAGATGGCAGAAAAACAGACACTGAGATCAATGGAACAGAATAGTGAGCCCAGAAATGTACCCACAAACGTATGGCCAACTAATCTTTGACAAAACTGGAAAGAATATCCAATGGAATAAAGGCAGTTTCTTCAGCAAGTGGTGCTAGGAAAACTGGACAGAGACATGCAGAAAAATGAACCCGGACCACTTTCTTACACCATACACAAAAATAAACTCAAAATGGATGAAAGGCCTAAATGTAAGACAGGAAGCCATCAAAATCCTACAGGAGAAAGCAGGCAAAAACCTCTTTGACCTTGGCTGCAGCAACTTCTTACTCAACATGTCTCTGGAGGCAAGGGAAACAAAAGCAGAAATGAACTATTAGGACCTCATCAAAATAAAAATCTTCTGCACAGCAAAGGTAACAATCAGCAAAACTAAAAGCAGTCGATGGAATGGGAGAAGATATTTGCAAATGACATATCAGATAAAGGGCTAATATCCAAAATCTATAAAGAACTTATCAAACTCAATAGCCAAAAAACCAATCCAGTGAAGAAATGGGCAGAAGACATGAATAGACACTTCTCCAGAGAAGACATCCAGATGGCCAACCGAAACATGAAAAAATGCTCAACATCACTCATCATCAGGGAAATACAAATCAAAACCATAATGAGATACTACCTCACACCTGTGAGAATGGCTAACGTTAACAACTCAGGCAACAACAGATGTTGGCGAGGATGCAGAGAAAGGATCTCTTTTGCACGGCTTGTGGGAATGCAAACTGGTGCAGCCACTCTGGAAAACAGTATGGGAGATCCTCAAAAAATTAAAAAAAAAACTACCCTATGACCCAGCAGTTGCACTACAGGTATTTATCCAAAGGATACAGGTATGCTGATTCAAAGGGGGCACATTTACCCTAATGTTTACAGGAGTGAATATTGACAATGGCCAAAGTATGGAAAGAGCCCAAATGTCCATCAATGGATGAATGGATAAGAAGTGGTATATATATACAATGGAGTATTACTCGGCAATCAAAACGAATAGAATCTTAGCATCTGCAGCTATGTGGATGGAACTAGAGGGTATTATGCTGAGCAAAATTAGTCAATATGACTTCACTCATGTGAGGACTTTAAGATACAAAACAGATGAACATAAAGAAAGGGAAGCAAAAATAATATAAAAACAGGGAGGGGCACAAAACAGAAGAGACTCTTAAATATAGAGAACAAAAAGAGGGTTGCTGGAGGGATTGTGGGAGGGGGAATGGGCTAAATGGGTAAAGGGCATTAAGGAATCTACTCCTGAAATCATTGTTACACTATATGCTAACTGATTTGGATGTAAATTTAAAAAATAAATGTTAAAAAATGCACAAAAGAGAAAAAGACAAGAAAGGATCAGAAAATTTCTAGAAATAAACACAAGTAATTAAATGGCAATAAATATGTAAAAAAATAATTACTTTGAGTGTAATCAGACTAAAGGCTCCAATCAAAAGACATAGTGTGTCAGAATAGATTAAAAAAACAAGACCCATCTATATTATGCCTATAAGAGACTCATTTTAGACCAGAAAGACACCTGCAGATTCAAAGTGGGAGGATGGAGAAGCATTTATCACACAAATGGATGTCAAAAGAAAGGCAGAATAGCAATACTTGTATCAAACTAGACTTTAAAACAAAAACTTGGTGACAAGAAACAAAGAATGGCGCTGTATTAATAATAAAGGGGACAATCCAAGAAGATCTAACAATTGTAAATATTTATGCATCTAACATAGAAACATACCAATACATAAAACGGTAACAAACATAAAGGAACTGATAATAATATAATAATAGGAGAATTTAGCACCCCACTTACATCAGTGGACATATCATCTAAATAGAAAATGAACAAGGAAACAATGGCTTTGAATGACACACTGGACTGGGTGTGCCTAATAGATATATTCAGAACATTCCATCCTAAAACAGCAGAATACACATTCTTTTCAAATGCACATGGAACATTCTCTAGAATAGATCACATATTTAGGCACAAATAAGCCTCAATAAATACAATAAGATTGAAATTCTACAATACACCTTTTCTGACAACATTATGAAACTAGAAGTCAACCACCCAAAGGAAAAAAAATCTGAAAAGACCCACAAATGTGTGGAGGTTAAATAACATACTGCTAAACAATGAGTGGGTCAACTAGGAAATAAAATAAGAAATAAAAAAGACATGGAGACAAATGAAAATATAATAGTCCAAAACCTTTGGGACGCAGCAAAAGCTGTCCTAAGGGGGAAGTATACAGCAATACAGACCTACCTTAAGAAGCAAGAAAAATCTCAAATAAACAACCTAACTTTACACCTAAAGGAGATAGAAAAATAATAAAGTGTAAAGCCAGCAGAAGGAAGGAGATAGTAAAGATGAGAGCAGATATAAGTCACATAAAAAATAAAAAATAAAACAATAGAGGGGAGAAGTTAAGATGGCAGAGAAGTAGGGGGACCTTGGACGTTTCCTAGTCCTTCAAACACAGCTGTATTGAGGTCAGATCACTTGGAACACACAGGAAGTCAATCTGTGAACTGGCAGAAGGATCTCTATAGTTAGAGGGAGACAGTGTGACAGGTGTGAGGTGCATGAAAGTGAATTCAGGGAGAGAAAAATGGCAGTGCCATGGAAGGGAGGGAACCCTTTTTGTGGAGAGACAATAGAGAGAGAAAGAGGGGTTCAGAGAGTGCAGCAGTGGTTTTGCACAAGAGGAAGACCTCTCTGGACCACGGACTGGGGAGCAGGAAGTACTGAGTATCCCAGGTTTTGTTTGTTTTTTCCAAGAAGCGTTTGGAGCTCAAACTCAAGTTTTGGAAATGTGCAACTTTCTCTGGAGGAGAGCTGTGGTGTATGCTTCTGGTGAACAGGGAGCTGACTCTAGAGTGCATAGAATGATGTAGAGATCTCCAGGCCACATTGGGAGAGAATATTCCCCTTCCTGGAGTACTTTTTGAAGAGGGTATATTGCCTCTCCAAGGGCAAAAGACCCTGCAGGTGCCAGCAAAAGGCCTTTCGTCAGCAGGGGACAGGCACACTCAGAGGAAATAAAAACTTTGGTGCTTTTAGTCGTGCTATACCATAGATTCCACACACTGTGCAGGTGTGGGACTGTTTTTCAGGGAGAAATGACATCAGACACAGTGTAGAAAGGCCCTAATCTGGAGGAGGAAGAGGTGGGTCCACACAGTGCTAGGTCCTTTAAGACTTTGAACTTTGCAGAAATACAAGCAATTATCAGGGAATACTATGAAAAATTATATGCCAACAAACTGGACAACCTAGAAGAAATGGAAAAATTCCAAACACACACATGCTACCAAAATTCAAATGGGAAGAGACAGAAAAATCTTAACAGACCCCTAACTAGTGAAGAAATTGAATCAGTTATCAAAAATCTCCCAACAAATAAGAGCCCTGGGCCAGATAGCTTTCCTGGGGAATTCTACCAGACATTTAAATCAGAGTTAATACCCATTCTTCTCAAGTTATTCAAAAAAATAGAAATGGAAGGAAAACTTCCAGACTCATTCTATGAAGCCAGCATCACTCTGATTCCCAAACCAGACAGAGACCCAGCAAAAAAAGAGAACTATAGGCCAATATCCATGATGAATACGGATGCAAAAATCCTCAACAAGATACTAGCAAACCGAATTCAACAGCATATAAAAAGAATTATCCAGCATGATCAAGTGGGATTCATTCCTGGGTTACAGGGCTGGTTCAGTATTCACAAATTAATCAATGTGATACATCACATTAACAAAAGAAAAGATAAAAACCATATTCATCCTGTCGACAGATGCAGAAAAAGCATTTGACAAAATACATCATCCCTTCTTAATAAAGACCCTTGAGAAAGTCGGGATAGAAGGAACTTACGTAAACATCATAAAAGCCATCCATGAGAAGCCCTCAGCTAACATCATCCTCAACGGGGAAAAACTGAGAGCTTTCGCCCTGAAATCAGGAACATGACAGGATGTCCACTCTCACCACTATTGTTTAACATAGTGCTGGAAGTCCTAGCATCAGCCATCAGGCAACAAAAGGAAATAAAGGCATCAGAATTGGCAAAGAGGAAGTCAAACTTTCACTTTTCACAGACGACGTGATACTCTACATAGAAAACCCAACAGACTCCACCAGAAGCCCACTAGAACTGATCCATGAATTCAACAAAGTTGCAGGGTACAAAATCAACGTACAGAAATCGGCTGCATGTATATACACCAATAATGGAGCACCAGAAAGAGAAATCAAGAAGCTGATCCCATTCACAACTGCACAAAAAACCATAAAATACCTAGGAATAAACCTAACCAAAGATATAGGAGATCTGTATGACGAAAACAATAGAAAATTTATGAAGAAAATTGAAACACACACAAAAAAGGGAAATCATTCCATGTTCATGGATCAGAAGAATAAATATTGTTAAAATGTCAGTACTACCCAAAGCAATCTACACATTCAATCAAAATTGCACCAGCATTCTTCTCAAGGCTAGAAAAAACAATCCTAAAATTTGAATGGAATCACAAAAGACCCCGAATAGCCAAACTAATATTGAAGAAGAAAACCGAAAGGGGAGGCATCACAATCCCAGACTTTAGCCTGTACTACAAAGCTGTAATCATCAAGACAGTAGGTATTGGCACAAAAAGAGCCACATAGACCAATGGAACAGAATTGAGAACTCAGAATTGGACCCACAAATGTATGGCCAATTAATCTTTGACAAAGCAGGAAAGAGTATCCAGATGGTGCTGGGAGAACTGGACAGCAACATGCAAGAGAATGAAACTAGACCACTTTTTTACACCATACACAAAAATAAACTCAAAATAGATAAAGGACTTGAATGTGAGACAGGAAACCATCAAAAACCCTAGAGGAGAAAGCAGGAAACAACCTCCTTGACCTCAACTGCAGCAATTTCTTACTTGACACAACCCCAAAGGCAAGGGAATCAAGAGCAAAAATGAAGTATTGGGACCTCATCAAGATAAAAAAGCTTCTGCATGGCAAAGGAAACAATCAATAAAATTAATAGGCAACCGATGGAATGGGAAAGATAGTTGCAAATGGCATATCAGATAAAGGTCTAGTATTCAAAATCTATAATGAACTCACCGAACTCCTATCCCAAAAAACAAATAATCCAGTGAAGAAAGGGGCAGAACATGAACAGACACTTCTCCAAAGAGGACATCTAGATGGCCAACAGACACATGAAATAATGCTCAGCATCACTCATCATCAGGGAAATACAAATCAAAACCACACTGAGATACCACCTCACACCGGTCAGAGTGGCTAAAATGAACAAATCAGGAGACTCTAGATGCTGGCAAGGATGTGGATAAATAGGCACCCTCCTACACTGTTGGTCGGAATGTAAACTGGTGCAGCCCCCCTGGAAAACAGTGTGGAGGTTCCTCAAAAAATTAACAACAGAACTCCCCTATGACCCAGCAATAGCACTGCTAGGAATTTGCCCAAGGGATACAGGAGTGCTGATGCATAGGGGCACATGAACACCAATGTTCACAGCAGCACTCTCAACAATAGCCAAATCATGGAAAGAGCCTAAATGTCCTTCAAGTGATAAATGGATCAAGAAGATGTGGTTTAGAGGCATAATGGAATACTACATGGCAATGAGAAAGAATGGAATCTGGCCATGTGTAGCAATGTGGATGGAACTCGAGGGTGTTATGCTAAGTGAAATAAGTCAGGCAGAGAAGGACAAATACCATATATTTTCACTCATAAGCAGAACAGGAGAAACCTAACAGAGGACCATGGGGGAAGGGAAGGGGAAAAATAGTTGCATAGAGGGAAGGAGGCAAACATGAGAGACTCTTGAATACTGAGAACAAACTAAGGGCCGATGGGGGAGGGGGAGAGGGAAAAAGGAGTGATGGGGCGAGCACTGGGTGTTATATGGTAACCAACCTGACAATAAACTATTAAAAAAATAAAAAGACTTTGAGCTTTGAATCACAGCCATGTGCCCCCCACCCCCCAAAAAATGCAGGAAAGTTGTGGCACAGGGTAAGCTGACTGCCCTCACTCTTCTGTGAGAGCTGCCTAAACAGCAGGGGTTGTGAGATGCCCTGTTCATGAAGGAGAGATTGCAGTGGTGCCATTTCCCCTCCAACACCCAAACAGTGGTACTTCAGAGAGTAACACAGAGGCCCCCAGTGGAGCCAAGAGCCACTTACACCAAACCCCTCTCCCCTGTGCCTGGCAACTGCTTATTTACTGGGGCATGACTGACTCTGTGCCAATGCAGCAGGACTCTCCTCTAGAAGACCAGGACAGCCAGCACCCCATGTGCACCATTGTACTGAATAACAAGTGCTTCAAAACGACTACAGCAGTTCTGGTAGAAATAGGACCAGGCTTACTTTTCTTTTGGAATAGGCTCTTAGTTTCTTATTTGTTTTTTCAATCCCCACCCCCCACCCCCAGGCTTCTTTTTTGCTTTTCTTTCTTTTTCCTTGGAATTAGCCTTACGGTTTTTGATTCACTTTTTGTTTTGTTTTTTTTTTTTTTTAATATTTTTTATTTATTTCTAGGAGAGAGAGAGACACAGCATGAGCAGGGGAGGGTCACAGAGAGAGGGAATCACAGACTGAAACAGGCTCCAGGCTCTGAGCTGTCAGTCAGCACAGAGCCCGACGCGGGGCCCGAACCCACGAACCGCGAGATCATGACCTAAGCGAAAGTCGGACGCTCAACCGACTAAGCCACCCAGGCGCCCCACTTTTTGTTTTGTTTTGTTTTGGAGGGGGGAGGATTTTTTGGTTCCCTTTCCTTTTCTCTTTTTTGGGGATCAGGGTTTTTCTTTTTTCCTTTTCCTTAGGCTTATTTCAACAATTAAACCACACCTAGCTAAAGGTCCAGACACTCCACACTGCAAGCAAGGAGCTCTGCAGACAACTGACCAGTGGGAAAAAGCAGCTAAAACACAACAGCAGAGTGCACATCGCATATACCAGAAATGCTTCTGGAAGTGCCAGGCCTTGGACAGTGTATAATCCCTTTTTGATGTAGCATTTCTCTCAGGTGCAGGAAATGTAGCAAGCTTTTAAAACACACAAAAGACACAATCTTAGCCAAAATGACAAGATGGAGGAATTCTCCCCAAAAGAAAATTCAGGAAGAAATCACAGCTATGGAATTGCTTAAACATATTTAAGCAATATATCTGAATAGTGATTTAAAATAACAGTCATACTAATAGCTCGGCTTGAAAAAAGCATAGGGGACACCAGAGAATACTTGCTGCAGAGATTAAAGTCCTAAAAACTAGTCAGACTGAAATAAAAAATGCTATAACTGAGATACAAAAACAACTGGATAGAATCAGGAGAATCAAAGGAAGAAGAGGAGAGAATAGATGATATAGAAGATAAAATTATGGAAACTAATAAAGTTGAAAATAAGACGAAAAGGAAAATCTTAGGTAATGAGAGGAGATTTAGAGAACGTGGTGATAAAATAAAACAAAAACAATATCTATATCATAGGAATCCTAGAAGAAGAGTGGAGAAGGTTTATTTGAACAAATTATAGCTGATAATTTACCTATCTTGGGGAAGGAAACAGGCATTCATGTCCAAGAGGCACAGAGAGCTCCCCTCAAAATCAACAAAAACCAGTCAACACCACAACATATCATAGTGAAAGTTGCCCAATATAAAGAGAGAATTCTGAAAGAAGCTAGGGGAAAAAGGTCATTAATCTACAAAGGTAGATACATAAGGTTAGTAGCACACCTATCCACTGAAACCTGGCAGGTCAGAAGGGAGTGGCAGGAAATACTCAATGTGCTGAATGCGAAAAATATGTAGCCAAAGATTTTTTTTTTTTTTTACAACCAGCAAGGTTGTCATTCACAGTTGGAAAGATAAAGGGTTTCCCAGATAAACGAAAACTAAAGGAGTTCATGGCCACTAAACTAGCCTTGCAAGAAATTTTAAGGGGGACTCTCTAAGTGGGAGAAAAGAAAAAAAAGAACCAAATGAAAGACTACAGTGGGTCAGAGAACATCATTAATAACACCAACTCTACAGTTAACACAATGGCACTAAATTCATATCTTTCAGTAATCACTCTGAATATAAATGGACGAAATTCTCAAATAATAAATAATAAAAGACATAATGTGTTAGAATGGATTAAAAAAACAAAATCTATCTATATGTTGTCTACAAGAGACTCATTGTAAAGATACCTGCAGATTGAAAGTGAAGGGATGGGGAACTATCTGTTATGCTAATTGAAGTCAAAAGAAAGCCAGTATAAGCCATACTTATATCAGACAAACTAGATTTTAAAACAAATACTCTAACGAGATGAAGAAGGGCATTATATCATAATTAAGGTATCTATCCATCAAGAATATCTAACAATTGTAAATATGCCCCCAACATGAAAGCACCCAAATAAATCACAAACATGAAAAAACTCATTGATAATAATGCAGTAATGTAGAGGCCTTTAATACCCCACTTACAGCAACGGAAAGATCATCTAAGAAGAAAATCAACAAGGAAACAATGGCTTTGACTGACACACTGAACTAGATGGACCTAATTCAGAACATCTCACCTTAAAACAGCAGAATACACATTCTTCTTGAGAGGATATGGAACATTCTCCAGAACAGATCACAAACTTGGTTGCAAATCAGCCCTCAACAAGTACAAAAAGATTGTGATCATATCATACATATTTTCAGATCACAATGCTATGAAACTTGAAGTCAACCACAAAAAATTTGGAAAGCTCTCAAATACATTGAGGTTAAAGAACATCCTGCTAAATAATGAATGGGTTAACTAGGAAATGAAAGAAGAAATTTTAAAAAAACATATGGAAGCAAATGAAAATGAAACATGAGTCCACACTCTTTGGGATGCAGCAAAGACAGTCCTAAGAGGAAAGTATATTGCAATTCAGGCCTGTCTCAAGAAGCAAGAAAGGCCCCAAATACTCAATCTAACCTTACACCTAAGGGAGCTAGAAAAGGAACAGCAAATAAAGCCTAAAGCCAGCAGAATAAGGGAAATAATAAAGATTAGAGCAGAAATAACGAATATAAAAACGACAACAACAACAAAACAGTAAATCAAAGAAATAAGAGCTCGTTCTTTGAAAGAATTTACAACATTGAAAGCCCCTAGCCAGACTTATCAAAAAGAAAAGAGAAAGGACCCACATGGATAAAATAATGAATGACAAAGGAGAGATCACAACCAACACCACAGAAATACAAACAATTATAATACTATGACAAGTTATATGCCAACAAACTGGGCTATCTGGAAGAAATGGACACTCCTAGAAACATACACCCTAACTACCAAAACTGAAAAGAAAGAGCACATAAGGAAATTGAATCAGTAATCAAAAATCTTTCAATAAACAAGAGTCCTGGGCCAGATGGCTTCCCAAGGGAATTCTACCAGCTATTTAAAGAAGAGTTAATACCTATTCTTCTCAAACTGTTCCAAAAAACAGAAAGGGAAGCTTCCAAACTCATTCTGTGAAGCCAGCATTACCTTGATTTCCAAACCAGACAAAAACTCCACTAAAAAGGAGAACTACAGGCCAATATCCCTGATGAACATAGATGCAGACATTCTCAACAAGATTCTAGCAAATTCAACAGTACATTAAAAATTTATTCACTATGATCAAGTGGGATTTATCCCTGGGCTGCAGGGCTGGTTCAATATTTGTGAATCAATCAACATGATAAACCACATTAATTAAAAAAAAAAAAAAAAGGATAAGAACTGTATGATCCTCAGGGCACCAGGGTGGCTCAGTTGGTTAAGCACCCAAGTTCAGCTCAGGTCATGTTTTGAGTTTGTGCGTTCATGTCATGATCTGCAATTTGTGGGTTCAAACCCCACATCAGGCCCTTTGCTGACAGCTTGGAGCCTGGAGCCTGCTTCAAATTCTGTGTCTCCCTCTCTCTCTGCCCCTCCCCCAGTTGTGCTCTCATGCCCCTCCTCTCTCAAAAATAAATAATCATAAAAAATGTTTAAGAAAAAAGGCCTGTATAAGCCTCTCAATAGATGCAGAAAAAGAATTTTACAAAATACACAATCCTTTCTTGATAAAAACCCTCAAGAAAGTAGGGATATAAGGAATATTCCTCGATATCATAAAGAGCATATATGAAAGACCCACAGCCAATATCATCCTCATTGGAGAAAAACAGAGGTTTCCCCCTAAGGTCAGGAACACAACAGGGATGTCCACTCTCATCACAGTTGTTTAATATAATACTGGAAGTCCTAGCTTCAGTAATCAGACAACAAAAAGAAACAAAAGGCATACAAATTGGCAAGGAAGAAGTCAAACTTTCACTCTTCAAAGATGACATGATACTCTAAGTGGAAAACCTGAAAGACTACACCAAAAACCTGCTAGAACTGATACATGAATTCAGCAAGGTCGCAGGATATAACATCAAGGTACGGAAATTGGTTGCATTTCTAAACACCAATAATGAAGCAGCAGAAAGAGAAATCAAGGAATTGATGTTATTTACAATTGCACCAAAAACTATAAGATATCTCAGAATAAAAATAACCAAAGAGGCAAAAGATCTGTCCACTGAAAACTATAGAAAACTTGTAAAAGAAATTGAAGAAGATACAAAGAAATGGAAAAGCATTTCATGCTCATGGATTGGAAGAACAACTATTATTAAAATGTTGATACTACCGAAAGCAGTCTACACATTCAGGGCAATCCCTATCAAAATAATCCAACATTCTTCACGAGCTAGAACAAACAATTGTAAAATTTGTATGGAACCACAAAAGACCATGAATAGCCAAAGCAATGTTGAAAAAGAAAACCAAAGCTGGAGGCATCACAATTTCAGATTTCAAGCTATATTACAAATCTGTAATCAAGACAGTATGGTACTGGCAAAAACCAGAAACAGATCAATGGAACAGAACAGAGAATCCAGAAATGGATCCACTAATGTATGGCCAACTAATCTTCAACAAAGCAGGAAAGAATATCCAATGTGGCAGCGCGGAGGGAGGGGATAAGACAGTCTCTTCAGGAAATGGTGCTGGGAGAACTGGACAGCGACATGCAGAAGAATGAAACTGTATCACTTTCTTACACCATACACAAAAATAAATTCAAAATGGATGAAAGTCAAAAATGTAAGACAGGAAGCCATCAGAATCCTACAGGAGAAAATAGGCAGCAATCTCTTTGACCCTGGCCACAACAACTTCTTACTAGACATGCTTCCAGAGCCAAGGGAAACAAAAACAAAAATGAACTAGTGGAACCTTATAAAGATAACTTCACCCACAATCCTCTGAAGTGAGAAAGAAAAAGAGAGAGAGAGAGAAGAATCATTGGCTCATTTCTGATCATGTGACATTTGGCGTTACATACTACTCATGTTGCAAAACATCGCTTGTTTATCAAGTTAAAATGTATTAGGAATGTTTGTCTTGTGGAACACTTGCAGAACAAGTTACTCACAATCCAAGGCTTTACTATGCATACAATGGAATATTACTTGGTGGTCAAAAAGAATGAAGCCAGGGCACCTAGGTGGCTCAGTCAGTTAGGCCTATGACCTCAGCTCAGGTCAGTTTGTGAGTTGGAGCCCTGCATCAGCCTCTCTGTTGTCTGCACAGAGCTACTCCAGATCCTCTGTCCCCCTCTCTCTCTGCCCCTCCCCTGCTCATTCTCTCTCTCTCTCTCTCTCTCTCAAAAATAAATATAAAGAAAAAAACTTAATAGAAGAGTGAAAACTTGCCATTTGCAACAAAGTGGATGGAACTACAGCGTATTACACTAAGTGAAATAAGTTAGAGAAAGACAAATGTCATGATTTCACTCATGTGAAATTAAGAAACAAAACAGATGGACACAGAGAAAGGGGAGGAAAAACAATATAAAAAGAGAGGGAGGCAAACCATAAGAGACTCTAAATACAGAGAACAAACTGAGGGTTGCTGGAGGGAAGATGGTCAAAATGGGTGATAGGCATTAGAGGGCACTTGTTGGGATAAGTACTGGGTGTTATATGTAAGTGATGAATCATTAAATTCTACTACTGAAACCAATACTACATATATTTTAAATAACATGAATTAAAAAAAAAAAACCAGTAGAACTGATCAATGAAACCAGGAGCTGGTTCTTTGCAAAAATTAATAAATTTGATAAACTATAGCCACACTTATCCAAAAGACAAGAGAAAGGACCCAAATAAATAAAATCACAAATGAGAGAGGAGAAATAACAACCAACACCATAGAAATACAAACAATTAGAACATTGTAAGTATGCCAACAAATGGACAACCTAAAAGAAATAGGTAATTCTTAAGAAACTGACTGCCAAAAACTGAAACAGAAAGAAATAGAAAACTTAAATAGAATGTTAAGCAGCAAACAGATTGAATCAGTAATAAGAAAAAAATTCCCAAACAAAAGTTTAGGACCAGATGGCTTCACAGACAAATTCTACCAAACATTTAAAGAATAGTTAATACCATGGGGCGCCTGGGTGGCTTAGTTAGTTAAGCGTCCGACTTTCGCTTGGGTCATGATCTCGCGGTTCATGGGTTCGAGCCCCGCATCGGGCTCTGTGCTGACTGCCAGCTCAGAGCCTGGAGCCTGTTTCAGAGTCTGTGATTCCCTCTCTCTCTGCCCCTCCCCTGCTCACGCTGTCTGTCTGTTTGTCTCTCTCTCTCTCCTAGAAATAAATTTTTAAAAAAACATTAAAAAAAAAAAAAGAATAGTTAATACCTAATCTTCTCAAACCATTCCAAAAATGGAAATGGAAGGAAAACTTCCAAATTCATTTTATGAGGCCAGCATTACTCACTAAAACCAAAGACACCATAAAAAAGAGAACTATAGGCCAATATTTCTGTTGAACACAGATGCAAAAATCCTCAACAAAATAACAAATATTGTTAAAATATCCATACAACCCATAAAAAAGAGGATTAAAGTGAACTCAGAAATGAAAAAGGAAATGTAATAACTGATTCCAAAGTAATAAAGGATCATAAAAGACTATGAACATTTCTATACCAACAAATTTGACAACCTAAAAGATATGGATAAATTTCTAAAAACATACAACCTACCAAGACTGAATCATGATGAAATGGAAAGTGTAAACACACCAGTTGAATTTGCAAGAAAAAACTTGGCAACAAACAAAATTTCAGGACCATATCGCTTCATCAGTGAATTCTAACAAACATTCAAAGAATTAACACCAACCTTTCTCATACTCTCCCAAATAACAGAAGAGGAAAGAATTCTAAACCATTTTTTTTAACAAGGCTAGCATTACCCTAGTACCAAAACCAAGGATGCCACAAGAAGAGTACAGACCAATATTCCTGATGAACATAAATGCAGAAATCCTCAACAAAATATTATCACACCAAATTCCACAATACACTCGAAGGATAATATATCATGAATAGGTGAGATTAACCCAGGGATGCAAGGATGGTTCAGCATCTGTAAATCAGTCAATGTGATACACTACATTAATAAAAATGAATATCATATGATAATATCCATACATGCAGAAAAATCATTTGACAAAATTCAAAGCTCTCAGCAAAGTGAGTACAGAGGGAATGTACTCTAACATAATAAAGGACATATATGACAAGCCCATAGCTAACATTATGTTCAACAGTGAAAAGCTGAAAGTTTCTTCTAAGATCAGAAATAAGACAAGGATGTGCACTCTCACCACTTTTATTCAACATAGTATTGGAAGTCCTAGCCAGAGCAGTTAGGCAAGAAAAAGAAACAAAAGGCATTCAAACTGGGAAGGAAGAAATAAAACTCTCACTATTTGCAGATAACATTATATTATATAGAAAGCCCTATAACATCAAAAACTGTTAGAATGAATGAATTCAGTAAACTTGTAGGATACAAAATCAATACACAAGAATCTACTGCATTTCTGTACACTAATAATAGAATATAAGAAAAGAAATTAAGAAAACAATCCCACTTGCATCAAAAAGAATAAAATACCTACAAATAAATTTAACTAAGGAGGTAAAAGACCTGTATACTAAGAACTATAAAACATTAATGAAAGAAATGGAAGAAGACACAAATAAATGGAAAGATATTCTGTGCTCACAGATTAGAAAAATTAATGTTGTTAAAACATCCAAAATACCCCCCCCTCAAATGCACAGATTCAATGTGACTCCTATCAAAATTCAAACGGCTTTTTTCACAGAAATAGAACAAACAATCCTAAAATTTGTGTGGAAGCATAAAGACCCCAAATAACCAATCTTGAGAAAACAAAGCTGGAAGAATCTTGCTCCCTGATTTCAAGTTATATTATGTAGCTATAGCAATTAAAACAGTTTGGTACTGGCATAAAAACAGACACATAGATCTATACAACAGAACAGAAAATTCAGAAATAAACCCACATACAGGAGATAAGAATATAAAAGAAGTAAAGGACAGTCATTTCAATAATTGTTTTTTGGAAAGTTGGACCAGTATCTTATACCATATACAAAAGTCAATTTAAAATAGATTAAAGGCTTGAACATAAGACCTGAAACCACAAAACTTCTAGAAAAAACATGAGGTAAACTTCTTGACATAGGCCTTGGCCATGATTTTTTAAATCTAATGCCAAAAGCAAAATCAACATCAAATTAAAAAGCTTCTGCACAGCAAAAGGAAAAATTGACTAAATGGAAAAGCAGCCTATTGAATGGGAGAAAATACTTGCAAATCATCTGTCTGATATGGGACTAACTTCTAAAATTTATGAAAATATATACATAGCCAAAAAAAAAATCCACTTTAAAAATGGGCAGAAGATCTGAATAGACATTTTCTCAAAGAAGAACCAGAGATGGCCAAAAGGTACATGAAAAGATGCTCTACATTACTTATCAAGGAAGTGCAGATCAAAATTAAAATGCGGTTTCACCTCACACTAGTCAGAATAGCTATGATCACAAAGTCTAGAAATAACAAGGGTTGGCAAGGAGGTGCAAAAAGAGAACCCTTGTGCACTACTTGTGGAAATGTAAATTGGTGTAGCCACTATAGGAACCAGTATGGATTTTCCTCAAAAAAATTAAAGATAGAGCTACCATATGATCCAGCTATTCCACTGCTGGGTATTTATCAAAAAAAAAAAAAATGAAAATACCAACTTGAAAAGATATATGACCTCAATGTTCATTGCAGAATTATTTACAATAGTAAAGATATGGAAATGATTGAAGTGTCCATCAATAGATGAATGGATTAAAAAAACCAAAACAACTGTAGTGTATATATACAATGAAATATACTTCAGGCCTAAAAAAGAATGTAATCTTTCTATAAGTGACAACATGAATGGACCTGGAGGGCATTATGCTAAGTGAAGTAAGTTAGAGAAAGACAAATAGCATATGATCTTTCTTATAGATGGAATCTAAAAATAAATAAATAAAACCAAGCCATAGACACAGAGAAGAGATTGGTAGTTGCTAGAAGAAGGGCATAGGGAGTTAGAGAAATGGGTGAAAATTTATTTGTTTTTGTTTTTAGAATGAATCAATTGAATTTTAAATTTTCATATCTATAGAAGAATTAATCCCCAAAAGACTCACATTTACATACAGGTTTAAAATATTTTATAATGTTTTTAATGAGATAAAATTCATATAACAAAAAATTCATTTTTAACCATTTTACAGTATACAAGTAATTGGTTTTTAGTGTATTCACAATGTTGTACACCACTATCTAATGTCAGAAAATGTCTATCACTGCAGAGACACCACATACCTCCCAATTCCCTTCTTCCTCTATCCCTTGGCAGCCACTAAACTACTTTCTGTCTCTATTGATATGCCTGTTCTGGACATTTCATCTGAATAAAATCATACAATATATGGCCCTTTGTGTTTGGCTTCTTACCCTTAGCATAATGTTTTCAAAGTTTATCCATGTTGTAACATGCATGATTACTTAATTTTGGTTTATGAATGAATAATATTACATTGCATAGTACATTAGTTACTTATCCTGCTATAACAATATACCACAGACTGGATGGCTTAAATAACAGAAATTTATTTTCTTACAGTTCTGAAGGTTAGAAGTTCAAGATCAAGGTGCTATCTGGCACGTAGGCAGCTGTGTCCTTGAATTACCACTTTTCTGTGAATGCACAGAAAGGGAGCTCTGGTCTCTTCCTCTTCTTATAAGGATGCCAGCTCTATAGGATTAGAGCCCCATGCTTATGACTTTATTTAGCCTTAATTACCTTCCTAAAAGCCCCACCTCCAAACAGTCTCACTGGGGGTTAGGGCTTCAACATATAAATTTTGAGGAGGACAATTCAGTCCATAATACATGTATATACCAAATTTTGTTTCTCCATTCATAGCTGATGAACATTTGCACCGATTCTACTTTTTGACCATTATGAAAATGCTGCTGTGAACGATCATACACATGCTTTTTTGTAGGAAGGTTTCAGTTCTCTTGGTTATATACCTTTGAGTGGAATTGCTGGTCATATGGTAATCTTATGTTTAAGCTTTTGAGGAACTACCAAACAGTTTACATGGTGGCCACACCATTCTACCTTACCCCAGCAATGTATGAGGGTTCACATCCTCACCAATACTTGTTATTGTCTTTTTCTTTTTTAACAGAGCCATCCTAGTGGGTAGAAGTAGCATTTCATTGTGATTTTGGTTTCGGTTTGTATTTCCCTAATGAATAAGGATGTTGAACATTTTTTAATATGCTTAATGGCCATGTGTGTATCTTCTTTGGAGAAATACCTATTGAAGTTGTTTGCCCATTTTTAAATTGAGTTGTGTGTCCCTTTGTTGTTGAATTGTACTTTACATATTATGGATGCTAGATTCTTAACAGGTGTATGATTTGCGTGTATATTCTCCCACTCTGTAGGCTGTCTTTTCACTTTCTTGATAATATCCTTTGATACATACATTTATTTTTAGGATAAAATCCAGTTTATTGATTTTTTTGTTGCTTGTGGTCTTTGTGTCATATCTAAGAATCCATTGCCAAATCCAAGCTCATTAAGATTTACTCAAGTTTTCTTCTAAGAGTTTTTTAGTTTTAGTTCTTAAATATATGCTTGTTATTCATTTTCAGTTGATACTTTGTATGTAGTGTGAAAAAAGGGTCCAAATTCATTCTTTCTCATGTGGTTATCCAGTTTTAGCACCATTCGTTCAAGAGACTATTCTTATCCCATTGAATGGTCTTGGCACCCTTGTTGAAAATCAATTGGCTGTAGATGTGAGGATTTATTTCTAGACTCTTGATGCTATCATGTTGATCTATATATCGATTCTTATGCCAGTACTACATTGTTTTGGCTAATGTACCTTTGCACTAAGTTTTAAAATCGGGAAGTGTGAAGCCTTATACTTCTTATACTTTGTTCTTTTTTAATATTATTTTGGACATTCACTCAAATCTATTTGGGAAGTATTGCCATCTTAACAATATTAAGTCTTCTAATCCATAAAACACAGGAAGACTTCCAATTCCTTAGGTTTCTTCTATTTTCTTACTATAATGTCTTGTAGTTTTCAGTGTAAAAGTCTTACAGTTCTCTGGTTAAGTTTATTTCTAAGTATTTTATTCTATTTATTATAAGTGAACTGTTTTCTTAGTTTCATTTTTGGTTGTTCATTGATAGAATAATTTTGAGAAGTATGATAGAGAAAGCATAAACTGCCTTGAACAGACTTAGTAGAAATCTGTATTTGGAGAATGCTATAGGGGAGGGTTCAGAAGGAAATGAGGAACATGTTATTAAAAACTGGAAGAAAGGAGGTGTTTGTTATTTAGTGGAAGAAAGTTTAGTGCAATGGTCTCCTATGATCATGTGGAAGGCAGAAGTTTAAGTGATGATTCTGGTGGTATAGCTAAGGAGATTTCTAATCTAAGTGTTGAAAGGGAGGCCTGATTTTTTTCCTGCTACTTATACAATAAAACAGGAGATGAGAAAGAGAAACTAATGGAAAAAATATTGAAAAAACATTAAATATAAAGAAACCAGGACTTGACAATTTTGAAAAATTTGTATATCTAGATGGCAAAAAAGTTTAAATGAAAGGCTGTCAGACCTTCAAAACTCTACTAACTGGAAGCAGTCTAATAAAACTACTTAGCTGCACATATGTGCTACCTTTTATGAAAAAGGAAGGGTGACTCAGAGGGCAAAACGAAGAGCCCAGAGGTTGGAACAAAGAGCTATTTCTAGGACTAGAACTCCCAATATTTTCCCAACTGGACTTCAGAATTACTATGAACCTTTTTTTTTTTTAACCTTCCATTCTTTTTTTTTTTTTAATGTTTATTTATTTTGAGAAAGAGAGAGAGAGAGAGAAAGAGAGACTGTGAGTGGGGTAGGGAGGGAGAAAAAGGGAGAATCCCAAGCAGGCTCTGCACTGTCAGCACAGAGCCCGACACTGGGCTCGATATTATGAACCCACAAGATCATGCCCTGAGCCAAAATCAAGAGTCAGACACTTAAATGACTGAGCCATCAAGGTGCCCCTTACCTTTCATTTCTGCCCACCCCCCTTATCTGGAATGTCTGTTATCCTTTCCCTGGTCTACTATTGTATGACAGGTGTGTTGGGGTAAAGTAACTTTTCTCTAGGAAAGAAATGGTAGGTTGGATTATATAGTTAGATGTTTATATACATGTGTATATAGCCTTTAGTTTCACAGATCTATAGATGGAAGGGAATTGGGCCCCAGTAACTTTACTTAATGTATTACATCCAGGAACTTTATTCATACCAGGACCTGATTTAGATGATAATATTTTAAACTTCTGAGCTGATGCTATAAAAAGAGGAGTCTCTTGGAAGCCTTGGGAATTGAATGTATTTTGCATGTGGGAGCACAGGAATCATTAGGAGCAAGTGGAAGAATTGTAATGGGCAAACTCTAAGGTGGCCCCTCTTACCTTGGTGTTCATATCTTTGTGGCATCTCCCTTTGAGTGTGACTTGCTTCAGACCAACATAAGATGGTAAAAGTGATGAGATGTCACTTCCATGAATATGTTATATAAGCTCTGTTTCACTAGCTGACTAGCTCTCAGCCTTTCTTGCTGGCTTTGAAGAAGAAAGCTGCTGTGATTCCTAAGGCTGCAAAAAACTCAATACTTCTAAGAACACACAGAAGGGGAAGTGGATCCTTTCCTAGGTGAGCCTCTACATGAGAGCCTAGTTGTGGCTAACACCTTGGTCACAGCTTTGTGAGATCCTAAGTAGAGGACTAGCCTGGTCTTCTGACCCACAAATCTGTGAGATAAAAAATGTATGTTGTTTGAAACTGATAAGTTATAATTTTTTGTGCAGTACAGAAAAACAAACAGTTCTCAAAAAACTAAATATACATTTAACCATATAATCAAACCATTCCACTTCTAGAAATTTACCTAAGAGAAAGGAAATGTAGGTGCAAAAAATTCTGGTACAGTAATGTGCATAATAGCTTTGCATATTATAGTCCCAAACTGAAAAGAACCCAAATGTCCATGAACAGGTAAATGGATAAACAAACTGTGGAAAGTAGAACATTTCTTAGGAATAAATTGCTGACACACACACTTACAGGGATGAATCTCAAAGCGGTCGTGCTGAATGAAGGAAGCTGACAAAAAGGAAATACCATGATTCCATTTATATGAAACTCTACAAAATAAAAACTAAACTATAGTGACAAAGCACATTTGTTGTCACTTGGTAGGTCAGGCAGGAGCAAAAGGGAGGAATTACAAAGGTCACGAATGTTTGGGGTTGATTGCTATGTTCATTATACGGACTGTGGTTTCATCTATGTATACATAGGTCAATTGACCAATTTACACTTTAAATATGAATAGTTTATTGTATATCAGTTATTCTTAAGTAAGGCAGTTTTAAAAAGGTATTTGCACACTTTTTTTTCCCACAAGTAATTATATTCAAGTAAAACACAGTATAGTCATCATAGAACAGCCTTGTTACTCATCCACTCATTCTCAAATATTGTCTAAATATGTGTCTGTGAAAAATACAAGTATGAATCTTTTGCAGTAATGAAACATATAATCTGAAAGACTAGTCAGTTAGAGTTCGGAAATCATAAATACTTATTTTTTTATATTGTTTTCGCAAAGATCCTTACCAGAAGCAAATCCCTCCCAATGACTGCGTGTTAACTGCTCCATACAGCTCAGAACCTTGCTCCACACGTCGTCAAACACATAAGCAAGGACGTCCTCTTTCATGCAGGAAAATGGAGCAATGGGAGGGTACCCTAATTTCTGTTTCTCTGAAGATGCTTGTAATTTCTTTCCTTGAAACCCCTCTTCCCTGTAACAGAAGCAAATAAGACTTCCTGGTTATTCTTTAGTGAGTATTCAGCACTGTCTTTTGTGCTTCTTCAGGAGTGTGATTTGTGTCCCTTCCCCGCATGTAGATGTATGTAGCTCAGCAAGCATATGTATGCAGCCTATGTGTTAAACTGTCTTGTGACCTAAGGGCGTTCTCAAACAGAGGAGACTAAATTTTCCTTTTTGCTCCCACCTTACCCCACTACTCTACAAAAAAAAAAAAAAAAAAAAAAAAAAAAGATGGAAAAAGAAAATGATAAAAAAGACTGAGAACTCATTGTGTATTTTTCAGCTTTAAACAGTGAACATTGTCAGTTGAGCAATAAGCTATGACAAGCATACGGAAATAATCTTTTTGTTGTGACTGGATAACATTTAGATTACTATTTATTAACATTTAATGATGGGCATGTGACTCTGTCACATAGTTATTTGAGGCAATGATTCATTAGGGAAATAGTGCACTTTTACTAATCCAAACAAACATTTGGCATTTGGCTAGAAAGGAAAAGGTGGGGAGACCATGAATCTATCTGCAGTCCAGAAACTCAGCCAAGTCTGTCTCTTCTCTGGGAGGGAATACCAATAACCCCTGTATTTGGGGGGCAAAAATCTAGCTGACAGAAGTGCTTACCTATGATAGATGTATTATGAATTAACACAAAGAAAATTCTGGAAAACTTGGGCTATGAAGAAATATCTTAAGGCCTCTACAGTGAAAATTATCCCTAGGGTAGCAGAGGTTTCAAGAATTAAATAAGCTCTAAGAAGGAAAGAAGGATGCTAAGAGGTTTATGCAGGGCAGCTAAAGACTCTACTTCTTTCCCAAGGAAGAGCTGCCCTGGCATTAGGCTGGGGAGAAGGCTGATTTAGTATAATTGTATTTAAATGTATATTCCTTTTATAGGAGATAACACTTTCGTATGATGAAAAAACTTCACGTTATACAGAAGGAAATGTATTTATGTAGTGAAAAATAAGTTTACATCTCTGTCTCCCAGTCACCATTCCCAGAAGCAAACATTATATATTGGCCCGGAGAAATAGTTACATTACATTGTACTGCACTGTGGTCTTTTATTTAACAATGTATCTGACCCTCCATCACTATTAATACATATAAATCTGCCTCTTAAAAAACAGCTGTCGGGCATTCCACTGGATATACCATAGTATATCTAACTATCCGGGTACCGATCACCCAGCCTTTTGTTCTTATAATCAATAGGACATTTAATATCCTTGTATGCAGTTCTTTGGGTATATGGATGTTATATCTGTAGGATAAATTCCTATAAATAGAATGAAATAGAGTGAAAGGGTATATGCATTTCAACTGGCAAGACATTGCCCACTTTCCTCTAAAGACAGATAATCTTCAGTATTGAAAAAATGTACCTTTTTTCCATTCAAGGAATTATTCAAACTTCTTTACTTTGTTTTCTCTTCCAGTCTGACAGATAAAATAGTATATTGTTGCTTAATTTGCATTACTAATTGTGAATGAAATTGGATCTTATTTCCTTTATTTAAATCCATTTTCTTTTGGGGTGCCTGAATGGCTCATTTGGTTAAGTGTCTGACTTGGGCTCAGGTCATGATCTCACAGTTCGTGAGTTTGAGCCCCACATCAGGCTTTGAGCTGACAGTGCGGAGCCTGCTTGGGATTCTCTCTCTCTCTCTCTCTCTTTCTCTCTGTCTCTTTTCTCTCTCTCTCTGCTCCTCCCCCACTTGTGTGAGCTCTAGAACTTTTAAAGGCTGCAGGAATAGCTTAAGAGGTTAATATTTCAGAAAGGTAGCATAGGATAGTGAATAGAGCACTGGATTTAGAATAAGATGAATAAGGTTTTAGGTCTTAGCTTTACCTCAGACATATCATTACACCACTCTGATTCTCACCTATCATAAAGACAGAAAATAATATCTGTGTCACAGGACTATTGTCAGAATACAATAAGAATGGTTATAAATAAGCATTAATTGTAAAGTCTGTGTGAAGTATAAGGTTTTATGTAAACTGTATGTACATTTTTCAAACAGGATTTATGTAAACAAAGTTCATACCTCTTCAACTGCTCTTTTGAAGTTTCAGATTTCTATGAGTTAACTGGTGATGATTACAAAAGGTAAAATCAAATTATGTGAAGAAAGAAATGAACTCATTTAAAAATGTTTAATCTCAGGAAGAGGCAAATAACATGTGTAGGAAGAAAATACATAAGCAAGTCTGGTATGTGAAAGCAATAGGAATTCATATCAACTAAGCATATGGACCCTGGATACCTGAGAAGTAATAGGAAATAAATAACCAAGTGACATAAATCTAATTATAGGTAATATTGGTGACATACTTTTGGTTGTGTTTTCTTTGTTTGGGGGGGGTTCTGGGTAGTAGATTTTATTATTATTTTTTCAATCCATTTTTAGGGAAAGAGTGAGCATGAATGGGGGAGAGGAGGAGCTCAGAGAGAGAAAGAGAAAGAGAATCTAAAGCAGGTTCCACACTCAATACAGAGCCCAATTCAGGGCTTGATCTCACAAACCTGGGATCATAACCTGAGCCAGAATCAAGAGTCAGATGCTCAATGGACTGAGTCACCCAGGTGCCCCTAAGTAGTATACTTTAGAAAAAACAGAGGAGCCCATGAGTGGCTCAGTCAGTTAAGCATCCAACTTCAGCTTAGGTCATAATCTCATGGTTTGTGAGTTTGAGACCTGTGTCAGGCTCTGTACTGACAGCTCAGAGCCTGGAGCCTGCTTCAGATTCTTTGTCTCCCTCTCTCCCTGCCCCTCCCCTGCTCAAGCTCTGTCTCTCTGACTCTCAAAAATAAATAGACATTAGAAAAAATAGTTATTAATACACAAAATAGGAGGGGAGTAAAAAGCTTAAAAGACTTAATACTCACTTATCAGTGTGGTCGAATGCTAGGTATTCCTCTATTATTCCTTCAGAGAAGATTACACAGTCTTCCTCTTCTCTTTCTATAGAATACACACTAGGAGATTTGGCAATTGAAGGTGCTTTATGAGCATAAGAAGATGAAGAAAAATGTAACTTCTTTCCCCTAATACCAAATCTGGGACAGGAAAAAGCAAATATTAGTTATAAATAAACAGTTCTTACAGCAATTCAGTCATACAAGATTTCAGCTCAAAATCCCTTGCCCTGCTGACACCTCCCCAGACTATTCTTAGACTTAATGCCTATTGTTCTCAGAACAGGAAGATAAACACTAGCCATCGACCTACTCTGCCTAGGTGTACCATGTAGTATCAAATACTATTTGCTATCTTTTCAGATGTAACAGCTAAGGCTATAAGTTTAAAAAAAATTAAGAATAACCAGTGAGAATGGATAGTATCAAAAAGACAAGAAATAACAAGTGTTGGCAAGGATATGGAGAAAAGGGAACCTTCATGCACTGTTGGTGGGAATGTAAACTGGTGCAGCCACTATCGTTACTCAAAAAAATTAAAAATAGACATACATACGACCCGGTAATTCCACCACTGAATATTTACCTGTAGAAAATGAAAACACTAATTTGAAAAGATATATGCACTCCTGTGTTTATTGCAGCATTATTTATACAATAGCCGATATGAAAGCAACCTAAGTGTCCACAGATAGATTCATGGATAAAGATGTGGTATGTATATATAATGGAGTATTACTCAGCCATGAAGAAGATTGAAACTTGCCATTTGCTACAACATGGATGGACATAGAGCATATAATGCTAAGTGAAATAAGTCAGACAGGAAAAGACAAATACCATATGATTTCCCTGAAACATGGAATCTAAAAACCACAACAAATGAACAAACAAAACAAAACAGAAACAGATTCATAAATATAGAGGACAAACTGGTGGTTGCCAGAGGGAATAGGGATTGGAAAGTGGATAAAATAGGTGAAGGGTATTAAGAGGTACAGATTGACAGTTATAAAATAAATAAGTCATGGGGATTAAAAGTATGGCATAGGGAACAGTCAATAATATTGTAATAACTTTGGTGCCAGATGGTAACCATACCTATTGTGGTAAGCATCTTGCAATTTATATAACTGATGAACCACTGTGTTGTACACCTAATACTAATATTTTATAATCAAGTCTCCTTCAATAAAAAAACTTTTGAAAAATTAGCAATCTTAATAATTACAACTTTCAGGTACCTCAGGAGATTATATGCTTATTTCAGGAACTCCATCATAGTTCAAAATGCATACTCCTAAAGAGCAGGGATCTGCTCATATTTATATTTAAATTTCTCTTCCTTCCTGGGTATTCAATGAATATATGATGACTCATTCAATTCAGAATCTTTACTTCGGAGAAAACCAGTCAAATCTGAGCTGTAGTACAGTTTTTTTTTAATGGCTCTGTTTAAACCAAATATTAAATATAACCAATGTATATTTTGTGATATTCTTTATACTTTTTTGTACCTTAAGCATTTTTTAATGAAAAAAAAGAAAAAGAATAAACCTGTGGCATTTTTCAGCAAGGCTAGTGGGAAAAGCTGACTTGAAGACATTTTGGAAATATGTATTAGAAGCCTTAAAACAGGGGCCCCTGGGTGGTTTAGTCGGTTAAGCGTCTGACTTTGGCTCAGGTCATGATCTCGTGGTTAGTGGGTTCGAGCCCTGCATCGGGCTCTGTGCTGACAGCCAGCTCAGAGCCTGGAGCCTGTTTCAGATTCTGTGTCTCCCTCTCTCTCTGACCCTCCCCTGCTCATGCTGTCTCTCTCTCTCTCAGAAATAAATAAAACGTTAAAAAAAATTTAAAAAAAGAAGCCATAAAACAAACATACCTGTTGATTCAGTGATTTTATTTGTAGGGGTTTCTTTCAAGGATATGACCTACATGATTCAGCCATAAAAATTATCATCACAGAATTGTTTATAATTGCCAAAAATGAAAACTAGCCCAACTGTTTCAAAATACACAGTTGGGGACTGGTTGTTTAAATAAAAGTATATTCTTGCAATAGAATATTATAAGGTCATTAATGTGTGAGAAAATTAAGATTTCCACAATGAGACAGTAAGTATAAAAATATTAAAAATATGTATAGTATTTTCATAAAACTGTATACATATGTGGCAGAGAATGCCAAATGCCCCCCAGCATCTATTCTCCCCTTTACTAGTAAGTCATGCCAATTTAATTCAGGAGAGCAATACATTTCCCACGGCCTTGTAGCCAAATGTAACCAATGAGATATGAACAGAATTTTTTAAATATTTTATTTATGTATTTTTGTAAATTTTTTTAAATTTGTATTGAAGTTAGTTAGCAAATAGTGCAACAATGATTTCAGGAGTAGATTCCTTAATGCCCCTTACCCATTTAGCCCATCCCCCCTCCCACAATCCCTCCAGCAACCCTCTTTTTGTTCTCTATATTTAAAAGTCTCTTCTGTTTTGTACCCCTCCCTGTTTTTATATTATTTTTGCTTCCCTTTCCTTATGTTCATCTGTTTTGTATCTTAAAGTCCTCACATGAGTGAAGTCATGTGATATTTGTCTTTGACTCACTAATTTCGCTCTGCATAATACCCTCTAGTTCCATCCACATAGCTGCAAATGGTAAGATTCCATTCTTTCTGATTACCGAGTAATACTCATCGTATATATATACCACATCTTTTTTAACCATTCATCCATCGATGGACATTTGGGCTCTTTCCATACTTTGGCTAGTGTCCATATCGCTCCTATAAACATTAGGGTGAATGTGCCCCTTTGAAACAGCACACCCGTATCCCTTGGATAAACAACTAGTAGTGCAATTGCTGGGTCGTAAGGTAGTTTTATTTTTAATTTTTTGAGGATCTCCCATACTGTTTTCCAGAGTGGCTGCACCAGTTTGCATTCCCACCAGCCGTGCAAAAGAGATCCTTTCTCTGCATCCTCGCCAACATCTGTTGTTGCCTGAGTTGTTAACGTTAGCCATTCTCACAGGTGTGAGGTAGTATCTCATTTTGGTTTTGATTTGTATTTCCCTGATGATGAGTGATGTTGAGCATTTTTTCATGTTTCGGTTGGCCATCTGGATGTCTTCTCTGGAGAAGTGTCTATTCATGTCTTCTGCCCATTTCTTCACTGGATTGTTTTTTTTGGCTATTGAGTTTGATAAGTTCTTTATAGATTTTGGATACTAACCCTTTATTTGATATGTCATGTGCAAATATATTCTCCCATTCCATCAGTTGCCTTTTAGTTTTGCTGATTATTTCCTTTGCTGTGCAGAAGCCTTTTATTTTGATGAGGTCCTAATAGTTCATTTTTGCTTTTGTTTCCCTTGCCTCCAGAGACATGTTGAGTAAGAAGTTGCTGCAGCCAAGGTCAAAGAGGTTTTTGCCTGCTTTCTCCTGTAGGATTTTGATGGCTTCCTATCTTACATTCAGGTCTTTCATCCATTTTGAGTTTATTTTTGTGTATAGTGTAAAAAAGTGGTCCGGGTTCATTTTTCTGCATGTGGCTGTCCAGTTTTCCCAGCACCACTTGCTGAAGAGACTGTCTTTATTCCATTGGATATTCTTTCCAGCTTTGTCAAAGATTAGTTGGCCGTACGTTTGTGGGTCCATTTCTGGGTTCTCTATTCTGTTCCATTGATTTGAGTGTCTGTTTTTATGCCAGTAGCATACTGTCTGGATGATTACAGCTCTGTAATATAGCTTGAAGTCTGGGACTGTGAAGCCTCCAGCTTTGGTTTTCTTTCTCAAAATTGTTTTGGCTATTCAGGGTCTTTTCTGTTTCCACACAAATTTTAGGATTTTTTTTCTAGTTCTGTGAAGAATGCTGGTGTTATTTTCATAGGGATTGTGAGATATGAGCAGGACTCTGAGAAGGTTGTTTAAAGGGAAATGACTTGGCTGTAAGGGGTGCCCTTTTGCCCTTCTGCCTTTCCTTTCTGCCACCTGGAAAGTGAATGTCATGTTTGGAACTCTATCAGCCATCCTGGATCACGAAGACAACTTATGGAAAAACATCCTGGGTTAATATGGTATAACAAAAAGATGAAAAGAGTCTAAAGCCCTGAAAACACCATGCCACTACCATACAATCTTTAGATACTGTCCCCTGAGCCTTCTTTTAAAACAGAAACAAACTGTTAAGTAAGCCATTAAATAAAGTGTAGAGTTCATAGGAAGTGGTTGGAAAGATAGGTAGCCAGACTTGGGCTAACTGATAGCAATAAAAACTATAAAGTTTTTAAGAAGGTGAATGACAAGATCTTTGCTGTGGTGGTAATGAGGAAGATAATGTGGTTTGGAAGCTAGTGCGAAAGATAAAACAAGAGCAAGTGAGCTGATGAGAGTCTCGACCATGGCAGGATGCATGCACCCTGTATTTGAGGATGGAGAGATAGTAAGAGATTAGAAACAGTTTGGAAAACCAACACATCTAGACCGCTGGTATTACTGTTTATGAAAGTATCAAATTTGAGACATAAGGTCTTTTAAATCACTGTTCTGAAATTCTAAACAGTGATTTCGAAATCTAGTCAAAGATTTATGCCAATCCATGACAACATTTTAACTGATCTACACCAAAAGGAAGAAAATAAGGACAGTGCCCAGGAAGACTGCCAAATCTCCTTTTCTTGAAAAGGACTGTCCTTATTTTGAGATCACGCACTTCATGCTTTTTCTTTTATAAAATAGTGATGTTAGTTGTTATTTTATGTTTTTTTAACATAATATGACAAAATTAAAAGCTGCCAAACCCATGTCAAACACTGGATACCCACGATTCTGTATGTTATTATGCTGTTGTGTCATTCCATTTGTATTAGTAGCCAAACAGTTTTTTAATCAGTGGTGACTAACTGAATTTTTATAAATTTTGTTCTTTTTAAGTAAACTCTGTACCCAACATGGGGCCCCCCCAGGATCTATACCCAACATGGGCCCCCCCCCCAGTTGTATGCTCTACTAACTGAGCCAGTCAGTCCCTGAAGATTTTATTATTTTTTAAAGTAAACTCTCCACTCGGCATGGGGCTCAAAGTTACAACCCCAAGATCAAGAGTTGAATGCTCTATCGACCTAGCCAGGCACTCCTCTGGAATATTTTGCTTTGAAAATAAAATAATTTTATGTTTCTGTTAATAACAAAATTTCAGATAAATGAGGAAGAAAAATGTTCCCATTTGCTCTAAAGCTGAAGCAAAAAACAGTATTCTACATCATAAAACTGTGTTTGCAAATGTTGCTTAAAAATTTGTTAATGTTAATTTATTTTTGAGAGAGAAAGAGGGTGGGGGGGGGACAGAGAGAGACAGAGAGAGACAGAGAGAGAGAGAGAGAGAGAGAGAGAGACTCTGAAGCAGTCTCCAGGCTCTGAGTTGTCAGCACAGAGCCTGATGCGAGGCTCAAACTCATGAACTGTGAGATCATGACCTGAGCCGGAGTCGGATGCTTAACCAACTGAGCCACTCAGTCACCCCTGCAAATGTTATTTTTTGACAAAGAAGCCCTTTAAATCATCAGACTTCAGATATTACCATGTCTGGAAAATAACCTTTAACTTTTAAACTGTAATTCTTTATTTTTTAATTTTTTAAAATGTTCATTTATTTTTAAGGGAGAGAGAGAGAATGAGCAGGGGACAGCAGAGAGAGAGAGGGAGACACAGAATCCAAAGCAGGCTCCAGGCTTTGAGCTGTTAGCATAGAGCCTGACGTGGAGCTTGAACCCACAAACTATGAGATCATGACCTGAGCCAAAGTTGGGTGCTTAACCAGTTGAGCCACCCAGGCACCCCAAAACATGTTTGTAATTCTTTCTTAGTAGAAGAATAACAGGGGATTGCCTAATGTATTGCTCTGCTAGTAGTAATATTTAATTTGGTATCTTTTATTGTGAGAAGAAAAAAATCACTGGCACTTTATTCTTCAAACATATGCATGGAGAATAAAATGACTTTGCTAGGTTTTTTAAACAGAAATTTTAATTTGGAGCCAGCCTACCCACGTGTAGGCCTTAGGAGGTAGAATCCTGCAACCTTCATGGAAGTGATTATTGCAAGACCCTCCAAGGTGGCTGAGAGGAACAGGTGGCCAAGAGCTCTCCTTCTTGACCAGGATCTGAAAAGTGCAATTAGCCACTCTCAACTCCACTTCAAACCAACCTTATCATCAACTGGACCTCTAGAAAAGACTGAAATAGAGGAAATTTATATGAAAATTGATCTCATGATGTCACAAGGGAGAAAACTTAGAATACTGGAAAGGAAGTATGACTGTGGATGGCCTTGCCAGTAGAACTAAAATGTCTCCATGACTTTGGAAAACTTTAGAAAGTTCTTTATGTCTTAAAAAAATTTTTTTAACCCTGCTTTGTAATTAGTTTAACTGGCCCTTGCATTTAGGACAGTTGTATAAAGAAATCAAAGAAGATGAAAACAAAGGATATAATTTGTAATGAGTGATAAAGGCAGGCATACTTTACTGTAACCAGAAAGCAAGGATATGGTCAAGACAAAAACAAAGGAACTAGCTTGACATGGCCAAGTTGTAACAATTTGAGCACTAATAATTATGATTAAAATATATAAAAATTTTCAAATGCTCTGAGTTCATAATTGTACTCAAGAAAATATCAAGTATGGGGGCGCCAGGGTGGCTCAGTCGGTTAAGCATCCAACTTCAGCTCAGGTCATGATCTCACGGTTCGTGGGTTCGAGCCCCGCACTGGGCTGTGCTAACAGCTAGCTCAGAGCCTGGAGCCTGTTTCAGATTCTGTATCTCCCTCTTTCTCTGACCCTCCCCTGCTCATGCTGTTTCTCTCTCTCTTTCTCTCTCTCTCAGAAATAAATAAACATTAAAATTTTTTTTAAATAAAATATCAAGTATAGACAAAGTAGTGATTACATGAAAATATGGATTATGTTTGTTATTGCTTTCCATAAGCAGTGGTATGCTAATAAAGCTGGATAATTTGTTTCATCCAAGTAAATGTAGTGTATGAAGTACAGATAGACATTTGTTTTATCTGTACAGTAAATAAAAGTACAATTGAAAACTGTAAGCAAACAGTCCAGAAAAGCAAATCCAAAAATAAAAAGGGCCAATCATCAGTTGTGGTAGCAAGAAGAAAGAAAGGAGGTCTGCAGTATGTTGCAATTTAGCCAAATATCCTAAAAAAGGAGGGGCTAAATGCTCAGGCTTGATTACTTATTTCCTTGGAGATGAAGTTTTCAAATGGAACTACCACTTATAAGATAAGGTGAACAGGGGGTGCCTGGGTGCCTTAGTCAGTTGAGAGTCTGACTTTGGCTTGGATCATGATCTCGAGGTTGATGAGTTCAAGCCTCCTGTTGGGTATGCTGCTGTCAGCACGAAGCCTGCTTCAGATCCTCTGTCCCCCTCTCTCTCTCTGCCCTTCTCTGCTTGTGCATGCTCTCTCAAAAATAAATAAACATTAAAAAAATAAAGTGAACATAAAGTTTATACTAACATCAGGTAAATATCTGAACAGCATGAATTATGTAATTTTGGTGAGAATTAAAGAATATATCATTTCTGTGTGAAAAATGTAATTATGATTAGTAAATGTACAATTACAATTAGTAATGCAATTTATAATTAGTTTGTAAAAATATGGAAGTTATATTAAATAAGTAAACTTAAAAAGGGTTATTGATGTTAGATATGAGATTTAAGTTTAAAAAGAAACAGCTGGGGCACCTGGGTGACTTAGTTGGTTAAGCATCACTCTCCTGGGTTTGGCTCAGGTCGTGACCTCATGGTTCATGGGTTTAAGCCCTGCATCAGGCTCACGCTGACAATGCAGAGCCTACTTGGGATTCTTTCTCTCTATCCCTTTCTGCCCCTCCCCTGGTCATGCTCTCTCTCTCTCTCTCTCAAAATAAATAAAAACTTAAAAAAAAAAAAAAAAAGGCTCAATTGAGGCACCTGAGTGGGTCATTCAGTTAAGCATCTGACTGTTGATCTCAGCTCAGGTTTTGATCTTAGGGTCATGAGTTTCATGGGTTCAAGCCCTGTATTGGGCTTTACACAGGGCGTACTTAAAACAAAAAAACAAAAACAAAAACAAAACAAAAAAACTCAGCCTACTGACAAGAAGTTTGAATTTAAATCCTTGGAGAGAAGCAAACAAATCCCATTCTCTTACCAATTTAGGTTGTAACACAGATCCTATAACCCTAACTGGCCTAAAACAGTAACGTTTTACTTTGTGGTTTCTTGAAATGACTACAAGCCCAAAGACGCATTAAAAGTAAGCATTACTACATATCTTTAGCAGGTATCAAATAAGTAAAACTACCGTCTTGGGAAAAAATATAGGAATAAAAAATGAATTAAAACCATGATATTTTCACAATACACTTAAGGGTAAACATAGATTTTTAAATAACCCTATTTATTTTTTAAAAAATTTAGTTTAAATTCCACTTAGTCATCATATAGTGTGATACCAGTTTCAGGTGTACAATATAGTGATTCAAATATACATATATCACCTATATTCAGTACAAAATGTGCACTCCTTAGTTCCCATCACCTATTTAACCTATCCTCCTCTGGTAACTATCAGTTTGTTTTCTAAAGAGTTCATTTCTTGGTTTGTATCTTTTTCTCCTTTGTTCTTTTGTTTTGTTTCTTAAATTCCACATATGAATGAAATTATCTGGTATTTGTCTTTTTTCTGACTGACTTAGTTCGCTTGGCATTATACTCTCTAGATCCATCCATGTTGTTGCAAATAGCAAGATGTTATTGATGGCTGAGTAATATTCCTTTGTATATATACACCACATCTTCTTTATCCATTCGTCAGTCAACAGACACTTAGGTTGCTTCCATAATTTGGCTATTGTAGATAATGTGGCTATAAACATCGGGGTGCATGTATCCCTTTGAATTATTTTTGGTATTCTTTGGCTAAATACCTAGTAGTATAATTGCTGGATCATAGGATAGTTCTATTTTCAACTTTTTGCAGAACCTTGATATTGTTTTCCAGAGTGGCTTCACCAGTTTGCATTCCCACTAACAATGCAAGAGGGTTCCCCTTCCTCCATATGCTCACCAATATCTGTTATTTCTTGTGTTGTTGATTTTAGCCATTCTAACAGGTATGAGGTGATACCTCATTGCAGTTTCCACTTGTATTTCCCTGAAAATCAGTGATGCTGAGCATCGTTCCAGGTCTGTTGGCCATCTGTACCTCTTATTTGAATAAATGTTTATTCATGTCTTCTGCCCATTTTTATTTATTTATATATTTTTAAAAATTTATTGTGAGAGAGAAAGTGAGGTAGAGGCAGAGAGAGGAGAGAGAACCCCAAGCAGCTCCACACTGTCAGTGCAAGCCTGACACAGGGCTCGAACTCACAAACTGTGAGATCATGCCCTGAGCCGAAATCAAAAGCCAGACACTTAACCAACTGACCCACCCAGGTGACCCTCTTCTGCCCATTTTTAAATTGGATTATTAATTTTGGAGGTGTTGAGTTATATAAGTTCTTTATATATTTTGGGTACTAACCCTTTATCAGATATGTCTTTTGTAAATATCTTCTCCCATTCCATAGGTTGCCTTTTAGTTTGTTGATTTGTTTCCACTGTGCAGAAACTTTCTATTTTGATGAAATATAATAGTTTATTTTTGCTTTTGTTTTCCTTGCCTCAGGAGATATATCTAGAAAGAAGTTGCTACAGCTGATTTCCAGGAGGTTACTGCCCATGTTCTCCTCTAGGATTTTTATGGTTTCAGGTCTCACATTTAGGTCTTTCATCCATTTTGAATTTATTTTTGTGTATGATGTAAGAAATTGGAATAATCCTATTTAGGTTTGTTTTGCTGTTGTTTAAAGAGTTTGAGGTGTTCAAAAGAATTTAGCTATTTTAAAGAATATACTAATTACCCATTTTAAGCTAATAAACTAATAGCAGTTTAACTTCTGTAAAGAAATTAATTTGTAATTAATATTACATGTTTAAGAAAAATCACTTTTTCAAATTTTTTTCAAAAAAATTTTAAAGTGTGTTTCTTAGACTCCTAAATTTCTTTAAACCAGTTTATCTACACTTTATTTCAAGAAGGATGTGCTTGTATCTATAAATATATAAGATAGAGATTTATAGAGATAGAGAAAAATAGAGAAACATCCTTAAACCCTAGGGAATGACTTACTTTTTGAACAAAAACTTACGAAACAAAATTCTCATATACATAGAAACTGTGGTCAATCTTAACAGCATTTTCTGTGCTTTATTAAATACCATCAAGTAAAACATAAATTTTTTAATCCCCTAGTATAACTGGCAGAATATAACGTTTACATATTAGAAATACTTACATAGTGGAATCTCTATCTTGAGAAAGTGTTGTCTCGTGTGAAACTGAAACAACAGAAGGGGATCTAGGATACAGTCCATATCCTTCACTTGGAGTAATTATTTGTCTACCCAGAATCCTTCAAAATGAACAACATAAAGAGACAATTAAGCACATTCACCTACCATACATACAAAATGTAGATATTCTTGGGACAAATGTGACGGTTCTATATAAAAGTCCAGAACATACCTAGTCTGATACCGATTAAGAATGATTCTTAAGAGAACACGTGAATCCAGAGTCTTTTTACAGGTATAGCTCTCTTCCACAGAATGGAGATGGAGAAGAGAAAGCTATAGCCTCGCACTGCTGAAAAAAATCCAAGGAAACTGAGCAAAGAGTTTTAATTTTCCCTCCACCCTCTACAATAATCTTCATTAAATCTGCCAAAATGGATGAAAGCCAGGCCAAATTAGTGAAAGCTATAAATTATATTCTTAAGAACATGATGCTGTAAAAATTTTTGGAATACATTTTAAGTAGTAGGTATAGTAATGTCGTTTCTGAGGGAAGCTTCCTAACAGCTTATGTCTGCTTTTAAGTACACATAGGACTTTTCTTGTAGACAACAGTGTAAACAAATACATTTTCTGACCCTCTTGCTCCAAAGAAGAGTTCTTTGACACACACAATGCATAGATCTCAGCTACCAGTAAAGAAATTGTTTTACTCAATTAGGACAACATAGTGGTAGTTATGAAAAGTCTAAGAAACTTCCATCAACTTCAGTTTTCTCTAAGTGCAGTCTTTATACTGTATGACCTTATTTACGTTCATTAAAACCAAGCCCATAACGATTTCAGAATACAAGTTTTTTTGTTATCTGCTTTTTAAAAATTATTTTTTAATTTTCTTATTTTAGAGAGAGAGGACAGCAGGGAAGAGGGGCAGAGGGAGAGAATCATAAGCAGACTCTATGCTCAGTGTGGACCAACATGGAGCTCAATCCCACAATCCTGGGATCATAACCTGAGCTGGAATCAAGAGTTGGACATTCAGCCAACTGAGCAATCCAGGCACCCCTAGATATTTGCTTTTCAAATTTTAGTATTAGCCATAAATACAAGCCAATTCTGGGGCTTCAGTACCTGAGGTGAGGAAAGCTACGTGTCCATTGTTGGCACTCTTCCTGTAGACTCTTAGTGTGCACACTCAACTTCTGCTCATACAAGAGCTCGTCAATGGCTGTGAACATTGCCTGGACTTTTTCAGTGGCATTTTGATCAAGTTCCTAGAAGAAAATATACCCCAAAATATTTAGGTGAGCTTTTAAAATCTTAAAGATTGAAAGCAATCAAATTTTGTTTTCAGTATTTGGTCCATTTGAAATACTGTTGAATTTCCATTAGAGAAAAGTTAGTGAATTTTCATCTTATAATATTCAGATTTCCTTCCTATTCCTATGTAAAGAAAATTTATAGAAATATTTACTTTTTAAAGTAACATTTTCTTCATTATAAAAATACTATGTTTATTGTAATCATTTTGAAAGGTTAAGAAAAACATGAAGAATAAATTAAAATTACCAGCAATTCTACCAAATATAACGCTTACTAATAATTTTAGTATAGTTGCTTGGTTCCAGTATTTTTTTAGAGCTGAAGATAGACAGTCAATCCTATACATATGACCCTTGAACAACATGGGGCTTAGGGATGCTGACCCTCCCCCTCCATGTGCTCTCTCCCCCTCCATGTGCCCCCTCCCCCTCTACACAGTAAAAAAATCTATATATAACATTTGGCTCTCTAAAAACCTAACTACTAATAGCTTACTACTGACTGGAAGCTTTACCAATAACCCATATTTTATGTATGTGTTGCATACTGTATTCTTACAATAAAGCAAGCTAAAGAAAAGGTTATTAAGAAAATCATGGTGCTCCTCGGTGGTCCAATCAGTTAAGCATCTGACTCTTGGTTTTGGCTCAGGTCTGATCTTGTGGTTTTGTGAGTTCAAGCCCCACATCAGGCTCTGTGCTGGCAGTCTGGAGCCTGTTCGGGATTCTCTCTCTCCCTCTCTGCCCCTTCCCCACTGGCACTCTGTCTCTCCCAAAATAAATAAATAAACTTAAAAAAAAAAAAAGAGGGGCTCCTGGGTGGCTCATTCAGTTAAATATCTGACTATTGATTTTGGTTCAGGGTCTTGATTTCACCATTTGTGGGTTCAAACCCCATGTCAGGCTCTGCACTGACAGCATGGAGCCTGTTTGGGACTTTCTCTCTCTCTCTGTCTCTCTCTGCCTCTCCTCTCTCTCTCAAAAGTAAATAAATAAACATTAAAAAAACAAAATCATAAGATACTGTAAATACATTTACAGTACTGTACTGTTTTGAAAAAAATTCACATATAAGTGGACTCACCCAGTTCAAACTTGTGTTGTTGGAGGGCCAACTGTGTATGTATTATTTTGTAGTCTGTATTCTTCTTCTTTCTTTTTCTTCCTTCCTTCCTTCCTTCCTTCCTTCCTTCCTTCTTTCCTTCCTTCCTTCCTTCCTTCCTTTTTCTTTCTTTCCTTCCTTCCTTTCTTTTTACTTTTTAAAAATTTTTATTATTTATTTTTGTGAAGAGAGACAGAGCACAAGCAGGGAAGGGTCAGAGAGAGAGAGGGGGAGACACAGGATCTGAAGCAGGCTCTAGGCTCTGAGCTGTGAGCCCAGGGCCAGATGCGGGACTCCGACTCACGATCCATGAAACCATGACCTGAGCCGAAGTTGGACCATCAACCTATTGAGCCACCCAGGTGCCCCTGTAGTCTATATTTTTCAACTGACAGTTTAGGTTATGTCCCTGCCCTCTGTAATCCTTTAGTAGCAGCCATAGGGATGGCTATAAAATGTAAATCTGATCATGTTATTTGCTTCTCTGCTTACTCTCTATATTTATGCACCCTTTTTTATTCTGGTGGAAGAAAAGTTAAACCTTTTTTTTAAAGTATAAGATAAGAAATCTGTATTTTCACTCCAATAATGAAAATCAGCTTCTACCCAATTAAAAAAGGTTTGCTAGATAGATATGAAGACTAACTTTAAAGACTGTTGACCTTAAAAAAATACACACAAGAAAAGTCAGCTGTTTTACAAGCAAAATAAGCTTTTTCAGGAATAGCAGAGAATTGCAAATGAAGACAAGCAAAGTTATGGCAAATCATAGGCAAGTCCAGGACAGAGGAGAGGCTTGTCTTTATAGGCAAAAGGAGGAAGCTAGAAGGGGCTGGTACAGCTTCTCATTGGATGAGTGTGGTCCTTTCTCACTAGTTGGACTGTTGATGGGCAGAAAGAAATTCCTCCTGCTGGAGTATATAAAGTAAGTTTCTTCCTGCTGGGGAATGCAAGCTGTGGCTTCTTATGGAGGGATGGTAGTGTGTGAAAGATTACTCTTTAGGGCTTCTCATCTCTGGGTTCAATGATACCTCTTATTTTCACAAGACTCAACACAAATAATATTTCTAAAAAATTTTTACTGTTTTCAAGCCCCCAAGAGGTGAGGTGGCACTATCCTAGTTTGTGAAAGTTGTTGTTTTTTTCCTGAAGCATCAAAGTTCTTTATTAGAGATGAGAATGGGACAGATAATGTTGAGAAAAAAGTGACTAGCACAATCTCCCAGCAACCTGGCTGTCTTTTTTTTTTTTCTTTTGCATTGCAAGCATTTTTCTTCTTTTAAAAATTTTAATTCCAGTATAGTTAACATACAGTGCTAGGCGCTCAGCATAGGATTCAGTGTCTTAAAGGACCCCGCATCCCACATCCCGTGGATCCTGTTCTAGAGTAGTGCCACTCCACCCTGATGACAAAAAAGACTCTGGCTGGGACCTCAGGGTCTTTTATCTTTGGGGAAGCAATAAACCCTCTTCCCAAAGTACTCTAGGAAGGGGACTGTTCTCTCCCAGTGCACCCCTGAGACTGTCACAGCACTCGGGCCATCCTCCCTTCTCCCAGGAGCACGCACCATGGCCTTGCTCTATAGAAAGTCATGCACATTTGAAACTTCCAAGCTTCAGCTCCTAAGGCTGTTTGCAAAATAGAAACTGGCACTCTTCCCATTTCTTGTTCTCCAGTCCATGGTCTGGAGAGGTTTTTCTCTCATGTTAACTTAATACTGTCTCTTTGAAGAGCTCTCTCTTTTTGTCTCTTCACAGAAAGGGTTCCCTCCCCTCCATGCTTTGCCATTTTATCTCTCCCTATTCATATACGTGTACCTCAATTCTGCCAACCTGTCTCCCTCCAACTGTAGAGACCTTTCTTTTTTTTTTTTTTTTTTTTTACAAATAGTTTATTGTCAAATTAGTTTCTACATAACACTCAGTGCTCATCCCCAAAGTGCCCTCCTCCATGCCCATCGCCCCCTCCCCCCCACACCCATCAGTCCTCAGTTTTTGTCAGCATTCAAGAGTCTGTAGAGACCTTTCTGCCACTCCACAGATTGATTATCTGGGTGTTCCAAGTGATCTGACCTCAATACAGCTGTGTTTGAGGGATGGGGGGAAATCCCGGTCCCTCTACATCTCTTCCGTCTTAACTCCACCTCATACTCTTTTATTTTTCTAACAAAATTAGAAAGTTAGTTTGTTTGTTTTAGCATTTCTGGCCTCCACTGAAACAAAACAAGAACTTTGATCATTTTGCCATGTATACATAACTCATTCTAGTGTACAGCTAAAACTACTATGTCCATTTTTAAAAATACGGGAAAAATGGAGAACAAAGGTATGAGACATGTGTGAGGATAGAATCCATGGAATGTGATGACTGATTTGATGAGAGAGACGGTTAATGAAGATGAATCCATACCTCTATTCTGGGTGATAGAAGGATGATGCTAGTAATAATAGTAAACATTCATCAAATAAGATATCCTTAACTGAAAAGATATCAATAGTCTTTATACTAAGTACCCAATCTGTACAGTATCTTTTTTTGTTTGACTTCTTATTTTGACCTAATTTCACACTTAGTATCAGATTATCTTTAAAGTAGGAAAAGTAAACAGTACTTCTCAGAAAACATTCTTACCAGTGCTTTTTCAAGCTTTAGCACCATGTGGATCATGAAATCAATATAAAATGTTATTAAATAATACCCAAAAAGATGAAATAGAATAAAGTAGAATATAATGTAAAATATACTATCACTCATATACAGGTTTTACTTTGTGGAACTTTGTCTTCTGTTTTATGTACACACCATGAGTCATAATGTCAACTAAAGTCTAAGTATGAATTGCAGTTTTAAAAGCTTGAGGCCACCAATCTAGACAGGGCCCAATAAGCCATATTTCTAGTGTAAACCATTCCTACTCCAGTTTACAGGATTAGAACATTGACTGGAACAGAAAATGATGTAGGGGATTGAGGCATTTTTAATCACTTTGATAATGAATCCAATTATGTAAAACACATTTTTAAAAAAAGGACTTTGATATGATTTAACTTCCCTCTAAGTATTTTTCATGTTTTTATTTTGAATTTTAGTATTAGTGTTATTTTTAATATATAAAATATTGTCATTTGTTTAAGTAACTACTTAGATTTTACCAGTGTGCTTGGCCAATTACTTTGCTTTCTGTTGCTTCATGTATCCCATTCCTTTCTTCTGGCATTTTCTTCTTGGTATAATCTATCCTTTAATAGTTCCCTCAGTTGTGTATATATGGTTGGGAAACTCGTGTTCTATAGATGTTTAAAATGTCTTTATTTTGCCTTCACTATTTAAAAATTTTTTAATGTTTATTTTTGAGAGAGAGACGGAGTACAAGCAGGGGAAAGGAGTGAGAGGGGGAGACAGAGAACCTGAAGCAGGCTCTGAGTTATCAGCACAGAGCCCAATGCAGGGCTCAAACTCACAAACTGTGAGATCATGACCTGAGCTGAAATCAGATGTTTAACCAACTGAGCCACCCAGGTGCCCCAACATTTCTCTTTTTATCTTTGATTATTGGCAGTTGCTCTGAAGTGTTTTTTTGTTTTCGTTTTGCCCCTCAGTTGATACACTTTTCAACATGAAGACTGTTATCTTTCTTCAATTCTTAAAAAAAAAAATCAGTATTACTTTGAAATATTATTGAAAGAAATTGGTAATATTCAATTATTACTTTGAATATTACTTCTTTCCATTCTCTTTCTAAAACTTCCATATACTGCAGCATCTTAATCCAGCTTTCATGTTCCTAACTACTCTTCAAATTCTCAATGCTTAATTTTGGTTCTCTAATTTGAGGTGATTTTCTTAGTTCTATCATTCTGTTCACTACAGTTGTGTTTCACTCTGTGTCCAGTTTACTGTATCTGTATCTATTGACAGATTTCAAGTGCTGTTCTTTTCCAAGATTTTAAACTGGATCTTCATATCTGTCTGTTCTTAAAATCTGTACCTGCTTTGTTTTAATACCCAATAATTTTAATAGGTGCTGTCTATATTAATAATATTATATTATATATAAGCATATATATAATATATAATAATATTAATGAGTTTTAATTATTTGAGTATTTAGTAAGCTTAATAAATTTATTGAGGAATAATTTATATACAATAACATTTCAAGTATATACAGCACAATGAGATTTGAGGAATGTATTCATCATACTAACCACCCTTCCCTTCCAGATGTATAACATTTCTGTCACTCCACAACATACCCTCATTTCGCTTTGCAGTTGAAGTCTCCCATTCCCCATGCCAGGAAACCACTTATCTGATTTCTATCACTATAAATTAGGTTTTTTTTAAATTAAAGTTTATTTATGTATTTTGAGAAACAGAGACAACGTGAGTTGGGGAGGGGCAGAGAGAGAGAGAGAATTCCAAGCAGGCCCTGCACTGGCAGCACAGAGCCCAACATAGGGCTTGAACTCACAAACTGTGAGATCATGACCTGAGCTGAAACCAAGAGTCAGATGCTTAACCAACTGAGCCACCCAAGTGCCACTAAAACTTTGTATAAATAGGATCATGCAGGATGTACATTTCTGTGTTTAGCTTCCTTCACTTGGTAGAATTTTTTTGAAGTACATCTATGTTGTGTTAGTGTTCATTACATTATATTGCTGAGAAGAATTTCATTCTAAGAATATGCTACAATTTATCCATTCTCCTTTTGAGGAACATTTGCATTATTATGAGTAAATCGGATATGAACATTTACATATGTCTTTTTCTGGACATATATTTTTATTTCAGATAAATATATTGCAGTAGAAATGCTGGATCTTAAAAGGAGTATAATGTTTAATGTTAAACTATTTTGTAGAGTGTGTGTATGTATATATACATACAGCATACACACACATACATATATATGCCACCAAAAATGTGTGAGCATTAAATTTTGCTACACATCCTGGCTAAAACTAGGTAGTTTTAGTTTTAGCAGTTTTAGTAAGTGTGAAGTGGTGTATCATGACAGTTTTAAATTGGAATTTCTCTGATGATTAATGATATTAAACATCTTTTTATATGATACTTGGTCATACCTCTTCTTTCATAGAGTGTTCAAGTCTTTTGCCCGTTTTTAAAAACTGGTTTGTCTTCTTAATATAGAATTTTAAGTTTTGGATACAAGTCCTTTGTCAGATATATGTAGTAGTGCAAATATTTTCTCCTTATCTGTGGCTTGTCCTCTCATTCTCTTGTTGGTATATTTGGAAGCACAAAAGATTTTAATTTAATGGAGTCAAATTTATCCATTTTTTTAGGTTTGTGCTTTTGGTATGTCATATCTACATATTGTTGTCTTGCAGGTTTTCTTACATTTTTCTCTAAAAATTGACAGTTTTTGCTCTTACATTTAAATTTATAATTAATTTTGAGTAAGTTTTCTATATGATGCAAGTTGAGTCTAGCTTCATCTTTTTGCATGTGGATATCCAATTGTCTCAGCAACATTTATAGGGGGAAAATACTCTTTTCCTATTAAATTGCTGTGGGACCTTTGTCTAAAATCAGTGGATTCTAAATGTAAGAGTTTATTTCTGGACTATCAGTTCTGTCCCTTATCATTATGTCTATCCTTATGTCAATACCACATTAATTTGATTATAGTACCGTTTTATTAAGTTTTGAAAGAGGACAGTACAAGTCCTCTTTCTTCTTCTGTTTCAAAATTGTTTAGACTAATCTGCCTCCTTTACAATTCCATGTCAATTTTACTATCAGCTTAATCAGTTTCTACAAAAACTCATAGGGATTTTGATAGAATGCATTGTATATACATCAATTACAATGAATTATACATCATATACATCAATTTGGAAAGAATGCGGTCTTAATATTCCGTGTTTCAATCCGTGCACATGAATTTTATGTATGTATGTGTGTATTATTTTCTTGGCAATGCTTTGAAATTTTCAGTGTACAAGTTTAATGTTTCTTTTCTTAAGTTTATCCTTTCTGCTCTATTGTGAATTGAACTGATTTTTTACCTTCATTTTCAGATTGTCTATGTATTAATGTGTAGAAATATGGATTTTTATATTTAGATACAATTCATATACCATTAAATTCAGCCTTTTAAAGTGTGTAAGTTAGTAGTTTGGGGTATACTTCCAGTGGTCTGTAGTATATTCACATTTGTGCAGCCTTATACTAGAATATTTCATTACCCCCAAAACAAATCTCGTCTCCATTAGCAATCAGTCTCCATTTCTCTCTCCACCCAGTCCATGGCCACAATGAACCTACTTTCTCTGTCTCTGGATTTGCTCTTCTGGACTTTTTATATAAGTGGAATCATATAATACGTAGTCTTTTGTGTCTGGCTTCTTTCACTGAACGTGTTTTTAAGCTTCATCCACAGTGTAGTATGTATTAGTACTTCCTTCCTTTCTATGGCTGGATAATACTCTACTATGTAAATATACCACATTTATAATTGATTTTTGTAAATTGATCTCATATACTGTGACATTCCTGAACTTATTTCTTTGTTCTAGAGACTTGGGTGGGGGGATACTCCTATACTCTAGGATTTTCTACATAATGCCATCTGCGAATGGAGATAGTTTTATTTAGTCCTTTCCAATGTGGATGCCTTTCGTTTCCTTATATTGTCTTACTGCACTGACTAGAACCTCCAGAACAATGCTGAATAAATGTGGCAAGTGGAACTGGGTATTTACCCAAAGAATATGAAAACACTAATTCAGGAAGATAATATGCACCCTTATGTTTACTGCAGCATTAATTACAATAGCCAAGATATGGAAGCAACCCATGTGTCCATTGATAGATCAATAGATAAAGATGTGATATATAATATATATCTTTATCTTTCTATCTATATCTATATTTCCAACACACACAATGAAATATTACTCAGCCATAAAAAAGAATGAAATCTTGCCATTTTCAAGAATACGGATGGATCTAGAAAGTATAATGCTAAGTGAAATAAGTCAGAGAAAGACAAATACCATATGATTTCACTCATGTGGAAATTAAACAAAGAAAAAAAGAGACAAACCAATAAATAGACTCTTAAATATAGAGTACAAACTGATGGGTACCAGAGGGGAGGTGGGCACGAAGGTGGGTGAAATAGGTGAGAGAGATTAAGAGTACACTTATGATGGGGCTCCTGGGTGGTTCAGTCAGCTCAGCATCCAACTGATCTCCAGGTTATGAGATCACAGTCTGTGAGTTTGAGCCCCATGTCAGGCTCTGTGCTGACAGCTCCAAGCCTGAAGCCTGCTTCAGATTCTGTGTCTCCCTTGCTCTCTGCCCCTCCCCCGCTCACAGTCTGTCTCTTTCTCTCTCAAAAATAAATAAACATCAAAAAAAATTTTAAAACAGAGTACACTTATGATGAGCACTGAATAATGTACAGAATTGTTGAATCACTATATTTTATACCTGAAACTAATATAACACTGTATGTTAACTATACTGGAATTAAAATAAAAATTAAATTAAATTTAAAAGTGGTGTATGGGTATCCTTACCTCGTTCCTAATCTTAAGAGGAAAATATTCAGTCTTCTCCCATAATATACAATGTCAGCTGTTAAGTTTTTTTCTTAGATATCCTTTGTCAAGTTGATGAAGTTCCTTTTAATTTCTCATTTTTTGGGAGTTTCTCTCATGAATGGATGTTGGATGTTGTCAAATGATATTTCTGTGCCTACTGAGATAATGTCATTTCTGTCCTTTATTCCATTACTATGATATATTAAATTAATTTTCTAATGTTTAGCAAGCTGTGCATTCCTGGAATAAATCTCACTTAGGGGAAATAATCCCTTTATGGTGCTAGAGTTGGTTTGCTAATAAGTTAAAGTTCTTGTGTCTAATTTTAAGAAGGATATGATATTAAGCAGTTGGACCCTTAACCAACTGAGCCACCCAGGCGCCCCAATTTGTTGTTTATTTTAAAGAAACAGAGAGAGAGCACGGTGCGGGGGGGGGGGGGGGGGGGGGGGGGGGGGGGGGGGGGGGGGGGGGGGAGAGAATCGTAAGCAGCCTCCATGTTCAATGCGGAGACCAGTGCAGGGCTAAGATCATGACCTGAGCCGAAATCAACAGTCAGATGCTCAACCGATTAAGCCACGCAGGTGCCCTAAACTCTGTTAGTTCTAACAGTCAGAGTTTTTGTTTGTTTGTTTTGCAGATTCTATAGAATTTTTTGTATACAGAATTTTTTCTTGTGATAAGTTTGTCTGGCTTTGGTAGCAGGGTAATATTGGCTTCATGGGATGAGTTAGGAAGTATTCCTCTATTTTCTGAAAGAGTTTATGATAGCTATTATTTATTCTTTTAAATATTTGGTAGAATTTACCAATGAAGCAACTTTTGCCTGTTTTTTTCTTTGTAGGAAGATATTTTACTTCTAATTTAATTTCTGTAATTATTATAGATCTATATTGATTTTTAAAAATCCGTTTGGCAACTTTGTCTTTCTAGAAATTTGTCAGTTATATCTAAATTGTCTAACTTCTTGGCATGAAGTTACTTATTACTTTCCCTTAACCTTTTAGTTTCTGAAGGATCAATAATTAAATCCCCCTCATTCATTTCTAATCTTGTTAATTTGTGTCTTTTTTCTTGGGCAGACTAAAGATTTGTTAATTTTGTTCAATATTTTCAAAGAACTAACCTTTAAGTTTTTCTCTATTGTTGTTGTTTCCTATTTCATTAATTTCTATTCTCATCTGTATTATTCTTTCCTTCTGCTTGCTTTTGATTTAGTTTACTCTTTTTGGGCTCTAAAGATAGAAGCTTATGTTATTGATTTGAGACCATCTTTTTTTCTATAGACTTTTTCTATTTTTAAAATTATATTATACATTATATAGTTTCAGGTGTAATGATTATTTCTATTTATTGTGAAATGACATATTGTGAAATGTATATATGTGAAATGATATATTGTGAAATGATTGCAGTAAGTCTAGTTAATATATGTTACCATAGTTACAGATTTTTTTCTTGAACTTTTAAGATCTCCTCTCTTAGCAACTTCCAATATGCAACACAGTATTATTAACTATAGTCATCATGCTGTACATTACATGTACGTAACTGGAAATTTTAAATTTTTGACTCCCTTTACCCATTTTGCCTACCCCCCAACTCCCACCTCTGGCAACCACCAATCTGTTGTTCTCTGTGTCTGAGCTTGATTTTCCCCCCATAGGATTTAAAGCTATTAATTTTCCTCTAAACACCACTTCAGCTACGTTCTACAAATTTTGATATTGTTTTTCCCTTTTCATCCAATTCAAAATATTTTCTCATTTCCCTTGTAGATTTCTTTTTCGACCCATCAGTTAATTAATAAGAAAACTGTTTAATTTCCAAATCTTTGGGGATAGCCCAAATGTCTAGGTTGTTGATTTCTAACTTAATTCCAACATAGTTGGAGAGCATACCTTGTATAGTTTCAGTCCTTGTAGAGGTATGAGACTTGTTTTAGATACAAAAGAGTATATATTCTGCTGTCTTTGGGTGGAATGTTAGGTCAAGTTGGTTAATAATGTCATTCAACTCTTCAATATGTTTGCTGATTTTGTCTAGTTGTTCTTTTAAAAAAATTATTTTGTTTATTTTTGAGAGAGAGAGACAGAGCATGAGTTGGGGAGGGACAGAGAGAGAGGAAGACATAGAATCCGAAGCAGGTTCCAGGCTCTGAGCTGTCAGCACACAGCCTAACATGGGGCTCGAACTCACAAACTGTGAGATCATGACCTAAGCTGAGGTTGGACACTCAACCAACTGAGCCACCCATGTGCCCCTGGCCTTTTTAAGAAAAAAAAAAAAAAATGTTTATTTATTTTGAGACAGTGAGCACAAGCAGGGGAAGGGCAGAGAGAGGGAGGAGAGAAAATCCCAAGCAGGCTCCACGCTGTCTGCGCAGAGCCCTACATGGGGCTTGATCTTATGAACTATGAAATCATGACCTGAGCTGAAATCAAGTCAGATGCTTAATTCACTGGGCCACTCTGGTGCCTTGAATTGGTCTTCTTATCATTATGAAATGTCTCTTTTTGTTTCTAGTAGTATTGTCTGTTTATTTTGTCTGCCTTGGGTTTTGCTTCCTGTGCCATTTCATTATTTCCTCTGCATTTGCATGCTGCATGGATATGTGGAGAGTTTATTAGGGTCTATGACTTATCTTATTTCCTAGGTCCCCTTGATAAATTTCTGTATAGTCTGCCAATTCATTTTTTTCTTGCCTTAGCCAGTACTAAATCCACAGATTATCTGAGCCACTATTTGCCTTGTTTGTATGCCACTGAGTTTTCTACTGTTATTGATGATGCCATTGAGTATAGAGTTTGTCCAAGTTCCACTCCAAACTACTGAGCCCTCTTGTGGTGAAGCTGCTAGTTGTCACAGCTTTGCCTCTTTGTAGTAGAAGATTCTCACTATTCTTAACTCACGGTTCTAATGATTTTCATGAATAACTGCTTCTCTCTTCAGTACCTTTGGTCAATTTCAGGGCTCCGAAATAGTTGCTTATGATTTTTTATTGTTGCCTTTGGGGAAGATTTGTCAAGCTACTCCTTCTGCCATGCTAGAAGTCCCAACTGATACTTTTCTTTTATGATATGTTATTTTCAGGTTTTGGCATCAATATATTATGCTGGCTTCATAAAGTGCATTAAAAAACATGCTCCTATTTTTTGGAAAAAGCTTCTGTGACTGTTATTTCTCTCACAAAAAAATGTATGAAACCAAGTAGGCCTAAAGCTTTCTTTAAGAGAGTTGTTTCAGTTCCTTTAAGAATTTTACAACTATTCATTTTTGAGGAATTTGTCCATTTTATCGAAGTTGCAGAATTTATTGGCATAAAACTGTTCCTATTCTTTTGCCATCTGTAGTATTTGAGGTGATGTTTACTCTTTCATTCATGATACTTGTAATCTGTTGTTTCCTTGCTTTTTCTTGACTAGTATCACCAGAGGGCTTATTAATTATTAATCTTTTCAAAGGATCATCTCTTGAATTTGTTCATTTTCTTTTATTTACCTGTTTTCTATTTCACTGAGTTTTGCTCTTCATTATTCCTTTCATTCTTGTTTGGGTTCATTCTTCTTTCCTGCCATCTTAAGCTAGAAACTTAAATTATTCATTTCAAAGCTGTATTCTTTTCTAAAATAAGTGTTTAAAAAAATTTTTTTTAAATGTTTTATTTATTTCTAGGAGAGAGAGAGAGAGAGAGACAGCGTGAGCAGGGGAGGGTCAGAGAGAGAGGGAGTCACAGACTGAAACAGGCTCCAGGCTCTGAGCTGGCAGTCAGCACAGAGCCCGACGCGGGGCTCGAACCCACGAACCGCGAGATCATGACCTAAGCAAAAGTCGGACGCTTAACCGACTAAGCCACCCAGGCGCCCCTTAAAAAAATTTTTAATGCTTTTATTATTTTATCTTTGAGAGAGAGCACACGAGCATTCACTTATGTGGGGGGGAGGGGAAGAAAGAGGGAGACACAGAATCAGAAGCAGGCTCCAGGCTCTGAGCTGTCAGCACAGAGTCTCATGGGATTCAAACTCACAAAACAGTGAGATCATGACCTGAGCTGAAGTCAGATGTTCAACTGACTGAGCCACCCAGATTCTGCTAAAAATTTTTTTTCAATGCTTATTTATTTTTGAGAGAGAGAGACAGAGCATGAGCAGGGGAGAGACAGAGAGAGAGGGAGAAGAATCTGAAGCAGGCTCCAGGCTCTGAACTGCTAGCACAGAGCCCAACGCAGGGCTCAAACTCACAAACTGTGAGATCATGACCTGAGCCAAAGCTGGATGCTCAACAGATTGAGCCACCCAGGTACTCCAGAACTGATGTTCTTATAAGAAGAAGAGATGCCAGAGATTTCTCCACCTGTGTGCATGTCCAGAAGAAAGACCATATGAGGACACGGTATTCTAGAAAGAGAAGCCTCATCAGAAACCAACTCAGATGGCACCTTGCTTTTGGACTTCCAACCTTCAGAACTGTGAGAAAATAAATGTCTGTTGTTTAAGCCATATAGTTTGTGGTATCTTATTATGGCAGCCTGAGCTAACACACTGCCTCTTTTATCTCTTGGAAATAGTCCTCTTTCCTAGGGCAAACTCAGTGTTTTCAAGTTTATTTTGTCTCATATTATTATAGCCATGTCAGCCTACTGTCTTCATGGTTTATCTTTCTCTGTCCTTTAAATTTCAACCTACTGTGCCTTTATATTTACAGTGCATTTCTTCCATATAGTATACAGTTGAGTTTTGCTTTTTTATCCATTCTGACAATCTCTGCGTTTTAATTGGAGTGTTTGATCCACTTACATTTGTTTTAATAGTTGACATAGTTGGGTTGAAATCTACCATCTTGCTATTTCTTTTCCATTTGTCCCTTCTGTTTTTTGGTCCTCTCTTGTTCCCATTTTGTTTTCTTTTTCCTGACTTATTTGATTCACAAATCAAATATTTCTTAAGTTTCCATTTTATTTCCCCAATTGGCATCATAGCTTATTCTTCTCATAATTTTTTAATGCCTGCTCTAGAGCTAATAATATACATTCATAACATAGTGAAGTCTAGTCAGAGTCAATATTTTACCACTTCAAACCTTCTTCTTCATACTTCTCAATTCTCTCTTGATACCTGACACTTCACAAATATAATAGCCTTAGAATAATTCCATTTACAACCACCCATACTTTGAACTGTACTTGTCTCATCTTTCACTTCTACTGGAAGAAATCACCAAAAAATATAGACTTTTATCTTTACCCACTTATTTATAATTTCTGGTGCTCTTTATCTCCTCCTAACCTGCATATTCCAGCTGCTTCATCTTCCATGAACTCTGATCTCTGTTCCTCAGCACAATAGGACCACCATGCCTTGTCTGGACTCTGGCTCACAAATCCATAGTCAGAAAATTATCCCCAGTCAGGAACCAAGTAAACAAGGGCTCACGTCATGAGCTTACTTTCTCAGGGACTGTAGATATATGCTGCTTGTTATTCAATGCCTCAGAGATCCTCATCATGGAGTTTCAAATCCAGAACTGAATAAGGAAAGCATCAACCTGGGAGGGTAACCTGGTATATTAAATTGGAACCCAAGCAGAGCAATGAGGGTGTCTGTGTAGGACGATGGTCTGTTGTGTGAAAGGAGACCAAGAGGGGTGAAGAGAACATCTAAGCAGTTTTCATGACCCTGAGCAGTACAAAAGGGTATCTATTTACTTTGGCCGTATAACAAATTACTCCCAAACTGGATGACTTAAAACAGCAACAATCATGTATTATCTCTCCGTGTTTATATAGGGTAGGAATTTTTAATCACAGCAGGAATGGCTTATCTCTTCTCCACAACATCTGAGATAAAGTTCTTGAAAACATCTTAAAAAACTTGAAGGCTTGGACCTGAACTCATCTAATGCCCATTCACTCAAATATCTGACAGTTGATGCTGGCTTTCATCTGGGGACTTCATTTCATTTCCACATGGGTTTTTCCATGTGGTCCAAAGTTCATCACAACACAATGGTTGCATTCCAAGGTCAAGTATCCAGAGAAAGAGAAACAGTGGCAGGTAGAATCTGTGTTACCTTCTAACCTAGAAAATCATGCAGCATCACATTTACTGCATGCTAATGATTGAGGCAAATGATCTATTCAGGTTCAAGAGGAAAGAACATATACATACCCTAACTCCCAATGGAGGAGTGTCAGTATTTTATAAGAGCATCATGTGAGATGGGACATATACTGGTATTTGTTTTGAAAATACAGTGGCACAGTGGGTGTTTTCAGGTGGGTGAGCAGGTTGTTGCTGGGTGTTGGAACACAAGTAAAATGAAGAGGATGTCCGCGTGGGGGGTAGCTAGCTTGTAATGTTAGTACCAGAATGGACAGAAGAAGGCTACTGTGTTGGGAGTAGGCAGCCTCACACAGGGTGAGAGTCCAAGCAGGGTGAAGAAGGTGCCTGTATGAAAGTCAGGACTACACTGGGTGTCTGACTCTGAGCAGGGTGAAAAGAGCATCCAATGGGTGAAGGGTGCAGGAGGTAGTGACCCAGTACAGGTTGTTGAAACATCTGTGAAGTGAGAAGGATATTTTGTAGAGGTTAGGAGGCAGTGGAATTAGTAGGAAACTGGTTACATTCAGGGGGATATATGAAGTAAATGTATTAAGAATAATGGAACCCAGGTTTCTTTTTAAAAAAAAATTTTTTTTTAATGTTTTATTTATTTCTAGGAGAGAGAGAGAGACAGCGTGAGCAGGGGAGGGTCAGAGAGAGAGGGAGTCACAGACTGAAACAGGCTCCAGGCTCCGAGCTGGCAGTCAGCACAGAGCCCGACGCGGGGCTCGAACCCACGAACCGCGAGATCATGACCCAAGCGAAAGTCGGACGCTAAACCGACTAAGCCACCCAGGCGCCCCTGGAACCCAGGTTTCTTATTGTCAAATAAAGAAGCCACAAATATGAAAAAGGGAAAAAAAACTAGAATGAACTTTGTCATGTAAGAATGGAATAGGAGGAATATTTATATTCCCTAGTTCTGTCCATTGAAAGGGTCTGGATATCAGGGACAACTGAAAAACAATGGGCACACTTAACACCCAAATCTTTGTTTCTAAATGTTGCACTAAAAGGAACCAGGGGTCCTTAGGGAAGTGGCTAATTCCAGCACTGGGCCAAAGAAAGTACAAAATAAGCCTGGAGTATCTTAGGCCAGAAAGTAAGGAAGTGCTCTAACAAGGATGGAAGCATGGCAAAATGGAATAGAAGCCAGTATGAAGGGAGTTCTACTGGCTAAAGCTGGGATAATATGAACTTCAAAATAAATGATAATGATGTATTATAACTCACTGAATAAAATAGGAATCCATGAGTCTACACTGAAGTAAATAAATTCATAAACTGAAAGTTTGATGAGGAACAGGACAGTAGCTACATAATTTCAAAATTACCTCTCCACAAAATATTATATTATTATTATTATTTAATATTTATTTATTTTTGAGAGAGAGCGTGTGTAAGCAGGGAAGGGCAGACAGAGTGGGAGACAGAGGATCAGAGGCAGGCTCTGCAGGGCTCACACTCACTAACTGCAAGATCATCACCTGAGCCAAAGTCAGATGCTTAACCGACTGAGCCACCCAGGCGCCCCTTCCACAAAATACTTTTAAACAAAGGGAAAAAAGGTGTAAGACAACACCTTAATTAAGTGATCAAAGTGAACATCATCAATAATGGGACAAATGGAACCATGTGCCACCAAATAGGAGGCAATGAGGAAAACAAGCTCATATCTGTGATATCACAAATTGAGGAACTATGCCAGATGGAGACAGAGAGACATAACAATGTTAAATTTTGTTATAAAGGATATTACTGGGATAACCAGTGAAATTTTAATGGAGTCTAGAAATTAGATGGTAGCAATATATCAGTGTTAGTTTCCAGAATTTGATGGTTATGCTCTGGTCACGTAGTTGTCTCCTTGTTTGAAGGAAAAATACACAAAAATATTTGGTACAGGGCTATCATGTCAGTAACTTACTCTCAAATTGTTCATGAAAAATAGTTCTTTGTGCTGTACTTGTAACTTTCCTGTAAATGTGAGGTTGTTTCAAGTTTTTAAGAAAAGACTAGCATTTACAACTTTGATCTTAAAACTTAGAGGTCATTAATTAAGACACAACCTTAAAAACAGAATAAGGGACTTCATAGGAATTACCTACTCTGACATACATGTGATACCTGCAATGAAATGTTTGTGTAATATAAGGAAAATATCAACATTATTTATATACTAACTAGAAACATTGAAAAAGCATAATCATAAAAATAAATGTCAATGATAAATGTATTCTTCAAAAAATTAAAAGTTTTCATATGACCCAGCAATTCCACTCCTAGTGTATACCTAAGAATATTCAAAAACATACATCTACAGAAAAACCTACACAAAAATATTCATAGTAGCATTATTCCAAATAGCTCAAAAAAACTCAAAATAACCTAAATGTCCATCAACTGATAAACAGATGAAGATTTGGTATTTTTGGAATTATATTCATCAATAAAAAAGAAGTACTGGCACATGCTAAAACATGGAGAAATCCTGAAAATAGGTGAAATAAGCCAGAAACAAAGGTCACATATTGTATGATTCATTTATATGAAATGTCAGAATAGGCAAATCCATACAGACAGAAACCAGATTGGTAGTTCTCAGGAGGCTGGGGGACTAGAGGGTTGGAGAGGGACAGCTAATGCATATGGGACTTCTTTTGGGTGTGATAAAAATGTCTTGAAATCAGACATAGTGATGGGTTGCACAACTTTGTGAATATACTAAAAACTACTTAACTCTTCACTTTAAAAAAGTGAATTCTGTTATGTGAATATCACAGTAAAAAATAATAATAATAAATCCAGTGAAAGTTTAACCTAGTATTAAATAAGTGAGAAATCTGTTAAAACATATAAATAAAATGTTAGAAGTTTTAAAAACATGATAAAGAATATAAATTTTTGCCAGAAGCCAATATTATTCTACAACTTGGTTTCCTTAAAAAATAGGCACTGTACATCTACATACCATCAATAAATATATTAAAAGTGTAATTTTTAGGGGCGCCTGGGTGGCTCAGTCAGTTTAAGCATCCAACTTCGGCTCAGGTCATGATCTCACAGTTTGTGGGTTTGAGCCTGGCATCGGGCTCTGTGCTGACAGCTCAGAGCCTGGAGCCTGCTTCAGATTCTGTGTCTCTCTCTCTTTCTGCCTCTCCCCCATTTGTGCGCGTTCTCTCTCTATCTCTTACTCAAAGATAAATAAATGTTAAAAACATTTTTTAAATTTTTAATGTAATTTTTATATTATATCATATAAGGTACCTAGGAATAAATAGGTCAACAAATGGACCTTTATGGATAAAATTATAATATGTTAAAATATATCTTAAAAATTAATAGTAAAAGATTTAGGGGGCACCTGGCTGGCTCAGTTGGAAGAGCATAAGACTCTTGATTTTGGGGTCAAGCCCTGTGTTGCATGTAGAGATTACTTAAATAAATAAGCTTTAAAAAATGAAAAGATTTATATATCAAATTCATGAATAGAAGAACTCAATATCATTAAGATGGCAATCCTCCCCAAACTGACCTATGCAATTTAACAAACAGATTCTAACATACATGTAAAGGATTAACTAAGAGAATTATGAACAATTACTATGCAGTAAGAATTCCCTACTGGGTATTATGAATTATAAATAAATAGGTCAGTCTCATCTCAACACCCATTAAATATTGACTGAATAACATTTTGGGTAGATGTCTTTTTTCTAATATATGTATAAGCAAAAACATATGTAAATTCATATTAGAACTACACTATACACACTATTTTTAATCTGGTTTTTTTATTTAACAATATATCACATCATTTTCCCAGTCTATAATAGCTTAATAATCAACTTCCAAAAACAATTTAAACAAGGTAACATTAGTGATGGGGAAACACATTAGTGGACTGCACACAGCAAAAAGAGTAGATCCAGGGCCCAGATCCATACTAACCTGCAACTGTTTAAGTCAAACACTAAGTATCTAAAAGGATTATTATAAAGCTATAGTTTAAATAAAACTAGTTGTGTGAGTTTATGACAGAAGAGACCCTTTCATATTTTAAAACTCAATCTATAACAGAGGTAGCTTAGCAGATCAACAATTCTACAGGAAATGATACCACTTTCTATGGAAGAGGTGAAAAAGTGTGTGCATTTTTTTAGTGTTTATTTTTGAGAGAGAAAGCACAGGTGGGGTAAGGGCAAAGAGAAAGGGGTACAGAGGATCCAAAGCAGGGTCTGTGCTGACAGCAAAGAGCCCGATATGGGGCTCAAACTCAGGAACCGTGAGATCATGACCTGAGCCAAAGTCAAGACGCTCAACCAACTGAGCCATCCAGGTGCTCCATATGTGTGCATTTTTAATAATCACAATGACTAGGGGGTGCTACAGGTATTTAATATGAAGGGATTATGAATACTAAACATCTCACTACACATAAGACATTTCTGTACAACAGCCACAACCAAAATGCCAAAGATGCCCTTGCTCAGAAATCCTGAACTAGTCAGTAAATAGGCTAAAAAAAATTCATTATACATGGAAAAATGCCACAATATACATACTATTTTTAATCTGCATTTTCCATTTAACAATATATCATAATCATTTGCCTAGTCTATAATAGCTTAATAATCAACTTCCAAGAGCAATTTAAACAACAAGGTAACATTAGTGATGAGAGACACATTAGTGGATTGCACACAGCAAAAGGAGTGGATCCAATGGCCCAGATCTATACTAATATGCAACTGTTTAAGTCAAACACTAAGTATCTAAAAGCATTAACCACTGTATCCATAAAAGCAAAGCAAATACTGAAAAAGAGTAAAAACTAATGAGAAATATTAAAATGTAAAGAATCCACAAAGGAAAGTGAAGGTATGAAATATACTGACAAAACTGATAAATCCTAACTCCCAGAATAGTCTGCAAAGCACACCATCAGACCAATAACATACAACTCACACCATATCCCCAGGAGAAGTCCGAGCTGCCTTCAGTGGAGATCCCTGTGCCTGTATAACTTGGAAAAGCAGATCTTGAATTCCCAGTGTCAGTTGATGTAAAAGGTGATTCTTGTGTGATGTCAGACTCACTAAATGCACAATTTGGAAGGAAGAGGGAAAAAAGAGAAATTGTTATATTTCAAGTTTCTGCAGCATTAAGTATTCAGCAATTTACTAGGTGATGAGCATATACACAAATATATCTTACAGGAGCAAAAATAAATGAAGAACTTGACAATTAAGCCTCATGGAAAAGTCCTACATAATTCCTGCAGAATTAATGACAGTGCTTCTAAATAATTCTAGCCATAGTTTACAATAACTATTTTAACATTCTACTTATAACATCTACCCTTGAAAACTAAACATTTCAGAAATATGAAAGTAATATCTGAACTTTTACAGTTTACCAGGCACTTTTATAGATATAATCCCATTTATTCCTCATAACAACCTGGTGATATAGAAGTCAACCCTACCTTAAAGACAATCTATTCAGTTCTAGGTTTTGAAATTAGGTTTCAAATTATAGTTTTTCTATGACACCACATTGCTTCTCAGAACTCTCTTTGAAGTTACAGTACCCTCTGATTCATAAAATGTTAACTGCAGCTAATTCTCACTTACCATATGCTAGTCGTTGTGCCAAGTTTTACATACTTTATCTTATTTATCTTTACATCATTCTTTAAGAGATACTATTTTCTTTTCTTCTTCTTTTTTTTTTTACAAATAGTTTATTGTCAAATTGGTTTCCACATAACACCCAGTGCTCATCCCCACAAGTGCCCTCCTCCATGCCCATCCCCCCCCCATCCATCAGTCCTCAGTTTTTGTCAGCATTCAAGAGTCTCTCATGGTTTGCCTCTCTCCCTTTCCCCGACCATTTCCGCCCTTCTTCTCCCCCTTGTTCCTCAGTTAAGTTCCTCCTAATCCTCCTATAGGTACAAACATATGATATTTGTCCTTAAGAGATACTATTTTCTGGTAAGTAACCTGCCTAGTGTTACTCAGCTAATAAGTGGCAGAACCAGAATTAAAAATCAGATCTGTTAGACTCCTCCCAAGTCCTGGCTTTTAACTATGTCATAATTCTACTTTTCAAGGATTATAAGTATGATGTTTTCATTAGACGTTCCAGAATAAAAGCTGAATGGTACTGAATATATGATAAAAGTCCTTGTTTTGTTTCATTAGTTCAAGATTGGCTATCAAGCCTAAGCCAAAAACCAAAACCAAAACCAAAACCAGACCAAACCAAACCAAACCAAAAACACTTTTACCATTATCCAGTGTAATAAGCAAACAAGCACGGTTTGTGTTATTACCTTCGGGAACTTGTATCTTTTTCATGGCTGTCATTGGTAGAAGAAATTTCATCCAGCTGCTCTGGAAGGGGATGATGATTAATAGCATGTTTTGTTATTCCTTTCCTGTGAAAGATTTTTTAAAAAGTTATATTTCCTGTAAAGAAAAGTATATACTTTTCAGCAACTTGACCTACAGGTTAATCACCTACTTCTACTGCTCTGGGACTGTACTGTCCAATATAGTAGCCACTAGCAATTAGCAGTTAAAGTGTGGTTAGTTGGTGTGATGAGCACCACCGGGTGTTGTATGGAAGTACTGAGTCACTGTATTGGACACCTGAAACTAGTGTTAGACTATATCTTAACTGGAATTGTAACAAAAACTTTAAAAATTTAGTTACTCAGAAATGGGATGTGCTTTAAGTTTAAAACACACAGGACTTTGACGGCTTAGTACAACAAGAACGTGTAATGGATCATCAGTAATTTTATCTTGATTACATATTAAAATGATAATATTTTGGATATACTAGATTTTAAAATATATTCTTAAAATTAATTTCACTATAAATTTAAAGTATAAGTTATAACCACATACATATTAGAACAGCTAGAGCAAAATATGGTAATAACACCAAATGGAGGTGAGGATGTATAGAAACCAGGTATCTCATACTCTGCTGGTGGAAATATAAAATTGGTACAGCCACTCTGAAATAGTCTCACAGCTTCTAATAAACCTAAGCACATGCATTTACCATAAGACCTAGCCATCCATGCTTGAGAAATGATCTCAGAGAAATGAAAACTTACATTCACACAAAAATCTGTCTATAAATCTTTACAGCAGTTTTATTTGTAACTGAAAAAAATGGAAAATGAAATGTCCTTTGATGGGTGAATGGTTAAACTTTGATATATCCACACAAGGTATAATACTGAGCAGTAAAAAGGAGTGAACTATTGATACAAGGAACAACTTGGATGGATTTCAAGGGCATCACGCCTGGTGGGAAAAAAAAAATCTCAAAAGGTTACATACTGTATGATTCCATTTATATAACGTTCACAAATGACAAAACTATGAGGTAGAGAAAAGATTAGTGGTTAGCAGGGGATGGAGAAAGGAGTGGAAGTGACTAGAAAGTGGTACACAAGGACATTCCTTGATGGTGATAAAATAGCCATCTTGATTGTACTGGTGGTTACACAGATCTATAAATGAGACCAAATTGTGCAGAACTATATATACACATACACAAAACAGTGGATATAAAAACTCATGTAAAAACTGATTTATAGTCAATAGTATTATACCAATATCACTTTCTTGGCTTTGACACTATACTAGCTACAGAACTTGTCATCACTGGGTGAAGGGTTCATGGGATTTTATGTACTATTTTTGTTACTAACAGTGAGTCTATAATTTATTCAAAATAAAAAGGAAAAATTAATTTTACCCCTTTCTGCTATTCCTTTAATGTGACTACCTGAAAATTAAAAATTACATATGTGGCTTGTATTATATTTCTATTGGACAGTGCTGCTCTAGAGTTCAACATGTATAACAGAATAAACTAAGGGGTCAATTATTTTATGTTCAGTTCTTAATCATCTATAGTAGGTTTTCCTCACCCACAAAATTCTGTAATAAAGTAAGTTTAGGAAACATGATAGACCAAACAAAGTACACAAGCTTCTTTATAAAAGGTCTTCTTAGGGTCTTTAATATGCCAATGTATATTATAAATCTCTAACATTCTTATTTCACAGGAAAGGAAAGTGAAGCACAGACAGATTAAGTAACCTGCTTAAGGTCATATGTCTAGGAAGTGATGGAGCTAGGATTCAAATCCAAGTACTCTGGCTCTGAGGCTTCTCAGAGCAAATGAATAATTTATGAGTTTAGTGAATTGGACCATTTATATATATAAACATAAAGCTAAGGGCCCTGGCAGCAGAGCTTGTATTTTAAATTCATTCTCAAATGGTAGGGATGGACAGATGGTTAAGAGACACATGAAAAGATGCTGAACATCACTCATCATCAGAGAAATACAAATCAAAACCACAGTGAGATACCACCTCACACCTTGTCAGAATGGCTAAAATTAAGAACTCAGGCAACAACAGATGTTGTCAAGGATGCAGAGATAGGGGAACACTTTTGTACTGTTAGTGGAAATGTTAACTGGTGCAGCCACTCTGGAAAACAGTATGGAGGTTCCTCAAAAAACTAAAAATAGGGGCGCCTGGGTGGCTTAGTCGGTTAAGCGTCCGACTTTCGCTTAGGTCATGATCTTGCGGTTTGTGGGTTCGAGCCCCGCGTCTGGTTCTGTGCTGACTGCCAGCTCAGAACCTGGAGCCTATTTCAGAGTCTGTGTCTCCCTCTCTCTCTGACCCTCCCCTGCTCACGCTGTCTCTCTCTCTCCTAGAAATAAATAAAAATATTAAAAAAAAATTAAAAATAGAGCTACCCTACAACCCAGCAACTGCACTGTTAGGTGTTTATCCAAAGGATACAAAAATGCAATGTTTGTAGCACCACTATCAACAATAGCCAAATTATGGAAGATCCCAAATGTCTATCATCTGATGAATGGATAAAGAAGATGTGCTATGGATATACAATAGAATACTACTCGGCGATCAAAAAGAATGAAATCACCATTTGCAACAACATGGATGGAACTAGAACGTATTATGCTAAGTGAAATAAGTCAGAGAGAGACAAATACCATATAATTTCACTCATGTGGAATTTAAGAAACAAAACAGATGAGGGCCACCTGGGTGGCTTAGTCGGTTAAGTGTCCGACTTTCGCTTAGGTCATGATCTCACGGTTCGTGGGTTCGAGCCCCATGTCGGGCTCTGTGCTGACTGCCAGCTCAGAGCCTGGCACCTGTTTGAGTCTGTGACTCCCTCTCTCTCTGACCCTCCCCTGCTCACGCTGTCTCTCTCTCTGTCCTAGAAATAAATTAAAAAAAAAAAGAAACAAAACAGATGAACATAGGAGAAGGGAAGGAAAAAATGAAATAAAAAGAGAGGGAGGCAAACCATAAGACTCTTGTATACAGAGAACAAACTGAGGGTTGCTGGAGGGGTGTTGGGTTGGGGTATGGACTAAATGGGTGAGGAGTATTAAGGAGGGCATTTGTTGGGATGGGCACTGGGTATTATATGTATGTGTGTGTTGCATATATATATATATGTGTGTGTGTGTTGAATCACTGGGTTCTACTCTTGAAACCAATACTACACTGTATGTTAACTAACTTGAATTTAAATAAAAATACTTTTTAAAAAATGGTAGGGATGGATTTGTGCAGAGCTATTTGTACTCCTCTTAGTCAACAATCCTACAACCAAAAATTGTCTTTGAGACAGTGGTAGTTAACAAAAATGTGGATTCCAGCTACCAGATAGATTTAAAAAAATTTTTTTAATAGTTTATTTATTTTTGAGACAGAGACAGAGCATGAGTGGGGGAAGGGCAGAGAGAGGGGGAGACACAGAATCTGAAACAGGCTCCAGGCTCTGAGCTGTCAGCACAGAGCCTGATGTGGGGCTCGAACCCACCAACCGTGAGATCTGACCTGAGCCGAAGTCAGACGCTTAACCGACTGAGCCACCCAGGCGCCCCCCAAATAGATTTTTAAGACATTTTTTTAGTCGGTCAAAGAAATCTCTATAAAATGACTATTAGATAATACCAAAGAAATATTAAATATGATAACATTGTTTTTACATAAGAAAATGCATTTTTAGAGATGCATATGGCAGTATATAGGGGTGAAATGATAGTCTCTGGGGTTTTGGTTCCTTATTTACAGGAAGCAAATAAGGTTTTGGACAGAGAGGCTGAAAAGAGATAAAAAAAGATAGATGAAGCAAATATGTTGATTTTTGATAATTGAGTGTGGGTGATAGGTGGTTCAGTATATCATTCACTATACATTTATGTTTGAAATGTATCACTTTTTAAGTGTTAAAGCTATATGTTGAAAATCACTTTTGTTTCAAACTCTTTTCATTATCTATAATTTGGAACTATTAGTGAGAAAAGTAAAGTTACTTCTTCAAAGCAAATTATCATAATGCCAAAGTAAAAACTGCTTTTATTTTACTGTCATTTAGATACATAAAATCTTCATTATCTTCATTATTCACATCATACTGGCTCTTCTAAAGAATCACCTTTCGAGAGAGTGGTCTTCAGGGAGTATCAAATCAACAACAGAGAACAAGTAACAGAACTATACTGGATCAGTGATTCTGGCCCACTAAGTGCCTATCAGCAACTTTTTTCACAAACTTTTTTTTTTGTTGTTACTTTCAGAATGCTCAGACTTAATTATAAAAGCTGACTTTTAGCTAAGACCTGTTCCCTTTATTGGAAAATGACTTTCTTCTTCCTACTTCCTAAAAAGCTTATTATCTGAATTGCTACTGTGTAGATATCCTATTACTTAGTAGATAATAAGCTTCCGTAAGGCAAGAAGAGATCACAGATTTTCTTGGTATGGCTATTGTAACAAGTGAAGATGGGAAGGGGCAAGAAAATTACCAATTACTGAGGATCTACCCTGTGCCATCATTTTAGATATATTTTAGGTAAGGTGTTAGTCCTATATTACAGAAATGAATGCTCAAATATTTAGTAATCTGCTTAAAAGTCACATGGCTAGAGAAGAGCTTAGGCAGAAACCCAGAGTGACTGAAAATTCCATGCCTATTATTACCATGTATACTTAATATAAAAATTTTAATGTTTATTTTTGAGAAAGAGAGACACAGAGTGTGAGTGGAGGAGGGGCAGGTAGACAGGAAGACAGAATCTGAAGCAGGGTCCAGGCTCTGAGCTGTCAGCACAGAGCCTGATGCAGGGCTGGAACTCACAAAGCACAAGACCATGACCTGAGCCAAAGTCAGACACCTAACCGACTGGGCCACCCAGGTGCCCCTATACTTAATACTTAACTGATAAATGTATGGTTGCTAAAATTACATAGCTCAGTGGAGGAAAAAAGTTGGGATTTGAGGATTAAAAGGTGAAGCTCAAAACCTATTGGTTATATAATCTTAGGATGTGTAGCCATTCTGATATTTCATCTTCTGAAAGACTGAAAGATAATCATACCCATCTTACAGAATTGTTGCAAGGATCAAAATGTGAAAGTCTTTTTGAAAGTGTAAAGCATTAATAAATGTAGAACATTATCATTACTTGCTAAATTACAACACCTCACCAAGAGTGGAAGGTGTTTAAACTGAAATATTTGCTCTCTGAAGCTAAACTTATCCTTAAGGATTCTGATGTTTAATTACAGAAATGGAGAAACAATTTGTAATGATTATAACCAAGGCTTTGGGATTAGATTGACACCAGGTTTGTGTGCGCCACCACTTTCTGGCTGTGTAATCTTTGGCTTGCTACAATTTTTAAAAATCTGAGATCGTTGTCTGTAGAATGTGCAAAATAATATTCTCTATTCTGGTATCCTTGCTAATAGGATTAAGTGAGCTAATGCATGTAACCAGCTCTGCTAGGTGCCTGGCACTAGGTGTATTCAACTTTTTTGTAGCACTTGGTCAGCTATTAGTTACTTCTCGATTCGTCAGTGGCCACTGACAGTGAGGCATGAAGCACTGAGTAAACTACAAATGTAGGAGACCCAGTCCCTGAGTTCAGGAAGAGGACCAATTCCTAGGACAGCACAAGAGACACGCCCTTAGCTGGAGATGGGGGTGGAAGGGGAGGGTCCGACAAGGCTGGGAGGAGACAGTTCCGAAGCAGATGTTCGTCCCTTGCCCTGGGAAAGGAAAAGCTGGAAGCGCTGCTCGGGAAGGGTCCCCAGAGCGCCCGCGGAACCGCCTCAGCCTCCCCCCGCCCGGGCTAGGATGGCTGAGCCGTTCACTCACAACTCCAAGCTCTGTGGCACCGCCTTCCGGGTGTATCTGGAGATCATCCTCCTCCTTCTCCTCAGCCGCGGAGGGGGCGGGCACGCCAGGGTGGGGGCCTCGCGACTTGGCCCTCCCGCCGGCTCCGGCCCGGCCCCCTCCCGCCACCTTCCGGCCCCGTCACGCCCCGTCGCCTAGACTCCGGACCGCCGCCTCTCCAGGGTCCCCACCCCTCTAGTCCTCCGCCCTCCCTGCGTCCCCGCGGGGCGGAAGTGACGAATGCACCTGGGCACCCACCCAATGTTCCCGCGGACGCACGGCAGTGACGCTGCCGGGAGTTCCGGGGCGAGCGGGTGTTTGACGGCGTCCGCTAGCCTCGAGTGCCCGAGAGGCGGCTGGCCTGACCCTGGGCCGGGCTTGCGCTGCTACTGACGCGGGAGGAGGGGCGGTCGAGGAGAGGTGCCGCCGCGGAGACGCGTGGGGGAGGCCCGAGAATCGTAAGCGGAATCGGCTTCGTTTTGTCGGATGGAGGAAGAAAGCTTATTCTGAGTAAAGAGCACTAGACTCCAGCTCAGCCCTCTGCAGCTTGGTCTCTTCTCTTTCTGTGCTCCGGTTTTCTCACCTGTACAGCAAGGCGTTAGCTTGAGTGATCTCAAAGTTCCTTACAGTTCTGACACTAAGTTCTTCATTAAAATGTGTAGTTGGCATTATGGGGTGGGTCGACAGAATTACCTGTCCTTCTGGATCAAGAAGCCAAATGATGATTTGGATAGACTGCGGTGACTGTCTGGATGAAGGTTCCTCTCGACCGCGTTTCATTAGAAAACCCAATAAGGATAAAAGTCGAACAGTGCCTTACAGTGGACCATCCAGTACAGTGCCTGTCTTTACCAAGCCTCATCTGGCAGCAATAGTAAGCTAGCACTTTTGTTTTAAGGAAAAGCCCTAGAAATTAAGGAGGTGTCTTATCTATCTCCTCTTAATGTACCGGAGCTGTACCCCCTGAGACCTGAATAGGGAAGAGTTTTAGGACAGTTGTAGGATCAAGAACCATGGGCAAATTATTTTGGGGTGAGATGATAGGCCATGAATGTTTTGTATTTCCCTATGCGTACAATATTCATAAGAAAAGAGACTGCAATTCTGCAGCATAAGGGAGATTGCTCTTAAGAGCTTTTAAATAATAGCGGTTTAAGCTGGGGGGGATGTTAGTAATGAAAGAGTAACATTCTCATTCTACAGTTAAGGAAAAAGCCCCAGAAAGAAAGTGACATGCCCAAAGTGACATTAGTGGCAGAACTGGAACTAATTAGTGGCAGAACTGGAACTTTTGATAGTATTGAAACATAAAATGTTATTACAGTATATCTCAAAGTGTGCTACACACACTACTGCTAGTACAAGGGCAAACATTTTTTTTTAATTTTTAATGTTTTATTTATTTCTGAGAGAGAGAGAGACAGCGCGAGCAGGGGAGGATCAGAGAGAGAGGGAGTATACAGAATCCGAAACAGGCTCCAGGCTCTGAGCTAGCTGTCAGCAGAGCCCGATGTGGGGCTCAACTCCATGAACCATGAGATCATGACCTGAGCCAAAGTCAGTCGCTCAACCAACTGAGCCACCCTGGTGCCCTGAGGGCAAACATTTTTTTAAAAAAATTCTTACACGCCTGTTTGGGAATGTGATACTGGATTTCCATTTACTGTATTATATCAGGAGTTACTTTAATAAAATTTCAAGTATGAAGAACATAATTTTTAGTATAAAAACCTCATTAAAAGAATATTAAATAGGTGTTACTATTAATACTTGATTAAGTCAAAAAGTTAAAATGATAGTATGTGGATAACTGAATTTTGGAAAACAATGGAATTATCTAGACTAGTTCAGGAATTTGGATATTCTACATTATTCTATACGGTTTATATTATTGAAAATTTAATTGTAGTTTTCAAAGAATGGAGGAAAATATAAAGCTTGCTACAGTGGAAGACGCTGTGCAATATCACCTATTCCTGATACCAGATGAACCAAGGGACCCAGAAGAACACAAAGAGATTCTTCAAAAGTATATTGAGAGGATAATGACCCACTTTGCACCCCTGCTGGTCCCCTATATCTGGCAGAATCAGCCTTTCAATCTCAAATACAAACCTAGAAAAGGTATGGCTCTTTTACTTATTTAATTTGATACATGTGAGTTTTAATTCTGACAACAGTGATATATAATAGTTCATTCAGTGTTGTCAGGAGATTTATAACCTTAATTTTTAAAATTAGTGATGCCTGCCTATATTTGGTTAAGCCTTTAAACTAACCAAAATAAATTTTTTAAAATTCATTTGATGAAAGCTTTCTAATAGTAATTACCTTAGGAACTAATACATACTCAACATTATTAAACAGTGGTTATTCTTTGGAACTTTAATTAGTTTTCTATGTTATACTATATCTAGGTACCTGTACTAAATGGGTTCAGGCATCTGCTTCCTTAACCATAGCTTCCTTTAGTAGTTAGTCTCTATTCCTCATTCTTGATCATGGGTTTAGTAGGCTGCCTTTTTTTCACACAACTGGCTCTACCTGGCTTATAAAGAGCAATAATTGGGTTTATGACCATTATTTGCCTCTCAGAAGCATTTTGAGGTTCCTTCATGCTTCATGCTTCCTTGTGTTGTTGGTACTTAAGATCTGACCTCTGGGCAAATATAGTACTTTTTCTTATTTCATATAGCTTTAGTAAAATGACTCCTGAATAGTTGATCAAGGCTCTACTCTAGTGTCTTATTTCAGATCAGGAGTCTGGCATCTTTTGATACTGTCAATCTGGGCCTCAATTTAGTGTTCTATTATCTTTTGGTTAGCAGTTGCCAAATGTCTTCCCTGGTGTTCATTTTATTGAACCCCTGTTCACTGAAACACATGTGATATTTATTGGCAAGAACACTGTCACTTTGGCACAGCACATCCAAAACCAAGTCCTTATCTTTTTCCTAGAAAATCCTTTTTACCCAATGTTTTCTTGTTTTCCTTAATGGCTTTGCTATCCACCTAGTTTTTCAAGCTTGTTAGTAATTCAAAACTGTACTCAGCTTTTCACTTCACCATGTTGTCAGGCATTAAATCCTACGTTGTTACTCCTAAAATATGACCTCTTCCTACATTTGCTTAGCTGCAATCTAGACCCTCTTAATCTCTTCATCTGGAAGACTCCAGTAGCCACCTAACTAACCTCTCTGGTTCCAGTATCCAGTTCTTCACACTGTTGTCAGTTACCCTTGTAAAACACAAATTTGATTATGTCACTTTTCTGCCTAACATCCTTCACCAGTTCCCCATTGCTTCTGGACGAAGTTAAAATTGATGTGTAATATATAAAGTAGATAAAAATAGACACTCTAATTGGAGCTTCTCTAGTAGAAGAAATTGAGAGATCTGGGATGAGATGAAGAGTTAGTTGGGCTATTCTTCCCACCTGTTGTTGTTTTTTTTATTGTTTTTGCCACTGCAGCTCTAAAAACCCTCTATAATGTGCTTGTTTGACCCTTAGTCTGTTAATGTGGTAGCTTACATCAATTGATTTTCATATGCATTCCATTCCATTCCAGGAATAAATTCCACTTGGTCATGGTGTACAATCCTTTTAATGTGTTGAATCAGTTTGCTAGTGTTTTATTGAGGATTTCTTCATCAGTATTCCAGGGAAATTGGTCATAGTTTTCCTGTATTGTCTTTGTTTGGCTTTATTATGAGGGTAATGCTATCCTCATAAAATGAGTTTGGCAGTGTTCCCTCCTCTTCAATTGTTTCTAAGAATTTGAGGAAGATTGATGTTAGTTCTTCTCTAAATGTTGGTAGAATTCTCCAGTGAGCTTTTCTCTATTGGAAAGTTTTTTTATTACTGATTCAGTCTCTTTCTAGTGACGAGAAGTAATTCGGTCTCCTTCTGGTCTCCTAGTGATCCAGTCTCAATATGTTGTGTGTTTCTAAGAATGAACTCATTTCTTCTAGGTTATCCAGTTAGTTGGTGTACAAGTGTTCATAGTGTTCCCTTATAGTCCATTTTATTTCTGTAGTATAGGCTTTTTTTTTTTTTAATGTTTTATTTATTTCTAGGAGAGAGAGAGAGACAGCGTGAGCAGGGGAGGGTCAGAGAGAGAGGGAGTCACAGACTGAAACAGGCTCCAGGCTCTGAGCTGGCAGT